>NC_035166.2:22821833-23427585 GCF_001659605.2 Manihot esculenta
AATGCAGTAGGAATTATGTTTTTTACAAACGGACTTATAAGGTCGTGTTTAAATCGCTGAAAGCAAAAGAATTAATGCTCACAGAATATGCACAATCGTTCATTTCCCTTTTGTTTCATGGTGATTGGACTATTTTTATTATCAGTTTCATGTATAGGTGCTTGTGTTGTTTTGACTGATAAATTCTGGTTTTTTTTTTTTTTTTGGTGTGTGTCGGTTGAAATCTAGGTGGGAAGCTTGTGTATCAGACCACCAAGAAGAGAGCTAATGGGCCTAAATGTCCTGTTACCGGAAAAAGAATCCAAGGGGTATGCATTATACTCTCCCCTGTATTTTCTAATAACCAATGACTCCTTAGTGTATCTTACATTTGACCGTATTGAAACTATATATTGATGGTTTATATCTGATATCTAATACCTTTTTTTTTTAATCCAGATGAAATAGGCCATAAGTGTTAGACAACATAGAAGGGGATTTTCTATTAGCCAATTTTTGCTTGCTTGTATGTGTCATGAACTTCAAACTGAGAATTGATGCATGAGGTAGTGCAAAATAAGCACAAAAATTTTGGTAACAGCTTTATATCCATCAAACAGATAAGCTGAAGTTGAAGTTGTTAGAATGCAAAAGAACTGTAACAAACTTAGGAGTCTTGTAGAAAAGGTAACCATGATCAGTATAATGATTGGCTGCCCAAACAAGGTATTGTTTTTTGGATTGTGGGTTTGGGGGGAGGCATTGTTGTTTCAATATAAAGTGATGCAATGCCGTGCTTTATAGGGCCTTCTATTCCAGCTATGAGTGGAAAGTGTTTTTAAGTTTGGTGCAATAACCTTTACTGGTCTTCCAACTACAATGCTAGATGGTATGCTCATGCCAATTTCTTTGCTGATGCTAATTTTGATCTATTTTTACAGATGTCAATTTTGGTGAGAGTTTGTGGTTCTCTTGTCCAATAGATTTGTAATAGTCAGGTCCAAACTGACCTAAATAACTTTCTGGACCTATTTTTTGCTTGATCCAAAATGTTTAATCCAAGTTATTTAGTAGTTTATAGCTTAGCTAATATATATTCAATTTAAATTGCATTTGCAAATGATGTGGGAAAGTGGGTTCCACAACTCTCCCCCACTAAATTTCGCAATGTTCCCATTGCAATTTTGCTGCGCTGAATTGGATTACAATTGCTGCGCTGAATTGGATTACAATTGGTAGTTTGGTACACCAGGAGTGGACCCTCGGGCAGCTCTACCTCGTTCCGTACGGGTAGCCATTTCCTGGCAAACTCACCAGCTGCGCACAATTTTCTGACTCAGGGCGGCTCTGATATCAATTGTAACAGTATGATCCAAACTGATCTAAATAACTTTTTGAACCTACTTTCCACTTGACTCAAAATGGTTAATCGAAGTTATTTAGTAGTTTATAGTTTAGTTAATATATATTCAATTTAAATTTCATTCCCAAATAATGGGGAATCCTTCCCTCAAGCTCAAAGTGGGTTCCACAAGGTTCGTGTTTTATGATCTATTTCTATAGCTTTCGTATGAACTGTTTCTAAATTTAGGTTAGGTCAATGGATTTTTATCAAACGCTGCTCTTACAAATTTTGGCCCTGTTAATTTTACTTATGGATCTGCTTTCTTTTAGGTAATTCATTTCTATAGTCGATAACAACTCAAAGTTTTTTCTGCATCTTTCTTCATGACACTATATTTTGAATGACTTCATTTAATAGTGTTACTTTCTTGAAATTGAGAATTGTAATTTGTAAGTTGTGAATTGTCTGCATTTCCGTCACTCATCCCACTTGTTAGTTCATTTATGTGCGTCGATAATTAATTTCTGTTTGTATATGCCCCTAGCTTGGTGTTAATTATCATTCATTTTGCTGTATTTGCAGATTCCTCACTTGAGCCCGCTGAATACAAGAGGTCTAGGTTATCTCGGAATAGGAGAACTGTGAACCGTGCATATGGTGGTGTATTGTCTGGAAGCGCAGTCAGGGAGAGGTTTGTTTCAATCCATAATTTTCAGCTTCATTTGTTTTCTTTCCAAAAGTGATTCGCATTCATTTGTGCTGGATGCTTTTTTACTTTGTTGTATAATTGCCTTCAATTTCATTGGAATTCTGCAGGATCATCCGTGCTTTTTTGGTGGAAGAGCAGAAAATTGTGAAGAAGGTTTTGAAGATTCAGAAGGCCAAAGAAAAGTTATCTTCAAGAAGTTGATGAGACAATGAAATTCTTAAAGTTTTGCAAGTGAAATTTTGACTTTTAAATACGATTTTTTATGGATGGCTGCTTTAAACACGAATGACCATTTGTCTTAGAATCTTCTTCAACAAATTGATTTATATGAAAATAGACTTGATGTTACGTGTAGGGATTATATGTTTATTCTTGTAATTTTGGCTGCAATGAAAAATATAGTTTTATCTCTATGTCAAAAGAATGAGTAAATTTGGGAGAGATTTTTGAGCAAGGGGTTGTAAGGCAATTCATGTTCTTATTGTGCAGGCAATTATAACACAAAATGCAATGGACAAGTAAAATTGATGTTTGCTCTCAGAAAATTCAACCAATTGTGGAAGCTACCAATCGCCTCGATTATTTTCACTCAAGTAGGGTGATTAGCCGATTATGCAGGAATATAGTTGCCTAGTCAAAAGCTAATTGTCACGGATTGTCACAGTTCAAAGGTGATGGGACCAAGGACTAATAAAATTGGAAGAAAAATTGGCTTTACGGTTGTTGGAGCCAATTCTGCATTTGGGTTTGTGTGACAGTCCAAATGAGGTTCAACGGGCTTGTGCCGCTGGTAAATTGGCTTTACGGGTTGTTGGAGCCAATTCTGCATTTGGACTTGTGTGACAGCCCGAATGAGGTTCAATGAGCTTGTGCCGCTGGTCGGAGGGTTAAAATGTCAATTGGGGCAGATTGGCCAGCAGACAGGTTGAACGAGCCTGTGGGTGCCAGAGGTGACTGGCACAGTTGGGGAAGACAGGCAAACTTGCGGGCTGGAAGGGGTAGCAAGCGAGGTTCACTAGGAAACTGGGTAAGCCGTGGAGCCCAGCAGGCCAGACGGACCGACGAAGTAATGGAGACAATCTGGCGAGTGGTAGGCCCAACGGGGTGCAATTGGGCCAGCCCAGCACGGGGGTGTTGTCAGATGGAAGGAGGTTCAATGGGGCTGGAACATTCGAGAAGGTTCCAGGGGCATCCAGAGATGTCCAGACGCAGATGAGGTTCACTGAGCACGCTGGCAGGCCGCGCGAGGCTAGTAGGCCGCGCGTGCAGAGGGAGCACGCTGGTTGGCCGCGCACGTAGGACGACGCTGGCAGGCCGCGCGGGCAAACGAGGTTCATGGGGTTGGAGGACGCGCGAGAATTCCAGAAGCTTCGAGGATTCTGCAGGAGCTAATGGAAGCTGTTAGGCGCGGGCGGGCCAAGGACGCGCAGGGCGCGTAGGCCCATGGCAAGCCAAAGCGAGGTTCATAGCTGCCAGAATTTGCCAGAAAATTCTGGAACGTCCCAGACAGTTTCCAAACTGCCCAAACAGACCCAGACACATGGCAAATCACCATCCACGTGATTAAGTCGGCTAAGCACCCTCATTTGCCTATAAATACCCCCATTGGCAGATTATTTAAGAGAATGGAAGCCTCCTACACCTAAAGAGCCATTAGGACACCTTGTACACACTTTGTAGTGCATTTGTGAGTTTTCTTGTATACTTGCCTTGTAAATTTTCCCAAGTGTAATATAAAAGCCATTTTCCCCAATTCTCTTCCCTTCTAGCTAGTTTAGCTTCCTTCATCCCATAAGCGCTGTTTAGCTCTTCACAACCCTTTTGTTTGCTTCCCGCTGTGTGTATTGTGAGGTTAGACTGACTTGGCTTGACGGACTGAGTTGAGTGCCGCACTGCTGGAGTGATTTTTGGGGTTGGGATCGCTCAGCACGTGACAAGTGGTATCAGAGCCATTAGAGCCTATTTTGTGAGGTTTTGGTTGGCTGGCAGCAGCGCACTGTGAGGTTCGTCACTGCTGCGACTGGAGTTCATCTGGACATCATTGCGGGGAAGTGAGGTTTAGTTGGGCGAAGAAACCACTGTTGCGAAGATATTGAAAGCAGCAGAGATTCTTTTGCCGAGATACCAGAAGGTTGGTGTCGCTGCTTCAGCGAGGTTCAGCTTGCCATTGTGGGGTTATTTCCAGCTGATTCTGGGCAAGAGTCTGCCAAGATCATTGGGGCACTAGTTTGGCAGGAAGTGAGGATATTTCTGCCAGTTGCTGAGCAATCTCAGCAAGGGTATTTTTGGTTGCAAAAGAACAGTCCAGCGAGGTTAACCTATCCAGAATTGTGAGGTTGATTCCTGGGCATTGGTGGCAGATTTTCAGGGGAGAAAAATCTGTGTGCTGGGAAAAGTAACTAGTGAGGTTCAAAACTGCCTACAGGGGTAGTGCAGAGAGGTTCTTTCTGCGTGAGGCCAAAGGAGTATAATTTTTACCTGCGACCAAGTCAAGAGGAGTACTTGGTTTTCCCCCACCCATTTTCGCAAGAAAGGAGGTTTTCATTGGAAGGAAGCAAATCTTGCCAACAATGTCAAGCCCAACAAAGGAAGTTGTGGCGGTTGGCTTGGGTGCTCCATAAGGGAAGGAGCATGGCGACCTAAGGAGGAAGTTGGAGCCAAAGAAACCTAGCCAAGTGAGAGCAGAGCTAGGAGATTTTGAGGTCGAGCTCGCAAGGGTGCAATTGCGACTTGTCGATGATGATCAACGGTTCGTGGAGATAGAGTCCCACCTTGAGGAACTTGAGTCTAGCATGGACGAGGTTCGTGAGGAGGTGCAAGGAGCACTAAATGAAGCCATCGACAAGGTGGTTAAGGAAGGTGAGTCTTCGAGATCCTCCCTCCTTAGTGAAATTGTCGCACTTAAGGAAGAGAATATGTTGTTGAGGGGTGAACTTGGGAAATTAGTAGAGGAGTTGAGTAGGATGAAGGGTGAGGTGGAGAGTTTGAAGAAAGATAGGAGTTGTGAGTCCACTCTACTAGGCAAGGAGGAAGTCCCTAAGGAGAGTAGACCTTTGCGATGGTGTTATTTTTGCGAAGGTCCTCATAGAAATGGTGAATGCTCAAGGAGGAGTGAGCTTGTTGCTAGGGTGCAAAGCAATGAGGAGACTCCGTTGGAGCCAAGGGTGGCATACTTAGGTTCTTTACAAGTGTGTGGAGCACTTAGACGGGTGGAAAATTTGGAGGAGCTAAATGAGGAAGCAGGTACCTCATCATCTTCATCTTCGTGTTTGAAGAAGGACCTAGGGGAATGTGGGGACCAAAAGGGTATGGAGTTGCTGAGGGAGCTACCACCAAGGGAAAGGTGGATGGTGCCATGGACGTGGGGTCCAAAGTAGCTGAAAGTCCAAGGGATGTGGTTTCGCCAAAGCAAGGGAGGCGTAGGCGACGACGCTCAAGGAGGAGCAAAAGTAGGTGCAAAGCCGAGGGGATGACAAAGTCACCTAGCCTCAAGGACGAGGGAATGCTACTAGTGAACTTGAGGAGAAGGTTGAAGGCAACGCTTCGTATGTAGGTGGACATACGAAGGGGTCCTCCACAACTTTGCACAAGGGTGATGCGAAGAGGTCCAAAGTTTGGTCATGTGGTGATGGGCAAGCGAAGAAGACGCGACGAGGGCGTCGCGGGTATGAGTGGAGGAGAATGTCACGGTCCAAAGGTGATGGGACCAAGGACCCCCAAAATTGGAAGGAAAATTGGCTTTACGGGTTATTGGAGCCAATTTTGCATTTGGGCCTGTGTAGCAGCCCAAATGAGGTTCAATGGGCTTGTGCTGCTGGTCGGAGGGTGAAAATGCCAACTGGGGCAGATTGGCCAGCAGACAGGTTGAATGGGCCCGTGGGTGCCAAATGTGACTGGCACAGTTGGGGAAAACAGGTAGACTTGAGGGCCAGGAGGGCTAGCAAGCGAGGTTCACTGGGAGACTGGGCTAAGCGTGGAGCCCAGCAGGCCAGCCGGGCTGGCGAAGGCAATGGAGGCAATTTGGCGATTGGCAGGCCCAACGGGGTGCAATTGAGCCAACCCAGCATGGGGAAGGTGCTGGAAGCTGGGGGCGTCACCAGATGGAAGGAGGTTCAATGGGGTTGGAACATTCGAGAAGGTTCCAGGGACATCCGGAGATGTCCAGGCGCAGATGAGATTCACTGGGCACGTTGGCAGGCAGCGCGTGCAGAGGGAGCGTGCTGGTTGGCCGCGTGCATGGATGACGCTGGCAGGCCGCGCTGGCAAACGAGGTTCACGTGGGCTGGAGGACGCGCGAGAATTCGAGAAGCTTCGAGGATTCTCCAGGCGTTGGTGGAAGCTGCTAGCCACAGGCAGAGGGCACGGGTGGGCTAAGGACGCGCGGGGCATGCAGGCCTGTGGGAAGCCAAAGCGAGGTTCATAGCTGCCAGAATTTGCCAGAAAATTCCAGAAAATTTCAGAACGTCCCAGACAGCTCCCAAACCGCCCAAACAGACCCATACATGTGGCAAATCACCATCCATGTGACTAAGTCGGCTAAGCACCCTCATTTGCCTATAAATACCCCTATTGGCAGATTATTTAAGAGAATGGAAGCCTCTTACATCTAAAGAGCCATTGGGACACCTTGTACACATTTTGTAGTGCATTTGTGAGTTTTCTTGTATACTTGCCTTGTAAATTTTTTCAAGTGTAATATAAAAGCCATTTTCCCCAATTCTCTTCCCTTCTAGCTAGTTTAGCTTGTTTAGCTTCCTTCATCCCATAAGAATTGGTTTAGCTCTTCACAACCTTTTTGTTTGCTTCCCGCTGTGCGTATTGTGAGGTTAGGCTGACTTGGCTCGACGGACTGAGTTGAGTGCCGCACTGCTGGAGTGATTTTTGGGGTTGGGATTGCTCAGCACATGACATAATACAATTGAATAAGCAGAAAGTTCAAGACGAGTTTTCCTAATAAAGTGCAGAAGTGCCACAAGCTTTTCGTGTGAGGGTAGTGCCCCTTTCACTATGGGCATCTGATTCAAGGTGGTGACCCACGAAAATATCAATGGGTTCCTTTTTGGGTCTAAAATTTTTGCACCACTCACTTCTTCTTGAGCTTTGAAGGGGCTGAATGTTGCACTCACTAGAATGTCGAGGAGTCCCAAGTTACCACCTTGAATAATTGGACCACTAGGAAACAACTTCATTTCCTCTTCAAATACGTTCATCTTCTCCCGTAGTTCCTTAGTGGCTCTCTCTTGTGCTTCTCCATCACTTGTGATTATACGTCCTATGCCTTCAATCAACTACAATCTCACAGAATTGACATTATCAGTTAGAAGCAAGAAAAAATAGTCTCGCTATCTGTTAGTTGATTAGCTTCATAGATTAATGAAGATAGGAAATTCTTATTTGACGATGTTAGGAAAATAAACTTTGACCTGTTGTTGGATGAAAGCAGCCCAGAAACGAACTTGAGCTCTGTGATAAGGATCATCAGACAAGAGCTGAGGAGCTCCCTTCCATGTTTCATCAATGTATTCAAGTATGACAGATGATTTAGCTATTGGTTTTCATAGTGTACGAGTACAGGGACTTTCTTGTGAATTGAGTTGTATTGGAAGAGCAATTGGCTCTTGTTGTTCAAGTCTTCTTCTATGTATTCATAAGGTATGCCTTTAGCTCTGAGGGCTAATTCCACCCTCTTAACATAAGGGCTAGCCCACATTCCATGTAGCTTCACCTTATTTTCCTCTTCCATATTCTCTTTCAATTTGTCCAGGGCATGCCACCCAAATCTTTAAATTTGCTGCATAATTGTTTGAGTTGCTGGTCAAAAGTTGTTTCTCTGACTCTTGATTATGGATCATTTCCTTGGCCAAGAAGTCATAATTAAATAAGCAATGAATATGTAAATTATTGTCCGGGAAAAGCATTATCTATTTTGGAGAAGACAAATTGGCAGGACATATAAGAAACCGAAAAAAATTGAAAGCCAAGCCGATGGTTGATTAGGATTTAATATAATATCTGAAAGTTGACTCTAATTATTGTCAATAAATATTAGCATAATAATTTCAAAGTCCTCTTTAATATTGTAACTCTTATTGTTTTTTTTTTGAAATAACAAGAAAACTTCATTTAATTCAAAGAGAACAAAGAAACAATGTGAGGAGGAGGGATATCAATCCAAACTCCTTGACCTGACTCAGAATGAGCCGATGTTGCTAGAACATGAGCGACATCATTCGCAGATCTATTAACAAAAACACACTTTGCTTCATCATAACTAGATAGAAGCAGTTTATAATCTTGAACCAAAAGGCCAAAAGACGATAAATCATCTAACAAAACACAATTAACTGACATCACAAGTACCTGAATATCCAATTCAAAAAGAACTCGATCCCATCCACACTCTTTAATCCAGCTTAATGCTTCCCGGAATGCTATAGCTTCAGCACACTTTGCATCCATCTGGCTATAAAAAGAGCCTGCTCTAGCAGCCACAAAACTCCCATCATCCTTCCGGATTACACAACCGAAACCTATCGAACCTCGTTGCAAGCTTAAAGAGGCGTCAATGTTCGCCTTGATCCAACCGTGCGGCGGAGGAGACCAGATCGGGCGAGCCGGGTCGATAATGGTGCTTACTGAGAATACGACCCGGGCTGCTTTCCATTGCTGCAAAAAATTCAGAGCCATGAAGAACACACCACTCGCAGTCTGACCCTGGCCCTTCCATACAACATTGTTCCTATTTTGCCACAAAGCCCATAAGATCATTAGCATAAGGGAGGCATTTTCCACAGAAGCAGAAGAGAAGGCTAAAGAAAACCACTCATTTAAAGAAGATGCAGAAGGCGCAGGCCAACCCAACGGCGAGCTTAACCAGCAGCTGCGGGCAAAAGGGCACTGAATCAGAATATGCAAGACATTCTCAGGGGCTACATGACACAGCGGGCATGAAGGATCAACTGGGACTCTCTTGGACTGAAGTGACGAGAGGCAAGGGACAACATTAACTAGAGCCCGCCAGCAGAAATTGAGCACTTTTGGGGGAACTTTAGCTTTCCAGAACCGTTTCCATATCTCGCTCCCTTCCCTATGTCGAAAACCATCAACCAGGAACTTATATGCACTTTGAGTGTTAAATTTCACTAGTGTTGAATCACATTTTGTCATTTGTTAAGTCAGAATTATTTTCTTAATTAATGATTGCTTAATTTTTTAAATATTTTATCACGTCGTATAATTAATTAATTGAGAGTCTAATAAATATAGAAACTTATAAAATTTAAAATATTAAAAATAAAAATAATGAAAAAAATAGCTGAAAAGTTTCCTCTTCATTCAATATTTCACCATGTCTCCATCCCTCCAAGCAAGCAAATGCATGCTCAAGCATTGCAGAAAGAGTAAAGTTACTGAAAAATATATTTAGAAGTTTAATTGGCTCGGTATCTCAGTTATCATTTGGGATCTATTGGTAATAAAAAATAAAATAAAATAAATTAGTACTTATTTGAATGGAAATCAGAGCGTGATTAATTAATAATTAGGAATCCATTTAGTTTATATATAAACTCTAAAATAGCAGTAAGCGATTGGTCAACGATTATTGGTTATTAAATATAAAATTCAAATGTCAAGAATGGGATTCGAACCCATGCCCTTTCGGACCAGTACCTGAAACTGGCGCCTTAGACCAACTCGGCCATCTTGACAATTGCTCACTTCGATTCTGCCAAAATTTATATAGAGGGAACGAAGGTCGACTACCCGCGCTTTCGGAAGACCGCTCCTCAAAGTTCTTCCTTCGCCTGGGCAGTTTCTTTCGAGTAGGAATTCGACTAAATGAATTCTCTCATCAATCAGAACCTCCAAACCAAGATAGTTCCAATCTCCTTTACCAAATTCATATCTTCAGTATCCATAATCCGTACCTTGTCATTTCATGCCAACAAATATGAACAGCAACATCCTGTTCCTTTTCTTGACCCGTTTCAATTGCTCAGTAACTACACCAAATCCACCCATCATGCTTTCAAAGACACTAAAATTATTCATTCCCATTTGCTTAAAACAGCTGTGTTGCACTCTGATATTGTTATTGCTAACTGCTTACTTAATAGGTACTGTAATTCTGGTGCCATGCTTTATGCCGTCAAATTATTTGATACAATTCCTCTACTAAATGTTATTTCTTGGAATATCATGATTTCTGGTTACATTCATAATATGTTGTTTGAGGATTCGTGGAGATTCTTTTGTAGTATGCATTTTTCTGGTTTTCAGCCGAATGATTTCACCTACGGGAGTGCTGTTTCTGCTTGTGCTGCTTTGCAATCTCCTTTATTAGGTGAGCTGGTGTATTCACTTGCAATAAAGAATGGGTTTTATGCAAATGGTTATGTTCGGGCGAGAATGATAGACTTATTCGCAAAAACTAGTAAGTTAGATGATGCTCTGAAGGTGTTTTGTGATGTGTCATGCGAGAATGTGGTTTGTTGGAATTCTATCATCTGTGGGGCTGTTAGGAATGGGGAATATTGGGTTGCTTTGGATCTTTTCAGCCAAATGTGTTGCAAATCTCTGATGCCTAATAGTTTTACATTCTCAAGCATTTTAACTGCTTGTGCTACTCTCGAAGAAATTGAAATTGGAAAAGGAGTTCAAGGGTGGGTGATTAAATGTGGAAAAAAAGATGTCTTTGTAGGGACTGCCATAGTTGATATGTATGCCAAATGTGGGGATATTGGTGAAGCAGTTAAGGAATTCTCTCGGATGCCAGTTCACAATGTAGTTTCATGGACTGCCATTATATCTGGTTTTGTTAAAAGGGATGATTCTATATCTGCCCTCAGATTTTTCAAAGAAATGAGGATGATAAAGGAGGAAATAAACAACTTTACTGTTACTAGTGTACTTAATGCTTGTGCCAAACCTGATATGATTAAAGAGGCAATCCAAATTCATACCTGGATTTTGAAAACTGGATTCTATTTGGATCCAGTGGTGCAGGCTGCTTTAGTTAATGTGTATGCAAAATTACATGCTATTGATTTGTCAGAGTTGGTATTTAGAGAAATGGAAGACGTAAAGAACCCAGGTATATGGTCCATTATGATCTCTTCTTTGGCTCAGAATAAGAGCTCCCAAAGGGCAATTGAATTGTTGCAAATAATGCTCCAGGAGAGTCTGAGACCGGATAGCTTTTGTTTTTCTAGTGTCTTAAGTGTCATAGACTGCTTGAATTTAGGGAGGCAAATCCACGGCTACATTCTTAAAACCGGATTTGTCTTTGATCTTTCCGTTGGTAGTTCTCTTTTCACGATGTACTCTAAGTGTGGTAGTATAGAGGATTCTTACAAAGTCTTTGAGCATATTCCAGTCAGAGACAATATTTCATGGACATCTATGATCAGTGGTTTCACAGAGCATGGCTGCACAAATCAAGCTTTTGAGCTTTTTAGAAATATGCTGGCTGAAGGAACTAGACCTGATCAGATGATTTTTATTGCAATTCTGGCTGCATGTTCTGGTCTTCGTTCCTTAAAGAAAGGTAAGGAAATTCATGGGTATGTTTTCCGTGCTGGGATGGGCAGAGAAGCACTAGTTGGTGGTGCACTTGTCACTATGTATTCAAAATGTGCTGCTCTGAAGCTGGCAAGGAAAGTGTTTGACATGCTTCCTGAAAAAGATCAGGTTTCATGCTCATCCTTGGTTTCAGGATATGCACAAAATGGGCTACCTGAAGAGGCAGTATTTCTGTTTCATGAAATGTTAATGTCTAATTTCGCAACAGACTCATTCACTGTTTCATCTGTTCTTGGGGCTATTGCACTTTTAAACAGATTGGACATTGGGACTCAACTGCATGCCCATATCATAAAAATGGGCTTAGATTCAAATGTTTCAATCGGAAGTTCACTTGTTACAATGTATTCTAAATGTGGAAACATTGAGGATTGCGGTAAAGCATTTGATCAGGTTGATGAACCTGATTTAGTATGCTGGTCAGCAATGATTGCTAGCTATGCTCAGCATGGAAAAGGTGTAGAGGCTTTAAAAATGTACGAGCAAATGAGAAAACAAGGAATTAGACCTGATTCAGTGGCTTTTGTTGGGGTTTTGTCTGCCTGCAGCCATGCCAATTTGGTTGAGGAAGGCTACTTCCATTTTAATTCAATGACCAAAGACTTTGGCATTAAGCCCAATAACCGTCATTATGCTTGTATGGTTGATCTCCTGGGTCGTTCAGGGAAATTGAAAGAGGCTGAAAAGTTAATTAAAAGTATGCCTACTGAACCTGATGCTTTATTGTGGGCAACGCTACTCGCTGCTTGCAAACTACATGGAGAGGTTGAGCTTGGGAAGATAGCAGCCAAAATGGTGATGGAATTAAACCCGAGTGATGATGGAGCCTATGTCCTGTTGTCAAATATCTATGCGAATGTAGGCCAGTGGGAGGAAGTCCAGCAGATCAGAAGCCGGATGAAAGGAGCTGGGGTTAGGAAGGAAGCTGCTTGGAGTTTCACGTGATATCTAATTCTGCCCCCTTGTGTAAGCCTTGATAGGTAACTGGGTCTCTAGTCCATCAAAGTTCCCGGGCAAGTTGACCTCTGTGTTTTAGGTGATATTTTTTTCTCACGAGATACATTCGGAAAAATCCAAGAGAAGATGACTCATGTATACCAAGCGTATCCTCCTTGCTTTGTCTCTATCGATGCACCGGACACGGGAGTTGCATGGCTTCTTGAATAGCAGCTTTTTTGTTGAAAGGCGTGTGTGGGAAACAGCTCACCGGCTTGAAGCGGAGAATAGGGTCGGACTTGGATGTTACGGTGGGAAAGGCAACAGTGGAGGAGAAGCAGAAGAGATGCCCCGCTTCAAAGGTCTGTGTCAAAGCTTGTGGTTTTGGTTTCACTTTGGGTATCAGAACAAGACCAAAATCGACAACACATAGCACCACAACTCTCAAAACTGCAAGAAAGGAAGTTCGGAGTTCGGACCAGCTTCCTATCTGAAAGTGTTTCTCCGTGGAAGATTTGCAAGGACGAGGAGTGGGTTGAATCTTCATGACCAGTAACAATGGATTTAACGAACTGCATTTATGCCCCCTCCTTTTGGATTTGTTTAATTTTAGTTTTGACAGAGCCTTGATCCTGCATCATATGAGAAAGCTTTTCTGGCACTAATCATGTGTTGTAGGTCATTACAGTGAGACAAACCTTGTAGAGTTGTTCCATTTTTCTAAAAAGAACCACCATTTACAACTAAATTGTAACTCCATATATCTGGGCTGCTACATTTCCGTCATAACACATCAATACCTTTAATCAGTGTGTTATACAGAACTATGTTAGTCTTTAATCCTTTCCCCAATGCCTCGTAGAGAAGAGCCGGGGCAGGGTGTATGTCACTGTCCTGGCATAACCCATTAATTAGGGAGCAAGACGTGATCGGTGATGCACAAATTCTTTGAAAACTGCATCTTCAAGGATCTTTTCAGCTTTTTTATCTCATCGGAGAATTGTTATGTCTATTTTATCTTTAATATAGAAAATTTATTTAATTTAATTGTTTTTAATATTTAATAAAAGAATTAGTTTCTTTTCTCTTTAAATTTAAACAGAAAAAAGGTAAACAAATAAAAAATTGAGGGGTTCCTCTTCTTCATTGTTTATATATAACTTTGTTAAGAACCAGTTTCTCAAAATATATAATTTAGGAAGAATTTTGTTGGAATAAATTTCTTATGTCAGGCTCATCTTGCAATATCCATTGATGATAATATTCTAAGTGAAACCATCAGGTTCCAACCCCTAATTCAACAGTTTATGCAGATAGTTTTCAGCTTCTACAACCCTGGAGTTCTTGCACAATCCACAAATTAACATGTGACAATATCAGGACTTAGGCTTCTCCAATCACAGTACATCACAACTTATAGCCCCACCAAAATCCTCCCAGTAGCCAAACAGGTAGGGGTTTCAACGAAGAAAACCACGCTGAGTTGCTCATTGTAATTTCTTCAAACTCGGACAAATTTGAAATTGACTTATTTCGAAATTCAGCTGAAGATTCGTTAAGCAAATAAATTAAGATAAATAGATTTTTATCGAGTTAAATTTTAAATAATTTAAAAATAATTAAATTTATTTATAATATTAATAAATTTTAATTTAAAAATAATAAATTTTAACTAAATAATTTTATTTAAATAAAAATATTTATAAATATCTCGTGAATCTATAAATAAATTAATTTTCACAAATTAGTCTAAATATCTGATTTTATCTTATTAAAAAAAAATTCAGATAAACTGAATTTTTATCTAGTGGAATCAGATGGGTTTATTTACAACCCGACGAACAGAAAACAAAAAAACAATCATTAAAACCATTACAATAATTTTAAAGTGATTAGAAAAGATAATTATCGGAAGTGAATTACCATGGTGCCTGCAGCATTCGCGCTCTGAGCCAGAGTTGCGTGGACGATGACGTTTCCGTTACCGTTAGGGTTTTGGACGGAGATTTAATGGTTTATTTATGAAGTATAACGGAGGAAGAGGCAACGGTGTTTTCTGTGCAGCGAGTTTTAATCCCAGTGTGGTCCAGTAACAGCTCAGATCGTGCCATGTCACACATAAATGGGACCCCCGCCCTAGTCTTCAAAGGCCTACGATAACGTCCTCATACATATCCAAACTCGTTTCGTTTGGCTTTTTGAGGTGAGAGTAGAGAATGGGGTCACCAGGACAGTGGCTGGAAAATGCGCTGGTAGATTTGTGCAAGAGAATAGAGACGGGTTTGGATTTGGATAGGGAGATAATCTCAGGCTTAGTCTCTTATTGCGAGCTCGCTCAGCCCCGTGATGCCAAAGAGTATCTCGATGTAATCTCTCTCTCTCTCTCTCTCTCTCTCTCCCTCTCTCCCTCTCTCCCTCCGATTCTATTTAGGGTATCGACAATCGTCAATGGGATTTTGTTTTCCTATTTAAGTTTTATATTCATCTTACAATATGTTGGAATAGTGAGATTGATATTGCGTCACCACTTGGGAAGCAATCAATATTTGACTATCGTTATTGCGATAACCCAGTTCTTTTTTTTTTTTTACTGGTACTGGTATTGGTACGGAAATGTTTAGTGACCGAATTATGGTTTGTGGGACAATTAACTGATGAGAGTTATTATTTGAAGAAACAGCTTTTGTGTGCTATGGTTTCATATGATATGTAACCTATGAATGAAAGAGACCATCAAGATAACCTTTCTGAGCCTCTAAGAGTTATTGCTGCTCGAATCTTGATATGTAGCTAATCATTGCTTCTTGAGGGTTGACCTTATTAGTCTTGGTAATATTAAAGTTTTCTTGTCCGGTACTATTCTTCCATCAGGTGATATCAAGATGCCACACGGTTATGCTAGTGGTAATTTCGAATTTTGGGAAGTTGATGCTACTTTTCATTAGATACAACCACATATGATCTCCACATATATGGCTTTTGCACACATTTAAACTGTCTCATTTTAACTCATCATAGAACTTTTATAAGTTTTCCTGTCAAACAAAAAATGATTTTCTGAACTTCTATTCATGATGTAGTGATTCGTTTGTTTAGTAGTTGCTACTGGATTTTTGTATAGATTTGCTTTCTTATTTAGCCAATTTGTTATAATTTACGTCCATGAATATCTTGGCTTGGCTTTTGTTTTCCCTCAACCTTATCTCATCTTAGTTTTCTGGTAAAACATATTTGACAATGCTACAAATACTTGGTGACCTACAATGATTTATTTGAAGCTACATCTATTTGTAAAATATATGTGAACAATAAATTGTGTTTTTTCAAATCTCCAGCATTATACCCCTAATATGCAGAAAGGGGTGCCAGTGGCACTGGTAAGGTACTTATCCTTATTGATGAAACAATTTCTCTTTTTCTGACCATCATAATTTCATAAATCATCATTATTTGAGTTGCTAGGGTGTTATAGATCAGAAATGAATTGCCATTGAATGTGTTACTTCATTGTGAATGCTTTAGCACATGAAAGGGGAAGTTCCAAGGAAGAAATGGTTTTACTTTATATAAATCATGCATTGATGATTTTTTATTCATGATATGTAGCTATCAAAGTTACTCAGCAATGTCCTTGTTTTAGCCATGCTAGCAGCATGTTTTGTTGCGACAACAGTTGGAAGTTGTATGAATATTGTTTTATCTTGTATGCAGAATATCATTGGGCAGGAAGCAGGGAAAAGCGTGATTGAGGAATATTTACGTCGTAGGGGTCACTCAGATGTTGGCAGTGGCGCACCAGCTGTTCAAACTTCAAAATTTCATGCGTATGTCAAACCATCAACAAACAATGGTTCAGAAAGTGGAACCAAGAAACCAGTTAGATCAGCTAAAGGTGTTGCTAACTCTGCTTATCAGAATGAACCTAGGAAAGTTACAGTTCCCAGTTATCAGGCGGAACCAAAGAAGAATGCTTATCAAGAAAATAAGGTTTCAACTGAGGTGAGCGAGTCAAGCCAAAAGGGGATCCAAGGTAATTCTAGGAAGAAGAAAGCTGGGAAAGTCATCTCACTTGCAGAGGCTGCTAAGGGATCAATTGTGTTCCAACAGGGGAAACCTTGTCAATGCCAAGCCCGCCAGCACGGACTGGTGAGCAATTGCTTATCTTGTGGCAAGATAGTATGTGAACAAGAAGGAGAGGGGCCTTGCAGTTTCTGTGGTTCCCTTGTTCTAAAAGAAGGGAGCACCTATGCTGGTCTTGAAGGAAATTTGGCTCCCCTTTCAGATGCTGAAGCAGCAGCTGAAGCTTATGCTAAAAGGCTTGTTGATTATGACCGAAACTCTGCAGCACGTACAACTGTTATTGATGACCAAAGTGATTACTATGAGATTGAAGGCAACAGTTGGCTGTCAAAGGAGGTAAAAATAACAAAGTTAAGTATCATTCTTGTATGCACTTGGGTTCACATCTTTTTTCCCCTTCCAGGAAAAGGAGCTTTTAAGGAAGAAACAGCAGGCTATAGAAGAAGCTGAAAGAGAGAAGCGAAGTAAAGTGGTTGTGACTTTTGATTTAGTGGGGCGCAAGGTATTAATTATTAAAGTATCTTTGTTCTGTCATTCCAAATCATTATTGTCAGAGCATGAATTTTTTTGTTAAATGCATACTTGTACACCCATACTTTAATACTTTTATCTATTAAACATCTTAACTTTAATCGTGACCTAATAAGCACTTAAACTTTAAAAAAATATTACTTTTAAACACAATTTTGCCAAATCTATAGTTTTAAAGTTGTGTTTAAAAGTAATTTTTCAAATCTATGGTTTTAAAGTTGTGTTTAAAAGTATATTTTTTTTAAACCGTAAGTGTTTAAAATAATCGTTTTTAAAAATTTAGATGTTTTAAAGTAATGTTTTTTAAAGTTTAGTTGTTTATTAGATCACGATTAAAGTTGAGGTGTCTAATAGACAAAAATGTTAAACTGTAGGTTTTGCTATCCTTTTTACTGCATTTTGACCTGTCCTTTATTGTCTACAACATGTTCTCAAGTAGTTTTCCTGCATAAGCTTCTGCAATTTTTTGTCTTCTAGTCATATGGATCTATATATCCTGAACCAGATGAGTTGTGCCAATTTTATAGGTTCCTTCAATGTGTAATGCCTTAACTCTGAAAGAGGCTTTCACATTGACTTTCTTTTCTGCATTTGTTTTGCAGGAAATTGTACTTTTGCCCTCTTTTCTCTCATTTTCCTTATATTAATTTGCACAATATATTGTTTTGCAGGTGTTGGTAAATCAAGATGAAGTTTCAGAACTAGAGTCAGAGAACAGAATATTACGGCCACAGGATGAAAGAGAAAGAGAAATGAATCGAATAAAACCAAATCCAACTCTTGCTATACAACCAATCTTCATGGATCCCGGCCCTAGTACAAAGCCAGTGAAGGGTAAGCAGCGAGACAAGGTCCTTCCAAATGGTTTATGCTTGGAAGTCACTGGAAGGGTGCAGCATGATAGCAATCAGTTGAAATATTTTATGATAGACACTTGACCACTAGTTATAAACACTGCAGAAAATGGGCTGTATTCTTCAGGTCCATTAGTGAATATCGATATGCTTATGGAAAGTGAAAAAGAAAGTTCTCTGGACGGCCATTGAGGTCAAGTATTTGTTTTTTTTTTAAAGCAAAATTGAGTTAAATGTTCAGGTGTTGTTTCTCTGTACAAATATCATTTGTTTGCCGAGGGTTTTGCAACTTTATTTTCTCAACTTGTTATTCGCCTGGATGAGGGAGTAGGGGGGAACTGCAAAATGAAAGTTGTATTTGCCATAGTTGAAAAAGCAGTTACGCTAACGCCTGTTTCATATGCTAATAAAATAATAAGATTTCAATTTCTTTTCTTTTAAAATATTGGGATTTTAAGCAGTCTGTTCTGACAACTTAGTATCAATGTGATTGCTAGCAATGTTGATTGGTTTTAATTGGCAGAGACCCTTTTGGGTTTAGAATCATAAGATTCAAAATTGCCAAGCACCGGTTTTCTTAGATGATTGATTGTTAAATTAGGGTTAAATTAGGGTTAGGTCTAACTCTGCTAACTCATCTCAAAATTTAATTCATGTAAATCCTTTGCGACACATTTCTCTATTCTAAATTAAAGTGTGTTTTAATTCAATATTAGTGTAAATCCTTTGGGACACATTTCTCTATTCAAACTAAAGTGGGATTCAAAAACTAAAGTGGAATTCAAAATATTTTTCATGCTCAAAACTACACTAGAGTATCACATTTACGAGAGACCCAATATCGACATCACATGTTTATAAAAGGCTCAACATGTGATTTCATGCTAAATTTAGTCTGGACCTAACCCACCTAAAAAATTAACTCAATAGAAGAGTGCCCAACACTTATATGGCACATTACCTAAAATTCAATACCCTTCTCACGCTTAACATCAATGGAAGGTTTTGATATATGTTAAATTTGGATTAGGTTTAACTCACGAAATATTCTATCCCATCCTAACCGACATAGGATTCAATACACCCTCATGCCTAGTATAGTACTAAACTGGAGCATGACATATTTCAACCAACATAGGATTCAATACACTCTCATGCCTAGTATAGTACTAAGCTGGAATATGATATATTTATGGAAGACTCAACATCGATGAGAGGGTTTGATACCATTTTATATTTGAATTAGGTCTAACTCACCCAAAAACTAGTTTAAAGGACCAGTGCCTAAATCGTTATAAGGGTACATCACCCAATCCAAATTACCCTATTTAAACCGATGTGAGATTCAACGCACATCCTTACGCACCCAATACTATACTAAAGTGTGACATATTTACGAAGGTCCAACATTAGTGGAAAGCTCTAATACCATATTAAATTTGGGTAAGAGTTAGTCAAGTCTAACCCATTAATATTAGACTTCCCGTAAAAGTGTAGTTTCCCATTAATATTGGAGCTCCCGTAAATATGTCATGTCAGTGTAATTTTGAGAGTGAGAAGGTGTGTTGAATCTACATCGATTTTGGAATAGAAACAATGAAACTCTTCTCCCTTTAGTTTTTTTGAATGAATTAAGTCCGATCCAAATTTAACCATAATCAGTGCACCAAATAGTAAAATTCTCAGCATTAACGGCTCCTGTGTGCATAACTGCTTATCTCATGACACGGTCCATCGCGCTCAACCAAGTTGATGAAATCTCAACGACCTAGAATTCAGTTTTATCAAGTTCTAAGCGATCTGCAAAGACCCCGACTACAAATGCAGACAACCTCGAAGAGCTTTAATATTTCCAGCATTCTTTTCCTTGTCCTCCAAAGGGTTTCGCATCACATTTTGACAATAGACCAAATACCGAGGTACCGCCACACATTTTCTTGCTAACTCAGGGCTCATGTTAAACCTTGCATTGAACAATTGATAATCACATCAAGCACACTGCCTTGCGACCTCAATCTTTTAGATCTGAAATAGAGCTTTTTCCTGCAACTTTTGAACATTTCCGAGCTGTGATTGTGTTTCTTTCATGGAGAACATCATCCCATCTCCCTGCTTCAGCAAAAAGATTAGAAGAAATAACATGATCTTGAGTACTGGTTGATGACTTTGCCTCTATTAGTCTACTGACCAAACTTAACCCTAGATCAACGTTACCATGTACTCTGCAAGCGTTAATCATCATCCTCCAAACAACTGCATTTGGTTCTACAGGCATTTCCTTCACAAACTTATTGGCCTCCTCCAGCATTCCCGCTCGTGCGAGCATGTCAACCATGCAGCCACAGTGTTCAATCTGGGGCTCAATATTGTACACCTTGCACATAGTATCATACAATTTTTGACCAACTTCAACTAGACCCGAATGATCACATGCTAAAAGAACACCAATGAATGTGACAGAATTTGGCTCAACTTTCTCTGCCAGCATTTGCCTAAATGCGAGGAGGGCTTCCTCTCCTTCTCCATTGATAGCATGCCCCACTATGATTGACGTCCATGAGACAACATCCTTTTTCGCCATCTTATCAAATATGGATTTAGCTCGAGCCATGTTCCCACATTTTGCATACATGTCTATAAGAGCATTTTGCAGAACATTTCTCCCATTAACATGATCGTTACTTGCTATATAGGAATGAATATCAGTGCCATGAGATAGTTCTCCAGATTTCCGGCAAGCAGAGATTAATCCTAGCATTGTTACTTCATCTGGCTCTCGGTTCCTACATTTCATCAAATTGAAGAGCCATAGAGCTTCCTTGGTTAATCCATTTTCAACATACCCATGTATCATCGAGTTCCAAGATGCAATATTGTTATCAGGTAGCTCATCAAAAACTTTCTTGGCAAAATCGATCAAACCACACTTGGAGTACATGTTGATGAGCACAGTCCCAAGAGAAACTGATATCTCTTTTCCACTAGCTATTAAATGCCCATGGGACACCTTCCCCTGGTTGAGGTCTCCACCATTAGCACAAGCCAAAATAAAGCTAATGAATGACACTCTATCGTACTCAATGTTCCTATATCTCATTTCTCTAAACAAAGAGAAAGCTTTCCCACAGTCATTACTCCTAGCATATCCCGCAATCAGGGTGTTCCATGTGACCAAGTCCTTTTCAATCATCGAATCAAAAAGTCTCGCAGCGTCGTCTATATATTCACACTTGCAATAGAAATCAATTAGCGTATTACAGACCTGAATTATCACATCGAAGCCTGTCTTGGAAGAGTAAGAATGAAGCAATTTCCCAACCTTGTAACCCCCATTTTCAACGCACCCAGAAATCAAAACGATCAAAGTAACATAATTTGGCTTCAAACCCAGACCAAAAGCGCCAGCAAGAACTTCATTGAAAAACCTCAAACCGATGTCGAATTGCTTATTCTTCAAAAACCCAGAAACCATGCAATTAACGGTAACAACCGTTCTCTCAGGAATTCTATCAAACAAGACACAAGCATAGCTCAACGACCTATTAGAACTCATATAAAAATAAATCAAACTATTCAGAACATTCACATTACCATCCAATCCAAGCCTAATTACACGACTATGTATTGATTTCCCTTCTTTAAAACCCAAAACTCTATTACAAGCTTTTAATAGAGAAGCATACACAAAAGGATCACGGAGTGAATCATTTCGTTTCCCCCTTTGCATGGCTTTGAAAAAAGAGATGACCGTAAAAGGGTCGCTTTCTAGATCAAATTGGCGGAGAATAGCACGCCAAACAGACATAATGCAAAGCGATTCCTAGAGGCGTCTCATTTAATCATAAGGGCTAAAAATGGATCCCAGAAGGTGTAACAGAAAAGGCTATATCTAAGAAATTACGGGTTGTGGAGATACAGTCCCAAGTGAAAACGAATGAAGAGATTCAGAAAGGAGGTCAGTCTGGGGTAGTAGTGGAGGAGAGAATTGAGAGTCTCGTTTCCTTAGGATTTTTGGCAACTGGTAGAATTTTGGCGCGAGTGTAGCCATTTTAAAGTTATTATAACTTATAATAGCTTGGCCTGGCGCCATATTATGGTTTAGGTCCATGAGCCATGGTTCAGCTTAGATGGCTTGGGTATTGGTTCGGCTTCACTTGGATCCATGGTTTTATTTATGCAAAACAGGTGCAACATGGAAGACATTCTTCTAGAGATGGATAGGGGTGGAATCAACAGAATTGAGCGGATCTTTGAAGGGAACTAAACTTTAGTTAGTCAAAATTTTTTCATAGTTTGAGCCAAATTTAAATTTTATTCATTTCAGATTAGAATCAAATATTAATAAGTTCGGATTTAAGTCATTTAATAAAAAAAGAAGTTAAAATGAACTTAATTTTTAGGTAAAAAAAGTTAAAATGAACTTAATCTTTATGAAACCTACTACAAAATAGTTTGAATAATTTAATTTAACTTATAACTATCATAAATTTTAATTTAAAATTAATAAATTTAAAATTAAATAATTATAGTTAATTAAGTACATCGCCTCGTAAAACCTGTAAAAAAATAAATTTTTAAATTTTAATGAGTCGAATTCTTATAAGTTTTAGAAATATAATTGAGTTGTGCGATGATGAAATGTGGACGGTTCAAGCTGCTCAAAAAAGTTTATGTAAACTTAAGTTTGAAATAAATTTTTCAATGACATTGAGTTGAACGTATTTAACAAGTTTGTTAACAAGTCCATTCAATAAAGTTTAGAAGTTTATTTTTAAATTTGAAAATGAATTAAATTCGTAAGTTTTAAGGAATTGAATATTCCAAAACTTAAACTTAATTCCTTTACTAAACGAGTTATTCGAGTTGGATTCGTCTTTGACGAATGGAGTCCGATCAAACGTTTATCGAGCCGAAACTCTGAATAATTTTCAAATAACTTGATTCATTTACAACTCTAGAGATGGACCATATATTAAGGCTCGATGGAGCAGTCATATTCTGTGATCAAGTGGAAGTGCTGATCATGGTGAAGAGAATTGTTGGAGGAATAAGATGGAATACGAAAATGGTGGATCATGAGGATGGTCCACTTGTCTTAGAAAAGATGTTTGCTGCCAAACAGAAACAGAACTTGGTCGCCGGAGAACACTATAGCACGTCCTCAAGTGAACAGAAAAGACAGTGCTAAAACTACATCGTATAGGGAAATGCTAACTTTTTATGATACAGACCCAACACATTAATTTGACCATTCATGGGCCATTCCACCATAAGCAAAGCCATAGAATGCGGCTTCTGCAGTATTTATTGTTTATCAGTTTCGGTTCTTTGAGGTAGATAGACAGTCGCAAAGCCTCATTGTGTTACAGTTTCCTCCATTTCTTTTACATGTTGTCTTGTTCTTTTGTGTTTAGCTTTAGTCTGAGGGGCCTATGTGGAGTCCAGTGTCGGCTTCTCTTCTTCCACTACCAGTCGCGGTCTGTATAAAAGTTTCGAGGTTTTCCCTAATGTTTATTTGGCTTATTTATCTAAATTAAAAAAATTTTAAAATAAAAGAAAAACATCAATTACAATATATAAATAACGACTAAAGTATCAAATATTAGGTTTATTTAGCACGTTATTTATAAGTATTCAATTAACTAATTATTGCAGTCAAAAGGATTTTTATATTAATTAAATTAAAATTTAAAGAGTTTTATATTATAA
Source organism: Manihot esculenta (assembly GCF_001659605.2). Lineage (NCBI taxonomy): Eukaryota > Viridiplantae > Streptophyta > Magnoliopsida > Malpighiales > Euphorbiaceae > Manihot > Manihot esculenta. Next base: position 22,845,559 of record NC_035166.2, read on the forward strand.
ATTAAATTTTAAAAATGACGTTATTATAATATTATAAATTTACAGACGACTAATAAAATTTATCTCGTATTTAAAATATTTTGATTATTTTTTAAAAAATTAATATGTCATATCGGTTTTATAATAGAAGAACATGTGGTTGTATCTTAGTTGGAGAAAATTTTAAGCATAAATGCTTACATACTTGCATGAAGCATCTAAGCATATACTTGTATGCTTATATGCTTCAAACAATGATCGTACTTCAGTTGCCAGAACCTCAGTAATGGCGGATCACAAATCACTAAACCGTTACACTTAAGAGAAAAACTTAAAAAGCCAAACAATTTCAGCAAAGAAATAGAATCCAATTCCTCGAAAATCATCAGATCCGACAAAGGCCTTTTACGTTTAGCATGATTATATGATCTTTACATGGTTTGAGAGGTCAAGCCTTCTGAATTTTTGTGCTCCATGGTTGAAAATGACGTCTGCTTAATCTCAAATGCAATGAGGAACAAGAGAATGAATTGAATATCCATATGTTCTGTCATTTATAATCCGACTTACTTGCTTCAAAATTCTGATGTGCCAACCATAGACACACAACACCAATAAAAAACTCTGCACCTTTCTAATTCAATTGATAAAAAAGGAGATAACATCGTTTTATTTTGATTGGACCCTTGATTTAACATATACCAATATTTAAAAAAAAAAAAAAAGATCCCAAAGATATTTGGCCTTGCATAATCAAATCGAGGATTTAGCAGTTAGCAGTAGTATTGAGTCACTGCACCTAACGAGGGAAAGAAAGGTGACCCATCATTAATTAAGCATGTAGGGCCTCATGCCATTCTATGCTGCATGCCTGCATCCCCCACAAGTCTACTTATGTAGAACTTTTGCTTCTCAAGAAGATATTCTATCTTTTAGTCTTTACCATCTCCCTCAAATCCAAACTTTGTTATATCAGTTTCAAACAGTGTATGCTTTCCTTTTTAAGCTTTGGTGTCGCCAGAAAATCGCAACTCATTTAAACGTTTCTTAATAAATGCTTCTTATCTTGTTGTGGGCTTCCCAGATTCTTAACCTTCTTCCACTATTAGCCTTGCTGGAGCTATGGATGCTGAAATCAAGAGTACTGATCTTCGAGATGCCTCATTTTCTTATCTTACTGCAGCACAGCAGAACTATGTTGTTAAGCTGACCGAGTCAGCTCAGTTTACTCATCCTGAAACAATCTCGACCCAAGATACTTCCATTCCGTTTAACTTAGAGAGAACTAAGCCTGAAGGGGGTGAAATCAGCGTCTTTCGTGCTGAGAAATATTTCAATATGAAACTGGACGATGTAAGTGCAGGAAGCATGGATGTTAATGCAGGAAAGTTTGCACAGGAGACAATGGAGAAACGGGTTGAACTTCATCGTTTGAGATCAAAAGGCAGCTTAGGAACTCCAAGTGTGAGCTCTGAATCGAGCTGGAACAGCCAAACTACTTTATTAGCAAATTATCGGAGAAACTCATCCCACAGCAGGCGGAAGAAAGTAAATGAAAGATGGTTCTTTCCTGGTTTTACCTGCAAGGGATCTTGTTCCGATGATAAATCTGTTTACATAGATAAGAGTGTTCCTCATACTGGGTTTCGAGTTGCCCGAAACCCTATCATGCTAGAGGGAAGAAAACAGTCTCAATCTAGATTTCTGACGAAAGATCATGAGTTCCGCAGTCCAAGTTTTGGGAAGTTGAGTATTGGTTCGAACAGAGAAGACTACTTAGTGTTACCAACTGTGAATTCTGGGGTTCAAAACCTGAGTGTTAAAAGAGAGAAGCAGAAGACCCTGGAAGAAGATGCACGAAAATCAATTGACGTGTTCGGCTCCCATAAGATAAAGAAGGAAGATATAGCATCAAATCTAGAGAGGAAACTCTCCGTGCTAACTTGGGATGCCATTCCATTCCCAAAGGCACAAAACCTGCCAAGCACTTCTGCAAGCAGTCAAATGTATGAAGAAGCAGAAAGTGATGCTAGTTCAGACCTGTTCGAGATTGAGAACTTGTCCTGCAGTACGCAGCCTATGTTCAGGAATCAAACTTCTGATGGCATATCCGGCTGTATGACCCCTCCAAGCCGGTATGAGCCAAGCGAGACCAGCATTGAGTGGAGTGTTGTCACAGCCAGTGCTGCCGATTTCTATGCGATTTCAGATTACGATGAGAAGAAACCTGCAGAAAGTAGTACAAAAACTTCTGTTTTAGCCTCAACACCTAGGAGTCGGCGCTCAAATATCCTATTGGGGTGCAAGAATGAGAAAGCAGTTCAAGTTGCTGAATCTGCATATAGAAGAAGTGAGAAGGCTAAGCCTCACTTGCATGAGCATGCGTCCACGCCAGTAATGAGAAAGTTACCAGCTGATTCGGAGGTGAAAGATTTTGATTTCCCTTGATAGCTATAGGTAGAATTTTTACCAAGAAAAAGATATCCATCTGCTCTTTTAGGGGAGAGAAATAGCTGTTAAGTTTCCATGTGAAATTTACAGCTGATATTAATGTTTATTATCCTGAACATGAAATAATAATAATTTCTTTCCAGTAAGTGTTTGCTTTATATCCAGATTAAAGTTCCTAATCTTCTCTCAAGGCAGAACAGCCCAAGAAACATGGAAAGTGAATCTTGAATTTGGTAGGTGATTGGACCTAGACACAACTAAACCATATACATCTGACCACCTTTGTCTTGTTTCCACATTGTGTTTTCAATTCCAAAGAATTATTCTTGTTCTCTTGATTTATAACTAGATGGGTCTTCACGTTTTGGACCTTACTTCACACAGTTACCCAGAATATAACTTCTGGCTAACCATCTTTACCTCAATTGTTAGCCTACAAATCACAATTTATGTTGGCATAGTCTGTTCATATCTAAATCACAGTCAAAATCGTGGTTGGTTTCCGTTCGATGCTGATTTAATATGAATTTAGATAATTCAATGATTTTTTTAAGAATTTAATATATTCATTTTCAATTCGAATTCGATTTCAAACCACATATGGGCAGGTCTATTATATTCTCCTTTCAAATAATTCATAGTGCAATATTAACGGCAAATGTAGTTATCCATTGCTATCAAGATCGACAAGAAGGCAAATATTTGGGTGGGAGTAAAGTGCATTTCCCTTTCGGTAACCAGTGAACCAAGAGATTGTAACACGTTGGTCATCCACCACAAATTTTACTATTTGATGGATGTATAATTTTTCTTCACATAAAACAAACAGCCTCCCCTGGGATTGAAAAATACACGATAAAAAGAAACCACATATTAGACAATAAATTACTCTACATTCCTTCGTTTAACACTATTCATTTTACAAGAAAAAAAAATTATATAAAATTATGAAAATATCAATTTCATTAAAAAAAATAATTCTTTGATTTCAAATAAGAATATAGCTAGAAAAAAAAAATCAATTAAATTAAATTATTGTGAAATTTTTGAAACAGTGTAAAAATTTCAAGAACTAGTGGTATAATCCTGTTGACAGGACTGTTAGGAAATGTTTATAAAATTTCAATTTCATATCCATCTATTGCAACCCTGGTGGAGCCAACAGGTTGCATATCTGGTTAACACAACACTCAAATGATAATAAGCATAATGGGGTTATAACAGCAAAATTTCTGGAGATATGTCATCCTAATACTGCACAAAAAGTACATTAATCTTTTTTTTTTTTTAATTTAAGAGAAGTGGAAGTGAGTAATTCCTTTACAAGACCAATAGAAATTGGGTGAACTGGCAGATGTGCAGGCAACTGCAGGCCTCATGGTAACATTTCCATTGCAACCAAGAGAAGACATATTTATAGTGAAGTGATAGATATTAAATAGCAGAGTGAGGCAGGCATGTGAATGATGTGATGCGAAAATGAAGGCAGTTGTAGTATTAATGCATAGTGGAGAGAGGGGGTTGGGCATCACATTCAAGTCCTTGAAAGATTGAAGATGATTAATGTGTTGTTTGCAAGAGAAAATTATCCTAGTTTGATGTAGTAAACTCGAGCCACAAGGTATTGGTAATGGAATGGAATGTCTTTGAAGGGACCAATTAGAGTTGGATTGATAGCAAAATTGAAACTGTGTACATTGAATAGGTTACTTGTCAATGGACCACTTTTGAATTGGCAGCCTTTAATTCCTCCTCTTTGAATCTCTGATCTGAACACTTGCGACTTACGATTCGATTAATGCAAAGATTTTTCAGCCCATTCCATTACGATTTGGGTTTGATATATTAAGCTGCACCAAGAATATGTGCTTTTGGATTAACAGACTAGGCTGCAGGCCCATACTTATGAACATATTTCCAGTAATTTCTCCTTTATTTAATAAATAGAAGTCAAATGAAAAGTTTGTATTTCCTCCAATATTCCTCCTATAATCGTTCTGTCCCATAAATTATATTTAGTAGAAAGCCACGGGAAAAATGGATTAAATTAAAGTTAAAAAATTGTGTTCATAAATTATAAATGGATTTTTTTCCAAGGTTAATATATTAAAAGGAGCTTAAAGTACAAAAGGAAACACCCAAATATAAAAGCTTCCGAAGCTAAACAGAAATACAAGCTACATAAATAATTTGAAATAAATCCAAACACAACCTAAATCCATAAAAATTCAAATTCAATTCAAAATAAATTGTGTTCTAACTTATCAGATGCAATAAAAGTCTATTTAGTCGTCGCTTGATATTAAGCGTAAGAGAAAAATTGAGCAAATCATTGAAAAAGATGAGATAAATTAAAGGAATGCTTCTTTGCACTATCAAAACCACAAACTATTGCATGAGCAATGAAGGAGGAAAAAATGAAAATCGCATCTACACTTATCAAGTTACGAAATAATGACTCTTTTAAAAAAAAACAAAAGAAAATTTAAAATTATTCACGAAATAAAATGTATGAGTCATTTCATAATCAAAGTAAATTGTCTATTTACTAGAGTGCAACAAACAATAAAAATAAGAGTTACATCAATTCGAATGCATGCAAAAGTCGATCAAAATAGATACACCAGTAAAGACCTACAGCAACACAATTAATAAAAACGAAAAAAACTCACACATAAATTTAGCTCAATAAATCAAGAAAAAATTCATTCTAATAATCACAGTTCTATAAAGAAAATAAAATAAAAATTTATTTATTTACATAACCTATCTATATGTAGTGAGAATAACTTATTATTTTTTGGATGAGAAGAGACAACCAGACTAGAAATAGTATTATTTAAATATGTTGCAATAAGCTTTTGTGCATGATAGTTGGTCTAATTTCTTCAGTGAATGATACCATATCTTTCCAATAATAATAATAATAATAATAATAATAATAATAATAATAATAATAATAATAATAATAAATAATTGTTTGCTTATAATTATTATCAAATGAATTAATATTAATTAAAATAAATATTTTTTTCATATTTGTAATAGACTTACCAATCATATTACTCCGCCGTTACTTATTATGTTGAACTTAATAATTTTTATTTTTAAATATATATTAAATTAAAATATATTTAAAAAATTAAAAATAACATACAGTTTAAGAAGTGTATACGTATGGATGGAATAAAGCTTCTTTTAATGTGAAATATTAAATACACTTCGCCCTTTATCTAGACATATTCATTCTTTTTTTTTTTTGAGAAAACATATGTATTTAGACATATTCATTGATTACTTGGCTGATTTAACGGCTTCTCTCCTAAAAATATCTCAACCAGCAATGATACAGAGGGATAATGGCCAAACTCAGAAGCTCAAGTCTACCAATCAAAATACTTACACTTCCTAACTGTAATCTTCAAATTACCAAAAAACCCTTTCCTGCCAATTTGTCGCATAATGGTTGGATGTATCAGGCGGTCTCAATAATATTGCACACACTAGATATAAACTGCCAAAACCCTAACTCTCTTTTTGCCACGCTTGCACTATTGTTCTCCCTCTAACTTCACGACATAAAGGAGAGGGAGATCAGAAGCATTAGGGTTTAAGCATTTCTCCAAATAGAGAGTAAATTCTAAATTGTTAGGGTTACGGTCAGGGTTGTGGTTTAAACAAGGAGGGAGAAAATGGTCGCTGACAAGGGGAAGAAGATGAAGGTAGCAGAGAGAGGGGAGGAGGAGGAGGAGGACAATAACCAAATCGATGAAGCGCTCGTCCTCTCAATCGAGAAGCTCCAGGAGGTTCAGGACGATCTCGAAAAGGTATATTGTATGTGTATCCGTGGATTTATTTGTACAAGTATTTAGGTTTGGTGGTTTTATGCTCCTTGTTGCTCTTTCGGTTTCGTGTGAGCGAAAGCAGAATTCAGACGAAATTTGAACCAGGGGCTTTTGGGCGGATGTTTATTTGCATTGGGACTAGAAGTCCTATCGGTGTTTTGTCAAGTGTTGGAATAATTCAACTGTTGGTTATTGTTGCGGGTTTATGAAATTAGACCTTGCCTTTTGGTTAATTTTATTCTAATCATTTTGGGATGGTTTTGTCTGTTCGCTTTTTAAGCTGAACTCCACTTGGAACTCAAACGCCTGGATATGCTTACTCGTGATAGTCAAATGAATCTACTTTAGTAGCTATTCATTAGATACTCTTGGACCTTATTCCAGTAGTTTTACGCCTAAGGGGTGGGCTATTGTTTATTAGTATCATTTTGCATCCCTTGATTTTTAATACAAGTTAATAGTGTTCTCAGTGTATATTTTTTCTCATATACTTATGGGTTTTTCCTATCCAATTCTTTTCTTTGCTTTTCATTTCATTTCACTCATTTTAAGCTTTTTATCACATCCACTGTGTAGCTTTCTATCACTGACAGCAATAGATGTAGTTGTGTTCTTGAAGACTTGGTTGTGTGTGTGTGAAGAATATAATTGCTCACAAATTCTAGATGTGTTGTTTCCTTATGTTTCCAGATCAATGAAGAGGCAAGTGATAAGGTCTTGGAAGTAGAGCAGAAGTATAACGAGATACGCAAGCCAGTCTATGATAATCGGAATGAGATCATAAAAAACATTCCTGACTTTTGGTTAACTGCTGTTAGTGATACATCTTCAGCTGTTTATTTAACACAACATGTAATCTGGTGTCTATCGTCAACTAAATGACTCCACGTTTCAAATTGACTTGTTTTTTTTTTCTTTTTGTATGCAGTTTTTAAGTCATCCTGTTCTTCATACAGTTCTAAATGAAGAGGATCAAAAGGTTTGGGTTTCATTCCTACATGAACTTAATATGGTCTCGTGCAGTATTTTATATTTTGAACTTAAATTTTCTTATGTGAACTTCTAGATACATTTCTCTCCCTTCCTGCCTGCATTTTTGTTTGTCTTTTTTTTTTTTTTTTTTTTTGTGGGGGGGGGGGGGGGTGGGGTGTGTGGTTTAAGAAATTAAAAATTGATTTAACTTTTAGTTATTATTCATTTAATTCCTTTACGTTGGCTGCTTAACCGTGCGGTAGTTTTGTTTCACTTTTGCCTCTTTTTGACAGATATTCAAATATATAAGCTCCTTGGAGGTGGAGGACTTTAAAGATGTTAAATCTGGTTACTCCATAACATTTGTGAGTTTGTTCTCTATCTCATGTTTTCCTAGTCTTGTGAAGAACTGATTTTACTTTCCTTCTGTTACAATAACACTTGTGCATTGTAAATAAAATTGTGGCTTTCAAAAAATAATGAATGAGTATCTTGTGATTTTGAGTCTTTTCTTTTCCTCACTTTACTGCAGAACTTTCAACCCAATCCATATTTTGAGGAAACAAAGCTTACGAAGACATTCACATTCCTTGATGAAGGAACAACAGAAATTACTGCTACACCGATTAAGTGGAAACAGGGAATGGTAAGTGTTTTATTGCTTCATACTGTTGTTGGAACCTCTGAATTGTTTTTGTATGGGTTTTCTAATTGCTTCCATTTCTAAAATGTGAAGGGAATGCCTAATGGAGTGACACATGAGAAGAAAGGGAACAAAAGACCTTTTATTGATGAAGGGTTAGCTCTTTTTACTACTTACTGTCCTTTCCCCGAATTCTTAAGAAAAGTTCTAAAGATTGAGTAGATTTCATTATAGTTCGGTGGTCATTGTGCATTTGGCTGTTTTTTTTCTGAGGATATTTTTTCCCGCAGTTGGGTCTCATGAGCTGGGAAATTCAATTTGACAATATTAGTAGCCAGAGGACCTTATAGCAATTTCATAGAATTGAAAGTAATATGTGAAATCGTAGGAAGTTGTATCTCTCTGTGTTTGTGTAAGCAGTAAACATATATGCATGTATATTCCGCTGGTTCTTATTCTACTTGCCAATTGGAGTGCAAGCCTTACTCGTAAATGGTTCTAAACTTAAAGCCATTTAATCCCCCATGCCCCTTTGTGTGTGTGTATTATGCTTGTGCTACCTTAATTTAATAACAATATTTTTTTTCAGTATTTACTAACCATTAGCCTATCTCCCCCTCCCAATGTCAAGTGGAATGGAACACTAAGGAAGATGCACGAAACTTCATCCATCTTCAGTTGATTAAAGAACATTCTTTATGCATATGTTACATGGTTTTATGGTGAATTCATTCAATGTCTATTACTTTTTGGCCTGTATATGATTTAGAGGATTGAGTAGGCATACTTACATCTTAGTCGTCCTTTTCCTTTTGGTGTTCTCTTTCTTCCTTTTTTCCCCTTCCATTTCTTTTGCTGGGAGAGTGCGGGCCATTCGATGGTCCAACTCCTTGAAATTGAGGTATAATTTCCAGAGGCTATTTTTTGTAATGATTTAGAAATTATTATGGCATACACTCGTAATTACTGACTATCTTATTGCTATTTTCTCTTCTATATGTTATGCTTAAGCTATTTATTTGCTGGCATTCCTCCTGTTCACCTTGTGATATTTCAGTATTACCTAACATAAAATTGCATAGTGGTTAATTTGAGTTTGACTTGCACATATGCTTCTGCCTTTGTCCCCACCTGCAAATTTGCCTCCTTCATTGCAGCTTCTTTGGCTGGTTTAGTAGTAGTGCCCAGAAAGAGTCATTGGAGAATTATCAGGATGAGGTACGTTGTATCTTTGTATAAATGCTGTATCACATCTTTGTCATTATAAGGTTGCCTTTTTTGTCCGTCGTCATCATCATTATTGAAGCTATTCATAACTTCAAAAAAAATATGCAGATTGCAGAAGTCATAAAAGAAGATTTATGGCCCAATCCACTCGCTTATTTCAACACTGTAATTTTTTTATCATTCTTTGCTTCTCCCTACTTTTCATTCAAGTTAAATAACTTGAAACATTGTTCATTTCTCTTCTTCCACTATGTAGGATCCTGATGATGAGGAGTTTGAAGGGGATGAAGCTGACGAGGAGGTAAATGCTTTTCGTTAATCACAATCTGCACCTACCATTATATTTGCATAGTATTTTATTCCATCTTTAGTTCTAGGCTCCTTTCATACTGATATTCAGTGAAAAGAAAGTTGATAGCTTCTTGTTGATTCTCATGTTCATTTGATTGTTGGCTACATGGTACAACTGGTTCATGAATTTGAGGTTTGAGTAGTAATGCAAAATTGAAGAGAAGTGTTTGGTATGTGGAAAAAGGATGAGTAGAGAATGTTTAATTTTATCCATAAGAAATCGTGAAATATAATAAATTTGAGGATTTATCATTGATGTGTATGCCTTTCCTTAAATAGCACATTAGGTAATCTAGGCTAGTTGTTTCTGCTTTCCAGTGGTATAACTCACCCGAATGCCTAGTAATCACACTCAAAGTGTTTCTTTTGCTTGTAAATTATTTAGGGTGTGCCATCTGACGTTGACTCCAAAGCTATTAATCCATGCTCCACTCACTAATGCCTTTCAAACAAGGCAGTCTAGTTTGAGCTGTCATCAATGCTTATTGTGGTTATGGAAAACTTTGTATGACCTCATTTACTGGGACAAGGATGGTGAATTATCCAATATTGCAGTTGTGTCATTATATTGAGCTTGAGGATACGTTGATTGGTAAAGTGTCGTTATTAATATGTAAGCTGGTTTTGAGTGAACCTGTTTTGCATGACACTGCAAAAATGGTTGATTTTATTGTATCGTATGGTTTGTATCTTTATGCTGTTGGTGCAAGACACTAGTCTGAGGAGCAGATCCTGTTAGTCAAAGGTTTCATGAATCATAAGTTGTGCAAAATAATGTAAAAGAATTGGATAATTTGGCTTGTGTAATCATAATTTATAAGTCGTAGCTGAAAGCTAAGAAAAAAATGTAGCAAGACTGATTTCTCATTTTGGGAATTTGGCCTCATGTCAGGATAAGGATGGTGACGATTCTGAAGAGGACGATGAGCAAGATGACGAAGAAGATGATGATGCAGATAATTGAATGCTCTTTTTATGTCTGATGTCAGATTTCACCATTTGGGTAACAGCTCATGTGAAGTGGTTTTTGAGGGATTTACGAGTATCAACAGCTGCTAAGGATAGTTACCAATCTCAATCTTAATCTTTGATTATGGCTCCCTCTACTGTGTAGTTATCTGACCGGCACCATGTTCAGTCGGTGGTTTTCTGGCTCTCTTTTTTTCCCCTCCTAGTGAAAGGCCTTTCATTCATTTCTTGTGCGGTTCCCTTCCTGAACTTCAGATTTCTAGATGATTTTGGTATCATGGACTTGTTATATTTGACATGTCATTTAGATCCTTGATCAAAGAAGAAGTAGACATATACCATATTATGGTGTAAAATTGTTTGGATAATTATGCATATACTTGCAAACAAGTGACCTGTGCTGCTATCAATATCATCATTTTAAGCGCATCAGATTCTTGAGCAGTGGACTGGACTTCTTTAATAAGCGCATCTTGTGGTTGAAGCCATTTTTGCTCTTCAATTACTCGATAGGGGTAAAAGCTTCAAGTGATTCCTTGCAAATGTAACCATGCCTTTTCTGAAACTTACATCACCATAATATTTATCAATAATCGTCTCCCATTCCACCATCATCATTCCTAGTGTGACTGACGGGAGCTCGAAGATCCTTAATTTACTTTCTAGCATAACTTCCAAATTATTTATTTTATAATTGTTTAAGAAAAAAACTACATATGGAGTGAGTAGGCCTGTGCAGATTTCGGTTTAAACCGAAAAACTGAACCGAACCGATTAATTTCGGTTTTTCGGTTCGGTTAATCGGAATGATCGGTTTGGTTCAGTTAGTATATTTGAAATTATTCGGTTTTCGGTTCGGTTCGGTTTAAACGTGTTAAATAACCGATCAAACCGAATAACCGATTTCGATTCTAATCCCAAGTCCAAGCCCTCCCCCTCCCCCTCCCCCTCCCCCTCCCCCTCTGCCTCCCCCTCCCCCTCTGATACCCAACAAATTTCGGTGGGTATCAGGATCAGTAGCATTAGACTAAAGAGAAAAAGAAACACAAAACCCACCTAATCAAACCAGTGAATTCCACGAATAGCTCATATTCACAGCCAAAGAACTCCTCCACCTTCTCTTTCAACCTCTCTATCCTCGAAAAGAAAAAAGTAAAAGTATAAGAGAGAGAGAGAGAGAGCGAGCGCGAGCGCTCGAGCGAGGGAGGGAGGGAGGGAGGGAGGGAGAGAGAGAGAGAGAGAGAGAGAGTTCTGCCTTAAAAGAAAAAGAGAGAGAGAGAGTTCTGCCTTAAAAGAAAAATACATATATATATATATGGAATAAAACTTAATCGTAGATTTCGGTTTGAATCGAACCGAACCGAACCGAACCGATTTTTATCGGTTCGGTTCGGTTCGGTTATATCATCATAATCGGTTTTTTCGGTTTTTAAAATTTTAACATTTCGGTTTTCGGTTTTTTCGGTTCGGTTCGATTCGAAACCGAACCGACCGATTGCACAGGCCTAGGAGTGAGTGATTTTTCAAACATAAGCGATCAGCATTAAGAATGCTTTCTCAAAATTTATTTTCTATATATTACTAGTAGTTATCATAAATTAGATATTTTGTATTAATATTTAATTATTTTTTTTTATTTTTTTTTAATTCCTTTTTTCGTATTATGTAAGTAATAAATTACGCCGCTTCCGTTTATTTCTCTTTATTAGTTTTTTTAACTTGTTATATTTTGGTCGATTTCTACAGTAATAAATAAAAAAAAATTTTCCTCGAGAAAAAACTTCGATCTCATTTGAATATTATTAATTTTGTACGTTTTCAATTATATTTTTAAATTTAAAACAGTTATCCTTTGATTTTAATATAAATTTTTTTCGAAGATAAAGATGGTACATTAGATGGATGATAATAAATAAGGCTTATGGTCTACACATAAGTTCCATTGAAATCAATCTCTTAGGTTCAATTAAAACATCTAAAAAGTACAAACAATGGTCTAGAGTCTGAAACTTAAAAGCCTAAATCTATTGATCTGGTAGAGATATTGGTGGCAGGCCTCCTTCCTCTAAAAATGCATCGGGTGCCTGAGCAAACAAAGAACGGTAGAGGTAGATCTCCAACTACAATAGCGAAAAGCTATAAAGACTCGCTGAAGCCCAAAGGAGATCCAACCAAGACCGACTCGCGATATGTTGCTGCTTGACTAGAAGGAATGCTCTTGCTTTAGTCGAAATGCATGCACCCACCAGATCTAGCAAAAATGAAACTCCATCTATAGAAGCCAGATTTAGCTGGGAAAAAAAAAATCAGTAAAGGCCAAGAGAGACTCTGCTTATTATTTATCTAAGTTGATTTGCGCTAGGCAAAGGGGAAGTGATTTCTGTCATCAAAATCATGGGAGTTATAAGAGAAGAGACATGTTTCAGTTGACAAAAGCTCATGGATCGGTAGCTTGGAACATACAAGACTAGAAAAGACTCAAAAAACTTTCTCTTTCCCATATAAGCCTACTGAAATACGCACCATAGAAAATCGAAGATCTGAAAAATAGATCTAATAAAGAAAACCTATCTCAACAATAAGTTTAAGATCTACCAGAAAGAAAAAAAGAACCCACTTATAATGGAAAGAGGAAACCCCCAAAACGAAGTGAGAGAAGAGAGTCTCCTTTGTTCAGAGGAGCAGGGAAACCGACGGCAAGACTTGGCTAACTGGAGAAAAAGAAAACAGATTAATTTATTTTAATAAGGTATAGTTAACTTAGTACTATTGTCATTATAAAATTTGAAAATGTATATAGTTTTTATTAATAGTTAAAGGACAAAACAGTAGAACTTGAAATTTTTAAGTAAAAAGGATTAATTATATACTATTAGACTTGATTTTTAGAGAGAATTTTCCTTTTTTTTTTGGCTGTTTTTTTTCTGAGAGTTCTTAACTTGTCTTCTGCCTTGTGAGGAGGTGCTCTCTTCTCCTTCAGGGGAGGATCCTCCCTTTACCTAAAAGAGAGTTCTCTTCCTCCCCATCTCTAAGCCAAGTGTAACCAGGATTTTTTTTTTTTTTTTTTTTTGTGTTTTTTTAATAATTCAGTTTAAATTGATGTAAATAATTTTTAAATTTATTTTTTATTTAGCGTTAATTCAAGTTATTTAATAGTATATAAATAGGTTAATATAGACTTCATAATTTATTTCGGACTATTATAATTAGTTTAAAAATTATTATGAATTAGAAAAATTGTATGAAATTAGTGAGGAAGAGATACTCGTGCTAGACAAGATAGAGCCGCTCAAGACGCTAGCTAACTATAATATTCAAAAGTTGGATTCTAACTTAACAAATATATTTAATTTAATACAATTGATTTGCTATAAGAATGTTGCAATTTTGGTGAAGAAGATTATGGGTTTATATTAGCAAGCTTGTAAACTAATAAATAATTTAAGTTATCTATTTTATATCAAGTAAAAATTGAATCCAAAAATTTAGATCGGGAATGTTATATTTTTGTTCTTACATGGTGAGTTTTTGCTGGAGGAAACATGTGATAGACATGGTACTTACTGTTTAATGTTGCCATGAGAACCGAAGCCCAAGATTTTCTTTTAGTCTATTAAGCTTTAAGGCAAAAAACATGTGGATTTCTATCCTCCAACTATGGTTAATTGAAAACAAAATGAACAAGCTTTATCCTTTTTATTCTACCATGAGGTGCAAAATGGAAATTTATCTGGTTATAAAATGACTAACAGATTTCCAGTTATTACAAGCATGTTCTTTGCAGATGATACTCTTCTTTTTGGAAGAGGAACTATAAATGATGCCCTGATTTTTAAAAGTATGATTCAAAAGTTTGCAGCGGCTTCTGGATCGCGTATCAACTTTCATAAGTCACATATTTAGTTTAGTAAAAACATTCCTCTGAATGTGAAAATGAGTATATTGGAGATTTTAAATATGAAAGAAATGATGCATGCAGAGAAATATTCTGGTCTTCCTTCTTTTTGGTGTAGGTCTAAATCTAAAGTTTTACATTTCATCAAAGAAAAAATGGAAGCTAAAACCCAAAGTTGGAAGGGCAAGATGGAATGCTCAGTCTAAATACCATGCTTCTTAGTTTTGGAAAAGTATTTTAATGGGAAGGGATTTACTTAAGAAGGGGATTAGATATAATATTGGAGATGGGTTCAATACACTTAGCTGGGAAGATTCATGGAGATGGGTTCAGTACCTGAATCTCTTATGCTCAATTTGTAATCAAGAGGTGAAAACTTTAGAGCATGCTGTGTTTAGTTGTGATCATACCAGAGCTACTTGGCTTGCTAGTCCATGTTCTTATAAACTTACTATGGTTGGTTTTTCATCTTTTACTGATTGGTGGAATTTCTTAGCTGCAAAAATGCAAGAGAAGGTATTCCAGGTTGAAGATGTTCATATTATAGCTTACACATGCTGGCACATTTGGAAAGAAAGATGCAAGGTAATTTTTGAAGTTCAAATTTCTAATGCTATCAGTTCAGTTCATAGGATTTTGAACCCATGTAATGAAATAAAATGGATGGCATCTTTTCAATATATGACAACATCAATCAGATCAGTTGGTTGCAGGAACTAATAGTGAAATGCGTTGGACGACTCCTCCTCAAGGGTGGTTTAAAATCAATTCTGAAGTTGCTTGAAAAACAAATCAATCCTCTGATACAGTGGCTGCTCTCATTCCGAATTCAAGAGAACAAATTATTAATGGAATTATTCAAACAAAATTTAGCTGTTGCTTATGGAAGATTCATTTCCTTTCTTCAACCCACATTCTGTTTCAGAAAGGTTTTAATATAAGCTGGTAGTTCAAGTTGTTAAATCTATCATACACTAAATTAATAATCATAATATAATTAATAATAATAATGTCTTATTTAGTTTATTTAATTTATAGAAAATGCAACAAATTCAGTCTAGCTAGCAACCATCGTCACACCCACTTGTTGCAAAGAGACAAATAAAGGAAAATTCTTAGATGCTTCATGTGGTTGAGTGATACTATTAATTTATTAAGTTTATAATGGGTTAGTACCACAGAAATATTTGATAATTTGCCGAATGCTTTTTCTTGAATTCAACTTTATTTTTTTTAATATCTCCATGTTAATCTGATACATTGTATTGAAATAAATATAAAATTTAAAAATATTAATAAAACAAAAATAATAAACAACATAAGGGCAGAGATCTGTAGACATCTTACTGGAATTTGTCATCTAGTTTTGTTAAAAGATGCCCACTACCGATCCTCGTCCTTGTGATCTGCTTTTAGTATTTGCTCCAGAGCAACCAAGCACACAGTCACTTGAAATGGACAACTTAAGCATTCCTACTGTTGATCTGTCACATTTCTTTAGAGATGGTGACGAAGATGGCAAGAATAAGGCCATAGAAACAATCTCCCAAGCTTGTTCTGAGTATGGATTCTTCCAAATTGAGAACCATGGAGTTCCCGTCGATTTGATGAACCAAGCTCTCAAGCTCTCCAAGGAATTTTTTGATTTTCCAGATGAGGTGAAACGCCTGTCAAGTCCTGGCCCAGATGCACCACTCCCTGCAGGTTATAGTAGGCAGCCAGACCACTCACCAGACAAAAACGAGTACGTTTTGGTCTTTCCACCAGGGTCTAGCTTCAATGTCTACCCCACAAACCCTCCTGGATTCAGGTTAGAGAACTGTTAATTTTTGTTTATTTGCCTATTAATTGAGATTGAGGTTGATAATTATTGAGATCTTGCTAGGGAGGTGGTGGAAGAGATCTTCTCTTACTTGATTAAGACAAGCTTCATCATAGAGAGCATTTTAAATGAGTGTCTGGGTCTCCCTCCAAACTTCCTTAAAGAATTCAACCATGATAGGAGCTGGGATTTCATGGTAGCTTTGCGTTATTTTCCGGCGACCGAAAATGAGAACAACGGAATAACAGAACATGAAGATGGAAACTGGTTCACTTTTGTGTTCCAGGATGAAGCTGGAGGATTAGAAGTTCGGAAGAACGGAAAATGGATTCCTGTAACTCCTGCAAAGCATAATATAGTGGTCAACGTTGGTGATGTTATCCAGGTAATCAATTATCAATGCCAATTGTTTTTGCTTCTGTCTCTTTTTCCAATTTTCATATATTTTCATGGCCGGCTTTGAAAAATATGGAGAAGGTGCTGAGCAACAAGAAGTTCAAAAGTGCAACCCACAGGGTGGTGAGACCCGAAGGAAAAAGCAGATACTCGTATGCATTCTTCTACAACTTGCAAGGAGACAAATGGGTTGAGCCATTGCCTCAGTTTGCAGGAGAGATTGGAGAGGCACCCAAGTACAGAGGTTTCTTTTTCAAGGAGTATCAGGAGCTGAGATTGAGAAACAAGACCCATCCTCCTTCTAGACCTGAGGATGTCATCCACATTACCCATTATGCAATCAATAATTAGCCAAACAAGAAATGTTTTGGTCCCTCCAGAAGGGGCAAACTTTATCAAAAAAGGGCTGGAGTTGTTAGTTTGATGAGAAAATGTTAGAGTGAGTTTTTACTTTTGATGCAAAAGGCTGTTTTAAGTTTGATACATAGCACGCCAAATATATAATTTTATTGACATGAAATTAATAGAATCAAAATCACCCAAAACAAAGATTCCCAATTCTGCTGCTCCAATCCGGTGAATCACAGAATCCAGCACCCAAGAAATGAAGGGCAAATGGAGACCACATATGACGAAAACGAAGAACCCATGAATCAAAACAGTATTAAAAAGTACAGAATGTTCAAGGCAGCGGATAAAGTATTGCTCGGACCAGTGTTAGAAAACAGTGAATACCCAGATGAGCAAAAGAGTACTGAGGGGTGCAGACGGATCTGGGGAGGGGCCCCTGGCCAAGGTGCTATGGCCCCTCAAAATTTTTAAATTTTATAGGGTTATCTAGGTAATTTTATATATAATAGAAAAATTACTATTAAATTTCTCTATATTTAAAAAATTTATTAATTAATTTATATTCTAAAATCACTCAATTAAAATATTTTGTATTTTATAAAATTAATTTTTTAAAATCTTTTTATCAAATAAATATTCAACCGCATTTAATACTATTTAATTTTAATTATTTATTTTATTTTATACCTTCCATTTTTTATTTTTTTCAATTTAATAAATTTATTTTTCATTTTTAAAATTTTAATATCAATATATAATTTTTTTAAAAAAATTATTTATTCATCATATAATTTAATTTTATACAATATTTTTATTATTAAAAAATAATTATCTCACCTAATTAGCTTCTAATTTATTTATATAATCAAAATTATTTATTAAACTATTTAAATTATATACTATTTTTATTATTAAAAAGTAATTATCTCACATAATTAGCTTTTAATTTATTTATATAATTGAAATTATTTATTAAACTATCTAAATTTAGAGAAATTAATTTTAAATTTTTATAAATAAAAAGGTTTTGTAAATAATGATTTATTAATTAATGAGTTTCATAAATTTAAAATAATTTAAAAAATAATTTAATTTTAAAAATATAAATTTAATGGCTAATAGATTAGATAATTTAAATTTAAAAATATTTAAATATAAATCAAATATTATTTTTATAAATAATAAGTTAAATTATTTAAATTTAAAAAAATAAAATAAAATTTTAATAAATAAATATATTTTATAATAAATATTATATTAAATAATTATGTTACTTTAATTGTATTATTTTTTATAAATTTACATATAGTAATATATATAGAAAGAATTTTTTTATAATAAATATTATTAAAAATCAATTTCATAATAGAATAAAAAATATACTATTATTGGTTATTTTTTACTTATATTAAAAGATATATTTGTTACCATTAAATGTGTCATAAATATATTTTAATTAATAAAAAAATAAATAATTATGATTTAATTATAATATTTTATTAATTTTTTATAAATTTTTAATATATATTTATTTTTTATTTTTTATTTTATGGATAATATTATCCGTCGCTCTAGTTCAAAAAAAAAAAAATTATCCGTCGCTGTTGCAGAATCCTCATAGGCGAATAAATTATATCTTGCAGCAAGATGGCCATTAATAATTATAAAAAATGTAATTATTGAAAAATCATACTCAAAGAGTGCTTCAGAACTGACCCAGCCCATTGTGGCTTGTTTATGACAGTACTCTCGCAGGCCCACCAAAAGCAAAAGCCTGCTCATCACGCAGCCAAGATGTGAAATGCGATCTACAGCTGGTAGATCATTTCAAAAACCAAAAACTGTTTGACATCTAAACCCTGATGTTTGAAAAAGTGGGCTGGCACAACTTGTAATGGGTTTCTTGATGAAAGTAGCCATCCCTGGGATACCATACAAGTCCATCTCTTCAGGCTACAACTTCAGGAAGAGCCCACCAGAAATTATGCAAAAGCAGACCCACATCGGCGTAACCAAATACATGCCCAATTGGGCAGCAGGCGCAGGGCACTTGCACCTCCCTGCACCCAAAGGCGGAAATAGAAAATCTTGACCATTTATTTCTACATCTTCCTCCAAGAACTTTTGAGGTCTAAATTTTACTAGGACTTGCCACACTGCAGGGTCACGTCCTATGGCCCTAAGATTCACATGAATATTTGTTCCCTTTGGAACTCATAGTCACCAATCTTGACATTGGAACTTGATTTGTGATGTAGCAGCAATGGGGCCAGAGGGTGCCGATTTCAGGCAAGAGAGTTAGAGATATCGGAGTCAGCCATTACACGGTTGAGCCCAGTTAATTTGTCGAGCTCTTCTTGAGCCCTGAATTGCACCTTTAATTGGATTCTTGACCAATTGAGCCATGGCGTATTCCACAACTAGACTACTTGTCTCCATGCCTGCGGCTTTCACGTTCCAGAGTAGTTCTTTAATGCTTTCCTCGCTAAGGCCATAAATTTCTTGGAAACCAACAAGTGAATCTAAAAGATATGGGTTGGCATTAGCACCATTCTAGCTAGTTTTCAGCCCTGTGAGCTCCGGTTACAGCTCGAATGAGCCTTTCTCTACTTGCTAAATTCCTGGAAAACGTCTTATTCCGGAGCCAAAAAATCTTTAGCCAACAGAAGCGCTCAGCAAGGAACAAAGAACCTGCAAGCTTTATTTTATTACCTATTATCTCCTTAAATTCCTGTCCAAATTCGTTTGTCACACCATCTCTAGTCAAGAATGCTCTCTAATTAATGCTAACATTGTAACGCTGTTTGAAACTACAGGGTGCAAATACTTTCTGAGCAACAAAGTCTTGCTACTATTTTCGGATCAACCATAGCTCTCAAGCAGCCAAATTCTTCTCAACTTAACGTACTGAATGACTATGCAATTCCCTTCCTTAAAGGACTGAATGACAGATTCACTCATGTTAGATCTCAAATCATGCTTATAGATCCTTTGCCTTCCATAAATAAAGTTTTCTCACTAGTGTACAGCAAGAGAGACAATTGGATCTTGGTGAAAATGTGAAGGTATTTATTACTGCAAAGGCATCAAATCTTGAAGGAAACTCTCAAAGAACAATTAGTTTTAATCAGTCACAGAATAGAAATGCTTTCTATAGAAATCCTTCTAGCAATGCAAAGGTGTGCACCTACTGTGGAAAGCAGAGGCATACTGTAGATACATGCTACAAGAAACACGGATTCCCTCCTGGTTTTAAGTTTAGAAACTTATCTATCAATCATATTGCAATGCATGATGCTGCTAAAACATATGAGAGTGTACAATCGTATCAGATGTCTGAATTCTATCACAGTAAGGGAATTATACATCAAACAAAATGTGTAGAAACCCCTCAACATAATGCAATAGTGGAAAGAAAGCACCAACACATCCTTAATGTGGCAAGAGCTCTTTTGTTTCAATCCCATCTTCCTAAATCTTTTTGGTCCTATTCTGTTCTTCATTCAGCTTTCCTTATCAACAGAATTTCAACTCCCATCTTACAAGATAATTCACCTTTTGAGACTTTATTTTTGAAACCTCCAGATTATTTGCAACTGAAAGTCTTTGGCTCTCTGTGCTATGCATCTACTCTTGTATCAGGGAGGACCAAATTTGATCCAAGAGCCAAGAAATGTGTGTTTCTTGGTTATAAGGATGGCACTAAAGGTTTTGTTGTGATGGATTTGAAGACCAGACAGATATTCTTATCCAGAAATATTACTTTTCAAGAACATGTATTTCCATACTCAGACTTATGCAGCAATGAGGTTATTATCCACCATGAGCATTCTGATCTTGACTATTCTGATTCTCTTCAATTTCCTAGTTTTGTTGATATTCATGAGTCTCCTTTTGCCACTGAGTCTTCTTCTACTATTGAGTCTCGGTTAGTTCCTGAGCCTCATAGTGAGTCTTCAATTCCTCTCACAAGAGTCTCTCAAAGGATAAAGAAATCACCTACTTATTTACAAGATTATCATTGCAATTTAACATCTTCAAACTTCAATAGGTCCCAATCTCCTAGTGTCCTTTATCCTTTATCTTCTGTCATTTCATATGATTCTTTGTCACCATCACACTTGCACTTTACTCTAAGCATTTCTAGTAGTACTGAACCCAAAAATTATATAGAAGCTGTTAAATATGAGGAGTGGAGAAAAGCTATGGCTACTGAGATTTCTGCCTTGCAGCAAAATCAAACATGGTTGTTGGTAGATTTGCCTATAGATAAGAGTCCCATTGGCTGTAAATGGGTGTACAAAATTAAACAAAAGGCAGATGGCAGCATTGAAAGGTACAAGGCTAGATTAGTAGCTAAAGACTACACACAAACTAAGGGCATAGGCTATTTTGACACTTTTAGTCCAGTAGCTAAAATGACCATAGTAAGGATCTTATTGGCTTTGGCTTCTATTCATCAATGGCATTTACAGCAGTTAGATGTCAATAATGCCTTCTTACATGGAGATTTAAATGAAGAGGTTTATATGGTTCTTCCACCTGGTTTTAAAGCTGATAGTCCAAATAAAGTCTGCAAGTTACAAAAATCTTTATATGGACTTAAACAGGCTAGCAGGCAGTGGTTCTTCAAATTGTCTCAAGCCCTTACTACCTGTGGTTATTGCCAATCCAAAGCTGATTACTCTTTGTTTGTTAAAAGAAATTCAGAATCATTTACAGCCATTCTGGTCTATGTTGATGATTTAATTCTTGCTAGAAATGATTTAGTTGAAATTGACCCGATGAAAGCTTTTTTGGATTCTACTTTCAAGATTAAAGACTTGGGCACTCTTAAATTCTTCTTGGGATTAGAAGTTGCTAGGACTAAGGCTGGCATATCCCTCTGTCAAAGAAAATATGCACTAGAACTTCTTTCAGAAACTGGATTTCTTGCAAGCATACCTGCTAAGAGTCCCATGGATCCAGCTTTGAAATTATCCAAAGACAAAGGTGATCTATTGCCAGATGCTTCCTCTTATCGAAAACTTGTTGGCAAACTGATCTATCTAACTACCACTAGACCAGATTTATGCTATGCTACCCATCAGTTAAGTCAGTTCATTTCATCCCCAACCATTGATCATCAACAGGCTCTTCGAAGGGTATTGAGACATATTAAAGCTTCTCCTGGACAGGGATTATTCTTTCCTTCTACTTCTGCTCTCAAACTTACAGCTTTTAGTGATTCAGATTGGGGAGGATGTGAGGATATTAGAAGATCTATCACTAGTTATAATGTCTTTCTTGGAAAGTCCCTAATTAGCTGGAAATCTAAGAAACAAAGTGTTGTTTCTTCGTTCTTCTTCTGAGGCAGAGTATAGGGCACTTGCTGCTACCACCTGTGAACTTCAATGGATTCTTTATCTGTTACAAGATCTTCATGTCACTACTCTTTGCCAACCAGCAGTAATCTATTGTGACAATCAATCCGCTCTTCACATAGCAGCTAATCCAACATTCCATGAGTGTACAAAACATATAGAAATGGATTGTCATGTTGTTAGGGACAAAATTCAACAAGGTATTATCAAGCTTTTGCCTGTCCAATCTTCTGACCAGCTCGCCGATCTGTATACCAAACCGTTTAGTATAGTTTCCTTCCAAGGCTTGTTATCTAAGTTAGGAGTGATAGACATTCACTCTCCAGCTTGCGGAGAGTGTTACAGAGAAAAGAGAAATGGTAGTTAACTTGTAATACTCAAAATGTATTTATCTTATTGGTTAGAATAGCTCAGTTCTTTTCTTTTCCTTTTTCCCGCTCAGTAAGTGAGATGTTAACTCTTTGTATATAAAGCCTCTTCTAGCAAGAGAAAGCAATTAATTTTCTTTCCTCCATTTCGCGATTTCTTTTCTGTTAGCAAGAGATGAATTTAGTAATTAATTTGAAATTTATTAGTTTATATACGTAAAACAGTTTCTTTTGAAGCATAATAATTAATTCTAGTACACTGTACTTAAATAAAGTATTGTTAATTTTGCATGACCGAAATCTCATTAGTTATAATTTGTAATCATATTATATTCTCTCTGGAATCAAAAAGAAATTAAATATAATATAGATAATAGCATTGGATTGGAATTTTGGAGTAATTATTTAGGTGACATATAGGAAATAGTTGGATTAGAAGGGCAGCAAAGTGGCAGGCTTTTGACAGGCCGTTACAAAATTAGACTCCGACCATATAGAAATAGATGATAGCCCTGTACTTGTTAATTAATGACATCTTCTGCTTAGAACAATCACTTTAAACATTACATGTGCAAAATTTATGGCTACAAAAAGTTAAGATGCCACCAACAACGCATATATATATATATATATATATATATATATACAATCTGAGATAAAGGGAAAGTAAAATTAAGATTTATTTTATTTTAGTTATTGGGTGTCAAAAAGGAAGACAACATTTTGAAAAGAATTACAGCTGAATTGAAATGATAAAAAAGAAGAAGAACAAATCATTCTTTTTTATTGTAAAGAACTAATAAATGAGTTGTAAAAGTAGACCCTTTATCTTCAATCAAATATTAGAGTAATCAGTAAAGTACTCATAAAGCATAGAAGAATTTGTGATTCCCTATGAACACTATGATCTTCTTCTTCTTCTTTTTTTATAAACATATTAATTTCTTTTAGTTCAGTATAACTATATAATTTCGAGGATATATAAGTTTTCAAAATGAATTAAAAAAAAAAGGTAGAAATTAACTTTTGATATGAGGAGAGTGAAATTGGAGTGCATGTCCTGATCTAATACAGCAATGGATAGTCATTATCAAGCCTAGTTGGTGAGGGTTGATTGGGCTTGCATGGGATTTTTAGGATAAGATAATATACGCAAAATTTTGTCTGTGCATGTGAAAAAGGCTGAAAATAATGACTTCGAAAAATGCCAACTCCTCCACATAAATGTATACTTTTGGCTGTGAAAGCTATTTCTTCCAATTTCTTGGTTAACCTAATTTTAGTTGGCGATGTCCATTTTTTCTTTTTTCAAATATCTTCCGTTAATAACTTTTTTTAGAAGCCCCAAATAGTATATTTATTGGGATTAAATTGTAGAAAAAGAAACTAAAAAATAAAAGAATCAAAATTGATGATATGCTATGTAGAACGAGAATGAAGACAAAAGATTCTCGAGGACAGAAGTTGTAGTTTTCTTCTTTAGCTTGAGAAATCAGCATCAATGGCACCACTTGCATTTGTTTTCATCATCCTGCTATTATTAATACATCTGCGATTATATATATATGTGTGTGTGAATTATTGCATTTGCATGCATCTCAAAAGGATAGATAGATTTTCTGTCTGTCGTTTTCCATTATCCAATAGACAAATAACTCAACTCTTTTACCCACATCTCAATAGACAAATACTTTATCTTCTTCAATCTCACCACTTTCTCTATAATTTCAACTTTAAACCATCTAAAAGTTCCACCTAACTCCATTATTACTCTTATTTACTATATCAAGTCCATTTACTATCTCAGAACCCTGAGTCCTCGTGTAGCCACCTTATTAAACCATGTAACTTAGAACTATCAGTAAGTTTTTGTTTACCAAATTAAAATGATTCAATCGTGGTCTGTGTATGGTCCCATTAGGCTAATTAATCTCCAACTCTGCTGCTATAACTCAGGCAGTATGGACGTAGTAGAAATTTATAAACTAAGTAACATGGAAGGAAAAGCAGTATTAAGATAGTATTGATGATGTTGACATCAACAAAAAGATAATTGGGTACCTCAGGACCACAGAGAGAAGCAGGATGGAATTACAGAGGATGAGAAGTGAGAAGGCAGTAGAGCTATAGACGTAGCCATGACTGAAACGTAGGGTTGCATATGGGTACAAAATCATAGGAACCAGAAGTAATTTAAAAATGACGCAAAATACAACATCATCCCAACAAGTTGGAGAATGGAGGCTCTTTTTTCCTTAGCCCAAATTCCTATATCACGTGTTCCATTACACATTTGAGTTTGACTGTTGTTGTGAATGACAAACTACAAGGAATGAGGGGTGTGCTGTCCACGTGAAGTAGATACCATTTCACACTGGCCCAAGAATCTGCCTGTTGGGTGCATCACACATTCTTGCAAATTTCCCTTTTTTCCCCAAAAAAAAAAATAAATAAAATTTTATTTGGGTGGGAGATATTGTTAATCAGAAATGGGGTTTTTTATGTTAATATTTTCAATCACATATAAAATAATAATTTTTTTTAAAGAAAAAAGTTTAGAATTTCCATCCTGTTAATTAGTAAACACTATGAATTGGTTGCAAAAGGAGTGACGAAAGTGATGTGACCCAACTCCCTGTTCCTATTTTCAGTGCTAATTAATGGAAAGATTCCAACTGTCTATATATCTTTCTTCCTTCACCAACCTTTCTTTTGGAATATGGATTAATTGGACTAATTCTCTACCGTCTATACAATCTTCTCCTATTTGCACCTTATTTAATTGGATAAATCAATTCAGAAATTTTAAATTTTTACTATTTATTTGATTAATATTTTATCTCAATTTTTTTAAAAATTTTAAAAAATTACTTTGTTCACCTCAAGGAAGAGAAGCAACTCCCTAAATTTACTTTTCAAAAAAAAAAAATAAAGAATATTTGAGCTCATAACGAGGCTGGGATTAAATGGAAAGGAAAGAATCTCAATAATCAAAATTGAGTGCTGATGAGAAAGCACGTTAGCTAGACAGTTGTGCAATATCATGATCAAAATTAAATCAAATATCCCCTAATGAGGAACATATGCGTAGAATGTGTTGGTGAAATGGGAAGAATGGCAAATCAATTGGAAGAAGAAGAAGGAGAAGGAGATGAGAAATTAATAATAAAAAAAGAAAGAGAGGGTATAACTAAAAAAGGATTGGTAAACTGTCACGTTCAGTAATCGCAGCATATATAAGTGGCAATGCAAGTGGTCTCAAAAAAAGGAAGCAATGTGTAATATATCTCGTCCACATTTGATCGGCAGCAGGTCCACATCTTCTGTCATGTAGGACTCTCCAACGCAGAAACTATGAGTTGGTCCTCGCGAAAAAATGGCCACATCTCACTAGGGTTTCCTTTTTTTAAAAAAAAAAAAAAAAACAGAGAAAATTGCAGCTGCCTCAAGGGTTTATCCAAGTAGCAGAACCGCAGAGGTTCTTTTATTATTTAATTATTTATTTCCATGGGCTGGGCTTGGAATTAATTTTATATTTATTTATTGATTGATTTTTAATTCTATTCTAGGAATGGCTGAGACGAGGGCCAGAATATCTGGTTGAAGGCTACAATCATCAAGTGAGAGCTCCGCTTGGTGTGCTTCCATGGGGCGGCCTTTGTATGCTTTTTTAAATTTGGTGCACGTGCGAAAACAAGTTATTTTTTCAATAAAAAACAAAAGATGAAAAAGATAAAAGTTGGTGATAATAAAGTGAAAATGACTTGATATCTAGAGCTTCATTATAATCTGTCCTTAATAATTAATAAACGTGTTCCTGCCTTTTCAGTTGCTTATCTACCTCCAAATTAATGTTTTTACCGTTATGATAATTTTCATTCAATTTGTAAACGCATAAAAAATATAAAATAATTTAGAGTTAATTATAATTTAATTTTTAAATTTTAACATTCGATCTTTATATTTTTTAAATTGAATACTTAAATATCTAATAATCAATTTTACCAATTAAAAATCGTTCCATTCATTTTTATCGTTGAAAATATGAAAATATTTTTATTATTTTTTTAAATAGATATACACTTAAATTTTAACATAATCAATATATTAATTTTTATATTTTTAAATTATATATTTAAATTCATCTATAATCAATTTATCTATAAACTCCAATTCTTTTATTTAAAAGCATAAAAATTAATGTCTTAATTATTTCTTTTTAATTTAAATTAAAAATATTAAGGAGTTATGATTTCATTCATTTTCTCTATATCTATTATAATTTAAATATTTTGATTTTTCATTTTTGTTTGAAAGAACACTTACGTTAACATTAATTTTTGTTTATATTATCTGATTCAATTATTTTTGAAATTTTTTTCTTTAATTTCTATTTATTAAAATATTTTAATACTTATAATTTTAAAATTTTTACAAAATACTTATAATTTCAACTATTTTTAAGTGATACCAAATAATTTTAAGTAGATTGTAAACTTTTAAAAATAGTATTTTAAAAATAAATTATACTTTTAAAAGTTTGACCATCCACTAATTTTAAATTAATTTTTATAATGAATGAAACAACGGTAATTTGAAATGAATTAAATATAAAAAAATTTAAGAATTCAATTATAAAAATATAAGAATTAATCCGTTAATTACGCTAAAATTTAAAAATCAAAGTGTAATTTGTATAATATAAATTTTTTTATCTACATTAATAAAGATAAACGTTTACAAAATATTTTAACTATTTAAAATATTTATTCGATTAAACTGGTTGATTAACAAAACTATTGATGAAAATATCTCTAAATTAAATGAATTAATTATATAGAAATTTAAGTGTTGAATTTTAAATACACATAAATAAAAAAATTTTATATTTTATAAAATTAAATATTTTTAATTTTTTTATTGAATAAATTATTGAATTTATATTAATTTTATAATTAAATTACATAAATATTAAGATTATAGAAATAAATAATATATAATTAAATATTATAAATAATTTAAAATAACTATAAGCTTTTTTAATAAAATAATTAAAATTTTTAATTTTATAAAATATAAAAATATTTTGATTGAGTAATTTTTAAATAATTATAAGTTAATTAATTTATCATTTAAAAAAAAAAAGTTAATTAATTTATAAAAATTTGGAAATTTAATAGTGGCGTATATATATAATATATATTTTTGGATTTAATATATATCAAGTAGAATGGCCATGATAGCTGTTTGTGTATAAAGCATAATTGCTTTGATGTTACATCTAAACGATCAATATATGGAAGTAGGTAACAAATTGACAGTAAACTACGGCACGAAGGTTAAATCTTCACTAGTTATTGTCAATGACGTCATCTTTTTTTTTTTTTTTTCTAATTATCGAATCCAATTAGCTGAATTACTTACTACAACTAAATAGTAAATACACCACTTCAATTAGCTTATTACCTAACTAGTTGGGAAAGTAGGAACCGAGAATATGGAAACTCCGAATCTAACATGTGTCCAAAATCCAGTTAGACAAGCAATAAAATTAATTTTCGTTTTGGATAATATTATATTTTATCTAAAAGAAATTTAATAATTGACAATAATTTATGGGTTATATATATATAATAACTTTAATCATAAAAATAATAAATTTTACAACTTTTTAAATTCCTCTTTTTTTTTTTTTTTTGAAAATACCTTCTTTTCTATTTAAAAATATTTTCTTATTGAAATTAGCATTGATAATAAGGGTCTAACCCAACATTCAAACATTAACAAAAAATCGAAAGCCTACATACAAGAAGTATTATGATCCAAAAACTCAACAAAAAGAAAGCCTAGAAGCCCATTCAACCAAAAACCCTAACAATAGCTGCACACCAGGGAAAGCATTTGGCCTCTACTTCTCCGCCAGTGATAGCAACGATTGAAGCAAGAATAATCAATTAAAATTCACAAGAAGCTCCAGAAAGCAACAAGAACAAAAGGCAACGGATATGGGAAAGAAACCAGAAGCTAAGTAGCCATGAAAAGGACCAGAAATGCTGGAAAAGGGAATCAAACTAACCGAGGATCAGGGGCATCACATGAAAGAAGCCATGCTACGAAGTCTATCAAGACCAACTCATCAGATTTGAACTAAAAAAGGTGCGGACCATCGTGAATCTATCGAGCTATGGGCAAGCGGGTCCAAGACTTTGGTTACACATCTCCTCGGCAATCTATCTTGCATGAACTTGGAGACCCAAGCTTACAAGTAGGAAGAAACTACCAAAAACCAACAACACCACAAAAAAACACGGATAAAAAAAATTCCTCACTCAAAATTTAGATTTGAAATACTCAAAATCAAAAATAACTTTATTTAAATAAAAACATTTGGAATTTAAACTTTTATAATCTCTTTTTCCGAATTTTGAAACCCAAAAAATAATAATAATAAAAAATTCTTATTTGCATTTTATTGGGTGTATATAAAATAACTGTATAAACCTCACCTGAGGAAATGCTATATATAATAATGAATTTTCGTTAAATATGAATAATCAGATGTCCCTACCAATTAATGAAGAAATCAAAAGGATAGAATTTTATTTAACAATTACAGATTGAAACACAATCATGAGTAGTTATATATATAAGATTAAAATGATTACTATTCATTAATATAAATTAAATTAGAGGCAATTAGTATATGCTCAGTGTTGCAAATTAAATTATTTGTATCATCAAATGATGTATTCCTTTCTTTTGTGCTAATTAAATAAATAATAATTATGTTAATTAAATAATAAATAAAGAAATAACGTAGGCCTAAGATCAGATGGCTATAATTAAAGATTTAGCTAGGTAGCTCCATTTTTGCTCCAACTTATTTGACTTTCATGGTGCTATGGTCAATGTCAGATTGATAATAATGCCTTAAGAAATCCAAAAATGGAAGTATATTAGGGCAAAGTAGGAGATGATTCCAACAAAAATACACAAATAAAAGGTTTGATTATCCATAATTTGACCCCCAAGAAAATGTCATTTTTAAGGAATTTGATGTTCATGCTTAGGAAACCCTAACCCTAAACCTAACCAAAGGGAAAGTGAAAAAGGGGGGGTGAAAACAAATTAGACTGGTAGGAGGGGAGGAATCCCAGAGTCCCCCAACAAAGGTGCAGAACAAAGGCAAAATGAAATGATTACTTGAATGAGATGGGTCCCACTCCATAATCTTTCCTTTATAAGTCTCTCATTTTTTTGACTTGGGATTGGGTCCCACCTTTGGCCTCCATTGTCTTTATGGATTGAATGATATAAAGAGCACCTCACGTGGAGTCTGAACCAAAGGGGCTGTCCATCCACAATAAAAATAAAATTTAATTTATTTATTAAAAAGGAGCCCTTCATTCACTAAATTAAAAATCTCATATGTTTCCTTTTAATTTTTATTTATATTTCATTCTTTATATTTTTTAGAAATAAACAAATAAAATAAAATAAAATAAAGAAGCCTCCCTGCACATCAACAAAGCAATTTCTTTTCTGAAAAATTTTTGCTTTTTAAAGGTTGCCCATATAATTCCCACTCATTATCTTTGTTGCTTAAAGCTTGCCTGCCCTCTTCCCTTATCCTCTATCCAACATCAATTTCTCAAGGGAATTCCAGCAACCCAAACAGAAGAGAGAAACCATTAAACTGAAAAACCTCGCTCTTTCCTCTTAGATTACAGCAGAAGAAGAAAACATCCCAAAAAGAGGAAAAAGCCATTAGAGAAACCACATACTTTCATGCCATCATGGAAGGAGGCGATGATCAGCTCCACCACCACCTGCACCACCATCACCACCGCCCTAACTTCCCATTCCAATTACTGGAAAAGAAAGATGATGAGCCTTGTTCTTCCAACTCTCCTTATCCTTCTTCTCTCCCCATCTCCTCTGCAGCTGAACCAAACAACAGTAATAACAACAACAGTACTCTAAACCGTTCCTCTTCCAGTCTCCAGATTGTCCCGGAATCCTCCAAGAAACCTCCTCCTAAACGAACATCCACTAAAGACCGACACACGAAGGTCGATGGACGAGGCCGCAGAATTCGCATGCCTGCTCTCTGTGCTGCTAGGGTTTTCCAGCTTACTCGTGAACTGGGTCACAAATCCGATGGTGAAACCATCGAATGGTTACTTCAACAAGCAGAACCAGCGGTGATCGCCGCCACAGGCACCGGTACAATCCCTGCCAATTTCACCTCCCTTAACATATCTCTACGTAGCTCAGGCTCCAGTATGTCAGTCCCTTCTCAGCTAAGATCGGCAAGCTTTAATCCAAACTTTTCAATGCAACAACGCAGAAGTTTGTTCCCAGGTCTTGGCCTAGAAACCTCACCTACACCAACATTTCTAAATTTCCAGTCTAGCAATTTGAATGCTATGCTCCAAGCAAAGCAAGAATTGCGAGACAGTTCTTCCCTGGAGTTGTCGACGGAGACAGAAGAGAGCTTGAGCAGGAAGAGAAGGCAAGAGCAAGAATTACCATCGCAACAGCATCAGATGGGTAGCTACTTTTTGCAATCCAGTACCGGGGCAATCCCAGCTAGCCATAATCAGATTCCAGCAAATTTTTGGATGCTTGCAAATCCTAACAATCAAGCTATGAGTGGAGATCCTATATGGACATTTCCATCCGTTAACAACAGTGCTTTGTACAGAGGGACTACGTCTAGTGGTTTGCATTTTATGAATTTTCCTGCCCCTGTGGCCTTGTTACCGAGCCAGCAGTTGGGGTCTAGCAGCATTAGCGGTGGTGGTGGTAGTGGCGGAAACAGTGGCATCAGCGAAGGCCATTTGAATATGCTTGCTGGACTAAATCCATATCGGTCTCCCGGGGTGTCGGACTCACAGGCAAGTGGGTCGCACTCACACCACGGCGGTGGTTGCGGCAGTGGCAACGGGGATGATCGGCACGACACAACAAGTCATCACTCATAGAGCATCATGACGATGACGACGATCATCACCCAGTTGTGTTGTTTGATGTGTAACACACATGAGGTTTGATTGTTCTTGAATTTGAGATCTGTTTTTCCTTTTTGGTGAAGTATTCCAAATTTTTTGTGCGATTAATATGGGATTTTAGGGTTTGGTTGAGGGATGACAATATTATTTAACATGGGTATTGGCTGGTTTTTGATAAAAATTTCTCATATGCTTGATCATATATAATTAGTACTACACAATAACTCATCATGATCATCATTGTTCGTTTTCTCCTTTCTTTTTCTCTCGTCTCTCTGTCAAAAGCTCTGGTGGTGCTTGTAATTTACGCGTTAATTGTGCTGGAAATTAAAGAAAAGTATAAGACTCTCCAAGCAGCTAACTGGCAAATGGATGAGTTCTCTCTATATATGTTACTGTGGAGGTGAAAGAGCCATAAAAAGTTGAGTATTTGTAGTGAAAGAAAGAGATAAAACAGTGTTACTGCAATGCAGCATTTAAAAACTGCATCCTTTCTTTCTTTCTGATTCTAAAATCTCTGCCATGAATCTCAAGGTTTACTGCATCAATGATTAAGATTTTTCAGAGAGATGGGGGGTAATAGGACTGTGGGACCCAGACCTTATCAGTTCCAGGTGTTGGCTCAGGTGGTGGGACCCAAATGCTGGTCATTGCCCTAACCAATGTACAATGTCACTGACAAACAGGTGGATCATTCCTCTCTCTCTCTCTCTCTTTCACTCACGTATATAGGGATGAACGGGAGATTAGTTGCTTGCTGGCACCGTAGAGATCGGTGGTGGGTTTTGCTAGACCCAACTCTCACAGATGATCTAATCTAGACCGTTCATTGAGTGGGCCAATGTTTTTATGGGCACATTGCATGATTGGGTCACAGTGAGAAAAATGTGGAATCTGAAGTTTCATTCGAATAACATCCCAAGTTGTTACGTAACGTTCTCCCTTCCTACGATGTCTTAGTTTCAAATCCTTTCTCTTTTGTTTTTTCATTTTAATCTAGTAGTTGGCAGTGTGTTACCTATGGGTCCTAATCAGTGAATCCATGCGCTTCCTTTATTTAATTCCCTTAGGTTTCATATTCTTGCTTCACGTGTGATTTCTACCCAGTTAAAGCTCTTTGGCCAAAAAAAAAAATGTCAAATCTTTTTTTTTTTTTAAAAAAAAACATTGCATATGAAGCATTTGTCAGTGTACTTATATATAGTTTCTTGATTAAATGTCTATTTTTAAGAGTTTTTAAATATAATAAACATTTTAAAAAAAATATGATGTGTCCAAAAAAAGTGAATTTTTAAGGATAAATCATATTATTTGATTCTGATGTGAAATTACTTATCAAGTTTAATAAACTTACCAACTTCAATAATAAAATAAATATTATATTATATAACAAATAACAAATATATATTTATTTAGAAAATAAAATAAACGATATAACATGATAAATCAATAATTATATATTTACTTTAATATATTTAATAATTATTTTACATGTTAACAATGATTATTATAAAAAATTTACTAAATATTTGATTTACGTGAACTTCTTTATCTATCAATCAATAATTATAAACTATTAATTACATTCGATAGGTAAATCAAATAAGCCTTAAATATATATGAAATGCCCCGTAACTTTAGTTTTTTCACCCAGTTCCCCTAGAATTTTTTATTAGTTGTTATATAGATATATCTAACTTCAATGGAAACACAGTGTCTCTCCACAGGTAACAGTCAGGTGAGTGACAAGAGTTTTGCAACGGAGTAGCAACTCTGCTCTTGGGATTCAAAGCAGTACCATGCTCCTATTCTTGCCTCGCCTTCTTGCAAAAGGTATAAGCATGAACTCTTGAATGCTCTCTCGCTCTTCAGCCAGTAACATGTATAATTCCCTCCCTTCAAATCCGGTAATTTCTCAGTGATCTTTGAATTTGAAGCCTGGCACTTCTTCACTCCTACTCTGATAATCTTGCGTCCCTTTTCCGCAAATCCATTCTCTTATTATCGACCAAGAAGATAGGAGCAACGAGTATCAGTCCAGTCGTGAAGCCGGTGGCCCATGCCCAAGATCGACGACATAGTCAGGTGTAGTGTGCTGCAGCTGGACATGGGTAGGCATAGATTTTTAGAGGTGGATGTGGGAAACGGCTTACTGGAGTTGGAAGGAAGGGAGATGGAGAAGGGGATTAGGGTTATTTGAATCACACTAACTCTTAAAATGAAGGAAGGGACCTAACAGTAGACTCAATCTCAAGTGCAGAACATTTCAAGGGTTTTTTGCATCTTTAAGGTCAAAGTAGTGAATGTTAACATTAAGAAGAAACAGGATACAAGTTCTAGGTTACAAACCAATGATGAAATTCATAAATGAACCACCCCAAAAGTTAAAGGATGGTTATTAATTTCTTAGAGTGTTCTTATGGATGAAAATTTTCTAGTTATTTATCATTGACAGAAGTGCCTTTGATTAAGGGTGGAGAGTTATAATTATATTGTTAGGCATGCTACCCTTCTAAGAGATTGAGAGAGAGAGAGGGATAACTAAGGGAAACTTACAGAACCTTCAACTCCAAAAAAAATTGAATTACTTTTGCAATTAACCCTATAAATAATGAATCCATCCATTTTTATAAAGTAGAAAAAAAAAAAAAAACTCAAACATAAAATTACTTTTCTCAAAATTTTATAAAAAAAATTAATTCGTGCATCATAAAATAAAAATTGACGTCGTGAAATTTGAAGAGTTGAAAGCAATGGAGTGGCATTGCCTCCTCAAGGACATCAATCCAATTGAGCAGCACATGTTTTGATACTTATTATTAGCCTTGTGTAATGCTTGGGAAAATGGTGTCAAAATCATCATAGCTCAAAAGAAAAAGGCTTCTCCTCCGTACCCAATTTGCACATGGACATGAGCCATGAGCTAGAAGCCAAATGGGTCCTCCAACAAACTCTTGATGATTAGACCATCTAATAAATCCACAAGCTATTAACAAGTCGGTATCGGCTTAGGAGACAAAGCATTGCTTGTTATGTGCTAAGCCTATGGAATTGGCCCATAAAATCTTTGATTTTTTCACTAATTTTGGGCCCATGAAATCTCTTAATTAATCCATCTTCTATACAAATCCATGTGCATGCCTTCTGGCGTTCAGCCTGCAGGTTGGTTGTTAGCATGCAATAGAAAATTTTAGTGGGTGAATGACCCACCAACACAGCACCCTCCACCCACAAATTTGTTCTCTCTTTCCAACTTTTGGGCGCACCTATTTCCGGCATTTCAATTTTCTTTTCCTTTGCTTCTAAGCCATTGGATCCAATCAATACCTTCACTCCAATAACGACTCAAACTCGAGATCACAATTTTAAAGTCAATTTCAGTATCAGTGACATAAAATCCATTGACACTAACAATTTACATAATTTGTAAAAACTAAGGTCTTATAGTACTATGATATTTATTATTACATGAATAGGTGAAAAGGGAAATGAATATCATCATTGCAACATTTAAAAACAAAGCAATGGCTCTTTCAAATAGTAATAGTACCATCTGGGTCAATTAATGTCCCACCTGAACCTACCAAAATTATAGATGCAGGGTAATTAAGTAGACCATAGAGGCAGCAGGATGAGTGAGAATCTTTTGCATCTAGCTAGTAACTAGTAACTTCATCTCAGAATTTGGCTCCTCATCTGCACTGCCTTTGTCCTGTCAAACTATATAGTAGGGAATTTTTACAACTCTTCTCATTTTATAGTTCAAGTTACAGTTCAAGAGTAAGTGGGTATTTTTTTTTTTCCTCACCTTACGACTTATTCAGTTTGTGAGAAAGCGTTCATATCGGCGGAATACAATAAATTAAAATTATATATAATAATTAATATAAAATTATTAAGTAATTTAAATTAATTATTTTAAATTAAATAAAAATTAAATTCAAAATTTGAACTGAATTATTTCATATTTAATATATGCAATTTCAACATTAACGGTATGCAATATCCAATATGTCATTTCATTAAATGAAAGCTATTAATTTGTAATATTTACATTATTCTGAATTTGATTCGTATTTCATTTTTCACAGTAATTTGATAATTTTAAGTTAATGCATAACTTGAATGTTTAGTTATCTCAAAAAAAAATAATTGGAAGTTTAGTAAAAGATTGCATGTGTGATGTCGGAACTATGCATTAAAGTTCACACATGTCGTTTGTCGCAATGATTTATTTTATGATTTTATAAAATTATATATGATTTTATAAAATTATATATGATTTTATTTTTTTTAAAAATTTTGTATTATAAACGAAAAAAGATAAAAAAAAAATTAATTAAATTAAATTTTAAAAAAAAAATTATATTTCAATAAGGGTAAAAAAAACTCAAAAAGTGATTAATTCCTCTGTTTTTTTTTTTTTTTTGCAGTAAATGATTTAATCTGATTCAAATAAAAAAATCATATTATATTATACAGAAATTGAAGAAAAATGCCAATTTGTACTGAATTATGTTTAATATTTTTTTTCCTGTTTTGATACTATAATCATAGTCAATTAAAATCAAACCAAATAATCAATTTTACACATATATTTTTAAAAATATTTTATAATTTTAGTAAATATATATATTTTTATTTTTATATGTAAATAAATTTATATATATACACACTATTTATTTTTAATTATAGTCACTTAATTATAAGTGTAAATACTTTAATATTATCTTTTATTTTTATTTTTTAATTATTTCAGTCATTAGTATATTGTATGACCTTATAGTTATCAATTATGTAATCACTTATTAGTTATGTGTTATACTTTTAAATGTTAATTATATAGGTATATTTTAATTAAAAAATTATATAATTAAAATATATAGAAAATAATATAATACTATTATTAAAATTATATGCAACATACTTTTTATATCAATATTAATAATATTTTAATTTTAATATTATTATTTTGATTATTGTTTTAGTGTTACGCATTTAAAATTATTTACTACTTTAAAATGAATACAAATGTATTTTAATTTTACTAAAATAAAAAGTTTATTTTTATAAAAAATGAAGTTATCATAAAAAATTATTAAAACAGCCGAGTCCGAACTGGCCCAAATAACTTTTGGATTCACTTTTCCACTTGGTCCAAAATGGTTAACTTAAATTATTTAGTAGTTCTGTGCTAACTATTATATACAATTTTATTTTTTTATAATTTTCTAATGTGGGACGATCAGCAGCCGCAATTCCACAAGCAGGCAGCTGACCGTTACACTCGGTCCCATTAAATTCTGCGACGTCTTCGTCGCAATTGAATCCAATACAATTGTTAACCAGGACCGCAGCTGCCGCAATTCCACAAGCAGGCAACTGACCGTTACACTCGGTCCCGCTAAATTTTGCGACGTCCTCGTCGCAACTGAATCCAATACAATTGCTAATCAGGACCGGACCCTTGGATATTGTGGTTCGCTAGTATTTCGGACGGCTCTGATACCAATTGAAACAGCCGGACCCGAACTGACCCAAATAACTTTTGGATCTACTTTTCCACTTGGCCCGAAATGGTTAACCCAAATTATTTAGTAGTTCTGTGCTAGCTATTATATACAATTTCAATTTCTTATAATCTTCCGATGTGGGACGATCAGCTTCCGCAATTCCTCAAACAGACAGCGACCGTTACAATTCTAATAATTAATTAAATATCTAATAAATAAATTTATATTATAATTATTATTTATATAATAAATCTAATTAATATTTGCTTTGCATGACCACAAGAATGTAATTCTATATAATAGCGCTGGTAACGGTCCAATTTTCGAATCATTACATTTGAGGTGTTGATAGAAGTTTTCTCCCTTATCCCAAAAGTCATGAAAGAAACCTCCTCCCGAGTTTTATACTACTCGAGAATGGCCTGTAACATTTTTATATATTGAAGCATCTGCTCATTATTTAGATCGTTCAAATCAGTCTCATTGACTATTGATAGGGTATTTCCTCCACTATTAGGAGTGGAGGAAATGATTACACTCTTGTTGATAATGGTCTTAATAGTAACTCCTAAATTGTCATCTATTTTAAAGAATAAAAATGAAAAAAGTTTTTTTTAAGAGAAAATGAGAGTGTAGGAAATGATTACACCCTTGTTGACGGCAGTTTTAGTAGCGACTCATAAATGATCAGCTATTTTAAAAAATAGAAATAGAAAAAAAAATTATTTTTAGGAGAAAATGAATGAAAAATCAATTTCTACTCCAATTGAATATGAAAAATTCAATGAAAATTTTTGATAACGAAACCAAATGATGTGGATAAAATGGAGTTGAACTGTGATTATCAATCTGCAAGAAAAAGAAAGCGAAGTGGTTAACGCTGAAAAAAAGGACGAGTGTAATGAGTTGCTTTGAACTCAAGAATAGTGTAATAATGCATACTTTTAATCTATGTGTTCATAAACTTTTATACTATAATAAAATAAAAATGGTTATCAAATTTCGTAAAAATTCAATTAGCGGATATAAAATCTCGTGATTATACATGTGATTTGAAATATAATAGACTAATTAGGTGAGATCGTATATCACTTTATTAGACTTTTATCACGTAAACTTATTTTATAGTAATTGTTCAAAATTTATTTTGAACTATTATTATCTTATATTAATATTTTATTTAAAAAGACGTGTATTGATTAACTGGTAAATTACATGATATTAGTGTGAGTATATTTTAACAATTTTTATGGAAAAAGTTTAAATAAATTTATATAAAAAATAGCTGAAATTAATTTTATAATCAAATAAATCTATAACTTTTCATTTAAGTTGAAATAATTTTTTTAACAAAAAATTAAAATAATAATTTTCCTTTTTTAATAACAAAATTAAATTGATTTTATTATATTAATTTAAAATTATTAAATAATTTATAAAAACTAAAATTTGAAAAAGTAAAATAACGAGAACATCTCGAGCCATTTGATCTATTTCCTAATTCAACATCCTAAAGTCCATAAATGTTCTCATTTTCCTTCTTTCTCTCATTATTCCGCAATTATTCTTACTATCCCAACCATTTCATAGAAAAACAAAAACCCAAATCATTTTTTTTCCCACATTTATTTCACAATCCGAATATGAACACTGATTGAAATCCTGAATGGTAGTCGTGTTACTGGAATTCACAGCACCCTTATTACTATGATATGGAAGTATTAAATATAATTATTAATTGACATTTTTTAAAAATATTTTTCAGAAAAAAAAATAAAAAAATAAAAATTTCATTTCATTTATTTTCATTTTAAAATTTATAATTTAATTTATATCAAATTAATATTTCATATTATAAATTTTATATTAATTTTTTTTTTTATAAACATCTAAAAATAGTTGTTATGACGCAATACCAAATGCTACTTTAACATAAAGTAATCCGCACATAAAATGCCGACAAAATCACTTTTTTTATTTTATTTTGTCTCTTAATGTTTTTTAATGTTTTAACTTTTAATTAATTTTACAATAGTAATTATAATTATTAATATTTAGAAAATAATGGAAAAATATTTAATTATTAATTTATTATGGTAGGATCTATTTAAACTTAGATGAAAAATTGCAAATTTATTTGGTAAAAATTGAAATTGTTGGTTATTTGATCTCACATAAAAAAAAATTATAGGATCTTATGTGTGGTTCTCTAAATTTTATTTTTAATTAAAAAAATTTAGTTAAAAAAATCACCATATCATGGTAATCTAACCAGGGTGAAACTTGATATTTTTAGCATGCCACAGGAAGTGGCAAATGGAGAGAGAGAGAGAGAGAGAGAGATATCAACCTGTTTCTGACTTTTGCTTTTGGATCTACCAAACGGAATTAGCGTCGTAGTATGGACGGTGGTGGCGGTGGAAGCGGCGGTTCTTTCACAAGCATTATATTATCATTCAATTAATGGAGATGGCGAAAGTGGTTAGAAATTGGTGGAGCCATTCAAAGACTGTGGTTCTGATCTGGTCTATTTGCATAGCCATTTACTTCTCTTTGCTCCGCCTGGCTCTCAATAATTCATCTTCCCTTGGTTACACTTCTACTATAGGTATTCTACCTGTCCTGGTGTTCTTTCTTCTTTTAGTTCTCGCTATAATTTACTTCCTGGAAACTTTGATTCTGGAGCGTTGAAATACGGTTGCGGGAGACTTAATCTAACATATAAATGACTAATTATGAGATCTTTCCATGCTCTATGCTTAAGCTTCTATGGTTATGGTCTTGAGCCTTTTAGATTAGGCCCTCACGTTAGATGAGCAGGCGTAGAAGGAATTAATTGCATGTATTTTATGTATGATTTGATGATTATTGAACTCATAAAGTATTTTTCCTAACCGGAGTAACTAACTTTTTGTTTCGTTTCGTTTCTGCAACGGAATTTTGAAGATGGAGGATTTAGTTCTGCAAGTTTTCGGCAAATTTTCTTAGAATTTTACAAATTATTATTCGTTTATTACCTTCTCTTATCAATGTTAATGAAATATGAAATTAATTCTCCATTTTTTTTTCTTCTTAGCTCGAGTTTTGTTGGAATCAAATTTGGGGTGTGAATTTCTAGATACTCACTGATGTATGCGAGAACAGTGGAATTGTACGAACTAGCAACTACTAACTTTGGGAATACTTGTATCAGATTCTCCTGTTTCCAATATGGAACAAAGATCAAGATTATATGATAAAATGGAAAGAGATTTGGATGAGAATGGACCAGCATTCCTCAAACACGGAGGAACAACTCAGTCGTTGTCTCTTTCAGATATTTTCACCTTGAAAGATGGATCTGTAAAGCCTGTACATAAGGTAAGCATTGGGGCAAATGGAAGATTAAGAGATATAAGTGTTGCTTCTTATCTATGTTCTCTTAAGAAGTGAGTGATGCTTGCCTTCTTTTTGCAGGCAGCTAACCCTCCTGTCAGGGCAAATGTGCTGTATCTTAGCCCTGAATACTCAGTACCCATCTCGTAAGCGTTTAGTTTTTTTTCCATTTTGTTATGTTGGTATTCCTTTTGTCATTTGATTAAGAAATTGTGAATTTTAAGTGAATCATATTTGTGATTTAGCCTATATCTAATATGGGCTCTAAGAAGCGAATTGGCAAAACAAATATGTTTTTAGTCATTGCATTGAACAAAATATGTCAATGGAATTTTTGAAAATAAAAAGAAAGGTGGAACAAAAGGAAGAAAAAGTGTCAATATGTTTTAGTGCTTTGTATGTGTTAAGGATGTTACTGCAATCTGTTTGATCTGTTTGATCGATAAGTAGGAAAAATCAAGCCCCTGAAATCTCATATGGTTCATAGAAGGCAGGTATCTACTAGAGATTCATGGCTTAATAATTGTCAAAAAAAAAAAGTGTTATTAGCTTACTATTGCTCCTCAAATGGCTGAAGTCAATTAATTATGTTTTTTTCACCCCTTCATAAAATTGCTTCTTGACTAACATGCATTAGATGGTCAATCTGATCCCTGTAAAATGTAACATGGAGTGTAGCAGAGCATTTGATTACTTTGGAGAACATTTCCCTCTTTGCGTGTATAATTGCTCCAGTATACTTTCTGTTATCTCCTGCATTAATTCCAGGCTTCTTTAAAAGTTTTGTTAGTATTTCCTTTTTTTATGATTAAGATCATGTACTTTTTTCTGTAGGGAGTCTGCAAAACAAGTGTTTCACCCATACTTTGGTAAAGGTATATAACCGTATTGCCTACCTATTAATGTGAATGTTGCTTTTGAAATTCTGAGTTTGTGCTTTTAATTCATATGAAAAGTATTTCAAGCTTAGTTAAGGGGGCTTTTTTTTTTTTTGTATAAAATTTTGTTGCCAGGCTAACATGTATTTTTGTTAGCGATTTGGTTTCAGAACTCTAGTTTATACCATTTCAGTATGTTTCATGCTTCACATCATATTGTACCTGTTCCCGCAACAGAGGATGAGGTAAATTGCCTAGGGTCCAATTCATATATCTTCGAACTTCTTGTCCGAGTATCAATATAAACCATGAATCCTCTTTTATTTTGTCAGATTGAAGCTGAAGCAACTGCTGTTGGAGCTGTTGCTGAGGGCCTCTGTCCC
Organism: Manihot esculenta; assembly: GCF_001659605.2. Classification (NCBI taxonomy): domain Eukaryota; kingdom Viridiplantae; phylum Streptophyta; class Magnoliopsida; order Malpighiales; family Euphorbiaceae; genus Manihot; species Manihot esculenta. The sequence goes on from NC_035166.2 coordinate 22,887,354, forward strand.
TTAAAAATTGTCTTAGATAGAGTGGTTTTGACTTCAACTGGTGTGCTTCTTGGATGCTGGCAGGTAGTTTTCTCTTAACAAATCAATATTTTGATTATTTCATGAAGCTGGGTGTCATTGTCTTTCTCAATTTCTCTTTCTGAAAGGAAGCATATCTTGATCTTCTGAAAATTATCACTAGCTATTTTTCTCTGATCAAAACCCATCAAAGAAGAGGAAGTCCTCTCTCTTGTAATCAAGGCAGTTATTATGAAATTGAAATCACTTGGAATTACATTCACATCTTCGTAAAGGCATTCATCATGGTGCATGGTTGGTTAGCATGACATACAAAATGGAGCACGCCCTATATGGAATCTTCCTCTTTTTTAGTGTTTAAGACTGAAATTTCTAACCTACAAAAGAGTGAACACATGCTTACAGGAGAAAGATACTGTTGATTTTTCATTTTCTTCACTTACTGCTCTGGTTAAGTTTATATCCTTGATTACTTTACAGAGCTTTATCTGCCACTCAAGCTAAACTCAAACATCACTTGTTTTCTTCCATAAATTGATGTTTCTTGTGAAGCCGTCTTTCTTTAATTGCAAGTTTCTTTTTTTTTTTTTGAGTGATGTTTGTCTCCCATTTATCGTATCAGGATGGGTATATCTTTTAATTCGAGTGCCACTTTTTGTTTGTCATACATATAGATAGCATCAGGAACAGGTTACTTGAAGAATAATCCCAAGAAGCTATTAGTAGTACTATTACTTCACTGCAATGCTTTTTGTAGGTGATCTCCGGACCTGACCCTGTAACAATTCGTGCTAAATTGAGGTCTGCACTTCCACGTGCCCCAGAAAAGCAACTTGTAAGAACCATGTGAATCTCTAATTGCGTTTGTAAGACTAGGCACAGTCTTGTTACTTTTCTGAAAGTCACAAGAAGAATGCCAATATGCTTGAGGTTTTAAGTACTTGCAGGATAGCAGGATCTATATGGTCAAATTTTTACCATGTCTGCAAATGCAATTATTGTTGCTTAACTTCGGTTTCCCCTTTTAACTTCACAGTATTTTTCTTTCCTATGAATTTTTTGTCCCAACTCCTCCAGTCCTCCTTTCATGCCTGACAGTGAATTGACCATGAAATGTTGACTGAAGTAAAATCTTCTGGTCCGCCTCTACTGGCACCAGGTCATTCCCATTTGAAATGTTTCACATTCTGTTATTTTAATTCAAGATGATTAGAGGTGGTTATGCCTCTTCTTCAAGAACTTATTGTAGTTGCATCTATTTTAATTGTCTTGGCCTCCTTCAAATAAACAGAAATTTGGATCCAAGGAGCGTAAATTTGCTACACTGCTATTGAAACTATTGCTTGCTAATTTGCTGTCATAACTGCTGCAGTATGATGACGCTATTCTTCATACTTCCTTTGCAAGGCTTCTTGGTCATCCCAAAGTTTCATCGACGGTAAGCATGTGATGAGGTTTCTTATATTCAGTTGTGTATATTAACATTGCAACAGTGTTTCAATGGTAAACTGTATGCTGCAACAATAAGAATGAACTTGCTTTTTCAGATGCACAAACACTTGCATTATATGTGGCATTCAATAGTCCTGAGAGGACTAATGGAGATCATGAATGCAGCATAATTTGTTTTACTTATGTTTGACAAGGGATGCATGCAAGACCAAAAGTTAACTACCAAAATTCAAATAACAGGTGGGGGGAGAGATATTCCTTTTAATGATAATAATATATTCTCTCTCCCACTCTCTCAAATTGATACCTTCACATGAGAATGCAATGCAGTCTTAGGATTAATGTTAATTTGACTTGATGCTCTTAAGCCTCTAATCAAGCAATATGCTTCCTTTATAGTTATTATCCTCGCGTCCCATATTAAACACATCTTATAGCAAGATAGATAGCACATTGTTCTTATTTATATTTGCTGATTCAATCCTTTGCAGGAACCTTCAAAAGAACTCCATGTTTCCCATGAGCTTGTTGCTCGTCTAAACAGTATAATTCGCGGAGCTGAGGTATTTTGTTATGTTTGTGATGTTTTGTAATTTGTCCTGAGTCGCACCTCAATCTCAACTCCTGCATGCATGTTTTGTGTCCTTACTTTCTTCTACAAAATAAAGCCACTTCTGTTCTGAATGTCATTCAGGTAGTTATTTCTGAACTGTGGTACGTGGAGGAATATGACGTATTGGCTCTCGCATTGGATGGAAGAATGAAGGAACGCAGGTTCCGACTTGGATGCAAAAGAACCTGAAAGTTTCATAGTCACGAATATAATTAGGATCATATATTGTTACCACTGACGGCTCCAGAATTTTATTTATTTTTATTATTTTTTTTTTACTTTTAAACTTCAGAGGCATTGTAGTTTCATCATGATCGCAATTGTCTCTAGTTTAGGTTATGTTGCTTTTCTTTATCCCACAAATCTAAAGTATACAACCAACTTGTATTATTGTCGTTGTTTATGAAGTGGTTGTGCGTTTCTATTTCCTATATACGTATTGTATGCTAGCTACGGCGAATATTTCAGTTGAATAAAATAACTATTTCATGAAGCCTTTAGCTTCAGAAAATCAGTTCAACAAAAGGTGAAACACGTTAAGTTACCACATGAATTTGATTTAAAAAGTTTGATGGCCCCTTTTTTATAACTTAATTAATTCCTGTAGTTTTTTTTTAAATTAATAAGTTATTAATTGAATAATTTCTTTTTGGTTTATTTATCTAATATAATAAAAAATTGAGTTTTAAGTACAAATTATATTGATATATTCCAAATTTCCTTAAAATATGCTATTTTTTGCCGAGTTAAAAAAAGAAAAATAACATATCACTCATTCGAGTGATTGGTGAGATAAATATGATGATCTTGGAAGTTTGGATTCTCTTCATTTTCAAATATTTATCCATAAAAAAATATATTTGTATTGAAAAATAATAAATTAATGAGGTTTCCAAAAAAAAAAATTAATTAATTAATGAAAATGAATGGGATGGGAAAGCTACGTGTGATGCGAATTACGTTAGTGGCATTGTGAGCTGAGCTTTGCTGAGCTGACGTGCGTTAGGAAGTGTGGAAACCAAATGACAAGCGCATGGACAAGCAAAAAGGCACCAAAAGGCCGAAAGGCCGCCGGAGACCACGTGTCAACCATACTCGTATGGATTCAATGCATTAAGAGGCGTGTTCTCTCCACGCTCCCTCCCACATGATCTTCTCTCCCGCCACACACGTCACGCACTCTCCATCGACACCTTACAAAATTAACTACTAGGTTTTCGCATCTTAACCCTAATTTCAATCTCAAATCCTTTTGATTTTGCCTCATAAATCTCTCTGATCTCTCCTTCTTTGTATCTAAAATTTTTCTAACTTCTTCGGCCTACTTCGCTTGTCAAGGTAACTTTTTCTTCTCGATAATTTTTATTGCCAAATTGGGAATTCTCCTTTGTTGGCTTTCGGTGTCTGCTTCTGCAATTCGGTTGTTTATCTGTGATAGTTTATTTGGTTGCTTAGAGAGTGGTGAAAGCTTGAAATTCGACTTTTTCTTTTTCATTTTGCATAATTGTTATCAAATTTTGTTGCTAATGCAAAATGAAGTGCTCATGTGGTAATTCATAATCGTGTTTGTTTCCTTTCCATTTGCTTCGTATTAGCGGTTTTTCAAGGAAATTTATGTCTTTTATTTTGGCTTTTCAGTTGGTGTTCTGTTTTGACAGATTCAATTCACTGGAACGAGCATGGTTTCTGAGGGTTCTCCTTCCGCGTCTGATGAGGTGAATGTAGCAGCAGAGATTACTGAAAAAAGGTCAGTTATTGAATAATCTTAATTTTGATTTTGGAGATCGTTTTGGCGACATTTTTAATCGGTTTTCACATTGCATTTTGTCAGCATATCTCAATTCTTGGAATTGAAATTGAGGGATAACGAATAGCAATATGGACTGAAGTGTGGTTACAGTTTATAGTAGGGGCTCTATTGGGAATATTGTTAACACTGTAGAAAGAAGATGGGTGCATTAGTAAAAATCTTAGGCTGCAATGGTGAACATTCAAGTCTTGGAGAAAAAAACCCTTAGTAGAAAAGCGCTGAAGGCTTGGATCTTTTCCAAATTCTTTCTCCCAGGATCTTGCCACAGTGGGTTCAGTACTGGTCTCTTACAGGGGCTAAAACACTCAAAAACATGTTTTGTGCTTGTTTTGTTATGTTTAATCATTATATGCGTTTTCTGATACGTTGCAGCTATTGTTTGTTGGCCAGTTGTAGATCCGTTGCCTGCAAAATCCAATTTGCTTATGGTGCTACACGTGATACATGCTTATTTGGCCCTTTAGTTTGTGGCGGAAATTATAATTATATATGATGTATGAGTTCCTGAATTTAATGAAATATATCAGATTTAAGTAAATTTTTTGAATAACTCTTAAAAAAGGGGACTCAAGTTAATTTGGATGAACTATAATCTGGATGAAAATCAATATTTTAAATTTTGTTTCTTGATTTAAATATATCTATGCAGGTGTTTCCATGGTAGGAATAAAGGGAAAGTTCCCAAAAGAATTCACAAGGCTGAGAGGGAAAAACTAAAGCGTGAGCAATTGAATGAGCTCTTCCTTCAACTAGCCAGTGCTCTTGGTACTGTTAATTCTCTTCTGTGAATTTTTGTTGACACTTTATTTTAGATTTATTCGAAGGCCTTTTGATCACGGTCTTTCAGTTTGACAGACTAGATCAAGTGATGTTTGGGATTTTGGCATTGTTTCTCACCTGAGGAATTTTCTTTCACAGAACTGACTCAGCCAAATAATGGGAAGGCCTCCATATTGTCTGAAGCTACTAGATTGTTGAAGGACCTGCTTGGACAGATTGAGGGCCTCAACAAGGAGAATGCATCTCTATTATCTGAATCTCGCTATGTAAGTTCATATCTCCTTTTCTTTTCTTTTTTTTTTTTTCCTTTACTCTTGATATTTACTAGATATTATCTGGATTGTTAATGCAAAAATTGATGTACCTGTTAAAATAGGCATCCCTGGGAACTGAGAAGAAAGACATTTACTAAAATTTTTTTCTGTTGTCAATAATGGAACAAGTTTGAATTGTAGGTGACAATTGAGAAGAATGAGCTGAAGGAAGAGAACTCTGCTCTAGAAACTCAGATTGAGGGATTGAAAAGTGAGCTGGAAGCAAGGGTATCCCAATCAAAACCTGACCTGAATGTGCCTCCTCCTGAGTTTCACCATCCCGAATTGACACAACATTTCCCAGGAGAGTCTCTGAGGTTACCTGCAGCAGATGCTACATTGCAGCAAGCACAAGCTGTTATTGTCGTCCCCCTCCATCCTGAACTCCAAGGTTATCCAGTGACCAACTCAAATGTGAGTAAACCACATGCTAGATATCCAACGTCTACAGATTCATGGCCTTCCCAACTTCTTGAGGAGCAGCTAAGGGGTAGGAAAGAAGTTCAATAGCGACCTTGGCAATACCCTTTGTAGAGTTTGTATATTGCTTGGAGGAAGTGAATGAAGGTAAAATATTCTGTTTTGGCTTGGTTGGGTTAGTTACCAAATTCAAATAGTTTTATTGGTAGGATTAAAAAAATATCGTATGACGAGCAGGACTAAACATTGTGAGAAATGGTAGAAAATTGGATAACCCCCTTATGGGAATGCCTGACCCTGATCATATTTTCATTGACCGTAGTGGTGAAATCAGTCTTCTGTCTTTAATGGATTTCTTTTTCTTCTTCATTATCATAAAGATCGAATTTCATATTCAAATTTAGAATCTGGGAAGTGGATGAAATTTTAATATTTAATTTAATTGTATCAGCAACCATTAAAGTGTTCAATAATATATTGATGTCAAATGAGAATTGTTAAAATCATTTTATATTAAATAATTAATAGCTGCCATCCAGGAAAAACAATAAAATTATGAATTGGAAAAAAAACGAATTAATTTGAGCCGCATTCATTCGCACAGTGGAAGTAACATAGTTCGTAGATGATTTGAACTTGTTTGCAGCCATTCACCTTGTTTTAAAACCGGTACTCCTTTTCTCATTTCCATCGAGCTCAAAATTACCAGTTAAATCTGTTATATCAAGAAGATGAATTTTTCGCAAAAGCTGAATTATAAGCCCAATTGCATACAAATCCCATTTGCTCGAAACCTACCCGTTGGATCTTATCAAGGGGATGGGGATGGATGTAAGTCTAATTACTAAGTATTCATAATTTATTCAATTTTGTAACATTCTTTTTCCTTTTCTACATACAAAGCATATTAAACCGAAAAAAATTTATTGCATGACCTGCCTAATGAAAGCAACAATAGCCACTAGCCAATTAAATGAAAAAAATATTCCTCAAATAAATTTCATTGTCATGTTAACAACTCTATTATTATCGATGCACAAATTCAAATGAGAGATAAAACAATATTATCGATACACAAATTCAAATGAGAGATAAAACAGTTGAAAAATTATTATTGATGCACAAATTCAAATGAGAGATAAAAAAAAAATAAGAGTTAAAATAGTTGAGAACTTAAAACTGTAGCATTAGTAATAATAACCATTACGTCTAAAAGATACAAAAAATCATACTTATTCAACATAAAAAAAGAATCTTTGCATCCATATAACAATATATAACAATATAACTCCAAACATATTTAACCATTATCATCTAATAAAATACCAATAGTGTTTCAAATTATTATAACAACAAAGAAAATTGATCCTACATATCACATCAACATTAAATTTCAAAGTCCATGAGGAGAAGATAACTAGATCTCCTATCTAAGTAAGCGCCGAGAAATGCGAGTAATAAAAATACCATACTACTGAAATTTCAAATAGTTAAGAGTAACACGAGATGAAGTGATGAAGTGGCAAAGAGATTTGGAAGAATAAACTTAAATATTCTTTTATTACGTGCCTTTCATATATTCCAAATAGTAAGAGAAATTAGCTGCATAATAAATATACAGTCTAGTTTGCCAATAATTTTATTTGGTTAGAATAATTCTTACCTTTCATATATTCCAAATAGTAAGAGAAATTAGATGTATAATAAATGTATAATTTAGTTCGCCAATAATCTTATTTGGTTAGAGTAACTCAACTAAAAAATTTTAAATTTTATGAAATGTTGGTTTGACTATTTTTTTTTATTCTTTTAAAATATTAAAATGATTTTTTCTCAATTAAATTTAAGGAAAATAAACTCTCTAGAAAGCAACCATTTCAACTAAACAACCACTAGAGATAGTTGCTTTAACATATGATACTAGCTTTAAATCTGCGTGGTGCTGGGGTGATATTTTTTTAAATATATTAAGATTTTATTTTTTAATAAATATATTATATATATATTTACAATAATATAGTTAAATTTAAAGTGCGTGGTGCTGCGGTGATATTCTTTTAAATATATTAAGATTTTATTTTTTAATAAATATATTATATATATTTACAATAATATAGTTAAATTTAAAGTTATTATAATAAATATATATATAAAAACATTATATAGAGGTTTCCATTTAACATTAAGATAAAATTCCTTCGAGAATGAAGGAACTGATTGAAAAGCACAAAGGATACGCATAACATAACAACTTGATACCACCTTGATATTCTACTCTATTGGAAGGTCTGGTTTTGATGGTTTGACTTTTGAAAGGTCTGACCTTAGTGGTTATCCTTTTGAAAGGGTATGACTTTGCTGGTCTTCCTTTTGGAAGGTCTGACCTTGGTAGCCTACCCTGCAAGCTTTTCCTTTCTGATCTGACCTTACTTCTGGCCTTACTCTTCCAACCTGACTTTAGTGGTCTGCCCTTCTGACCTGACCTTAATGATCTGCCTCTTGGTGATCTTCCTTTTGAAAGGTCTGACCTTGATGGTCTTCCACTTAAAAGGTCTAACTTTGGTGGTCTTCTTTCTGAAAAGTCTAATCTTAGTATTCTTTTGGAAGGTTTGACTTTGGTGGACTCTTTTGGAAGGTCTGACCTTTGTGGTCTGACCTTTATGGTCTTCCTTTTGGAAGGTCTGACCTTAGTGTTCTTCCTTTGAAATATCTAACTTTGGTGGTTTGCTCTTTTAGAAGGTCGGACCTTGATGGTTTTCCTTTTGAAAGGTTTAACCTTGATGGTCTTCCTTCTGAAAGGGTTTGACTTTGCTAGTTTTTCTTTTGGTAGGTCTACCTTGGTAGTCTATCCTTCTGACCTGACCTTAGTGGTCTACCCTTCTGGTCAGACCTTAGTAGTCTGTCCTTCCAGGTCTTGCCCTTCTGACCTGATATTAGTGGTCTGCCCTTCCAACTTGACCTTAATGGTCTGTCCTTCCAGGCTGATTTTAGTTATCTGCCCTTCCAGATCTTACTTTAGTGAGACCTTCCTCTTTAAGGTCTTTCTTTTGGAAGGTCTGATATTGGTGGTCTTTCTTTTGAAAGGTCTAACATTGGTAGTCTTCCTTTTGAAAGGGTCTGACTGTAATATTCGGCTAGACCCCGACATTGGAATACCTATCTTCCGGCGGAATCTCCGTTAGAATCCAGAATTTCTCGGATGTCGGAGCCTTCTAGAAGGGTAAAATAAAGGTTTTCTAAAATGTTTTATGTGTTTTTATGGTTTTAAAGAAAGAAAGAAATTGAGTTTTGAAAGAAAAGAGCATGGAGGAAAAGTCCAGGTTCGGCCGCCGAACCTCATGTTCGGCAGCCGAACATGGGGCGGATGCGGAGCCACTTTTGGCCCCCGAAAGTGGCCTGGTCAGCCACCTATAAAGGGCCCCCTGTCCGAAAATGGACGAGTTTTCTCTCTCCATTTTCGGGCAAGGTGAGTCTCCGCCACCCCTTGATGATCTTGTGCTTTTCCTTCAAGTCTCTCAGAATTTTTATGAGCTTTTACCATGTTTTGAAGATTTTTGAGCTAAGATCAAAGTTTTGGAGCTTGGAGACCTTCGGAGCTCGTTTCCTCCTCATCTCCAAGTTGGGTCACGCCTACCCTTGATCTTCAAGAGGTAAGTGTAGATCCATACCTTTTTATATGTTTTAAGTAAGTTTTAAAAGGGGTTAAGGGTATATGATGCATGTTTAGAGTAGATGTAAAATGTTAGGGTTTATGTTAGTTAAATGATAAATGTATGTTAAATGTGATGTTGTTGGGGTTTAGGCTAGTTTTATGCCCCTATGTGCTTGAAAATGTGTTTATGCATGTTTTAGAATAGTCGAATGCATATTGTGGGGTCTTGGGTGGCTGGATGAGAGAGGCAGAATCGGGTTCTGCCATGTTGGAAGAATCCAGGTTCGGCTGTCGAAGCAATGTTCGGCCGCCGAACCTGCCTGTGGAGGCAGTTTTAGGCCGCATAAACTCGCCCCCGAAAGTTTGGACTTTCAGCTCTGGAGGGGAGTTTCGGCCGCCAAACCTGCCCTCGAAAGTGGTTGACTTTCGGATCTGGAGGGACCTTCGGCCGCCGAACCTGTCACTGAAAGTCTCCTGCCCAGCCTTCCTTTGCCTGTTTTGCATGCATGTTTTATGACGTTTTAGGGGTTTTTTTGGGGAGTTGTTTAGAGTCATGTTAAAGTATGTTTGGTCCCTCATTTGAGTCCACCTATGTAGGATCGGACCTGAAGAACTGAGGTGATCAGCAGTGAGATAGCTGCTACAGAGTTAGTTCAGAGTCAGCCAGAGGTGAGTAGAACTAAACTAATCTTTTATTTCGAGAAATCAAATGTTTTAAGTATGTTCATGCATCATGTATATGTAATAGGTTGATTGCACTAGACCTCACAAATATAACGCATTGCATTATTCATTGTGGGTGTGGATGGACAACAGGATGACCCATTAGCCCTCTAGATATTTCTATGTAACAGAAGTCCTGAGGAGCCCCATCGAGGGCTGGGCATAGAGTACAGGAAAGACCAGGTGAGGCCTGCACTACGCCCCTGGCACAGAGCTTATGTTATGTAATAGAAGTCCTGAGGAGCTCCACCGAGGGCCGGGCACAGAGTAGAGGGATTTTTGGGTCAGTCCATCAGTGATGTGAATTGTTTGTGTTGTGACGCATTTCATGAAAGCATATGTTTAATTAAACTGTTTTACTGTTCTGCTCACTGGGCTTTTGTAGCTCACCCCTCTCCCCTAACCCCCAGGTTTGCAGGAGCACAGGTAGCTATGGAAAAGTCAGCAAGGTTATGGTATAATCTATATAATAGATTAGTAGTGAACATGTAATGTAAAATAATGTAATGTAATGTAAAGTAGAGTAATGTTTTATGGATTAGTATTGTGCTTGGCCCTAACAGTAGTGGTAATCCCTTTTGTACATGATCTGTATGTAATGTTTTTAATGATGTTATCTGATGAACCAAGCTTGATATATGAAATATGGACCCAACTAGAGCATTTGATGAGGGCTCTAGTATAGGGTTTTATGTTTACAGATATGATGTATGCACAGGTTAAGCTTGGTGAAAGAAAAGTTTAAACATTTTATGAAAATGTATGATCATGTATGAGATTTTATCAGATGTACAGGATGTATATTAGGCTTGCTACGGGTCCCGGCGACCTTAAGTCGATATGAATCCTAGCGCCGATAGCGGTCCGATTTCTGGGTCGTTACAGAGTGGTATCAGAGCCCTAGGTTCATATGGTCGAACCTAGAGAGTGTCGGGTTCATAGAGGTCATAGAAGGGCAAGCACAATAGGAAAAAATCATGTCCACTAGGATAGGATATAGAGTCATGTCTTGATGATGATGTGAAATGCCATGACTTTATGCATGCGCATTAATGATATGTGATGTATGTAATACCCGGCTAGACTCCGGTATCGGAATTCCTACCGTCCGGTGGAATCTCGGATGTCGGAAGCCTCTAGTAGGGTAGAAACATGTTTTCATAAAATGTTTTAAAGTATTTCATGGTTTTAAATATGAAAATTTAATGAGTTTTATATGAAAAGTCTTTGGAGGAAAACCCAGGTTCGGCCGCCGAAAGTCAAGTTCGGCCGCCGAACGTACATGCATTTTGGAGGCACGTTAGGCCCTCGAAAGCATGAGTGAGGGCATTCCAGGTTCGGCCGCCGAAAGTCAAGTTCGGCCGCCGAACATTGCATGGATGCGGAGGCACATTCGGCCCCCGAACGTGGCCTGGCCAGCCACCTATAAATGGGGCACTTAGCTGAAATGGGCAAGCTTTCTCCCATTTTCGGCCACAGCAAGCTTCCGACCTTCCCTTTGCAAATCTAGTGTTCTTCCTCCAAATCTCTTCCATTTTTCTTGAGTTTTAAACTCACATTGAAGGTTTTGAGCTTTTAAACCAAGTTTTGGAGCTTTGGGAACTCAGGAGCTCATTTTCGTGGATCTCCAAGTTTAGGTCGTCTCCCTCTCGATCTTCAAGAGGTAAGAGCCGATCTTAAGCTCCTCATGTGTTTTAAGTAAGTTTTAAGTGATTTTATGGGGTAGAATGGCATGTATAGGGTTGTATGAGTTTTTAAGCAAATGTTAGGTTTTATGTGATTCTTGAACAATGTGGCATGTTTGTGTATGCTTGAAGTGTTGTAGTTGGGGTATTTGATGTTTTGAGGCCCCTAGGAACTTGTATGCATGATTTGGTTGAGATATATGCATGATTGGTGAGTTTGGAGGCGAAAATGCACAAAGGAGCCAAGTTTCTGCCCATTGGCAGAAACCAGGTTCGGCAGCCGAAGGCACTTTCGGCCGCCGAACATGGCTGGGGAGGCAGGCCTTTCGGCTGCCGAAGTTGCCCCCGAAAAGAGACTTTCGTCTCTGTCTGGGACTTTCGGCCGCCGAACCTACCTGAGTTTCGTCTCTGTCTGGGACTTTCGGCCGCCGAAGGTGCCGCCGAAAGTGCCCTGTTCAGCCACTTCATGCATATCTCTATGTGATATTTTCAGGATGTTTTAGGGGGTTTTTGGGGAATATATTAGAGTTATGTTTTTGTATGTTGGTCCCTCATTGGAGTCCACCTGTGTAGGTTCGGACCCGAGGAATCAAGGACCCCAGCAGTGAGCCAACTGCTACAGAGTTTGTCAGAGTCAGCCAGAGGTGAGTGGAACTAAACTTCACCTTTTTAAATTAAGAAATGAAATGCTTTTATCATGCTTCATGCATCATGATTATATTATAGGTTGTTTGCATTAGAATTCACGACTATGCCGCATTGTATTGTTGTGATAGATGACAGTGGATGGACATTAGGATGATTCATTAGCCTTCTGAGTACGAAGTCCTGTGGTGCCCATAATAGGGCCGGGCAATACGAAGACCTGTGGTGCCCATAATAGGGCCGGGCAATAACTCCGAGTACGAAGTCCTGTGGTGCCCATAATAGGGCCGGGCAATACGAAGTCCTGTGGTGCCCATAATAGGGCCGGGCATGGAGTTGAGGGATTTTTGAATCAGTCCATCCGTGGTGTGATTTGTTTGTGCAGTGACGCATTTCATGATAGCATGTTTTAAATATTCTTTTTATAGTTCCACCCACTGGGCATCTAGCTCACCCCTCTCCCCTAACCCCAGGTTTGCAGGTACGGGATAGATAGAGAAGGCAAGAAGAAAAGTCATATGTATGTAATAGTTAGTGTGTGGACATGACAATTGTATTATGATGAAATGTAAAAGTATTCAGGATGTTATGTAATGAGGTTATTGAGGATAGAGTTGTGCTTGACCATATTATGTTGTTAATCCCTTTTGTATATACATGATCTTATGTTATGATGTTTATGTAAACTAACTCAACACAGGTTGTTTTGCCTTTAAGACTTGATGAGATCCCACAGAGGGACTATGTTATGTATATGTTCAGAGTACGCATAGGTTGAGTTAGTTGATGACAGTATGTATGAAGAAAAGTTTTAATTTTTATGCATGTTGTTGATCATGTATGGGATTATACAGGTTTACAGGTTATATGTCAGGCTTGCTACGGGTCCCGGCGGCCTTAAGTCGACCCGGATCCTAGCGCCGGTAGCGGTCCGGATTTCCGGGGCGTTACAGAGTGGTATCAGAGCCCTAGGTTCATAGGATCGGACCTAGAGTGTCGGGCTCATAGATGTTCTAGAAGGTCAAGCACAATAGGAAGGTCATGTCCACTAGGATAGGATGTTGAGTCCTGTCTTGTATGATGATGTGAAATGCCATGACTTTATGCATGTGCATTAATGATATGCTATGCTATGTGATGTATGTGATGAGGGTTCTTGTGTGCCCACATGAACCATATGATGCTAATGTTTGCTTGTTATGAGCTGTTTTTCAGAGAATAGGATGAGAGGAACTCGTCGATCTGCGCGATTGACTGGAGTGCCACCTGAGGATGAGGGCACGAGCGCCCGTCCTCCTACATTGCCTAGGGCAATGTCTTGTAGAGCCAACAGAGAAAGGGTGTCAAGGGACCCTAGAAGGTCTTTTGATGCTAGCAGAAGGGGGACAGATAGAGGAGGAAGTTCTTCAGATGTGAGGGAGGTTATGGAAGAGGATCAGAGGAGGGATGGGAACCTGGATGTGAGCATGCAGGAAGAAGGGACAGGGGAGTCACAGGGAGGCGTTCAGGCCTCGGGGTATGGTTTTCCACCCCATTATCCACCCTTCCCACAGGGTTCAGGGTATTCGATGGGAGGTACATCGGATTACTCCAGCTTTCACCCCTACCCCACCTACATGCCTTATCCACCCTTCTATCCACCTTACCCACAGTACCCAGCTTATCCACCCTCACCCTTCTATCCAAACCCGGCAAACCCCACCTCGGGGAATGCTGCACCTCCACCTCCACCACCTACAGAACCAGCAGCCCCAGTTACTCAACCTCCTAGACCTAGCTCAGTCGATGGGAGCAAGGTAAAGATGACAGACTACCTGAAGCTAGATGCTCCCAAATACAAGTCAGGGGATGACCCCTTTGAGTACCTGAGAGTGGTGAAGACAATAACTGATGAGCTAGGGGCAAATGACAGCAGGGCCATTCAGATGGCAGGGTTCACTTTAAAGTGCAAGAAGGCACGGGAATGGTTCAAATGTTATGTGGACCCGAGACTAGATGGTATGACATGGGAAGAATTTGCGAATGAGTTCGCTGGATGGGCTTTTCCAGACAGTTCTAGAGAACTGAAAATGATTGAGTTTGAGCAACTGAGGCAGTCAGAGCACATGAGTGTAGAGGAGTTCACGGATAAATTCTTGGAGCTATTGCCTTTTTCAGGGCAAGCTCTAGATTCAGATACGAAGAAAGCCAAGAAATATGTTATGAAGCTGCATTCCAGGTACTCCTCGTTGGTTCAGTCAGCTGAGAGAGAAAGTTTCCACACTGTGGTGGATATGGCTCGAAGAATGGAGGCAAGTGCCATAGTTGAGGGGTCAGTGAAGCAGTCAGTGACCCAGTCTTCAGGGGTTAAGACCCCAAGCAGAGGAGGACCAGGTTTCTCTTCTCAGAGCTCAGGTAAGAAGAGGTGGGATAGTACCACCAAGAAACCGAAGAAGAATAAGTTTTGGAACAAGTTGAAATTCGGTCTGGGATTTGGCGGTGGCTCGAGCTCAGGCTCAGATGGTACAGAATGCCAGAGATGTGGAAGACCACACAGGGGAGTGTGTCGAGCTGGGACTAATGCATGTTTCAGATGTGGACAGGAGGGACACATGGCTCGGGATTGTCCTAGAGCACCTTTCATGGGCCAGCCCCAGCAGACAGCTTCTGGTAGTGTGGCACAGCCAGCAGTTCCTGTAATACCCGGCTGGAGTCCGGCATCGGAATTCCTGTAGTCCGGTGGAATCTCGGGTGTCGGAACCCTCGAGAAGGGTAATGCATATGTTTTCCAAAGTCTTTTCACTTGTTTTCATGTGTTGAAGTGTTAAAAGACTTGAGTGTTGAAAGAAAAGCAACAAGGGAGAAATGCAAAGGTTCGGCCGCCGAAGGTCACTTTCGGCCGCCGAACATTGCATGGTTGCGGCTTCACGTTCGGCTGCCGAAGGTGGTCTGGCCAGCCACCTATAAAAAGGGCCAAGGGTCGGTGGAAGGAGGTTATTTCTCCTCCACTTGCAGCCAGAGGTGAGTTTCAGCCTCTCCTACGTTGACTTTCATGTTTTCCATGATTTTCAGCAAATCTTTCAAGAGTTTTAAGAGTTTTGGTGACTTATGAAGGTTTTGAGCAAAAGAACCAAGTTTTGAAGCTTGGAGCTTTGGAAGAGCTTTTCTTCATATCTCCACGTTAGGATCCTTCATCCTCAAGTTGTGTAAGAGGTAAGTGAAGATCCTGAGCTTCTTTGATGATTTTGAAAGGTTTTATGAAGTTTGTATGGGTAGTATGCATGTTTAGGTTGAGGTGAGGTTTTTGATGATTTGTGGTGTTCAAGCATGTTTCCGTGTTATGTGCTATGTTTGTTTGGGGTTTTAGGGTAGGTTTAGACCCCTTGTGCATATATATATGTATATGCTAGTTGGGAGGAGTTGATATGCATGTTTGTAGGTTTTTGGGCAAAGTTTGCATGAAACAGAGCAGGGTTCTGTCCTTCGGGCAAAACCAGGTTCGGCCGCCGAAGGAAGGTTCGGCCGCCGAACCCCTTGTGGAGGCAGTTTCGGCTGCCAAAGGTTGCCCCCGAAAGCTAGGCTTTCGGTTTAGATAGAGACTTTCGGCCGCTGAAAGAGGGAGTTCGGCCGCCGAAAGTGTGTGAGTTTCGTCTCTGGACGAGACCTTCGGCCGCCGAATGTGCCGCTGAACATGCATGAGTTTCGTCTCTGGAGTGGGGTTTCGGCCGCCGAACCTACCGCCGAAAGTGCCCTGTCCAGCTTTCTTTTGCATGTTTTATGTGATGGTTTGAGGATTGTTTAGAGGGGTGTTGGGGAGTTTCTTAGAGATGTGCTTGAGTAAGTTGGGTCCCTCATTTGAGTCCACCTGTGTAGGTACGGACCAGAGGAATCAGGGAGGTCAGCAGTGAGTCCAGTGTCAGAACCTGCAGAGTCAGTTCAGAGATAACTCAAGGTGAGTGGAATTTAACTTAATGTTTTAATATGAGAACTGAATATTTTATCATGCTTCATGCATCATGACTATGCTCTAGGGTGAGTGCATTAGTGTACACAAAGATGATGCATTGCATTTATCCTTGTACTTGGCATTGCTCCTTGTACATTGCTTATGTGAGACGGCACGGACTTCGTGAGGATTCATTAGCCCTCAGAGGAAAGACCTGGAATAGCCCTACGGGGACCAGGCACACAAAGACCTGGAACAGCCCTACGGGGACCAGGCACATGGTACTTAGGTACCCCAGATGAGATAGAGGGAGTTTTGATCCGTCCGGCCGAGGTGATGTGATTATGTGTTGCATTCCATGAGAGTATGTTTTATCACCTGTTATTTTATTACTATTCTACTCACTGGGCTAGAGTAGCTCATCCCTCTCCCCTAACTCCAGTTGTGCAGGTTCAGAGGGCAGAGAGAACTCAGCAAGGTACAGGAAGAGTACAGAGTATTGTAATAGCTAGTGTGGACATGTCAATGTGTAGAGATAGTGTATATGTACAGTGTATAGAATGGTGCTTGACTTATAAGACTTGTAATCCCTTTGTGGAGTCACATGATCAGTTTATGTATGTTTCTTTATTGTTGTATGCTTATGAGCAAAACCAGGCTTAACATGATGAGTTTGATCCGCCTAGAGCCATGAGGAGCTCTAGTAGGGATTAGTAGAGCACAGAGAGAGTGCATGCACAGGTTAAGCCTTGGAATGAAGAAAACTTTTATGTTTTTACAGCAGATGTATGATCATGTATGGGATGTCACAGGTATACAGACAGGATAGCAGGCTTACTATGGGTCCCGGCGACCTTAAGTCGATCTGGATCCTAGTGCCGGTGGCAGTTCGGTTTTCGGGCTGTTACAGATTGGTATCAGAGCAGCTAGGTTCACATGGTCGGACCTCTAGAGCGAGTTGTGGGCTCATAGATAGGTTTATCAGGTCAAGCACCATAGGAAAACATGTCCACGAGGATAGGATGTTAGTCCTGTCTATATGCTGCTGTGCAATGCCATGAGTTATGCATGTGCATGTTTTTGATGTGTTGCTTATGTCTTATGTGATTTGTTGTTTTCCAGAGAGTGAAGATGCGAGGAACTCGTCGATCCGCGAGATTGACTGGAGTCCCACCTGTAAGTGAGGGTACAGCTGCTCGTCCACCTGCCTTGCCAAGGGCAAGATCGCACAGGTCAAGCAGGGAAGGAACGTCACGAGACCCTAGAAGGTCTTCTGACGAGAGCAGGAGAGGAGTAAGCAGAGGGGGAAGGTCAGTAGACGAAAGAGGTGTGATGGAAGAGGAGCAGAGTAGAGAAGTAAGCATGGGTGTAGGAAGGTCAGACGAAGGTATGGGGGAGTCCCAGGGAGGCATGCAGGCCTCGGGGTTTGGCTATCCACCCTTTCCTCAGGGCCCAGAGTATCCGATGGGAGGTACGTCGGAGTACTCCAGCTTTGCCCCATATCCACCCTACATGCCATATATGCCCTATCCTTCCTTCTATCCACCATATCACATGTATCCACCCCCACCTGTTCATCCAAGTCCAGTACAGCCTGAAGTGAGGGAACCAGTTCCTCCACCACCACCTCCTGAACCAGTAGCCCCTGTTGTGGAAGCACAGCAACCCAGTTCTTCAGGGGGAAGTAAGGTGAAGATGACCGAGTACTTAAAGTTGGATGCTCCTAAATTCAATACAGGAGATGATCCCTTTGAGTATCTCAGTGCAGTTAGAATGATAACAAGTGAGTTGGGAGCTGATGACGGTAGAGCCATTGAGATGGCAGGGTTCACTTTAAAATGCAAGAAAGCTAGAGAATGGTTCAAGAACTATGTGGACCCGAGACTTGAGAGTATGACATGGGAAGAGTTCACCAACGAATTTGCTGGATGGGCTTTTCCTGACAGTTCCAGGGAACTAAAGGTTGTGGAGTTTGAGCAGTTGAGACAGACGGAAGTGATGAGTGTTGATGAATATACAGATAAGTTCCTGGAATTGTTGCCATATGTCGGTCAGGCATATGATACAGATCAGAAGAAGGCAAAGAGATATGCCACAAGGCTTCATCCCAGGTATTTCTCTTTGATTCTTCATGCGGAGAAGGAAAGTTTCCACTCTATTGTGGATGCTGCTAGAAAGATGGAGGCCAGTGCCATAAGTCAAGGCATAGTCAAGGCACAGTTTTCTGGTGTTAAACCAGGTTCCTCCTCACAGAGTACAGCAAGTGCGAGTAAGAAGAGATGGGAGAAATTCAGAGGAAAGAGAGGCAAGTTCTGGAACAGGCTTAAGTCGGGTCTGGGAATGAGTAGTGGCTCCAGTTCTGGCGCAGAGTTTCCAGTGTGCAAGAGGTGTGGCAAACAGCATAGAGGAGCTTGTCAGTTGGGATCCACAGCCTGCTATAGATGTGGGCAGGAGGGACATTATGCACGGGAATGTCCTCAGGCGACTTTAGTTGCACCATCCCAGCAGATGAGTACGGGCAGTGTCGTACAGCCAGTAGCGTCAGCCATACCACCAAGTAGTGGCAGAGGAAGAGGAAGAGGGGCAGCCTCTTCATCAGGGATAGGTTCCCGAGGTGCAGGTCCGTCAGCCCCAGCACGGATTTTCACCCTGACTCAGCAGGAGGCAGACACGTCGAACACGGTGGTGTCAGGTAATCTCATCATTGGGTGTTCAGAGGTGTATGCTTTAATGGACCCCGGTGCTTCTCACTCTTTCATTTCTTCTAGAGCTGCAGAGAGGTTGGGTCTGATGGTGTCTGAGTTAGAGTGTCCTCTATGGGTCAGTGGACCCAAATGTGATCCATCTTTGGCAGAGTCAGTCTGTCGGTTCAGTCCAGTGTGCATAGAGGGTAGATACCTTCCAGCTGACCTGGTGGTTCTAGAGTTGACAGATTTTGATGTCATTCTAGGGATGGACTGGTTATCTACGTATGATGCTACCCTGAACTGTAGAGACAAGGTAGTCAGTGTCAGAGACCAGGATGGGTCAGAGTGTGTCTTCAGAGGAGACAGGAGAGGGACACCTAGGGGTTTGATATCAGCCCTCCAGGCTCGAAGGATGTTACGGAAGGGGTGTCAGGGGTTCCTAGCTTATGTGAGAGAGCTAGACAGTCAGGTTAGGGAACCATCCTCAGTACCAGTTGTTCGAGACTTCCCAGATTTGTTTCCTGAAGAACTTCCAGGATTGCCACCGGATAGGGAAATAGAGTTCGAGATCGAGTTGATGCCCAATGCCAGACCGATCTCTATTCCTCCCTACAGGATGGCACCAGCAGAGTTGCGAGAGTTGAAAGAGCAGTTACAGGATTTGGTAGCTAAGGGTTTCATCCGCCCGAGTACCTCACCCTGGGGTGCTCCAGTGTTATTTGTCAGAAAGAAGGATGGACCTCTTAGACTTTGTGTCGACTACAGACAGTTGAACAAAGTCACTATCAAAAATAAGTATCCTTTACCCAGGATCGATGATCTATTCGACCAGTTGGCAGGAGCAGGTTGTTTTTCTAAAATAGATCTGAGATCCGGATACCACCAGTTGAAGATCAGGGAAGGAGATGTAGCCAAGACTGCTTTCAGAACCAGATATGGGCATTATGAGTTCCTTGTGATGCCGTTCGGGTTGACTAACGCCCCTGCAGCATTCATGGATCTCATGAACAGGGTTTTCAGGGAGTACTTGGATCGTTTTGTGATCGTCTTTATTGATGATATCTTGGTGTACTCCAGGACTGCAAAGGACCATGCCCAGCATCTGCGGATAGTGCTGCAAACCTTGAGAGAGCATGGCTTGTATGCCAAGTTCTCCAAGTGCGAGTTCTGGCTAAGGAGCATTTCCTTTTTGGGACATGTTGTATCAGAGGAAGGTATAGCAGTAGATCCCAAAAAGGTAGAGGCCGTAGCCAATTGGCCTACACCCACTACAGTGACAGAAATCAAGAGTTTTCTGGGTTTGGCAGGCTACTATCGGAGGTTTGTTCAGGACTTCTCGAAGAAAGCTGCTCCTATGACCAGACTGACCAGAAAGAATCAGAAGTTTGTGTGGTCAGAGGAATGTGAGGAGAGTTTTGCAGAGTTGAAGAGACGGTTGACTTCAGCACCGGTGTTAGCTCTGCCGATCAGTGATGAAGATTTCACAGTGTTCTGTGATGCATCCCGAGTGGGATTAGGTTGTGTGTTGATGCAGAATGACAGAGTGATAGCTTATGCTTCTAGACATCTGAAGAAGCACGAGCTGAATTACCCGACACACGATCTTGAGATGGCAGCTGTTATCTTTGCACTTAAGATGTGGAGGCATTACCTCTATGGGGTAAAATGTGAGATCTATACGGATCATAAGAGCCTGCAGCACATCTTAAGTCAGAGAGAGTTAAACTTGAGGCAGAGACGGTGGGTAGAATTGCTCAGTGCCTTAAGCCGAAAGTCACTTGGCAGTTTATCCCACATTACAGTAGAGAGAAGACCGGTGGTGAAGGATTTCTACAAGCTCGTGGAAGAAGGGTTACAGTTGCAGTTATCTGGTACAGGTGCTTTGATTGCACAGATAAGAGTGACACCAGTGTTTCTAGAGCAAGTGGCTCTGAAACAGCACGAAGATCCCGAGTTAGTAAAGATTGCCAGGACTGTTCAGTCGGGCAACAGTGCAGAGTTCAGATTTGACGGTGAGGGGATTCTTCGGCACGGTACGAGGTTATGTGTACCAGATGATAACAGTTTGAAGGCAGACATTATGAGGGAAGCTCATAATACGCGGTATAGCATTCACCCGGGAGCCACCAAGATGTATCAAGATCTGAGAAAGGTGTATTGGTGGCCAGCAATGAACAGAGAAGTGGCACAGTTCGTGTCAGCCTGCGAGATATGTCAAAGGGTGAAGCTAGAACATCAGAAGCCGGCTGGAATGCTTAACCCACTGCCGATTCCAGAATGGAAATGGGAGAACATAGCTATGGATTTTGTAGTGGGGTTACCGGCGACGTCTAACAGACTAGACTCCATATGGGTGATTGTGGATAGACTCACTAAATCTGCTCACTTCATTCCAGTTAGGAGTAACTACTCTGTGGACAAGTTGG
Organism: Manihot esculenta; assembly: GCF_001659605.2. Taxonomy (NCBI): domain Eukaryota; kingdom Viridiplantae; phylum Streptophyta; class Magnoliopsida; order Malpighiales; family Euphorbiaceae; genus Manihot; species Manihot esculenta. The sequence continues at coordinate 22,908,504 of NC_035166.2, forward strand.
CGCAGGTGTATGTAGACGAGATAGTCAGATTGCATGGAATTCCAGTGTCGATAGTATCAGATCGAGGACCTCAGTTCACCTCCAGATTTTGGCGGAGTCTGCAGAATGAAATGGGCACAAGGTTGGATTTCAGCACTGCTTTCCATCCACAGACAGACGGTCAGTCAGAGAGGACCATCCAGACCATTGAAGATATGCTGAGAATGTGTGTGTTAGACTTTGGCGGTTCTTGGAGGCAGCATCTACCTCTGGTGGAGTTTGCCTACAACAACAGCCATCATGCTAGCATAGGGATGGCTCCTTATGAAGCTCTGTATGGGAGGAAGTGCCGAACACCTGTTTGCTGGGAAGAGGTAGGAGAGAAAACTCTTGCAGGGCCAGAGTTAGTTGCGTTAACCAGCAAGTTAGTGCCTATCATCAGAGAGCGGATCAGAACAGCTGTAAGCAGACAGAAAAGCTATGCAGACATCCGTAGGAAGCAGATAGAGTTCCAGGAGGGGGATATGGTATTGCTTAAGGTGTCTCCGATGAAGGGAGTGGTTCGGTTTGGAAAGAAGGGTAAACTGGCCCCACGGTACATTAGTCCCTTTGAGATCTTGCAGAAGATCGGGCCTGTGTCGTATAAGCTAGATTTACCTGCTTCTATGGAACGAATTCACCCGGTATTCCATGTTTCTATGTTGAGAAAGTTTGTGTCAGATCCAGAGAAGGTTCTTAATGAACCTGAGGTGGAAATCTTAAGTGATCTCACCTATGTAGAGCAGCCAGTGCGGATCCTTGACACCCAGATCAGAAAGCTGCGAAACAAGGAGATACCAATGGTGAAAGTGCTGTGGAACCACCACAACCTAGAAGAGTGCACTTGGGAGACTCGGGAGTCCATGCTCCAGCAATACCCATATCTGTTTTAAGGTTAGTTTTCCCCTTTTCTATGTGTTTATGTTGTGTTAGGGACATTCGGGGACGAATGTTCTTAAGGGGGGAAGAATGTAATACCCGGCTGGAGTCCGGCATCGGAATTCCTGTAGTCCGGTGGAATCTCGGGTGTCGGAACCCTCGAGAAGGGTAATGCATATGTTTTCCAAAGTCTTTTCACTTGTTTTCATGTGTTGAAGTGTTAAAAGACTTGAGTGTTGAAAGAAAAGCAACAAGGGAGAAATGCAAAGGTTCGGCCGCCGAAGGTCACTTTCGGCCGCCGAACATTGCATGGTTGCGGCTTCACGTTCGGCTGCCGAAGGTGGTCTGGCCAGCCACCTATAAAAAGGGCCAAGGGTCGGTGGAAGGAGGTTATTTCTCCTCCACTTGCAGCCAGAGGTGAGTTTCAGCCTCTCCTACGTTGACTTTCATGTTTTCCATGATTTTCAGCAAATCTTTCAAGAGTTTTAAGAGTTTTGGTGACTTATGAAGGTTTTGAGCAAAAGAACCAAGTTTTGAAGCTTGGAGCTTTGGAAGAGCTTTTCTTCATATCTCCACGTTAGGATCCTTCATCCTCAAGTTGTGTAAGAGGTAAGTGAAGATCCTGAGCTTCTTTGATGATTTTGAAAGGTTTTATGAAGTTTGTATGGGTAGTATGCATGTTTAGGTTGAGGTGAGGTTTTTGATGATTTGTGGTGTTCAAGCATGTTTCCGTGTTATGTGCTATGTTTGTTTGGGGTTTTAGGGTAGGTTTAGACCCCTTGTGCATATATATATGTATATGCTAGTTGGGAGGAGTTGATATGCATGTTTGTAGGTTTTTGGGCAAAGTTTGCATGAAACAGAGCAGGGTTCTGTCCTTCGGGCAAAACCAGGTTCGGCCGCCGAAGGAAGGTTCGGCCGCCGAACCCCTTGTGGAGGCAGTTTCGGCTGCCAAAGGTTGCCCCCGAAAGCTAGGCTTTCGGTTTAGATAGAGACTTTCGGCCGCCGAAAGAGGGAGTTCGGCCGCCGAAAGTGTGTGAGTTTCGTCTCTGGACGAGACCTTCGGCCGCCGAATGTGCCGCCGAACATGCATGAGTTTCGTCTCTGGAGTGGGGTTTCGGCCGCCGAACCTACCGCCGAAAGTGCCCTGTCCAGCTTTCTTTTGCATGTTTTATGTGATGGTTTGAGGATTGTTTAGAGGGGTGTTGGGGAGTTTCTTAGAGATGTGCTTGAGTAAGTTGGGTCCCTCATTTGAGTCCACCTGTGTAGGTACGGACCAGAGGAATCAGGGAGGTCAGCAGTGAGTCCAGTGTCAGAACCTGCAGAGTCAGTTCAGAGATAACTCAAGGTGAGTGGAATTTAACTTAATGTTTTAATATGAGAACTGAATATTTTATCATGCTTCATGCATCATGACTATGCTCTAGGGTGAGTGCATTAGTGTACACAAAGATGATGCATTGCATTTATCCTTGTACTTGGCATTGCTCCTTGTACATTGCTTATGTGAGACGGCACGGACTTCGTGAGGATTCATTAGCCCTCAGAGGAAAGACCTGGAACAGCCCTACGGGGACCAGGCACACAAAGACCTGGAACAGCCCTACGGGGACCAGGCACATGGTACTTAGGTACCCCAGATGAGATAGAGGGAGTTTTGATCCGTCCGACCGAGGTGATGTGATTATGTGTTGCATTCCATGAGAGCATGTTTTATCACCTGTTATTTTATTACTATTCTACTCACTGGGCTAGAGTAGCTCATCCCTCTCCCCTAACTCCAGTTGTGCAGGTTCAGAGGGCAGAGAGAACTCAGCAAGGTACAGGAAGAGTACAAAGTATTGTAATAGCTAGTGTGGACATGTCAATGTGTAGAGATAGTGTATATGTACAGTGTATAGAATGGTGCTTGACTTATAAGACTTGTAATCCCTTTGTGGAGTCACATGATCAGTTTATGTATGTTTCTTTATTGTTGTATGCTTATGAGCAAAACCAGGCTTAACATGATGAGTTTGATCCGCCTAGAGCCATGAGGAGCTCTAGTAGGGATTAGTAGAGCACAGAGAGAGTGCATGCACAGGTTAAGCCTTGGAATGAAGAAAACTTTTATGTTTTTACAGCAGATGTATGATCATGTATGGGATGTCACAGGTATACAGACAGGATAGCAGGCTTACTACGGGTTCCGGCGACCTTAAGTCGATCTGGATCCTAGTGCCGGTGGCAGTTCGGTTTTCGGGCTGTTACAGTTCCAGCCACAACTCAGGGCAGTGGCAGAGGTAGAGGGAGAGGGGCAGCCTCTTCTTCTGGTTCCCGAGGTGAAGGTCCATCAGCTCCAGCCAGGATTTTCACCATGACACAGCAGGAGGCTAACACATCCAACACCGTGGTGTCAGGTAATCTCGTCATTGGGTGTTCTGATGTGTATGCATTAATGGACCCGGGTGCATCTCATTCATTTATTGCTCCGAGAGCCGTTGAGAGGTTAGGTCTGATAGTCTCTGGGTTAGAGTGTCCCCTATGGGTCAGTGGACCCAAGTGTGACCCGTCAGTGGCAGTGTCAGTCTGCCAGTACAGTCCAGTTTTTATTGAGGGAAGATGCCTCTCCGCCGACCTTGTGGTTCTAGATTTGACAGACTTTGACGTCATTCTAGGGATGGATTGGCTATCTACCCATGGTGCTACCTTGGACTGCAGGGACAAGGTAGTCAGGTTCAGAGATCAGAACGGGTCAGAGGTCGTCTTCAGAGGAGACAAGAGGGGCACACCTAGAGGTCTGATATCAGCTCTTCAGGCTCGTAGGTTGCTTAGGAAGGGATGTCAGGGGTACTTAGCTCATGTGAGAGAGCTAGACAGTCAGGTCAGGGAGCCGGCCTCGGTGCCAGTTGTCAGAGAGTTTCAGGATGTCTTTCCTGATGAGCTTCCAGGTTTACCACCTGCTAGGGAGATAGAGTTCGAGATAGAGTTGGTGCCTGGAACTAGACCGATCTCTATCCCTCCCTACAGGATGGCTCCAGCCGAGTTGAAAGAATTGAAAGAGCAATTGCAAGAGCTGGTAGAAAAGGGTTTCATCCGACAGAGTACCTCACCTTGGGGTGCTCCGGTCTTGTTTGTGAGGAAGAAGGATGGATCCCTTAGACTTTGTATCGACTACAGGCAGTTGAACAAAGTCACTACCAAGAATAGGTACCCTCTGCCAAGGATCGATGATCTATTCGACCAGCTAGCAGGAGCGGGTTGTTTCTCCAAAATAGATCTAAGATCGGGGTACCATCAGCTAAGGATAAGGGAAGAGGATGTGCCAAAGACGGCTTTCAGGACCAGATATGGGCATTTTGAGTTCCTTGTGATGCCGTTCGGGTTAACTAACGCCCCTGCAGCATTCATGGATCTCATGAACAGAGTGTTTAGCCAGTACCTGGATCACTTTGTTATTGTCTTTATAGATGATATCTTAGTGTATTCCAGGAATGCAGAGGAGCATGCCCATCATCTGCGGTTGGTCTTGCAGACTTTGAGGGAACATGGCTTGTATGCCAAATTCTCTAAATGTGAGTTCTGGCTGAGGAGCATTTCGTTCTTGGGGCATGTAGTGTCAGAGAATGGTATTGAGGTAGATCCCAAGAAGATAGAAACTGTGGCTAACTGGCCTAGACCCACTTCAGTGACGGAGATCAGGAGTTTCTTGGGTTTGGCAGGTTACTACAGGAGGTTCGTTCAGGACTTCTCAAAGATAGCAGCTCCTCTGACCAGACTAACCAGGAAGAATCAGAAGTTTCTGTGGACCGACCAGTGCGAAGAGAGTTTTGAAGAGCTTAAGAAGAGGTTGACTTCAGCACCGGTTTTAGCTCTGCCATCTAGTGATGAGGACTTTACAGTCTTTTGTGATGCGTCCCGTGTGGGACTGGGTTGTGTACTGATGCAGAATGAGAGGGTGATCGCTTATGCTTCTAGACAGCTGAAGAAGCATGAGTTGAATTACCCCACACATGACCTTGAGATGGCAGCCGTAATCTTTGCACTCAAGATGTGGAGGCACTACCTCTATGGGGTAAAGTGTGAGATCTTTACAGATCATAAGAGCCTGCAGTACATCTTAAGTCAGAGGGATCTGAATTTGAGGCAGAGGAGATGGGTAGAGCTGCTGAGTGACTATGATTGCAAGATTCAGTACCATCCGGGTAAGGCGAATGTTGTGGCAGACGCCTTAAGCCGGAAATCACTCGGTAGTTTATCCCACATATCGGCAGAGAGGAGGCCAGTGGTGAAGGAGCTTTACAAGCTCATTGAGGAAGGTCTACAGATGGAGTTGTCTGGTACAGGTGCCTTGGTAGCCCAGATGAGAGTGGCACCCGTGTTTCTGGAGCAGGTGGCTCAGAAACAACATGAGGACCCGGAGTTAGTAAAGATTGTCAGGACTGTTCAGTCAGGCAATAACAGTGAGTTCAGATTCGACAGTAAGGGGATCCTCCGCTATGGGAGCAGACTATGTGTACCAGATGACATTGGGCTAAAAGGAGACATTATGAGAGAGGCTCATAATGCAAGATACAGCGTTCACCCCGGAGCCACCAAGATGTATCAAGATCTAAAGAAGGTTTATTGGTGGCCAGCGATGAAGAAAGAAGTGGCACAGTTTGTGTCAGCCTGCGAAGTATGTCAGAGGGTGAAGCTGGAACATCAGAAGCCGGCTGGAATGCTTAACCCGCTACCTATCCCAGAATGGAAATGGGAGAATATAGCTATGGACTTCGTAGTGGGGTTACCGGCGGCGTCCAACCGAGTGGACTCCATATGGGTGATTGTGGACAGACTCACCAAATCTGCTCACTTCATTCCTGTCAGGAGTGGCTACTCTGTGGACAAGTTGGCGCAGGTGTATGTGGATGAGATTGTCAGGCTGCATGGGGTTCCTGTTTCGATAGTGTCAGATAGAGGGCCCCAGTTCACCTCCAGGTTTTGGCGGAGTCTGCAGAATGCCATGGGTACTAGGTTGGATTTCAGTACTGCCTTCCACCCCCAGACTGATGGACAGTCGGAAAAGACCATCCAGACTATCGAGGATATGCTCAGAATGTGTGTGCTGGACTTTGGCGGTTCTTGGAGGCAGCATCTACCTTTGGTGGAGTTTGCCTACAACAACAGCCATCATGCTAGCATCGGGATGGCTCCATATGAAGCTTTGTATGGAAGGAAGTGCATATCACCTGTTTGCTGGGAGGAAGTTGGAGAAAAGGCCTTGGCAGGGCCTGAGTTAGTAGAGATCACCAGTAGGGTGGTACCCATAATCAGAGAAAGAATCAAGACTGCTGCAAGCAGACAGAAGAGCTATGCAGACGTCCGCAGAAGACAATTAGAGTTTCAGGAGGGGGATCTGGTATTGCTTAAGGTGTCTCCAATGAAGGGAGTGGTTCGCTTCGGAAAGAAAGGTAAACTAGCCCCACGATACATCGAACCCTTTGAAATCTTGCAAAGGATTGGGAATGTGTCGTACAAGCTGGATTTACCTGCTTCGATGGAAAGAATCCATCCGGTTTTCCATGTTTCAATGTTGAGAAAGTTTGTGTCAGATCCGAGCAAGGTTCTTAGTGAGCCTAATGTGGAGGTCCAAGAGGATCTCACCTATGTTGAACAGCCAGTACGGATCATAGACACCCAGATCAGAAAGTTAAGAAACAAGAAAATCCCGATGGTGAAAGTCCTGTGGAACCACCACAACTTGGAAGAATGCACTTGGGAGACACGGGAGTCTATGCTCCAGCAGTACCCTCATCTCTTTTAAGGTTAGATCCCTATGTGTTTATGTGCCTTGTATGTGTGTTATGTTCTTTGCCATGCTATGTGTGCTAGTGAGGAACATTCGGGGATGAATGTTCTTAAGGGGGGGAGAATGTAATACCCGGCTAGACTCCGGTATCGGAATTCCTACCGTCCGGTGGAATCTCGGATGTCGGAAGCCTCTAGTAGGGTAGAAACATGTTTTCATAAAATGTTTTAAAGTATTTCATGGTTTTAAATATGAAAATTTAATGAGTTTTACATGAAAAGTCTTTGGAGGAAAACCCAGGTTCGGCCGCCGAAAGTCAAGTTCGGCCGCCGAACGTTCATGCGTTTTGGAGGCACGTTAGGCCCCCGAAAGCATGAGTGAGGGCATTCCAGGTTCGGCCGCCGAAAGTCAAGTTCGGCCGCCGAACATTGCATGGATGCGGAGGCACATTCGGCCCCCGAACGTGGCCTGGCCAGCCACCTATAAATGGGGCACTTAGCCGAAATGGGCGAGCTTTCTCCCATTTTCGGCCACAGCAAGCTTCCGACCTTCCCTTTGCAAATCTAGTGTTCTTCCTCCAAATCTCTTCCATTTTTCTTGAGTTTTAAACTCACATTGAAGGTTTTGAGCTTTTAAACCAAGTTTTGGAGCTTTGGGAACTCAGGAGCTCATTTTCGTGGATCTCCAAGTTTAGGTCGTCTCCCTCTCGATCTTCAAGAGGTAAGAGCCGATCTTAAGCTCCTCATGTGTTTTAAGTAAGTTTTAAGTGATTTTATGGGGTAGAATGGCATGTATAGGGTTGTATGAGTTTTTAAGCAAATGTTAGGTTTTATGTGATTCTTGAACAATGTGGCATGTTTGTGTATGCTTGAAGTGTTGTAGTTGGGGTATTTGATGTTTTGAGGCCCCTAGGAACTTGTATGCATGATTTGGTTGAGATATATGCATGATTGGTGAGTTTGGAGGCGAAAATGCACAAAGGAGCCAAGTTTCTGCCCATTGGCAGAAACCAGGTTCGGCAGCCGAAGGCACTTTCGGCCGCCGAACATGGCTGGGGAGGCAGGCCTTTCGGCTGCCGAAGTTGCCCCCGAAAAGAGACTTTCGTCTCTGTCTGGGACTTTCGGCCGCCAAAGGTGCCGCCGAACCTACCTGAGTTTCGTCTCTGTCTGGGACTTTCGGCCGCCGAAGGTGCCGCCGAAAGTGCCCTGTTCAGCCACTTCATGCATATCTCTATGTGATATTTTCAGGATGTTTTAGGGGGTTTTTGGGGAATATATTAGAGTTATGTTTTTGTATGTTGGTCCCTCATTGGAGTCCACCTGTGTAGGTTCGGACCCGAGGAACCAAGGACCCCAGCAGTGAGCCAACTGCTACAGAGTTTGTCAGAGTCAGCCAGAGGTGAGTGGAACTAAACTTCACCTTTTTAAATTAAGAAATGAAATGCTTTTATCATGCTTCATGCATCATGATTATATTATAGGTTGTTTGCATTAGAATTCACGACTATGCCGCATTGTATTGTTGTGATAGATGACAGTGGATGGACATTAGGATGATTCATTAGCCTTCTGAGTACGAAGTCCTGTGGTGCCCATAATAGGGCCGGGCAATACGAAGACCTGTGGTGCCCATAATAGGGTCGGGCAATAACTCCGAGTACGAAGTCCTGTGGTGCCCATAATAGGGCCGGGCAATACGAAGTCCTGTGGTGCCCATAATAGGGCCGGGCATGGAGTTGAGGGATTTTTGAATCAGTCCATCCGTGGTGTGATTTGTTTGTGCAGTGACGCATTTCATGATAGCATGTTTTAAATATTCTTTTTATAGTTCTACCCACTGGGCATCTAGCTCACCCCTCTCCCCTAACCCCAGGTTTGCAGGTACGGGATAGATAGAGAAGGCAAGAAGAAAAGTCATATGTATGTAATAGTTAGTGTGTGGACATGACAATTGTATTATGATGAAATGTAAAAGTATTCAGGATGTTATGTAATGAGGTTATTGAGGATAGAGTTGTGCTTGACCATATTATGTTGTTAATCCCTTTTGTATATACATGATCTTATGTTATGATGTTTATGTAAACTAACTCAACACAGGTTGTTTTGCCTTTAAGGCTTGATGAGATCCCACAGAGGGACTATGTTATGTATATGTTCAGAGTACGCACAGGTTGAGTTAGTTGATGACAGTATGTATGAAGAAAAGTTTTAATTTTTATGCATGTTGTTGATCATGTATGGGATTATACAGGTTTACAGGTTATATGTCAGGCTTGCTACGGGTCCCGGCGGCCTTAAGTCGACCCGGATCCTAGCGCCGGTAGCGGTCTGGATTTCCGGGGCGTTACAATGTATGTGATGTGGGTTCATGTGTTTCCACATGAACCGTATGATGTTAATGTTTATGTGAACATGTTGTTTTTCAGAAGTCAGGATGTGAGGCACTCATCGATCTGCAGGATCTACTGAAGTTCTATTTTATTTTATTTTATTTTTCAATGGAGATTGAAGGAATAGAACCTAAAACCTCTCATATTTATTCAAATGCACTTACCACCAGACTAAGCCTGTGAGTACTTTTATATTTTAATTTAAAGTTTAAATTTTAGATATATTATCTCAAAATTTACATTTTGATATAATTTTGATCACTTTAGTTATTGAATATACAATTAATACTTTTTAACGATGATTAATTTTACTTTAATGAATATTTTATAGCACATGATATGTGATCTAAAATAATAATAGTAATGGGAAACATCAAGGGACCCTAGAAGGTCTTTTGATGTAATAAGAGGAGGAATGGATCTAAGAAGGATGTCAGCTGATGTGAGGGAAGCAGAGATGGATGTTCAGAGAAGAGATGAAAGTTTGGGAGTAGGTGTGCTAGAAAAGGGCATTAGAGAGTCGCAAGAAGGCGCTCAAGCCTCAGGTTCCATAACCCCGGGTACAAGGAGAATTGATCCCTCATCTCTGAGTGTAGCCCCCACAAGAAGTAAAAAGTGGGGCAAAACCAAGAGGTCAAAGAAGAATAAGTTCTGGAAAAGGTTAAAGTCTAGTCTGGGTTTAGGTGGTGGCTCGAGCTCCGGTTCAGATAGTTCTAGATGCATGAGGTGTGGAAGGCCACACAAGGGAGTCTGTTGGTATGGGACTACAACATGCTACAGATGCGGACAGCAGGGCCACGTGGCACGTGAGTGTCCCATTGCGCCCTGGTTGGCACGGTCCCAGCAGACAGCTTTAGGTAGTGTGGCTCAGCCAGTAGCTCCAGCCATGACAAAGGGCAGTGGTCGAGGCAGAGGGAGAGGATTAGCCTCTTCTTCCGCAGGTTCCCGCGGAGAAGGTCCGTCAGCTCCAGCTCGGATCTTCACCCTGGCTCAGCAAGAGGCTAACACATCAAACACGGTGGTGTCAGGTACGCTCACTTTTGAATGTTCTAATGTGTATGCTCTTATGAACCCTAATGCTTTTCTCTTTCTTTTGTTGCTCCGAGAGCCGTAGAGAGGTTGGGTTTGATAGTCTTTGGGTTAGAGTGTTCCCTCTGGGTCAGTGGACCCAAGTGTGATCCATCAGTGGCAGAGTCAGTCTGCCAGTATAGCCCAGTGTTTGTTGAGAGTAGATGCCTTCCAGCTGACCGTTGTGGTTCTAGAATCGACCGATTTTTGTTGACGTCATTCTAGGGATGGATTGGTTTTCTACTCGTGGTGCTACCTTGGACTGCAGAGACAAGGTAGTCAGGTTCAGAGTCAAGATAGGTCAGAGGTTGTCTTCAGGAGGAGACAAGAGGGGTACACCTAGAGGTTTGATATCAGCCCTACAGGCTCGTAGGTTGCTCAGGAGGGGTTGTCAGGGGTTTCTAGCTCATATGAGAGAGCTTGATAGTCAGGTCAGGGAGCCCGCCTCAGTGCCCATAGTCAGAGAGTTTTTAGATGTTTTTCCAGACGAGCTTCCAAGACTACCACCTGCTAGGGAGATAGAGTTTGAAATAGAAGTGATGCCTGGAACCAGACCGATCTCTATCCCTCCCTACAGGATGGCACCTGCAGAGTTGAAAGAGTTGAAAGATCAGCTGCAAGAGTTGGTAGATAAGAGTTTCATCCGACCGAGTACCTCACTTTGGGGTGCTCCAGTACTGGTTGTAAAGAAGAAGGATGGATCCTTCAGACTTTGTATCGACTACAGATAGTTGAACAAAGTCACTACCAAGAACAAGTATCCTTTACCCGCATCACATACATCACATATCATTAATGCACATGCATATCATCATGGCATTTCACATCATTCTCAAGACAGGACTCTATATCCTATCCTAGTGGACATGATTTTTCTCTATTATGCTTGCCCTTCTATGACATCTATGAGCCCGACACTCTCTAGGTCCGACCATATGAACTTAGGGCTTTGATACCATTCTGTAACGACTCAGAAACCGGACCGCTACCGGCGCTAGGATTCAGATCGACTTAAGGTCGCTGGAACCCGTAGCAAGCCTAACATACATCCTGTACATCTGATAAAATCTCATACATGATCATACATTTTCATAAAAATTTTGAATTTCTCACATATACCAAGCTTGACCTGTGCATGCACCATAACTGTAAACATAAAACCCTTTACTAGAGCCCTCATCAAATGCTCCAGCTGGGTCAATATCTCATACATCAAGCTTGGTTCAACATATATCATCATTAAAAATATTTCATAAAGATCATGTACAACAGGGATTAACCATACATTAGGGCCAAGCACAATACTAATCCTCATTACATTACTTTACATTACATTTCATTTTACATTACTTTACATTACATTTCATTTTACATTACTTTACATTACATTTCATTTTACATTACTTTACATTACATTTCATTTTATATTACTTTACATTACATGTTCACTAAAACTATATTACATGACATAGCCATTACCCTTGCTGACTTTCTGTTATCTCTGACCCTGCAAACTTGGGGGTTAGGGGAAAAGGGTGAGCTATTAAAGCCCAGTGAGCAGAACAGTAAAAACAGTTCATTAAACATATGCCATCATGAAATGCATCATATCACAAATAATTCACATCATGGATGGACATGTCACCAGTAACCCTCTGCATATCATAACATGTCCAACTATGCCAGGGGCGAATACGGCCACATCTGGTCTTTCCATCTCATATCATATCATATCACCTCGAGGGCTAATGGATCATCCAATATCCATCCACATCAACAATGAACAATGCAATGCGTCATATTCGTGGATTCTAATGCAACAACCTATAAACATGGCAATCGTGATGTATGAACATGCTTAAAAGTTTATTTGCTTTAAAATAAAAGAGTTGTGTTCTACTCACCTCTGGCTGATACTTTACTGACTCTGTAGCAACTAGCTCACTACCGACCTCCTCGGTCTTTCAGGTCCGATCCTACATAGGTGGACTCAAATGAGGGACCAAACATACTCTATCATGACTCTAAACAACTCCCTAAAAACCCCCTAAAACATCACAAAACATGCATTGAAAACAGGCAAACGAAGGCTGGGCAGGGGACTTTCGGCGGCAGGTTTGGCGGCCGAAGGTCCCTGCAGAGCCGAAAGTCGGGCACTTTCGGGGGCAAGGTTCGGCGGCCGAAAGTCCTTCAAGAACCGAAACTCAGGCATTTTCGGGGGCAGGTTCGGCGGTCAAAACTTCTCTCCAGAGCTGAAAGTCCAACTTTCGGGGGCGAACTTAGTTGGCCAAAACTGCCTCCACAGGCAGGTTCGGCGGCCGAAACTGCCTTCGGCGGCCGAACCTGGGTCCTCTCGAAGGGCAGAACCCGATTCCGCCTCACTCATCCAGCCACCCAAAACTTTTCAACATGCATTCAACTATTCTAAAATATGCATAAACACTTGTTCATACATATAGGGGCATAAAACTAGCCTAAACCCCAACAAACATCAACATAGCATCAAATAAACATACATTTATCATTAAACTAACATAAACCCTAACATTTTACATGTACTCTAAACATGCATTAAAACCCTTAACCCCTTCTTAAAACTTACTTAAAACATCATAAAAGGCGTGGATCTACACTTACCTCTTGAAAATCAAGAGGAGATGTGATCCAAACTTGGAGATTAGAAGGAAAAGAGCTCCGGGGGTCTCCAAGCTTCAAAACTTGATCTTAGCTTAAAAATCTTCAAAAAACAAGATAAAAACTCATAAAAATCATGAGAGACTCGAAGGAAAAGTACAAGATCGACAAGGGGTGGCGGAGACTCACCTTGCCAGGAAATGGAGAGAGAAAACTCGCCCATTTTCGGATAGGGGGCCTTTTATAGGTGGCTGGCCATACCACCTTCGGGGGCCAAAAGTGCCTCCGCTTCTGCCCCATGTTCGGCGGCCGAACCTGGGTCCTTCCCTCAAGCTCTTTTCTTTTTCATTTTTAAAATTTTAACTCAAAAACTTAGTATTAAAACTATAAAAACATATAAAAACATTTTAGAAAATCTTTATTTTACCCTTCTAGAAGGCTCCGACATCCGAAAAATTTCGGATTCCAACGGAGATTTCGCCGGAAGGTAGGAATTCCGGTGTCGGGGTCTAGCCGGGTATTACACCTTCAATCTGACCTTAGTAGTTTGCCCTTCCGGGTCTTGCCCTTCCGACCTGACTTTAGTGGTTTGTCCCTCCAGCCTAACCTTAGTGGTCCGCCTTTTCAACCTGATCTTAATGGTATGCCTTTTCGAGTCTTACCTTAGTGAGATCTTCCTCTTTGAGGCTTTCTTTTTGGAAGGTCTAACCTTAGTGTTCTTTCTTTAGAAGGTCTGATCTTGGTGGTCTGCTCTTTTGGAAGGTCTGACCTTGGTGGTCTTCCTTTTGAAAGGCTTAATTTTGATGGTCTTCCATTTGGAATATTTGACCTTGGTAGTCTACTCTATTGAAAGGTCGGATCTTAGTGGTCTTCCTTTTGAAAGGTTTAACTTTCGTGATCTTCCTTTTGGAAGGTCTGACCTTGGTGGTCTACTCTTTTGGAAAGTTAGACCTTGGTGGTCTTCTTTCTAGCCTTGCCCTTCTGACCTTACCTTAGTGATCTGCCTTTCCAGCCTGACTTTAGTGGTCTGCCCTTCCAGGTCATGTCTTTCTAACATGAACTTAGTGGTCTACCATTCCGGATCTTTCCCTTCCAATCTAAATTTAGTGGTTTGCCCTTTCAGGTTTTGTCCTTCCAACCTGACTTTAGCGGTCTGCCCTACCAGCCTGACATCAGTGAGCTGTCTTTCCAGTCTGATATCAGTAGTCTGCCCTTCTAGCCTGACTTTAGTGGTCTGCTCTTCTGAGTTTTACCTTAGTCGTCTTTGAGGTCTTTCTTTTTAAGGGAGATAGGAAGCTAATGAGAAGACGACGTCGTTTTGTGAGGGTGAGAGTATACTAGCAAGTACAATGGTACGCAAATATGAAGCCAGATCGAAAACACTGAAAAGACGAAAAAATCATGCAAGTGGAGTAGTAGAATGAGATTACATAGAAGGATATAGACATAATTTTTCAGACTATACAGAAAAATAATAAACACATCTTGTTAAAAGGCAAAACAGTTATGAAGTGAGAATAAATTTTGAGGAGAAGAGTAAAAAAAAAACAAAAAAAGACAAAAAAGTTAATGAGAAAAAATATGTTTTCAAGAAAAAGATAGAGTAAAATTGAACATTCGCAAAATAAAATTAATACTATTAATATAGTCGTAAATTGCAACCGAAATTTATTATATATATATATTATTAACCAATTCCACGAGTAGCTTAAAAAAAAGAAAAGAAAAGAGCAGGGTGGGCCTACCTCAGATCGACGGTCAATACTTGGGACAATTAAGATTCTTACTCTGGGTCCGCTATTTAAACGGATTGATTGGAGGGACTAGTTAAACTCCACTTAGTAGGCTAGCTACCGGGTTTTTTGGCAGGCAGCTTCGGCAGTTTCTCTTACATCGGCTCTTTCAGCTTTAACATACTTGTCTGCAGAAGCATAACCTGAAAAAGAAATTTAATAAAACTCAAAAACCGTAGCTACTTGTTGTAGGAGATTGAGGAACAGGACAAGAAAGAAGACGAGGAAATAGCACACTGCTTGCTTTTAGGAATGGGATCTGGAGCTGGAAGCTTCCTCAAGGTGGTTCTCAAGAACTTTGATGTTCTTGCTGGGTGCGTCTCTTTCTCAAATTTCCTTTTCTTTACCTATTCGATTGAATCTGATTGCTTAACGGAGGCAAAGACAGCAATAAGTTTGGGTATTCGTTAAGGCAGTGATAAAAAGATGGCATTCTATTGTTGTTGTTTTTTTTTTTTCTTTTTGAAGATATATCATTTTGCCAGTTTGCTAAAAAACGATAATTTTTGTTTTTTTATCTCAAGAGAGTGAAGAAAATTAATTATAAAGATGAATTGACACTTGCTTTCAGAAAAAAAAAGATGAATTGACACTGACGATTCGTAACTAATTTCTAATTTGTTTAATCTGCAGGCCTGTGGTTAGTCTTGTTTATCCTCTGTAAGTTGCCTTTTACATAGTGTTTGATTAAATTCTATGATTAGAATTGTGTGGAATTCAATTGAATTCTAATTTCTCTTTAGACCAAACACACAAAATATGGAATTCAATTGAATTTCACAAAATTTTAAGAATTGATGAGATTTCAAGCTACAATTAAGGGAAATTATATCTATATATTCCTATGATTATGGGATTTGATGTATTCCTATTATAGTCGGAGAATCTCTTCATTTATAGTATTATACCGTATATGTTACAGGGAACCTTTTGTATTAGTGAGATAATCCAATTCAATAAAGATGTAGCCCTTGGTCTTGTGTTCGTGGATGTAGGCTCTCATAGCCGAACTAAGTAAATCTTCCTGTGTTATTGTCTTCTTTCTCTTTATTATTATAAATTTAACATAATATCAGGACTTCTAATTTTTTGAGATTTTTTGTTTGGTTACTGTTCATGGGCTCTATTTATTGACACTGATGGGTATTGTTCACACCTATTTTTGTGTTCGATTGGTATGGTTTGTTCAATCCTAAGAGTTGTTTTGTGGTGATATTTTCTCATCGGTATTACCTCTTGAGAGGAATTTTATGTTGGTGTTTTCTAGCTGGTATTGCCTTTGGGGAGGAAAGTGCAATTCTAAGGATTATTTTGTATTATGGTACTTTGTGTGAGAGCTTTTGTGCGAGTATTTTTTAATGTGCTCGTGAGTTGCTGGTTGGAAGCTGTTATAAGGAAGTTTTTGGCTTTCACATAGAATCTCATTAAGGGGGAATGTTAGAATTGATGAGATTCTAAATTATAATTAAGGGGAATGTTATAGAAAGTTGATTCTATTTAATATAGGATTTGTTTTCCTAAATAGATAGAATAATTATGTTTATATATTCCTATAATTATGAGATTTGATATATTCCTATTAAAGTTGGAGAATCCCTTCATTTATGGTATCATGCCATATATGTCTTGGATCTTCTATTAAAAATAACCCAATTCAATAAAGATGTAACCCTTTGAAGTTTTGTGTCCGTAGATGTAGACTCTCATAGCCGAACCACGTAAATCTTCTTGTGTTATTGTCTTCTCTCTCTTTTGTTATTCTAAATTTAACAGAATTGAACCAAACATAATGTTAATCTATCTCTCTCTCTTTGTTTTCGTAGTAGCTACATCTAATTTGGGGTGGAAGCGGGGTTATGGGACTGAAATGCATATTTATTATGGTATTTAATTTCAATTTTTTGGCAGATATGCCTCAATTAGGGCAATTGAGACCAGATCTTCTGTTGATGATCAACAATGGCTTACTTATTGGGTCCTTCATTCTATGATTACTCTCTTCGAGCTCACCTTTGCCAAAGTCATCGAATGGTAAGGAGCGTGTTGTGCTCTTGACCTTGTAATATGCTTGTTTTCTGTTTGTTATGTGCATCATTGTTTGTGAATTTTGACAGTAGGAACTGCATTCAATGTCCATTTTGATTGAATTTGGAGTGCATATATATCCAATATCAAATTTATCCTAAATATGCTTTTGTTGTCAGTAGAATTTATTGCTCACATTTCTCTTATTTTTGAAGAGCAGCTTTCGCTTATGTGTGACGTGGTTGTTTGGTGTAAAACTGCAAATTCAGTATATTCTTTCAATGTGAATAAAATTCCAGGGAAAATATCAAATAATCTGAAACTTTGCCTTTGTTTTGGTAATTTCACCAAGAGTTGAAATTTCTCATATGTTGATAAAATGTCATTTATTGAGACTAAGCATGCATTGCTGGAATTTTCTATATCTGTAATGGCAGGATACCAATCTGGTCATATGCGAAGCTCATTCTCACATGCTGGTTGGTGATCCCATACTTCAGTGGCGCTGCATATGTTTATCAGCATTTTATGAGACCTCTCTTTGTTAACCCACAGCAAACCATTAATGTCTGGTATGTCCCCAGACAGAAGGATGTCATCAGAAATACAGATGACATTTTAACTGCTGCTGAAAGATACATTGATGAGAATGGGACTGAAGCATTTGAGAAGCTCATTCACAGGGTATGCATTGAAGAAGTAATGATTGTTTTTTATCCTTAGTACTGGTTTTGAGATTTAACTGATTCTAATAGTGAGTTGTTATACCTTCTACCTAGTTGACAGTGACTATGGCTCGTTAGATAGTCCATTAGAGTATATATCAGTAAATTTCATCTTTCCCCTTCCTCCTCCTTTGTTTGCAGGGTAATAAGTCCAGGAGTAACGGTTACACAAACAAAATCTTCGATGAGGACTATAGATATTAAGGCTTGTAACTCTCGTTTTGATCTGTTACGAGGTAAATTTGCATTGGGTATGACTAACTTGAGTTCTAGGCTTCTCTTCATGGGCAAAACCAGAGTTTTCTTTTGTGAAGAAAACTGGATGTTTTAATGTTTATATAGTATGTAATTACCTGTCATCATTTGGTTTCTCTTTTTTTTTTTTTGAAGTTATTTTTCAACACTGCACATTTCTCATGGAAGTAAAGATTATCTAAAGATATCGTGCATCAATTCTTCTTCTTATTTGGTAATGTTGGATTTCTATTTTCACAGTTAGCATTTATTAGGTACTTAACGATGGAAAATTATTGAGCACAACAGAAGCACATGATTTTAGTGCTGTATACAGTAAATGTGAGTGAAGAAGTAACACCACAGAATTGTTATATTGCTCTTAATGAAGTCGATTTTCGCCGTACTTTGTTTTTTCACTTGCCTTTTTCCTGTTTATTCTTTTCGTCATGATTCTCAATGCATAATCATACGGATCTCTTGCTAAAGCGTGGACACACTGATTTGCAGATTAAAAATTTTATTTTCGTTTTATTTGACTTCAACAGAAAGTCTACATTTTTTTTATAGAAATCATGAAATTTTAATTTGTTTCCTTGTTCAAGTCATCTTAATTTTTCTGATAATAAAAAATTTTTGAAGAAGAAAAATATACATGAACAACCCACCCTTTTCGAAAAAACCCAGAAATACAAGTATATTGTGGAGCACTTGAAAAATATTTTCATTGATGCGAACAATATGAGTATACATTGGAAACCAACAACCTCATATGAAACAAAAGCAGATTGCTCCAGTTCAAGATAACATCCAGAAAGACAACTTTTATTTTTGTCAAAAGTTTTGAAAAGTCTAGAGCACAATGAAAGATCATCAGTCTCCTGGGATTTTGTTTAACAAGTCCCTGAAAGTGTCTTCCCTTTTTCCATTGCTGATCAAAATTCAGGCCTCATCTTCATCGTCAGCTTCACCATCATTCATAGCTTGATACAAATATTCCTGAGCTTCTTCAAGTGCAGATTCCTTAGCATCAGCAGCATACAATATCTTCTTGATTGCAACAGCCATCTGCGAACGTATAAAAAAACATAGTCGTAAGTTGAAGATGTAACCCCTTGCCCACCACATTAATAGCACTAATCATTTCTTGTCTGTCTCGTTTATATAAATACAATTAGAATGATCATGTGTTTAGAACACTTACTGGGAGGTCCTCCAATTCAGGAGTTTGACAAAGTAACTCTATATCCCTTAATTTTGCAAAGTAAAAATCTCTTTCCTTTTCCAAATGGCTCACAGACAGCTTGAGTTCAGTGATCTGCAAATACACGGCAATCTTTAATACTCAAAAGTTCTGTATTACAAGCAAACAAAAGGAAAAAAACAATAATAACAATACAAAATTTTTAAATAATGGAAGATAGTTTATCTTGTCTAGTACATAATCCTTGACCACTGAAAAAGATTATCTGCACTGATGACCATCATAAACACAAAAGCCAAGGGAAATGAAACCTGCTCATTTTATGTAATTCAAGCTAGAAAACCTGTTCATTTTTTTGAAATTAATGCTGGATACCTCCCTGGATAAAGTCTCTATCTCTGAAGAATTAGCCCCACCTCCCCTCCCTTGCTTTGGCCCTGTAGTAAGATGCATCAAACAGTGCACATGACTGCAAAGGAATGAAGTGAAAATGTAGGGCACCAACAAACAAAATGTTTTATAATGCAACTAACCAGACACTTTACTTAGGCCAACAGGGTCACCAGACATATTGTTTGATTGCAGTGATTTTGAGGTCTTCAGAGTTCCCTTGGAGCTACGGTCCTTTCCACCCTTAATTCTCCGTTCCACAGGATTATAATTCCTATTAAAACATTAAATAAGCAATGATATACGTTCAAGGTTAAGATAATATTAGTTAAAGAATACAATATGACAGAAGGATGATGATGAGAGAGAAAGCAACAAACTCATTCATGATGCCACCATTGACAGAATCACAGTATCGCTTCAACCATTGTAAGAACTCTAAGTTGTCCAATGGTCGACCTTTAACGAGCCTGTTAACTTCAACATGCTGCCATATAACCAAAAGAAAAGAAATGTGAAGAAAAGTACAATTGCAAGCTCTAATATTAGAACTGAACTTGCTAACCATGTTTCCAACATAAAATGCTGACACTACAAGTCAGTCAATTCATTTGTTGACAAAAGCAGTCTTCTCAATCTTATCTTTAATCATATTCATGTCTTCCTTCTAAAGCCAAATAAACAAGCCAGGCATAATAATGCCAGCACAATGGTTGATCCTCCAAGGAATAGAGGCCAAAATTATATGCTGGGCTGAAAAATCTAGCAACATTAAAAATCATGGAATTGTGTAAACAAAATCCAACTATTGTCTAAGGATAGAAACTACAAGCTCATCTTTGATATAATGTAAACTTCCTGTTGTGGATTCACTAATGAGTCTAACACTTTACATGAGAAGTGAAACTGAGATCAAGTGATGTGCAACAAATTCAGATTATATTTGAAAACAAAAGTACCTTTTCAATCTTCAGCTTGTTGAATACATCCTGCAGAACCTTGTAGTTTTGGATCATATCATATTCTGTTTTTGCATCGAAATTCACCTACAATAAACCAGAATTGAAACCAATGTGAAGCTATACCACAATTACAATGACAAACTAGATGAGGTTGATACGAAGACATGAATGCATTGTCACCTTGTGCATGGGAACAACTCCTGGATAAGTCATATCCATCATCTGACACTGCACAGCACCGGATGCAGCCTAGCCAAATGATTGGTATAAGAAAAATTAAAGAGATAGAGAAGCCCAAAATTTATTTCACAGAAAAATCATACAAAACCTATCCAATTCAAAGAAAGTTTATGATTCCGATAGCTAAGAAACTAGGTTTCATTTATGAAATCAACAATTCAACTCAAATAATTCATAGCTGGAACGAGCTCAGCAGAAGGGCATATCAACTGAAAGGAAATTACTTGCATAAACCCTTATGAAATTCATGTTACCTATAAAAACAAATGTTAATAGTCATGTTTCGCAACCTAGCAATACATGTTCTAATTCTGAAGGCCAAATTATAATGACACTAAAAGATATATCAATCTCCATAAGTTATCCCTAAAGCAAAGCAAGATGCAGACAGCACAGATTTTGAATACAAAATCCTTTCATGAACTTCAGAAAAAGGGATAGTAATTAACGTAAAAAAAAAAAATTAAAAAAAGCAGCATTCCTTTGCACATAAATTATGCTCCCAGGGTATCAGGATTATTAGACCACCATAGCTACTCAAGTAACATGGACATTAGCTCCTAAACCTAAATGGCACTTGAGACCAAAAAATGCAAACCCTCTACTAGAATCAGATGACGAGGAAAACATCCTGAAAAACATTAGTTTCACCATCCTTAAAATGTCTAATTCCTTGGCACTCTCAGTTTCAAGAAAGAATTAAATAATGGGTACTTCCCTGTGATACCAGCCAGATGATTCATTATCATCAATTGAACTGTACAGTTGTGAGAACTTCTAATGGGATCTCACCTGAACAAATTTCAGCTACATTCAATAAGGTTATTCTACAAATTCAGTTGAGGGTTTAGCAAGATGCAGAAGCATCTATCTCATGATAACAAATTGCTTAGCTTTGACAACCGCTATGCATACAGAAGTTAATATACGTACTGCTAATAGCTAATTTAATCTGACCCATGAAAAATGCACCTCAGGCCAAGTTAGTTTCAAGTTAGGCAATGCCATAAATCATGAAACAGTATCAAAATTCATCTAGATCAATTACTTTTGTCACAAAAATTCCACCTCCACAATTGCCAGTAAATAAAAAAAAATCAAGTATAATAGCATACAAAGAAGATTAGAGAAATAATGTAAGTCGGGAAAAAAAATCTCCATTTGGTACTTGGAAACATGAAAATGCGAGTTGATAGAAAGACGAACAAATGTTCAAAGGTACCTTTTCTGGAAAACAGAGCACATTTTAAAAGCAAAATATATATATATATAATTGCTTGGAAACACTTGTTTATGCATGCAAACCATACAATCACAGGCAACATCCCTCAAATTAGATAAAAAATAAAAATTTAACAACCATCAAAACCCAATACACAACATAAATCCTCTGAAACAACACTACGGAAGAAACCAGAAAACTTAAAAAGGGGAACCTCTTCAATGCGGGTAAGATTGAGCTGAAGCCTATTGTTGATCCACGTCAATATCTCATTCCTTCCCACAAAATATGCACTATCCATCATCCCTATATTCGAAGCCATTTCTTTCTTTCCTTTTTACGTTTCCGTGCTTCTCTGCCCCTCTCTCTCTATCCCCAGGGAACCCAAAAACCCAAATTTTGTCTCTTCTTGTATTATAATACTGAACTCAAAAGCACAAAACTTGCACACACAAAAGGGCATAAAAGAGAAGAAGAAGAAGAAATGGGGATGAAAATGCAGGATGTTGCATTCGGTGTAAAGGAGAGATTAGGTGAAAGAGCAAGAAATTAGGGGGGTTCTAATTTTCGAAATTGAATTGTAGTGTGTGATTTTATAAACTGAAGCGTACTGAGAAATGACCGGTGAGAGGGAAGGAGAGAGAGAGAGAGAGAGAGAGAGAGGGACTGGTGAAAGGGACAAATGGAAGTAATGCTTTTTGTTGGCTGGCAACAACCCGGCCGGCCCTTATTTGTAATGCGGTTTATTTCTTTCAAACAATTTTTAACGCCTAATTTTAACGAATCTAATTTTTCCTTTAATGCAAAAAAATCAAATCATTTCCCATCTTTAGTTAAATCATTTATTACATGTTGATTATTTCTAACCCAAAATTATACTCCCTCCGCAAACGTAAATTCCTCAAATTTTTAAAATTATTTAGCTGTATTTAAATAATTTTTTATTTGTAATAAATTAAAAAATTATTATTTATTTTTATGTTTTGATATTCTACTTATTTCAAATTCCCTTTTCGATAATTCATTTCCTTAATTTTTACATGATTGTATGCGATCAATTCCCTAGTCCTTCATATTTTGACGAAACAAATTGAGATATAAAATTTATGCATCTGAATACCTTAATTTTTTTATTTTTTATTTTTTAAAATTTTATGACTTAAATTCTTAAAAAAGAAAAGGAAACATTTGGACAATCCTGTTTATGCATGTGAGGCAGAGTCGTTGTCACCATCACTCAACTCGGAGTGAAAATACTTGCTTGTGCAGTGAGGGTGGAAGAATCTGATTCACATCATCCATCACAATAAATATATAAATAAATAAACACTTACCAATAAAACACCAAAACATAACAATGAAACTTTAGGTGATAACTTGGTCTCTTTCAGTCTCATCTCAAACTATGACTTCTTTCCCCAAAAGCTATTAACTCTATTACCTTTTCCCAATAATATAAATAAATAACTTACTTTAGTTTTCCCTTAAATATGTAAAATATCTCTATGCATAGACTTTTTATAAAAATAAAAATAAAATTGAATTCTTAACATTACTGCTATAAGAAAAAACTGAGACCAATAGCAGTTTAAGTTGGTAAAATTGGCACTTTAAGAATTAAAAAGGTCCTATATAAAATTATAAAATGGAGAAAATATTATATACAAATGATGCAAACTTCCAAGTTATAATGGGAAAATTGAAGATGTAAAAGGTGAAAAGCTAAAAGGAAGAGATGGTAGATGTGATGTGAAGTTTTCTTTAAGGCTTGAAGCTAAAGCTTGTTAAAAAAGTCTAGGGCTTCAATGTGAAGGCAGAAAGTTGTACCAATTTCATTTTAATCTCTACGAGAATCTTTATTCAAATCTTGTCTTTCAACATCTCCTACAAAAGCAAAACACTTTGTGAGTTTTCGATGATATTGTAGTTTTATCTTATTTCTCAATAATAACTATTTCAAAAAATAAAGTTTCCAATAGTAGAACACAATAAAAACCAATTTTTTTCTTTTTGTTTAAGTTCACTTTTTTTTTTAAAATTTTCTTTCTCCAAAAAAATTTCTCAAACATAGAGAAAGAAAGAGGCCACTAGAAATTAGGGGGAATTGATCTTGGGCTAAGTTCATAGGCTGACCGCTTTGGAAACGAACTAAAGATGGTTGATGGGCCGGGCCTAAAAAGAAGACCATTAGCAAAGCTCTGCGCGAGTGTGTGAGAAACTGGGATTAGGGTTTTAGTGCTTCCTTGCCTTATAAATGTTCATTTTCTAAGAACTTAAACCTAGCTTGAGACCAAGAGCTCTGTGAAAGAACAGTCCCATAGGAGCTGAGCGATGGTGCACGTTTCCTTCTATCGCAACTGTAATCTATACATCTTGCTCTCTCTCTCTCTCCCTCCGTTCGCGCATTTTCTTTCTATGCAATTAGTGTAGCAATTTTTTTAAATATTTAAATAGTGATTCATCTTGTATGAGTGAAGCATTTAACTGTGAAAAATATGTACTTCGATATGTTTGGTTTGCTGTTTATTTATTTATTGAATGGTTGATCCGTAAATTGCTGGTCCTAAGCTGGATTATATGTTTGGTTGCTGAGAATTAAAGAAAACAAACGGAAAGTAGAAACCACGCTGAGATCTATATATTATTTCTTTTGATTTGCGACTAGTCTGAAAATGGTTGTTTTGCAGTTTGAGTGTGTTTGTTTATCTGAATGGTGCATAGTGAACTTTTGAGGCTTCAAGGTTTCATGATATTTTTAGTTGATAGCGAAGTGATAGACAATAATAAGTAAATTAGTTTTGAAGCTGTAAAATTTTAGGTTGGAATTTTTTGATCTAACGAAATGAAAGCTTTCATCATTTATGGTTATATGTGAAGCTTGATTAAGCATCTCAGGCTTATATAGCCTTCTGCAAGCTAAAGAGCCTGCTTCTTGTTAGTGTCAAACAGACTCCAAGCAGAATATGTGTTTTATATACATGTTAGTCTGATAATTGATTTTGTGATTTATTTATGATTTTTACTGCAAATTCTGAATAAATAGATGGGAAGACATTGCTTCTTGTTAGTGTCAAACAGACTCCAAGCAGAATATGTGTTTTATATACATGTTAGTCTGATAATTGATTTTGTGATTTATTTATGATTTTTACTGCAAATTCTGAATAAATAGATGGGAAGACATTTAAGAAGCCCCGTCGCCCCTATGAGAAAGAGCGATTGGATGCAGAGCTAAAGTTGGTGGGAGAGTATGGTTTGCGGTGCAAGAGAGAGCTATGGAGAGTCCAGTATGCACTGAGCCGAATTCGTAATGCTGCTAGAATGCTTTTGACTCTTGATGAGAAGAACCCTCGTCGGATCTTTGAGGGTGAAGCTCTTCTCCGCAGGATGAACCGTTATGGTCTATTGGATGAGAGTCAGAACAAGCTTGATTATGTATTGGCCTTGACTGTGGAGAACTTCCTTGAGCGCCGTCTGCAAACACTTGTCTTCAAGTCTGGTATGGCAAAGTCCATCCACCATGCCCGTGTGCTTATCAGGCAGAGGCATATCAGGTGTGCTTATTATGCAAGTTGGTAGTAGAAATAGAAAATGTCAGTATTTGTCTCGTTTCATTTTATGCTTTTTGAAGATTTTCATAACATCCTGTTGCTTCGTGACTTGTAATAACTTAGCCATCTTAGTTATTCTGCTAATGGTGTAAAGGTTTAAATTTCCAGTGAAGTTACAAAATTTTGAGCTTTAGGATAAATAATTTCTCGCAGAATCACTGGAGTAGTGCAATATGATGATTATCAGGTGTTGCATTGACTTGAAAGGACTGATAATTAATGTTGTGGGAAAGTAATAGGAAAAGTTTCACCAGGTTTGCCAATAGCATGGGTTTGTGAAGACTACCATGCAATTTGTTGAAGTAGAAGTATTGGGATTTTTGTGTTCAAATCCCTCTGATTATCAAAAGGGTGGGAAAACAGAAGATTAGAAAGCAGCTTGTTTGATGATCGGTTGAAATTCTAATTAAGCGTTTGGCGCTGATTAAGTTTCTGGATTGAGGCTTTTGGTTCTTTACATGTATTGATATGCATTCTGGCCCTGTTAGAAATTGGGAACGTAATTTTAGCAAGTGTCATCACTTGCTGCTGGTTTTTTCACCATGTTTGGAAGAATCAGTATTGTAGATAAGATTCCATGTTGTTGTGAAATACAGTTTGTCATCATTAACATCATTGTTGACTTTTGTTCAAAATATTTTGGCTCCCTCTTTTTCTTTTGTAGTAATGATGACACAGCCATTTACATAATATGCTATATCCTCTAACTTGTTGGGTTGGCAGGGTTGGAAGGCAGGTGGTGAACATTCCATCTTTTATGGTGAGGGTTGATTCACAGAAGCACATTGATTTCTCCTTGACAAGTCCATTTGGGGGTGGGCGTCCTGGAAGAGTGAAGAGAAAGAACCAGAGAGCAGCTAGCAAGAAGGCTTCTGGTGGAGATGGTGATGAGGAGGACGAGGAGTGAGCTTTGAGTTTAGCACCATGCTATTAGAGCCTGTGCTACTTTCTTGGCTAGTTTTATTGTTACTCTTAAGGGCTAGGCTTGTTTTTTCTTTCCTTTTTTAGAGTTTACATATTGCTGCATAAATGGTTTGCTTCCTGAAGTTTGATATTGGTTTTGTTTTGTTATGAATTATGTAGCTATGACCTGTGCTGAGGATTATTATAATTTTTTCCCACCAAGTGACAATATTGCTTTCTGCTTATAGAGTATTTGTGTTAAACCCATGCACCTTGTTTTTTTTTTCCCTGGAATCAAGAAGGATATGGTATTCATTGATAAAAACCGTTCAGGCAGTAAAATATTACAATAAAGACCATTTATAAAAATGGATTACATCAAAACGAGAAAGCAATTTACAAATGTCATAAATGACTAGAAGGATTTTACTATGGTAATGAAAGAATCGCCTTCAGCTATAACATTAAGATGTTTTCTGCTCCCTGCAAAATGGAGGGCTTTTCTGCATGTTAAACTTTCAAGAATCAGGGGTCTTGAATTCCTGGTCAGAGGAGGCACCACAAATCCAGAGTCTTATCGTTTTGATCCCTGCTAATAGCTGCGGTAGCACTTCTATTAATTTACTTTGATGAATCCAACAGGTCTGTGTTCCGACAATCCAGAATCTTATCGTTTTGTTGTTGGATATTTTGTTGTTACACATTTCCTCTTTATTTCTTGCACCTATAGTGAGCTACGGACAGCAATCAGTTCCATTCATGAGATTTTTAAAATGTATTTATAAGTAATTGACAGTTCAAATTGGTCAGGAATGAAAAATTCACTTTTCAGTTACTTTTTGTTAAAGATTTTGAATTTTAGAAAATTCAAAAAAAATGTCAACCACACAAATATAAATTTAGTACTTTCTGAAAATTCTAAATTATCTAACTAAATTACTCTCAATCAAATAAAATCTAAAATCACATTTGAGTGAATAGGACAATTTAAACTACATTCGTTTTTAGAAAATATTTATTTTATTTAATTAAAAATAAATCATTTTAAGATTTTTAAAAAAATTATTAATATTATTTTTTTGAAATAAAAAATTATTAAATTTTCTATATATAATTTTATTTTTTAACAGTATAATTAAATAATAAAAAATAAGTTGTTTTTAAAAAACAATTAAAAAAGTACTTTCGTATATAAATTATTTTGTGGAGACTTGTTCAATTTCTCGATCAACAAAGTTAAAAGAATTGATTGGAAACATGATTGCAAAATAAGCTTCCAAGATCTCAATGGCAGAATTGTTTTAAATCTCTCGGCTCCAACAATTCACAGCTTGATGGCTTGCCAATCTTCCAAAGTTCTGCTGTAAGAATTAATGCCATATATATAGCTGATTAACTTTAGCGGGTTCAGGGTTGTCTTCACACCGACACGCAGATGATCTGAAGATCTAATTTCATACTAAATACTAAAATTTCATCATAGTTATGCAATTTTAACAACACATCCAAACCAGAATTGCCATCTGTACGGTTCATAACCCATCAATTTCAATTCATTTCCTGTCTCTAATGCCTAATAAAAGAATGCCATATCATATTATTATTATTATCATAATCCCCTGATGTGCCAACCACATTCCTATTCTATTTTGTTTCTTTGTTAATTGCAAGTAGCTAGGTAAAACATAAATAAAAATTTAAGACATGGGACCAATGCCAATAATTATAAAAAAAAAAAAATTAATGTGGCCCATAATTATAATTATAAATAAAATTCTTACTGTATAAGTTATTTGTACAATAAATAATGATAAAATTAAAATTTTATACCAATAGGTTCGTTTTTTAAATTTTAAATTATATATCTGGGTGCATGTAAGTAAGAATCTGCAGAAAAATAAAGTTTGGAGAAAGACAGAGAAAGAAGAAGAAAAAAGAAAGCTGCATGCCCATCAAATTAAGCATATATTAGAGAAACTAATTAATACAGGAAAATAGCTTCATAATTATTAATTCCATACATATGAGGGTGGAAGTATTTAGTAAAACGGGTGCGTATCATTGTTGTAGAATACTTATAACGAGGGATTCTATATCAATATTAGAGATGTCCATGGAGTCCAGCAACTGTGATAGTCTTTCACTCAACCCATCCACCTCAGTTCGTAGCTTCCTGATGTATCTGCATGTTTCCTTCAAAACTCTGGATGCTGATGCCTGCAACAACAAAGCACAAATTTTCTGCTTGCATTTTAATTACTACTTGTATATATATAAACGACCATGCATGGTTCATCTAAGATGCAAAGGGAAAACTATACATTCAACCACCTCAGTCAGGAGCTTGCGTTGCATGCTTTTTGTCTAATGTCGAAAATGTCTGTATGGTTATAACGTGTTCAACAGAAGACAGGGTTGAATAAGGAATCAAACCCGTGTTCCTGAAGGAAAATCAATTATTTGGTGGAAGTATTAAAGAAGTGAAGATAAAAAGAAGAAATACCCTGGAGGCCTGCCTTTGATTAAGCTGGGGCAGCAGTGCTT
Organism: Manihot esculenta; assembly: GCF_001659605.2. Classification (NCBI taxonomy): domain Eukaryota; kingdom Viridiplantae; phylum Streptophyta; class Magnoliopsida; order Malpighiales; family Euphorbiaceae; genus Manihot; species Manihot esculenta. The sequence continues at coordinate 22,937,118 of NC_035166.2, forward strand.
GTAGTTTGAAAATGAGCTCATTGATATCATCTTCAGTGAGGGCTCCTGATGATCTTCTTCTAGGCATAGCTGAAACTCTGTGGTTTCCTTCAGTGTTTTGCTGGTTTTTACTATCCGCACTCAGGGGGGGAAGATGGAGATTGGAATGGTAAGCATTAGCAGCTTAAAAAGAGTTGGAGAGGACATTGATGACTTGGATGAACATGATTAGGTCCCACATTTCTGCACCAAATGGGTCCATAATCAAGTAGGTCCTTCATTTTTTTTAAAAAAAAAATTTTCTTTTGCTTCCACCTATGATGTTCTCATACAAATTTTGGCACATTTACAGGACCGTCCATTTGTTTCAAAATTGTTAAATTGATTTGAATTGAATGGCTAAGATTTTGGTATAAATCTATTCGATTTGATGGGTTAAATTTTTTAATTAGTTTATTTAAGTTTTATTTTAATATTTTAAAATTTAATTGAAATATTTTAATTTTAATTTTTTAATAGTAATTATTAAATAATATAAATTAAAAACATTTAAATTAAAAATTCTAAAAATTAAAAAGGAAAGCTCCATAGTTTATATACCCATTTATTCAAATAGAAAAAATAACTATTTGATTCAATTTTGCTAAATTTTTTTATTAAAATTAAATTAAATTAATTAAAATTTTTTAAAATTAAATCCAAAATAAACATATTGATTTGGTTTGTTCAATTGTTCTGGTTTGAATATAATAATTCTTACACACGAAAAATAAATTGTAATATTTTTTAAAAAATATTTTTTATGAAAAATACTAAATAATTTATTTTCTTTAATTTTAATTTAAAAAATAAAAATAGTATAAATTTATAAATAGTAGTATTAACAAATTTTTTAAAATCTAGAAAATTACTTTATTTTTTGAATAAAGAAAATCACTTCTTTAAAAATGATTTGTTTTTTAATTAAAAATTTTCATTAACTAATTTTAATGAATGTTTTAATTAATGTTAAAATATAAAATATTTTTTTGAAACTAATAAAACATTAAATTAGATTTTTTAAAAAGCAATCTTAAAGTACGTGCTATTTTATTTGTTAAATTAATTCGAAATATATAGCTAATTGGACACGTGTCACTAGAATTTAAGTTCATATAAAAATAAATTTAATAGCCTTTAAATAAATAAGGCATGTAAATAATTAACATATAAAATTTAGAATAAATATTTAATTTAAGATTACTAAAATCATTATATATAAAATTAAGCTTAGGAGCTTCACTTCTTTTTCTTGCTTTTTTTTTAATTAATTAATTAATTAATAGTTATTCTAATTAGATGCCTACTTGCTACCGAAATGATGATGCCTTGTCTCTAGCTTGCCTCTAGCTTGCCTCATGGGTCTTTGAAGGCACACTTTGTAGTTTGTACCATGTTTTTATCCACATATGTCAACGAGTTTTGTTTTGGTTTTAGACTAAAACTTACAAAAAGATAAGAGACCTTTGTGTTATACTTTAATGCCATAAATGAGGTTGCTGCATTATGATATGCCATGGGTGACAAAGACAAAATCACTTGTAGACTTGCTTAGAAAGCAATTCCTTGTCCATCAGAGTTGACCGTTATCACCTCCCAACCATTGTACTCAAGCAACAATACTCATGTTTCTAACATTATCATTATTTTTCAGTGCATTCATATGAAATGGCTTGTTTACTGAGTGGTATTTCAACACAGCCCAACTCAATAAGGAATAAGCACTCATTTTACCCTGAAATTTGTTTCTCAACCCACGTATGAAAAAGAAACATCCTGGAAGAAGATGGCAATTCTGCAACACAGAGAGAAAGAAAGGTTTGCTTTTTGATAAATTATTTTTGCACTTCATAGAAAGTACCACTTCTTTAATCTAGTTAGCTCAATTAAATAAGGCCTTAGAAAATTTCTTTAGATAGTACTAATAGGCCTGCAAGCCTGGAAACTACTGAGCTTACTAGACTATGGTACCCAGAAGAATGCTGAAAATTTAACAGTAGTTCCAAGTGGTCATTTGTCTATTATAAGGAAAAACATTTATCATCTCTGATGCAAGGAAAATTGGATTAAATTCTGATGTGACTATGCATGCACAACAAGATAAAAAGAGAATGACCAAACTCCCCATACTAGTCCATCAGGAATAGGAAAGCTTCATTTTTTACGTGTTTGAGACACCGTTCCCAATAATTGTGTGGTGTTGTTTTTATTTGGTGGATTAGTCTCATTTACCTCCATCCCTCAATGTCCACTCACATGTGCTATTTCAAGATATAAATCGTCTAGTAGCACTCACTAATTTAAAAAGGTGACAAGTGCATCTAATTAAATTTGAAAATTTTCATATTCTATTCTTTCAATTTTCAGTCTCCATTTCAATAAAAAAAAAATATCAGTTAATACTTAATAATTCAAGGAAGATAGCCTCCATTGTCAACATTTTAATTTAGCTCCCAAATTTTGGATTTATCATATAGATATAGACTATTGAGTTAAAAGTAGGGCATAAATGAATTAAATTATTCAAAATCGTCTCCATAAAAATTCGATCAAACTCAGATACGGTTTTTACGTGAATTAATTTCGAATTGAATCTTACTTACATGAATCGAATTTAAACTCATTAGTATTCGATTTATTTAGATTCACGAACTAATGCATTTTCAAATTCATAAATATGAATAGATTAACGAGTTAATTCATTGAATAAACTCGTAAACTATTTTATTGAGTAAATTCGTGAACAAAACTTAATTCGTTAAACAAACTAATTAAGTAAATTTATAAACACGTTCATCCATATCTCATATTTAGTATTTAATATTTAATATTTAATATTTATATTTAGAAAAAATTTATTATTTTATATACTAAAATTATTCATTATATAATTATAATATTAACTTAATTTTTTATTATAAAATTAAAATTAAATTATAAATAATTATATTTTATAAATAATATTTGTATAGTAATTATACTATAATTATCCTTACAAAAATCAACATTAAATTATTAAAATAACTATAAACTTATATAAATAATTAAAACTATGTCATTTGAACTAAAATTATATAGTTTACTCAATGAGTTTCAAATATATTATTTGTAATTAAGTTATTTAAATAAAAATTATTATGTATACTACAAATTATTAATTTATTTTAATATTTATATGATTTATATTTAAATTAATTAAATTAAAATTTTAATTTTTGACACTAAATATATTGAAGATGATAATAATTATAAAAGTATATTAATAATGATTAATTAGATTACAAATATTTATTATATTTATAAAAAATTATAATTATATTTTAATTTTAAATAATATATATTTATAAAAGAAAATATTATAAAAAAATACAAAAATTATTTTTTATGTTATTTTTTAAAGTTACATAAATGTTGAAGTTTGATTTATTTTTCTCCTTCGAGTTGACTAGTTGAATAAATAGGAAGAGATATGAAGGACTAGTTGAATAAATACGAAGAAATGATATTATATAGCTTATTTTTTAATTCCAGTCGTTTTATATTAAAATTTGTGTGGTTTTTATTTATTTATATTATTTTGTTATGAATTGTATTTATATAATTTTTTTAATTTATTTACTCTCCCTTAATATTATTTATATTAATGATAATTAATAATTACTGAAAATAATTTATAATTATTAATTCCAAGATCAGCACAAATTTGAGTTAAGATTTTTAATTTTAAGCTCGAACTTTGTTAACATGCTTCTTAATTCAACTTATACTAGGTTTATTATTATTAGCATAAATTACAATTTAATTTTTGAGTATTAACGTAATTAACAAATTAGTTTATGTATCTTTAAAATTCAACGTTTAAATTTCTATATAATTAATCTGTTCAAATTGCAGATCTTTTCATCTCTAATTTTTTTAGTCAATCGGTTAAACGGATAATTCATATTTCAAATATCTAAAATACCTTGATAAACATTTAAATTTTTTTCAATATGGGTAAATAATTTTATATTATATAAACTACACTTGAATTTTTAAGTTTTAGTATAATTTATGAATCAGTTTTTATATTTTTAAAATTAAATATTTAAATATTTTTATATTTAATCTGTATAAAATTTGCAATTTTTTTATTTATTATAGATATTAGTTCAAAACTAATGAATGATGACATGTTTTTTTAGTAATTCACTCCCCAAAATTTTCAATCACATATGCTATTTCAAACACAAGATATAGGATGTCTGTCCATACTTAATAATTCCTTTTTGTGCTTTTATAGAAGGTAAAGATTTTATAAATGTTTGAAGGTGTATACTATACCAGGTAAAAGGACCCAAAATCTATAATACATTATCAACTAATTTATGGGCTTTGGGTCCCATAAACAATTAGGTGCCAGTTGGAATCCGGAGCCCTAGACCCCAATACCCAAACTTGATCTAACAACCACGGTTAAAGATCCAAGTTATGCCACTCCCAGTTAGTAACAAGGAGAAAGAAGTTCTTCTAGTCCTACCCACCTAAGATCTAAAGGGAGAGCTCAATCAGATAAAACTCAGATTCTTCAGAGTTAAAGGAGAATAAAAAAATTAAGGTATGAGATCTAGATATGGGGTAGACATGAAAGATTGAGGTTGGAGGAGCAGCTTTGACAGCCGCTACAAGCATTCACGTATTATCAAGAGAAGTAGTACCAAATGTAAACACCACCGGCAGGAGGGGGAGGAGGTGCAAACCACACAAAAAGAAACCAAGCAGTCAAAAGAAACCCTCCATTACTTGATCTTGAATTCAAAATCAAATCAAATTAAATAAATTAATAATTAAAAATTTATTATTTATAATAATTTAATTAAATTTATTTTAGTTAAAAATCGAATTAAATCGGTCTGACTTCAATTCGATTCAATTTAATTTAAATTTTTAATAAATTTTTTATTTTTTACATTTTACTTTTAATATTTTAAAATTTAATTGAAAATATTTTAATTTTAATTATAATATAATACCTTTATATTATTAAAAATAATATACTATTATTACTAATAAATTTAATTCGATTTTTTTAATTTTTCTGATTAAAATTAAATCAAACTAAATTAAAATAATTAAAATTTTTTAAATTAAAAATTAAATCTAACTGAAATAAATAAAAAATTAAAATAAAATTTTAAATTAATTCAATTCAATTATATTTTTTAATTTAAATGGAATCCTACTACGGCTCTACTACAAAAATCAAATAACAAAGAGAAAAAGGACTATTTACCGCTTTACTACAAAAATCAAATAAAAAAGAAAAAAAGGACTATTTACTATCAACCTGGTCAAAAACCAAATAAAAAAGGAAAAAAAAGACTATTTACAACCAACCTGGTCATTGAGAAGAAAGCTTCCCCTTGTCAGAGGAGCAGTGGGAAGGTAACGTCTAAGCAGCAAAGTAAAAGCCTTTAGCCCCAGAAAAGAAAATAGAAGATAAAGGAGAGTTTTCTCTCTTTAAGAAATTAAAGAGAAAAGAAGAAGCCCTCACCCATATTTAATAATTCTTTGCTCCCTTTAACATAAGTCTAATAATTTTCACAAAGTTAAGAAAAGTAGTTAATGCAGTTAAAGTAACAAATTGTATATGATTTTCTTAATATACTCTCAACTCATATCATTATATTATTAAATTATTGTTAATACTAATAAAGTCTACTTTTTAATAAATATTAAATTGGAGTATATTTAGATGTTAATAAATAAATTATCATTTAAAAAAATAATATATAATTTAAGACAAATGAAAAGGAAAATTAGGTTTATTTTTATAATGGGAGGAGCATATTGTATTAATAGATACGTCAGGGGTTTTCAGAATTGGACTTAAAAATTATTTTGAATTAAATTTAGTTTGATTCTAGATTAAAATTATTTAAGAAAAATGACTGTCGTATTTGATAGAATTGAAATCAAAGTGCAATTAGAACAAGAATTTGTTGCCCCCTAATTCCAGTTCCGACGCCTGAAACTATTAGTTATCAGGATACTCGTCACAGGATGGGAAGTCATATTGTATTGGTATTTACTTGGAATTTTGATAAATGCTTATTAGAAACAATCGATGTAATTACAATAAATTTTCCTATAAAAAAGAATCTAACACTTTTTAAATTATTATTTTTTTCTATGAAAAAGATGTATAACATAATTGAAATAATGAGGATATTAGCTACAGTTAAATCTCATAGTAAATATTTGATTTGAAGAGTATTACACGAGCTCTTATATCAAAATAAGTTATATACATTATATTAGCTATACCCTATATGAATTTATATTTAAATTTGAAAGACTTTTTAGATTACTAAACAATTTTAAAAAAAAAAAACGAGTTAGGAGTAATTTAGGTTATTCATATACAACGTTAAATTTGAAAATAATAGGGCAATTTTCACAAAGTACCTTGCCATTAATAATGGTGTCGTTTGGTAATGCTTCCAAAAATATCAAACTACTGTTGAAGAAAGGACAATGGAAAAAGAGAAAATGGAAGGCAGCCCAGAAAGCTTAAACCTTGTAATCTTCAGACCATTCGCTCAGCAGAACCACTTGCGCATGCAGTAAATGGAAACAATATCTCATTGCACAGCCATTTACCAATTCAAAGATAAAGCTGTATTGTCTGGTTCCTTCTTCACATCACCAAATGAATACTAAATTATCAAATTCCTAGTGATAACTGAAAACACACACAACTAAACAAAAACACGCAGTACAGAAAAGCCATGATATTGAATTTCTTAATCTTTTTTATCTAATTCAATAAATCAAGAAATTTAGTCTAAAAATTTTCATTTTTCAGCTTAAATTGAAAGCTTTGAACTAATTTGAACAAAAAATTTAAAATACCCTCAATTGAACACTTTCAACAAGTGAAATTCCTCATTTAACTAAAAACATATCAAAGAAAAATCAAATTTAAGACCTACAAATTCTGACTATAAATATGAAAAACGTGTTAGAATAATCCTCCTCTCCAACAGTTCTTCAGAATTAAGCAAAATAATTTTATTGTTTTCTTGTAACATTTAGAAGGAAAAAAAAAAAAAAAAGAATTGGTCAGTCCATAAGGTAGAGCCATGTACAACAAAGAATTTATACAATTGCATCAATTACCTGAATGAACCTCTCGTTTTACTTCCAAGTTTGAATAATCCTTTGGGTGATCAATACTAAGGAAAAAAGTTTCTAGCATTAAAAGCCCTTAACCCATGAATACTCTACTGTTCATTATCTTCTCAGACTCGCTCGAACTTAAATGCCTGATTCCGATCGCCTTCATCCATTGCTCACCTCCCATAAGACTACCTTGAAGCTTCAGCTTCTCCTCCTCCATATTTAACAGCTTCAAGCCATCACTTAATTTGGGGAAAAAGCCTTCAGGCCTTAAGCACCAAGCTCCAAATACCCCAAACAAAACCTCCAAGTCATGATTAAACCTTTCAACTCCACAATCATGAAACTTTACGTTGCTCATAAGAATACAATTGAAAAGCAAGCGATCCACTCCAGCAGCCAAACTTCTCCACACACCAACAAAATCTATCCCATTCAAGTTTTCTTCCACTACTGCCATCTTACCTTGTAGATAATCTAAAGCCCCAACCAAATTTCTGGACACTGTCCAACCTTCTTCACCATTGTCCTGCCATTGCCTCCTGTTTTTCAAATAATCTCGACACCTAGCATCAAAGCCCCTCAAAACAACCACTGATATCTTTTCAACCCACTCTTTTCTAAATTCCTCCAACTTTCCCACCTCCTCATAAAAAATGACACTAACAGGTCCATCAACTGGAGCCTCCCTGCCTTCATCATCATGAATAGACATTCCCAGCTGATCACCATGATCAAGTCTCATTTCAAGGAAAAAAATGTCCTCACTCCATTCCTTCAAAACCGACTCAATGTAGTGAGCAGCATTTATGGAATTCGCAACTTTGATTAGAGCATCATCGTCTGTCAATGCAGTCAGCCCTTCAGCCTCCTGGCACCTCAGAAGAACACAATCCAAAAATCTCTGCAGAACTGGTGCACCAGCCAACCTGAGAAACCTAGACCTCAGAGAAGTGGTGGGCAGTGATCGACATCGATCAACCACCATTGATAGACGCCGAAGAAAGGCACTGGAAACAGCAGGAGATCTGTACTTTTCAGGATCAGATACAAGAGCAGCCCCTTGGATTTTCACTGTCCAATTTCGCTCAACTTCCATCTCTGTTTTTATCTTCTCAACTGTGTCACTAAGCTCTATTTCTGCCCATAGATCAAGCCAGTCAGGTCTGTCACAGAACACAGACAGAGACGAGATCTTCCGCAAGTTCCCATCTTCCTCAAGGGAAAACATGATTTCAGAATGTGTTACCAGAGACTGAATTCTTTTATCAAAAGCAATGATCAAGTCAACAAGTTGGAGCCATGATATTCTAGCCTGTGATTGCATGCCAGCAGTGCTCTCTTCATTTAGTTGACTGACATAAACAGGGAATATTTCTTTTGCTAAGTATGTTGATAAAGAGGTTACCATAGCCGAAATCCATTCTTCTCTGCAACTGTACCCAACTAGCCTTGCTTCATCAACTAGCGGTTGCAATAATTCATCCATGGTGTCAACATAATCCCTTGTGATCTTATACACAAGAGCAAAAATAAATTCCAGCTTATCAGTCCACTTTGAGAAATGTCGTTGGCATGCAATTGATATAGGATTTACCAGTTCTTCAATCGCCCATAGTGGTTGATGCAAAGCAACCTCCCTATTATGGCCCTCAAGTTGCCGAGATTTTCTTCGTCTCTGCAATGCTTGCAAGCGGCACAATGCAAGAAAGTTTTCACAGTACTGGTGTTTGAGGTCCCCTTCCATTGTGAAGAGAGGATTGGTGACTTCAGCTGATTTCCCAGTGTCAAGGTTTGCCGAAGTCATGGTGGAAAGTGGTGGTGGCCATCCAAGAGAAGCAAGAAGAGACCGATGATCTGCAACTGCTTGGGGTCTTAAAATGGCCAAAGCTCTATCTATTCTGTGATCAACTGCAGATACAAGACGTGTCCACTGAGGACGTGTCTTTGTGATTGAAGTTAAAACATCTTCCATTTGATCAAGTGTTTCAATTGCAAGCAGGCGCATTTCCTGCAAATACAAAAATAATAAATGGAGTAAAAAAACAATCTTTGCTACAAAATATTAAAGTTGAAAATAAATGAATCACACACACTTCTGAACTCTGCGTAGATGACAGTTTCCTCATGTTTTTGTTCATAGCAGAAGATACAGTATCTTCAATATCACCAACTAAAGTGTCAAGCTTCAATGCCGTCTCTGAGAGATGCAAAAAAAAAAAAAAGAATGAAAGTAGTTTAAGACGGCTAGAAAATCTTGATGGAGCATAAGTTAAACAATAGAAAGCATTCCAATGACTAGTTCTTGGAAAGGTAAAAGTAGAAAACAGCTGATATGTAAGAAAGTAAGGGGAAAAACAAGTAAATAAAATGGCAGAACCCATAATCTGAGTAGTGGAAGATAACACCGATCAATTCACCAGTGAAACACAGACAATTGCTACTTTTACACCTCCTTTACATCCTGCATGTAAACCACCTCAAAGAATAATCAAGGACCCTGCTAACTGATTCTGATAATCCCATGTTGGAGATCATAATGCAGTTCCATTCATCTTTTAATTTTAAATCTATATAACTACACAGTTTATCCAAGGAAGTCCCATCTCACACAAGAGAAGCGAGAGTGTATGGCACCACAGCTAGTCAAAGGCGTAAGGTTAGTGACATTAGCACTTTATATTTGCCTCGACAATGATAAAATGATATCCATTTCATGAAAAAGCACAAAAGCATGAGGTGTAGAAACCTTGCCAATGAAATGAAGTTATTCCATCTCTTTTCCTATATTCCACAGTGGCATAGTTTAAGAATAAAATGAGAGCACCAAAAAAAAAAACTTTGAAATGGTTCAAGTGAAATTAGAATCAATCAGAGCAAAAAAAACTAACCCAAGTCAACTAAGCCTTAACCCTAAGTACCTAACCAGCTAGGGTTGGCTACATGGATCCACTTCTCCATCCATGAGTCCATCCAGTTTCGGTTTAAAGTGATAAGGCAACAAAGTCCAAAAATGTTGGACGCGTGCACGCATATTGATTGAAGGCACCAATTCACCTCTCCTTTAGAAATAAGACCAAGTATGCAGAAAATTTATTTTATTTTTTTGAAAAGAAAGGAAAAATCTAAAGATATAATTTGAAGTTATCCCATCATGATAACATTCTAGTTAATGTTTTTTAATTGTAAAAGAAAAACCAGCACCTTTCTCATCTTTTACTTAATTCACATTTCCATATCTCAAAGCATGTAAAAAAAAAAAATCACCAGCATAAGCTCGAACAGTTTCCACTCTCGCCACCTCCTTAGCAAGAGCTGGCAGCTCCTCGCGGAATAGCTGCCCCTTCCTCCCTTCTCCCTCACCTCCTCCTCCTCCATCTACACGCACGAATTCCCAAATTAAGAATTTCAGCATTTAAAACAAGCATTAAAAAAAATCTTTAAAGCGAAACACGTATAATGATCCTGCATATACATATTATCAATTTGTAAATAAACGGAGGCAACAGGACCTGATAGTGAAGTTGGAGCGCGCGTCAACGAGCCCAGATCGGTCAACTTGGAACTGGCATCACTGAATAGGCCATGAATTCGATCGGAGAAGGAAGCATAAGCAAGAAGACTTAATTCAAGCCTCGAGTTGAGGTCGAGTAGGGCTTGGTCCAAATCCAAACACTGCGATTGGAGCTCTGAGACTAGGGTAGGTGCCGTCGCTAGATCTTCTTGATTGTGGAGTCTCTCATTGAGAAATGAGACAACTGAGGAGGAGAGAGTCGAGAATAGAGGGAAATTTTGGATTTTGGATTCCATAGCTAAGCCATTAGCAAGGTAAATTCGATCGAATGGGTAATGTTAGGTTGGGATTTGATCGGATTCCGTAAGAACGAACAAAGAAGATGAACGAATCTTGTTTGTTTGTTTTGTTAGGCTTCCAGGGAGAGAGCACTGTTTCCGACTCCGACCCAAAATCAATCGGTAGATCGTGGGTTGGATTATCGGTTCGGGATTGCAGGTGGGCTGTGCTTGAACTCGTAACTGAGCTCGGGCTGTGCTCGGGCTGAAATTAAGACCCATGCACCTTAATCAAAACGACCCCGCAGCTCGAAATTTCATTTTGTAGAGAGAAGGGATCGGAAGAAACTTTGACTTACGAATTCTTCATTGGGCCCGGCATAGCAAGCAAGACCCAAAAGAAAAAAAAAAAAAAAAGCACGTAGCATGTTCAACAATTTTTGTTTTTTTAAATAAAGTACAACAATTTTGAATGTCGGAAATTCTATTATTAAAATCACTTGAGAGGAATAAATTTATGTGCGTAAATTAATTTAATGTAGTCATGTACAATAATTAATAAATTTTAAATTTTAAATTAATTTATTACTGTCTCATAAATTTTTATTAATTTTTTTTATTATTTTAAAAGTATTATTCACTTTTTTTCATTATAATAATATATAAATTGATTACTATAATTCTATTTTATTTTAAATTTCTAACTATTGTGGAGTGAGACGTCTTTTTGGAGCTGTTTGGTCGTTGAAAATGACACCAAAGATAATTGAAAAGAGAAGCTACAACAGTGTTTCTAAAGCGATTTTCGTATATAATGAATCTGTCTTGAATGTGAATTTTTAGAATTAATTTCTTTTTGATTTTTTTTTTTTAAACTTTAAAGACCTAAATTTTTATTTTTAATGCTTAGACGTTTGGCTGTTTGTCTGGACTGTGATTTTGTTATCTAATGAAGCTTAATACGTTTGAGAAAAAAAAAAAAAAAACTCCGGAGAATTAAAATTCAACTTAAAAAAGGCAAGGTAGAAAAAGATGAAAGAAAGAAAAAAAACAAAACAAGAAAGAGAAAAAATAAAATTAAAAAACTGCCTTTTCGGCCCTCTGTCCTCTGACGTGCACAAAACTCCAGCCGTGCTCATGCAACATAGGCCAAGTATCTGATGTCACAACTGAAGTACACAAATCCAAGAGTTATAAATGTGCCAATATGACGACGTACTGGACATTCAATAACGACAAGCATCGCTGTTTGGGACATTCTTGGCCTTCGCCGTTTATTTTTCTTTTTCCAGTTTTCACCATCTTTTCTTGTATAGAAATCACAGGCACGCCAAAGATGGATGGAGAGGGCTCCCCTATCCCCCCACAAGGCCCCAAGTCCTTTTGACTAGACTCATCGTGATGTGAAGTCGTTTTAGCCATTCTTGGTCTAAATTCTTTTTCCTGCCAAGGCTAGTCCATGTTTCAAGTTCACATCAAGATATTTTACTAAAAAAAACCCACAGTTTCCTCAATTTCATACCTTGGCTACTTTTCTGTCACCATTTCTTGTGGCTGAGTTTACTTTTTTTTTTTTTTCTTTTTCATTCTTAATATACCCTTATGTATAGTTTAGTGATACTATACTTTCCTTAATAAAATCATAGTAATTTTATCAAGACATGCTAATTTGTACAAGTCTTGCACTCTGTTTCGTATTTACAATCAACATGGAATCTCGAAAATTCCACCAACACTGTATGTGATTATATGTATCCAACTCGTATGTAGTGGGCTCAGTGACTTAACTGATTAAGTTCAATTTGAACCTCTCTCATGTAGAAAGAGTGATAAATAAGATTGGAATGAGAAGTTTTGTAAGATTTATGGCAGATATTACTGCCTTCTAATTAGAAGTTAACTCAAAGGCAGATAACAAGCTTTAAAAACTAAAATATATTACATTAACAGTAACCTGATTAAGTCATGATGCTGTATTAATAGTGAATCCGAATCTTTAGGCTCCGAAAACTAAGAAAAGTGTAGAATCTACAGAAAATTATAGATAACCACAGAAACCCAATCTCGTAGACAAGATAAGCTAGCTGAAAAACTAAGCAGAACAGCAAGAGGATAGCGTAACTGACAAAAGATGCGTTAAAAAGACTGAATATTATTCATGCATACACTAAAAATGCACAAGCTAAACAAGAAATCAACCTTCACAAAACAGATTTTAAACCAAGGAATTTGAAGCTTCCTTCAGTGCGAGGCTATTATAAATCCAACCCAGGCATGATCAAAATTGACCTCCCTGCACCACAGTGCTTGAGGTGAACTACACAGGAAGATAGATGCCAAGCACCATCAACTGAAAAGCTGAAAGTTATGCATGATTTGTACTGCCTGTGTCTCATTGAGATTCAGCAACAAACAGATTGAAAATTGAGATGCCTCTTTTCACCGATTCAATAAGATAGAGTGGAGAAGTACCAGTTCAATCATTACAAATATGCATAATTACAGGCAGTGCAACATCAAAATATTTCAGTGTAAGCATAACCAATATGCAACTTCTGGTTTAGTAGAGAGGTTAAAATTGCAGAGGATATTGGAATGTTAGCATTTGCTAGGCAAAGCCCACACATGCATCAATCAGAATCAAAACGTAATAGAAAATTAACTGCTTATTCCTAGCAGTAGCCACACGCATATTTCAATGTTTCCTACATGCATGTTTCTGGATTCAATTGCCAGCCTCACTCGAGTCTTCAGTCCAGCATATGAGAAATTGCAATCTTTATGTTGCTTCATTGGAGTTTGAGAAAATAAAGAAACAAACATTTCAGACATTAAGATAACAACATAAAGATAGCACTCCCGAATCATAAATTTCTCCATTTGAACCAAAGAATACACATTCTATCAAACACGACTAGACTACAATGAGAAGAAATACCAATAATAATAACTAACCCAAAATTTGATTGATTCTGCATCACCCTCTCAAGCAAGTTCCTCAAGTGCTGGCCCACCACTTCTCCTCATATCTAGACCAAGCCATTTTGCTGTCTTATCATAGCTTCACCAATTGCATCATCTATAGTGGTCCCAAGTTGTATATATTGCCCAAGTTCACGAGCCAGAATAAGCAGATTGTGTCCTGGGATCAAAGACACACTGAGTTATCAAAATGTGTGCAGCAAGAAGCTAAACCCTGAGGAGGTGAAGGATGGAAACTTAACTAAAATACAATTAAGTTAAATTTGGTCTGCAGCAATTTTGTCTACAGAGAAACAATGCCGTATAAGCACGCAAAGAGATTTCTAAGAAATCAGAAGTGAGGTAGTTTTTGATATTTAAAAGGTTGGCAGAAGTCACAGGACTACAGTTCCTCAAATCCATGTTCTCCAGCTAATATTGTCAACAAAAGTTGACATTTTTTTTCGCCTAACATTAGTTGAGTCATTCATATAATACCTTATTGAAATTGTTAAAATGAGCAAAAGTGGCCAACTTTACAGGCTGCGTGGATTTCAAATGACATGCTCGAATCTTTAAACATCAGTCATCCTCTCAGGTACCTCATAACTTACTAAAGAAAAGGTAAGCAGATGTAAATATGCATAAATATATCTACTTACCAGAAATAAGCAGGGCCATAAAAGGAAATTGCAACTCTTGTTCAATTAACCTAGAACAAGAAAAGCATGCATGGTTTAGTGGCACGGGTCAACAGCAACTCAGTAAAATTGCATAACTATTGAAAGCTAACAATGTTAAAAACAGAAACTCAGTAAAATTGTAGCTAAGCAGCAAAATCAACAGCCTCAAAGTTAACAATGTTAGAAACAGAAACTTAATTGCATAACTATTGAATAATAAGCTTATAAGAATCCCTAGCATAAAAGTCCATACACAAAGTCAACCAGACAACCTATTAGGCACAAATGGGCCTCTGCATTCATGACATTGATGAATTGAATCAGAAATCACAAGTTATAATACAATACTCAGACAATTCAATAAGGAAATTGCAAAAATAAAATCAACAGGAACTATAAAATCAAAGGAATCGAAAATTTGTAAAATGAGGAATCAGAAATATCAAGTCATTGAATGAGGCACGGTAACGGTGGAAAAGAAGAAATAGATTTAAAAAAATATAAGAAAGTTTTAATAGATTTCTTCTTTTCTTCTCCTTTTTGAGAAAGAAAATGAACTGTTTCATTGACGAAAAGAAAAAATAAAAATATTTTAATAGATTTTAAAAAAGATAAAAAAGTTTTAATAGATTTCTTAAAATACAATGACTGATTTGTTAATAATAACAATATTCAAATGACTAAATAAATAATTTTATTTAAAAGTGAAATTGACAGTTAAAAATTTTATCTCTCATTTTTCATTTATTTTTAATGGAAAAGATGATTGAAATAATTTTTAACGGAACAGATGATGGAAGAATTATTTCGTTAATAGAGATAAAAAATAAAAATATTTTAAAAAGTTTTAAAAAATGTAGGGACTGATTTATTAATAATGAAAATATTCAAGAATTAAATATTAAATAATAAATTTCTCAAAAGTAAAATGATGTTTTATTGATTTTTAAAGAGTTAGGATAGTATTTTTTATAATAATAATAATTGAATTAATTTTTTATTGTACTGTCTAGTTTTTAATTAATTTCAAATTTCATTTTACATTTTAAAAAATGTAGCTGCATAAAAAACTAGTACTATTATTTTCATCAAATAAAAATAAAAATTTTATCTTTTTCTCGTAATAAGTTAAAGAAGTAACAATATTAAACTTTAATAATTAATTAAATTATTATATGATAAAGTAATAATATGTATAAACTGAGATATTATGTTTGCAAATTACATTGGTAAATTATTTTTAAAATATAAATTTATTTCTTTAAATTGTTAATTTTGTAAACATATAATCCTATAATTATAATAAAATATTTTATTTATTTTCAAGAGATTAGAAAATAGTTGTCCAACTTGATATTCTATCAATTTATGAAAAGAGGTCATTGAACACAAGTAAAAAAATTATATATAAACCGTTAAAAAGAAGGGAGTTATTTGATATATATTTGTAAATTTATATGGAGAATAAGAAATATAAGTTTTATGAAATACTAAATTTAATTATATAATATATTATTATGAACTGTTAATATTATTTATTAAAAATTAAATTAATTATTGAAATTTTAAACTCATTCAAATTAGTTTAAAAAGCTCAAACCCATCTTTTTAGGGTTCAAGTGTGTTGAATACTCGGTGGAACCTGCCCAACAACTGTTCATAAGTTGTAATTTTCTGACTCAATTAGCGACGGATCTATATCCGTCACTAATTTTCTTTAAATCCGCCATTAATTGATCTGAAATCCGTGGCTAATTTCTGAAATGTTTTTTTGTCACTGATCCGTCGTAGATTTTATCGGTAATTAAATTCTTTGTGCGATGGACACGAAATCTGTCGCAGAATCGGTTGGAAAATAAAATTTTGCGACGAAAGTATTATCCGTCGCTAATTCCCTCCAAAAAATTACGAGAAATATGAGTTGTTTAAAAAAAGGCGATAAAATACAGCATTTCATTTTAAAGTTATTAATGATTTATCGATTTATAAATTTAATATTTTTTATTTATTAATTTAATAATAAGTTTTTAAATTCATTAATAATTTTTTAAATATATTATTAATAATTTAGAATTTATAAGTAATTTAAATATTTTTTAAAATTCAATAATATATTAAAATTTATTAGTGAATTATCAATAAATTTTAAATTTATTAGTCAATTTCAACACTCATTATTTTTATATATTTATAAATTATCAATTAATTTTAAAATATATTATTATATATTTATAAATTACAAACTAATTTGAAAATATGTTAATAATAGTAATAAATTATCAATCGAATTTAAATTCGTTAGTAATTTTTCACATAAATTATTAATAAATTTTTAAATTTATTTACAAATTTATTATAATTATTAAAATATTAAAATTCATTAATAAAATTCGTTGATAATCCAAATTTCTTTTTTAAGTGTTTTATGCGGAAAAATATGCACATATATAATATTAAATTTTACGTGATTTTTTTTCTCCATTTGGGGTTTTGATTTTAAATAAGAAATTTGCTGTGATAACTATAAACGCGTGTTTGAAGATAGCTATAGTATACTTGGCAAAGGATTTGAATTATTGAGATTCATTTTTCAAAATTTACAGGTGTTCTTTATATTTTAAGTAGGAGTGTAGACGAATCAAATTAATCGTAAACTATTCAAGACTCGACTCAATAAAAATTTAATTGGATTCGATTCGTTTTCTAAATAAATTAAGTTTGAACTCACTTTTTAAACTTATTTAATAAATGAGCTAAATTTAAATTTAGTAGTATTCGGTTCGTTTAGACTCACAAACTCGATTCGTTTTTAAGTTTATGAATAAACTCATGAGCAAGCTCATGAGCAGACTCGCTCGTCAATATCAATCCCACATCGAAAGTTAAAGAGATAAGGAAGATTGTGACTTCTAACGGACAATCCTTCTTACATTATTTTTCATTAGTTTTATTAGTTTTGAATTTGAGAAATTTTAATTAATTTTAAAAAAAATAATTTAAAATTTTTTTAATGACCTTAAAATTTAAATTTATTTTTAATTTAAATAAATCTGAATTATAATGAATCAAATTCAAGTCTAAATAAAATTAAATTCAAGTTTTTTTAATAGAATTTGAGTTAACTCGCTAATGTAATAAACAAGTTTATTACGAATTGAATTCGAGTTTAATATTTATTTTATGAATCAAGTTTGAATTGATTCGAATTTTTAAATTTATTTTTTAATCGAATCTAAACTTATCAAAATTCGATTTGACATCCTTCCATTACCACTCGAATATTTAAGTAATAATATAAATTTTTCATTAGTTTTCACAAATCTGAATTGGGATAATAAATATAAAAATTATTTAGTATAATTATTATATGTATGATAATTATATTAAAATTTAAAAAAGAATTTTATCATGATCCATACCTATAATAAAATTATTTATCGTCCTAGCTTATACAAACCATCGACCAAAATGAAAATTTAAAGAAAAAAAAAAAAATCGGTGTTGGTGTTGGTGCTGGGTTGGCGAGTGGCTGGACAGTTTTTGCCCTAACCTTGTTTTGGATTATGGAACTGGCCCATAGAGATGGTAGTAGAGAGGCCTGTAGTTTAAATGAAACAGGCTACCCAAAGTGAAAATCATTAAATTTTTTTGTAGAATTTACAAGTGAAAATTTTTTAACTGGATTCACACAGTAACTTAAATTTACACGATTTAATAAAATAAAAAATCCAATCTAAAAGTTAATTTAATAATTTATTATGAAAGTAATTTCTAAAAAATATTTTTTTAACTTAAAAACGATTTGCAACCCCTAATCAAATTAATTGACAATTTAAAATGATTCTATTTAGAAAATATATTTTACTGTAATTCAAAATAATTCAATTTCACAATCAATTAATTCACCATTCAATATATATTTTGTTTATGTATGTACTTGGATTTCTTTCCCTCTATGCATGGGAGAAAGAGAAGATAATGATGCTATTTCTATGCCCTGCACGTGCATTGCTTTTCCATGCTCTTCGATAACTTCTTCAACGGCCAAACTATATTTATATCCTAAACCTAATTAATAATTATAGCGTCTTATCTCTCCTCTAAAAGTAGGTTATCCAGTTACATTTGACGGTTAAAAGAACGTTAACCCAAGCTTAAGAATCTCCCCAGCTAGCAAGTAGCAAGCAATCCTTCTTTTATTTTATTTATTTATTATAATATAATATAATATAATAAAAATAATAGTACAAACCCATATGCTAAGAAGATCAATTTATATCTTTCTTGGAGTCTCAAATAAATATATTAACCTTTTTGCTCACTGGATTCCAAAGAAGCTTAAACAAATAAGGCTTCCTCGTGGCTTTGATCATAGTCCTCGCTGTCCATTGGATCAACCTCATGTGCTCCGAGATGCACGCTGATCAAAACCCTCTTCTTCTTCTCCTTCTATTTATAATTTATCATGTGATACTGATTCTGAATATAAACTCTGACAACCAATCAATCAATCGCGAATTTTATTCTTTTGTAAACATCAATTACGATATCTTCGATATAATTAATATGGAATAGTTTTTATTGCTAATTTATTTAATTCTCAATCATTAAAATAAATAATTTAATTTTTTTAAATAAAATTTAAAATTTTAA
This sequence comes from Manihot esculenta, assembly GCF_001659605.2. Taxonomy (NCBI): domain Eukaryota; kingdom Viridiplantae; phylum Streptophyta; class Magnoliopsida; order Malpighiales; family Euphorbiaceae; genus Manihot; species Manihot esculenta. The sequence continues at coordinate 22,956,386 of NC_035166.2, forward strand.
TTTTTATAAATAAAAATAAATATTTATTGAAAATACTTTACTCTAAATTAATCAACTGATCGGTGCACAGAGAATATAAATTTTTTTACAACAATTGTCAACACTTCGGTTAATGGGAATTAACTCCTAAATATTAGTATCTATTGAGCTTTAAGAGGGCTGGCTCTCAATTCAAGGTTATATAATAATGTTTATTTACTTATTAAAATTTTAATTATGGTGCATGCATGTAGTGAATTATAATTATATTACTTTAATTATATAATTATATGTTTTAAAAAAAAAAATTTCATCAGTGATCCTTTTATAACTCTATACGCTTGTTTTTGTTTTTTTTAAACCTATTTTTTTTTCATTTCTCTATAGAAAACGATCTGCGTCAATTCACTATCGAAAAAGAATAAAATATTATTATATATTCCGATCGTTATTTATGATTTCTATATGGTGAAAATGTTTCTCACATATAATTTTTAGAATATGTAGATCTATTTGTCAGATTTATTACAGCAATTCTCGGACAGTTATTATATTAAAAGATTTGGTTCCTAATTACAAACCGAACATTTTATTTTTTAAAAAAACAAAAACTTTTAGTTCTCATATAAAATTTTTTCATAATTTTTTTACATTTTGATAGTTGATTCTCAATTAATAGATAAAGATCGGGAGGATGCATTCGTTAATGTGAAAGAGTCATTGTTAGCTTTTTTCAAATTTTATTGATTTAGTTGTTTCGAAAGGTAATATTCAACATAGGTTTACTAGTTATTATGGATTTTCAGAATCGCAACAACGATGTCAGTTTTAGAATTTTATTCGAGTTTTATCTCGTAGAAACTCTCATTCGTGATTTTGTTCGAGAGACTTTAATAATTTATGTTCGAGAGATAAGAAAGAAAAATGAGTATTTTTACTAAATGATTTTATACAGGGTTTAGACAGATATTTGAGAAATATTTTTGTCAAATTATTTTATATAGGAATTTGATTTTGAATAATTGTAAATTTTTATTACACTATACAACTGATATTTTCGTTAGATAAATTCGTCGTAATACTACTTTAACTGCTCATACATTAGATAGAGAATCTATCGGGTATAATCGTCTCTCTATTTGGGATGATATTAGTAATTTTGCTTTCAGAAAAAAAATAATTATACGTTTTTAATTTATATGAAAATAAAATAAAAATAATTAAATTTATATTTTTATGAAATTATGTTCTCATTTAGTTTGAGAATTTTAGTTAATTTTTCGAAAAATAATTTAAGTGGATTTGAGAAAATCTTATTTTCTCTTGTATCAAGAGAAAAAAACCATTTTATTTTTTTAAAAATAAAAAAATATTAATAATCAAACAAATAAAATTTTAATATTTTCTAAAAACTTTAAATTACTTAATATTAAAATACACCCAACCAGCCTAAACAATTAAGCTAACTGCCAAGAAAAGTGGTGCATGGATATTAACAATAGGTCCACCTGAAGATATAAATTTATAGTTAAAAAATGTTTTATTTTATTGACAGTAACACAAAATCTGTATATCATTTTGATTTGCCAACTTGTATTTTTTTTTGTTAGTTTTTGCAACATTTTGAGCTTAATTTTAGATTTTAATAAGTTCCAATGATTGTATATATAATATTTATATGTACTTCCAGATCCAACACAATAAAAAAGGGTAAGAAAATTTATAAAATCTTTTTTTAATCTTAGTTAAAAATTGATATCTCTCCGTTAAATAACTTTTATCTTGTTAAATTTGGGTCGGGTCTAACTCACCCCAAAAGCTAACTCTAGGGGGAGTGTCCATAGCCCATATAAGGGGTACATTACCCTTTTCACAACCGATATGGAATTCAACACACCCCTCACGCTTAAAATTTTTACTGGTACGTAGCACATTTATGGGGCGTCCAACATCAGATTGGGAGACTCTGATACCATATTAAATTTGGACCGAACTTAACTCACCCAAAAGTTAACTTTAAGGGGATGAGTGGTCATGGCCCATATAAGAGGCACATTATCCTTTCCACGACCGATGTGGAATTCAACATATCTAAAGTTATTTCAATCTAAGTTTATATTTTTATTTATATAATAAATTATGAATAATTATATGTGAATAATCATATGAATCAAATAAAATTATACAATCTTAAATTATCTTCGTGATCGAAAAACCTGAAAAGCAAATTTATCATAGCGAATTATATATAAAAAAATATTGGGATATCGCATGAACCGCCAATGGCCGCACTAAAATCCTGATATGTTAAATTAGGGGTAACAAAAGGGAAGAATATATATGAATATTTTATTTCAGAAACACTTTACTAATTTAAAAAAAATGGATCTTTGCCGCGGAACCGGGTCGGTGTAACGCTTGGGCCTCCGAGAAACCACGTGCCTTGGCGTGCAATGCATATGCTTCGGACAAGAGCATGGTGTGTTGTTTCATTGTTTGCTTTCAGCCTTTGACCAGTCAACTACTAAACCCTTTTTTCTCAAGTACCTCCGATTTAGCTGTTACTCGCTGAGAAATTATTCAGTGTTAGAGTACCACCGAACATTGGCATGAACAACATAAAACTTTTAGTTAATAAATTAAAATACGTTAATATATTATTTAAATTCATCCAATAATTTACAGATATTGCATTGCAATCATCAAAATACCATATATTTAAATTTTTATTTTTTCTTTCATTATATGAATTTTAGCACATTGTTTTTTTTTTCTGTTGTCAGTCATGATTTATAAATTAAATTTATCATCTTATATTTATTAAATTATTTGAGAACACCTCTTAGGCGTAGTTAAAGATTTTCAAAAATAATATACAAAATAAAATTCAATTTGGAAGTAATCCATTTATTATCGAGAATTATTTTAATATCACTAATTAAATTAAATTTCATTAATATATTCATTTCAATTTTAATATTAAATATCACCTAATATGGATTTTTGTAAAGGCTATAAAATTTGCAACCTTAATGTTAATATATTTTTGTAAAAAATTAATATTATTGTAATATTGGATCTATAAAATAAAAAAAAACATGGTATTGCGTGTAGAACTGACACACACTTCTAGCTCAAAACCAAGCACTCTCTCTCTCTGGGTGTGTTACGTGCTGAAAGAAAGGAGAGAGAAGAGAGAGTGAGTTGAGAGCTGAGATCAAACTTCGACTTGAGAACACAGACAGTATGGAGTATCTCTATGAATCTCTCTCTTACACACACATTGTCTCTCCAAAACCTCTATTTAAACACGGGCTTTGCCCACCTCTTTCTCCCATGCAACTCTCTCTCTCTCTCTACTTCATCTTCAAACCACCCATCATCACTCTTCCATAATAACTTGTCTCTTCTTCACTTTCTTTCTCTATCTTACATTCTCTTCCTTTTATATACTTCACTACAGCATTCCACTCTCTCGTTACCTCGCCAGTCGCCGCCTGTGTCCTGCCGTTTCTCTTCTCTCTTCTCTAAGCTGTATAGAGCATCTTAGTTTTTGGTAAATAGACATATATTGTTTCAGTCATCATTTCTTTTATAACATGTCTAGCCGAAGATCGAGATCAAGACCATCAGGGAGTTCAAGAATCACAGATGATCAGATCCTTGATCTTGTTACTAAGTTGCAACAGCTTCTTCCTGAGATTGGTAATAGGCGTTCGGACAAGGTATAGCTTTGGTCTCACGACTTTGCTTCCTTGCCATGTTAACCTTTTCATCTTTATTGCTTATGGATCTCTCAAATTTTTACTAGTCAAAGATTTTAGACCTATAATGATTAGTACTTGCTCTTGGCAGTACTCACTAGAATGACCCCTTTCCTTTTACTAGGCAAAGAAAGTAGAGATTTACTCATGGAATATAATTGGTTTAAATTTCTTTAACTTTTCAACTAATCTTGAAAGAAGCTTTCTCTATTTATCCCATCTAAAATAACCAAAGCAGCAAATCCAGAAATAAGAAATGGAAATGTACGTAGTCCTAGACAGGAAGCAGGAGGTGCAATTTTGTCTTACTCATCAGGGTAATTAATTAATTTGCATTTTCCGATGACTAGTCTAGACGGGAATATATAAGAAAGTATTAGAAGGGAACTAATTAATTTAAGGGAAGAAGCTAAGAGGTTTCATTAATATATATAAAAAAAATTGATTGTTTAATCACAGGTTTTTTTTTTTGCTTTTGAGCTGCTGCAAAAGAACTTGAATTAACAAGCTTTAATCACAGGTGTCAGCTGCCAAGGTGTTGCAGGAGACATGCAATTATATCAGAAGCTTGCACAGAGAGGTTGATGATCTTAGCGAGAGGCTATCTGAGCTATTGGCGAATACAGACACTGCACAGGCTGCCGTAATTAGGAATTTACTTATGCAATAGAGCTGAAAATTGCTATAGCTAGTTTGGATTTCGTCTTACTTAATTAATTCCTTTGTACTTTCCTTCTTTCTTCTAGATTTTTATCATCACCAGGTAGAGTACCCAGTGAGCTTGATGTGCTTGTTCAATGGTTAGAAATTCCTTTTTGCAAGCTTTATCATCAGGTAGGCTAAGAAATATAATAAAAGGGAGCTTCCATTTTGCTGACATATGAACTCTGCCTATTTTCTAACTTTTGGATTGGATCTACTAAGGAATTGGATGTTAATGCCATATGATATAACACATAAAAATATAGGCATATTGGCCGGATTCCGATGACAAAATTTTTTAAAAAAAATTAATAATTTGCCAGTGTACTCAGGGGCGGAGGGAGGAGCTTCCATTTGGTAGGGCACCGCTGCGCACTGCTGCGGCACCACCGGCTGCGCCGCTGCGGCACCTTCATCCCCCTTTAAAGCATTTTCCAGTCGCCGGTACGGCACGTGCCCCTTGCCGTACCCTCCCTCCGCCCCTGAGTGTACTTATCTTTTTCTATCCGGAAACCATATATAGCTACAAGGAGGTACTGCTCTCCTCTCCTCTCCTCTCCTTCTCCACTGGGAGTATGGGTTATATATACAGGTTCTATATATATATATATTGGGTTCCTTGTTGGAAGCATGGGTAGTTCTGCCTCATGCACTCGAAATTCACCACAAAAAAGCTGCCTGCTGATAAGCTTCATTGACTTCGTCCTCCATCATTTATTTTTTTTAATATTGATTTTAAACGCCAAGAATTCACATTACTGGTAACTATTTTAATATCATTGAGTTAATTAATCGAAATGTATTATTTATTTATTTGTTTATACAAAAGAACGCTTAAAAGAAAAGGAACATTAAAAATTTAAAATCTTAATCTGTTATATCACATCACTGAACTAATAACATATGGAGTACTTTGAAAGAATTATAAAGAAAAGAAAAAAAAAGACTATCATAGATAGAGATATAGAGCAGTTATATTTAGGAAAATTTACTTTTGGTTTTTCAATTTTAAATAATATATTAAAAGGTTCTTAATATTTTAAAAATTTATTTACTAATTTTTTATATTAATTTTAATCATTAAATATTTTATTATTTAATTTTTATAATTTAAAAAAATTTATTAATTAATTTTTATTTTATAATATTTAAAAACTAAAATTAAGTGTGTTATTTGTTGGCCCATTGACAGTCAAATAGACCCTGTATATATTGGGCAACATTTATCGTGCATGACGTTTCTCTGTTTCTAGAGTTATTTGTTGGAAAAAATGGCAATTTTTGACTTGTTAAGTGTGTAGGAAAAAAAAAAATCAGAGATTTATATAATTTTTCCCTAAAAAAATATCTATATATATATAATTTAAATATTTATATAATAAAAAATATACTTATGCGAATCTCTTGCTCCCTCCTCTGTGGATATAATCAATATCTACTTTGATGCATCTATAAATAAAAAGAGAAATTGTGAAGCAATTATCGTCTTAGTTCGAGATCATTCTAATCAGGTTTGTTAATCTCTTTAAATGGCGAGATTAACTTTGCTCAATTAATTTTTTTTTTTTTTGTCTCTTTCATATATATCAATCAAATATATAATCCATTTGCTCACGTATTTTTTTTGTTAATCTTTAGCGGCAATCTTTGGTTGTACTAAATCTATGCTTTTAGTTATCTTTAATGAATTTTTTATTCAGTAAAAAAATATAATAAATGTTGAATATAAATTATAAGGTCATTGGAGCAACGCCGACGTTACCTTCAACTACCAATCAATCGACCCTTCTCGTTGACGGAAACGCACAGGTGAGGCATGGCGAAGGTCCCTAAAACTTCATTAATGTCTTCTCTCCGATTGTTTCTGAGCTAGTAGGAGAGCTAATCAAACTCATCAGGTACTATGATCTCTTCTTGAAGTTTGATTACATTGATCTTCATGTTTTAAAGTGTCAAGCTTGATCAGAGCTTTAACGTCTTCGCATTTGATCACTTTAAATTGCTGTTGCTGCTAGATTGCAAGTGGGATTTGCTTTTTGGAGCCAAGGATAATGGTGTTGGTGCTAGCTCTAGGGGATTTATACATACCCCATAGAGCAGCCGATCTGCCTGCGAAGTTTAAGTTGATGCTTGTTCCTGGCAAGATCCAACACCAGGGGCGGAGGGACGGTACGGCAAGGGGCACGTGCTGTACCGGCGACTGGAAAATGCTTTGAAGGGGGATGAAGGTGCCGCAGCGGCGCAGCCGGTGGTGCCGCAGCAGTGCAGTTGCAGCGTTTTGGTTTGGAGGATGAAGAAGAAGGAAGGCGGCTGAAAATAATAGAAGTTTGAATGTTTTATTTTTTTTTTAGGGTTCTTCAAAACGAGTTCGTTTTGAAGATTTTATTTAAAAAAATAAGTAAATTAAACGGCGCCGTTTTGTAGCCTTAAATATGAAAAAAAATAAAAGTTAAAACGTATATATACATATGCAGAAGTCTAAGTTCAACGCCACAACACCAATATCAAAGCAAAGCACGAATATCAAGGCCACAACTCAGCCTGCCTCTGCCAGTCTGCCTGCAACCTGCCTGCCTGTCTCCTTGCCTGTGCTACTGTGCCGCCGGAATCCGCCGCCGGTCAGGTGAGTCTGCTTTTTTTTTTGTTATTTGTTTAATTAATTAAATGTTCAATTTATTAGGGTTTATTCAATTACAATTAGTGATTAATTATCAATTTGTTGAATAAATTAGTTACAATCATATTATAATTGTTGTGTGTTTTACATACTTTTGAAATTGATGTTAAATTGTTTAAATTTGTTCAATTAATTGAGTATTTAATTTAGAGTTTATTAAATTAAAATTAGGGATTAATCATGAATGTGTTGAATAAATTAGTTACCAATCATATTGTTTAATGTTTATGTGTTTTACATACTCTTGAAATTGATGTTAAATTGTTGATTATGATACTAATTATGTATGTTTGTGTGCTATACATAAATTTAGGTTTTATTTAAATTTAGATATTGAGAAATTTAAATTGAATTTTATACACAAACTATTACGTTAATTTAATTGTTAAGTTAATTTCTAATCTACTAAACCCTCTTAATTTTTTTCAAGAAAAGAAGAAATCATAATACAATAAAGGAGAATATTGTGGAATGCTTATTTAGTATACTTCTAGTATTCCACAACCAAACAAAAGTTCAAAAATAAAACAATAACAGAAAGAAAATTGTACCAATAAAGATGTAACAGCCCGAAAACCGAACTGCCACCGGCACTAGGATCCAGATCGACTTAAGGTCGCCGGGACCCGTAGTAAGCCTGCTATCCTGTCTGTATACCTGTGAAATCCCATACATGATCATACATTTGCTGTAAAAACATAAAACTTTTCTTCAGTCCAAGGCTTAACCTGTGCATGCACTCTCTCTGTGCTCTACTAATCCCTACTAGAGCTCCTCATGGCTCTAGGCGGATCAAACTCATAATGTTAAGCCTGGTTGTGCTCATAAACATACAAGAATAAAGAAATATACATAAACTGATCATGTGACTCCACAAAGGGATTACAAGTCTTATAAATCAAGCACCATTCTATACATATACACTGTCTCTATACAATTCCATGTCCACACTAGCTATTACAAAACTCTGTACTCTTCCTGTACCCTGCTGAGTTCTCTCTGACCTCTGAACCTGCACAACTGGAATTAGGGGAGAGGGATGAGCTACAATAGCCCAGTGAGTAGAATAGTAAAATAAAATCTGCGCCAGAACTGGAGCCACTACTCATTCCCAGACCCGACTTAAGCCTGTTCCAGAACTTGCCTCTCTTTCCTCTGAATTTCTCCCATCTCTTCTTACTTGCACTTGTTGTACCCTGTGAGGAGGAACCTGGTTTAACACCAGAAGACTGTGCCTTGACTACACCTTGACTTATGGCACTGGCCTCCATCTTTCTAGCAGCATCCACAATAGCGTGGAAACTTTCCTTCTCCGCATGAAGAATCAAAGAGAAATACCTGGGATGAAGCCTTGTGGCATATCTCTTTGCCTTCTTCTGATCTGTATCATATGCTTGACCGACATATGGCAACAATTCTAGGAACTTATCTGTATATGCATCAACACTCATCTCCTCCGTCTGTCGCAACTGCTCAAACTCCACAACCTTGAGTTCCCTGGAACTGTCAGGAAAAGCCCATCCAGCAAATTCGTTGGCGAACTCTTCCCATGTCATACTCTCAAGTCTCGGGTCCACATAGTTCTTGAACCATTCTCTAGCTTTCTTGCACTTTAACGTGAACCCTGCCATCTCAATGGCTCTACCATCATCAGCTCCCAACTCACTTGTTATCATTCTTACTGCACTGAGATACTCAAAGGGATCATCTCCTGTATTGAATTTCGGAGCATCCAACTTTAAGTACTCGGTCATCTTCACCTTACTTCTCCCTGAAGAACTGGGTTGCTGTGCTTCCACAACAGGGGCTACTGGTTCAGGAGGTGGTGGTGGAGGAACTGGTTCCCTCACTTCAGGGTGTACTGGACTTGGATGAACAGGTGGGGGTGGATACATGTGATATGGTGGATAAAAGGAAGGATAGGGCATATAGGGCATGTAGGGTGGATATGGGGCAAAGCTAGAGTAATCCGACGTGCCTCTCATCGGATACTCTGGGCCCTGTGGAAAGGATGGATAGCCAAACCCCGAGGCCTGTACGCCTCCCTGGGACTCCCCCATACCTTCTTCTGACCTTCCTACACCCAAGCTTACATCTCTACTCTGCTCCTCTTCCATCACACCTCTTTCTTCTACTGACCTTCCCCCTCTGCTTACTCCTCTCCTGCTCTCGTCAGAAGACCTTCTCGGGTCTCGTGACGTTCCTTCCCTGCTTGACCTGTGCGATCTTGCCCTTGGCAAGGCAGGTGGACGAGCAGCTGTACCCTCACTTACAGGTGGGACTCCAGTCAATCTCGCGGATCGACGAGTTCCTCGCATCTTCACTCTCTGAGAAAACAACAAATCACATAATACATAAGCAACACATCAAAAACATGCACATGCATAACTCAGGGCATTGCACATCAGCATAACATCCTATCCTTGTGGACATGTTTTTCCTATGGTGCTTGACCTGCTAAACCTCTCTATGAGCCCAACTCTCTCTCTATAGGTCCGACCATGTGAACCTAGGGCTCTGATACCAATCTGTAACAGCCCGAAAACCGAACTGCCACCGGCACTAGGATCCAGATCGACTTAAGGTCGCCGGGACCCGTAGTAAGCCTGCTATCCTGTCTGTATACCTGTGAAATCCCATACATGATCATACATTTGCTGTAAAAACATAAAACTTTTCTTCAGTCCAAGGCTTAACCTGTGCATGCACTCTCTCTGTGCTCTACTAATCCCTACTAGAGCTCCTCATGGCTCTAGGCGGATCAAACTCATAATGTTAAGCCTGGTTGTGCTCATAAACATACAAGAATAAAGAAATATACATAAACTGATCATGTGACTCCACAAAGGGATTACAAGTCTTATAAATCAAGCACCATTCTATACATATACACTGTCTCTATACAATTCCATGTCCACACTAGCTATTACAAAACTCTGTACTCTTCCTGTACCCTGCTGAGTTCTCTCTGACCTCTGAACCTGCACAACTGGAATTAGGGGAGAGGGATGAGCTACAATAGCCCAGTGAGTAGAATAGTAAAATAACAGGTGATAAAACATGCTCTCATGGAATGCAACACATAATCACATCACCTCGGCCGGACGGATCAAAACTCCCTCTATCTCATCTGGGGTACCTCAGTACCATGTGCCTGGTCCTCGTAGGGCTGTTCCAGGTCTTCCTCTGAGGGCTAATGAATCCTCACGAAGTCCGTGCCGTCTCACATAAGCAATGTACAAGGAGCAATGCCAAGTACAAGGATAAATGCAATGCATCATCTTTGTGTACACTAATGCACTCACCCTAAAGCATATTCATGATGCATGAAGCATGATAACATAATTCAGTTCTCATATTAAAACATTAAGTTAAATTCCACTCACCTTCCGTTATCTCTGAACTGACTCTGCAGGTTCTGACACTGGACTCACTGCTGATTTCCCTGATTCCTCTGGTCCGTACCTACACAGGTGGACTCAAATGAGGGACTAAACTCACGCAAGAACATCTCTAAGAAACTCCCCAAAACCCCTCTAACCAATCCTAACACCATCACATAAAACATGCAAAAGAAAGCTGGACAGGGCACTTTCGGCGGCAGGTTCGGCGGCCGAAACCCCACTCCAGAGACGAAACTCATGCATGTTCGGCGGCACCTTCGGCGGCCGAAGGTCTCGTCCAGAGACGAAACTCACACACTTTCGGCGGCCGAACGCCCTCTTTCGGCGGCCGAAAGTCCCTTTCTAAACCGAAAGCCTAGCTTTCGGGGGCAACCTTTGGCAGCCGAACTGCCTCCACAAAGGGTTCGGCGGCCGAACCTTCCTTCAGCGGCCGAACCTGGTTTTACCCGAAGGGCAGAACCCTGCTCTGTTTCATGCAACCTTTGCCCAAAAACCTACAAACATGCAAATCAACTACTCCCAACTAGCATATACACATATATATGCACAAAGGGGTCTAAACCTACCCTAAAACCCCAAACAAACATAGCACATAACACTTAAACATGCTGGAACACCACAAATCACCACAAACCTCACCTAAACCTAAACATGCAAACTACCCATACAAACTTCATAAAACCTTTCAAAATCATCAAAGAAGCTCAGGATCTTCACTTACCTCTTACACAACTTGAGGATGAAGGATCCTAACGTGGAGATATGAAGAACGGCTCTTCCAAAGCTCCAAGCTTCAAAACTTGTTTCTTTTGCTCAAAACCTTCATAAGTCACCAAAACTCTTAAAACTCTTGAAAGATTTGATGAAAATCATGGAAAACAGGAAAGTCAACGTAGGAGAGGCTGAAACTCACCTCTGGCTGCAAGTGGAGGAGAAATAACCTCCTTCCACCGACCCTTGGCCCTTTTTATAGGTGGCTGGCCAGACCACCTTCGGTAGCCGAACGTGAAGCCGCAACCATGCAATGTTCGACGGCCTAAAGTGACCTTCGGCGGCCGAACCTTTGCATTTCTCCCTTGTTGCTTTTCTTTCAAAACTCAAGTCTTTTACCATGTCAAAACATGAAAACAAGTGAAAAGACCTTGGAAAACATATGCATTACCCTTCTCGAGGGTTCCGACACCCGAGATTCCACCGGACGACAGGAATTCCGATGCCGGACTCGAGCCGGGTATTACAAAAGAGCACTCTCACTGCCCAAGAACGAGTAAAACCCCAACTCCACATAGAAAATTACTTCATTGAAAACAGTAGAATAAAAACAACAAATAAATTCTAATTAAATGTGAATTACTAATAGTAGGTAACCTTTTATACTTTAATTGGAATATACTGTATAATTTTGGTAGGCCACTGACGAATTTATGTCAAGTACATAAGAAACTTAAATAGTTAAATTGATAGTCTTTGATGAATGTGTAATTGATTTTAATATTTTATTTGTTTATTTAAATAGGAATTACAATAATGATCGACAAATATTTTACCAAACTACCAAAAAATTCAGAACCTTTAAATTCAAAACCAAAGGAGAAAGTTGCTTTTGTTGAGAAAGAAAGTCTTGCATCAGATGATGATATTATTGGTGATTCTGGACTGCGAAAACCAATTGATAGTTACCCATTTGAAATTAGAGATTCATTGAGGAGAAGATACTTGGCTAAAGGCCCTTGTCAACCAGTTGGGCATGAATTTCCATTCACTCTTATTCGCGAAAAGAATCGAAGGTTTCAAGTTGCTTGGTTCAAGGATTATGAATGGTTAGAGTATAGTGTATCTAAAGACAAAGCTTATTGTTTATATTGTTATTTGTTTGCAAATAACAATAGAAGTGGGGGAAATGTTTTTACTGAGATTGGTTTTAATAACTGGAAAGATGGAAGACGTGCATTTGTCAATCATGAAGGAAGTCCTGGTAGCTCACATAGTGGTTGTAGAATGAAGGTCGAGCAATATCGTAATCAAAGAGGGAATGTGAATCAGCTATTGGCAAGACAAACTGCTGCTATGGAAGATGATTATCGCACTCGATTGTCAACGGTTGTATGTGTTGCTCGAATACACTCGGTGGAGTGACTCTGCAGATTCATCATGTCCTCTAAAAGGCAAACCTTCCTCTAAAAGTATTCGAGCAACACATACAACCGTTGACAATCGAGTGCGATAATCATCTTCCATAGCAGCAGTTTGTCTTGCCAATAGCTGATTCACATTCCCTCTTTGATTACGATATTGCTCGACCTTCATTCTACAACCACTATGTGAGCTACCAGGACTTCCTTCATGATTGACAAATGCACGTCTTCCATCTTTCCAGTTATTAAAACCAATCTCAGTAAAAACATTTCCCCCACTTCTATTGTTATTTGCAAACAAATAACAATATAAACAATAAGCTTTGTCTTTAGATACACTATACTCTAACCATTCATAATCCTTGAACCAAGCAACTTGAAACCTTCGATTCTTTTCGCGAATAAGAGTGAATGGAAATTCATGCCCAACTGGTTGACAAGGGCCTTTAGCCAAGTATCTTCTCCTCAATGAATCTCTAATTTCAAATGGGTAACTATCAATTGGTTTTCGCAGTCCAGGATCACCAATAATATCATCATCTGATGCAAGACTTTCTTTCTCAACAAAAGCAACTTTCTCCTTTGGTTTTGAATTTAAAGGTTCTGAATTTTTTGGTAGTTTGGTAAAATATTTGTCGATCATTATTGTAATTCCTATTTAAATAAACAAATAAAATATTAAAATCAATTACACATTCATCAAAGACTATCAATTTAACTATTTAAGTTTCTTATGTACTTGACATAAATTCGTCAGTGGCCTACCAAAATTATACAGTATATTCCAATTAAAGTATAAAAGGTTACCTACTATTAGTAATTCACATTTAATTAGAATTTATTTGTTGTTTTTATTCTACTGTTTTCAATGAAGTAATTTTTTATGTGGAGTTGGGGTTTTACTCGTTCTTGGACAGTGAGAGTGCTCTTTATTGGTACAATTTTCTTTCTGTTATTGTTTTATTTTTAAACTTTAGTTTGGTTGTGGAATACTAGAAGTATACTAAATAAGCATTCCACAATATTCTCCTTTATTGTATTATGATTTCTTCTTTTCTTGAAAAAAATTAAGAGGGTTTAGTAGATTAGGAATTAACTTAACAATTAAATTAACTTAATAGTTTGTGTATAAAATTCAATTTAAATTTCTCAATATCTAAATTTAAATAAAACCTAAATTTATGTATAACACACAAATATACATAATTAGTATCATAATTAACAATTTAACATCAATTTCAAGAGTATGTAAAACACATAAACATTAAACAATATGATTGGTAACTAATTTATTCAACACATTCATGATTAATCCCTAATTTTAATTTAACAAACCCTAAATTAAATACTCAATTAATTGAACAAATTTAAACAATTTAACATCAATTTCAAAAGTATGTAAAACACACAACAATTATAATATGATTGTAACTAATTTATTCAACAAATTGATAATTAATCACTAATTGTAATTGAATAAACCCTAATAAATTGAACATTTAATTAATTAAACAAATAACAAAAAAAAAAAAAGCAGACTCACCTGACCGGCGGCACAGTAGCACAGGCGAAGAGACAGGCAGGCAGGTTGCAGGCAGACTGGCAGAGGCAGGCTGAGTTGTGGCCTTGATATTCGTGCTTTGCTTTGATATTGGTGTTGTGGCGTTGAACTTAGACTTCTGCATATGTATATATACGTTTTAACTTTTATTTTTTTTCCTATTTAAGGCTACAAAACGGCGCCGTTTAATTTATTTATTTTTTAAAATAAAATCTTCAAAACCACGTCGTTTTGAAGAACCCTAAAAAAAAAAATAAAACATTCAAACTTCTATTATTTCCAGTCGCCTTCCTTTTTCTTTATCCTTCAAACCAAAACGCTACAACTGCACTGCTGCGGCACCATCGGCTGCGCCGCTGCGGCACCTTCATCCCCCTTCAAAGCATTTTCCGGTCGCCGGTATGGCACGTCCCTCCGCCCTGCTCATCAGTTCACATCTTACAACCATGAAGGTGGAGTTGTTATAAACCCAGGGTCTGCCACGGGTGCCTACAGCAGCATTACTTATGATGTAAATCCAAGCTTTGTCCTCATGGATATCGATGGCCTACGCGTTGTGGTATACGTATATGAACTGATTGATGGAGAGGTTAAAGTTGACAAGATCGATTTTAAGATGACAACTACCACGACTCACTCTGCTTCTTGAAGGTGAAGCTCACCGGCTTTTGATTTGTTTTTTTTTGTTTTTGCCTGAAACTTCAATCTCAGGTTGTAATTTATGTGATCCACCATTTGTGCATGTTTGAGTGCTGTAAGCATTTGGTTTACTTGAGATTATTGATCAATCATAGGAATTTCTAGATTTTCTTTTTGGTGTTTTGTGTTGTATAAAAATTATACTCTCTTATCTTTCCTTTGGATGCAATATTCATAAGCTGCATAGGTCTAATCATCTTGATCACTATTTAATCTCTTGTATGATGAAGCTGGCCAGATATTAATATGGGGTTCAAGAGAAGAGGGTGGGTTTTGAAACTTCTGTACATTGATTTAGAGAAATATAAGCTTCAAATTAGACGATCTGAAACCTACACGAAGGGCAAACACTTCTCAGCCACTTCTATAATTAAATTCTAAATCGTTATCAATTTTAAAATTTCCAGATCCGCTGGCCTTAGACATTTCATTTAAATTAAAATAATTAATTTAAATTATTTAATAGTTTCTGTCAATTTTTTATAGGTGGGATGGGTATTGAAAATAATTATTTTTTAATTATTATTTAAACTCTGGCCCTCTACATTTGGCCAGAAAGATTATCGTTTACAAATAAAAGAATCAAATCAGTTTCTAATAAAAATCAATCTCTTGATCAGAAAAGATGTCTATCAGTATCAGACTACTAGCTAATTCTGTGATTCTCAACTACACAATTCAAACCTACACAATTCAAACCTGCACAATGGACAAGCTCTGCTCTTTTCCAACCAATTCAGAATGCACAATCTATGATATATATGGGAGCAAGGCATCCGACTCGCCTCTCCTCCAAACAAATCATACACTGTTTCTCAGAATCTTCAACTTTGATCATCTCCAAAGCCTCCGTTACTGTCTTCGTTGCGGGCACTAACCGTGACGCTAGCTCCTCATCATCGTCATCTGTATCACTGTCAGTAACCATACCCCCAAAACCTGGAGGAATATCTATTTCCACCCTCATGCGCAGAACACTGCGATCCATGTAGCGTCTATTACTCGCCATTTGACGAGCGAAGCCCAATATCCTTGTAAGGCCCACTTTGCTTGTGGAAATTATTCTAACGTTGATTGGAAATGTAAATAATCTTAAATAATGTGATGAGCATGTTCCTAATCCCTAAGACTCTTTGTCACGACCTCCAACAGATAATGAATATGTTTTGGTGGGGTAAAGGTATTAACCATGAAAGGGGAATCCATTGGATGAGTTGGGATAGGATGAGTCAACCAAAATTTGTTGGAGGGTTGGGCTTCAAGAAGTTAAGGGAGTTCAACGTGGCTATGGTTGGAAAGCAAGCTTGGAATATTGTGACTAATCCTTCTTCTTTGGTGGCAAGGTTAATTAAAGCTCGTTATTTTCCTGATGCTAATTTTATCACGGCTCGTCTGGGGTCCAATCCGAGCTATTTTTGGCGAAGCATTTGGGAAGCACAATCTGTTATTAAGGCCGGTATGTGTTGGAAAGTTGGAAATGGACAGCAAATTCGAGTCTGGGAAGATCCTTGGATCCCAAATTTGCCTTCCTCCTGGGTGCAAACATCGCAGCCTGTTAACTCACAGGTAAACTTTGTTCATGATTTGATGATTAATGGTTTTTGGAATTTGCCATTGTTACGTTCAATTTTTAGTATGGAAGAGCAGCAGGCCATACTGTCTATTCCCCTCCCTCGATTTGCTGCTAGTGACAGATTGATCTGGAAGTTGGAGCCAAAGGGTCAATATTCAGTTAAATCAGTTTATAAATTCCTAACTAATATTGGGGATGGAGTTGTGGGAGGTCATATTAATGCGATGTGGCGGAAATTATGGAACGTCAGGGCTCCTCCTAAGTGTCGCGACTTAGTGTGGAGGGCAGCCAATAATGCCATACCAGTTTTGCAGCTGCTTCAACAGCGACATGTTCCTGTGCATAATTCATGTCCTTTATGTAATTCTGTTAGTGAATCTGTGCTCCATGTGTTGGTTACATGCCCTTTTGCCAAGAGGGTATAGCTTGCGTCTTCGATTGGATGGCTTTTTCCTCAGTCGGCGTCATTTTTGGCATGGTTGTGCTCAGTTTTGCAGCTGGTGAGAAAGGAAGACCAAGCTATGGTGGTAATGATCTGCTGGGCTCTTTGGCAGGCACGGAATGATGTGGTCTGGTCTTCGAAGTGGTCGAGCCCTGCTGCTGTGGTGTATCGGGCTAGGACAATCCTCTACGATTGGTGTAATGCGCGACACGTTGATGACAGTTCTTCTGATGCTGTGCCAGCTCCTCCACCGTTACATTTCTGGGTTCCACAGCTTCAAGGATTCTTGAAAGCTAATGTAGATGCAGCAGTCTTCCCTGATGGCTTCATTGGAGTTGGTGGAGTGCTTCGCTCATATGATGGCTCTTTTGTTGGCGCTTGTCAACATAGACTCCTTGGTTACTTCTCTCCTAAAACAGCTGAGCTAATTGCCATTAGAGAAGTTCTGAGTTGGATTAAGAGGCTGGGTTATGATCAGATAGTGTTGGAATCAGATGCTCTTACGGTAGTGAAGGCTTTGCTTTCTTCTTCAACTTCTGATTTTTCTAGTTTTGGGTCCCTTGTTGATGATTGTAAATCTCTAATAGCAGAGATGAATTCAGTATCTGTGAGTTTTGTTCCTCGATCTGCCAATAGTGTGGCACATCTTATAGCTAGAGCTGCCTCTACTATTTCAGACAGGATTGAGTGGCTGAGCACCCCTCCACAATTGATTGTTCATGCTTTGATGTTGGACTTCCAAATTTGAATGCAATTACATTTTTAGTTCAAAAATATATATATATATTAGTTAAGCCATAAATTATTAAATAATTTAAATTAATTATTTTAAATTAAATAAAAAATAAATTTAAAAATTATTTAAATTAATTTAAACCGAATTCGTGTGCTTACTCTAAAAATAATGCAATCCAGTGGAGTGACATGGCAACAGATTTCTTGATCTTCATTTGACATCTAAGCAGATTATCAACTAAGAGAATGGAGAACAACAATCAATAAACCAAGATGCGAAAAGGAAATTAAATTATCGAACAAGGAAGAAGATTTTAGGGCACAGAATTTTGAGAAAATATATTTAGGTTCTGGGTTTTTTCTTTAAGTCCGCTAGTCCAACTCCTACTCCAAAAAGAATGCAAATCTCTTTATAAAATAAAAATAAATAAAAAATAGAAGAAAACCCTAATATTGCTGTATTTGAAATCCTAAACCAAATCCAAGTCGGATACAAGAAGCTAACGGTCTTGATAGGGACTACCTAATTATTAGCTTTAAAGTCACTCCTTTCCTAAAACTGATGTGATTGCACCCAAAAATAAATAAATTAATAAATGCAATTAGGTTAATAAATAATTGGTTCCTGATCTTTAAGCATTAGATAGAAGAAGAATCATCTCCCCGGAGCTATTCGCTCTCTTTATTGTTCTTGTTTTGTTCAAGATGCCCGCCGATACAACCTATCAATGCGAGGCATGGCTGGGGGAAGCTGAAGATATGGGTGATTCTTTGCCAGAAGCAGTGTTCTTGATCCAAATGTATTGTACCAGCAGCGCCGACGTTACAATCTTGCAGGAGTTTCGAGTGAAAAGAGAACATCTAACACATGACACCAGTTCTTGGTCTACCATAACGAACATGCTTTCAGAGATGAACATGCCTTTATATGTTCATCCCATAATGATACAGAAAATAGCAGAATGCGCACAAGAAAGTCGAAACATGGAACGAAAGGTGATTCCTATGATTGTGCATCTTAAGACTATCCAATCAACTAACATTAATACGAGTTTTGACGAGGCTGGTGCTTCCCTGGAGTCCTTCAACTCGCAGAGGTCGAGGTTCGTCGGCGCTTGTTGGGCAGCGATTGAAGCATTAGAGAAGGTAATGATTAATAAAGATTCTTCGAAGCAATGTGTCATATGCTTGGAAGACATCTCGATTGGTGTTGAAGCTACCCGCATGCCTTGTTCGCACATCTATCATGCAAGTTGCATAAGCAATTGGTTAGAGAAGAGTAATTTTTGCCCATTATGCAGGTTTCAGATATAGCCATTCGAGTTACTTTATTTTGGAATAGAATGTCATCACTAATGTAATTAGTTTCATTGTTTTTTTTGCTTTGATTTTTTTCTTCTTATTTGGCTTCTGAAGAATAAAAATGTAATAATACTTTTACTTCAGTTGGTATGACAAAGACTCACTAACAAGAAATATCAAAATCAATTCATCAAACCTTTTGATTTAAATCCACTGCACAATGATTAAATTAGTCTGCTGCTAGAGGAACCAAACAAGAAAATTGACCAAATAAGACAAACCCATTAAGAGCTCTATACTGGGGAGCTACCCCTACTTCAGGGTCAAGGGACCTGCGTCCCCCAATTAGTATGAGATTTTAATTGTTAAAAAGTATAAATATTTATTTCTAATTAATATATGGAACATAAAAACACCATTTTCTAAAAAATTCCAATTATTCATAATCTAAACCGGAAAGACGAGCTAATTAATAACAATAATACTATTAATCTCTTGAAAACGAACTCTATTACCTAGCTAGCTGTGAACCTAAATACCATGAAATGCTCGTAAGTCTCTCCAGGATTCACAATCTGTGATGGAAAATTTTGGTGATTGACAGAATCAGGAAACCCTTGAGTCTCCAAGCAAATTCCAGCATGCTTCTTGTAAACAAATCCACCTTTTCCTTTAACATTGTCCAACTTATTACTGGTATAAAACTGCAACCCAGGCTTATTAGTCCACAGCTCCAGCTGCCTTCCAGAAACGTTTTCTTTCACCACTGCAACCTTCTTCAGGTGACCAGGATTTAAGTCCTCCAGCACATAGTTAATGTCATATCCATCAGATAGCTCGTTGAACCTGCTTCCGATCTCACGGGGCTCTAAGAAATCAAAGGGTGTCCCTTTTACTGGGGTAATTTTTCCAGTGGGAAGGAGATCATTGTCGACTGGGGTGATTTTAGATCCAAATATCTTGATTTTGTGCGAGAGAATATCACCACTGTTGTGGCCACCAAGGTTCCAGTAAGTGTGCAAGGCTAGGTTCACTGGAGTAGCCTTGTTGAGAGGCTTAGCCAACATTTTCACAGCTAAATTGTGGGTTCCAACTAGCATATAAGTTACTGAGACAGAAAGATCACCAGGAAATCCTGTAGAAAATCCATTAATTGCAGGTTAATTATTTAGATTCATGCAAATATCAGACCCATTAAATATAAATTTTATATACCTTCCTCCGCATCAAAGCTGTCATAGGTGAACGTTATATGAGAATTTTTATTGTAGCTATAGACTTTCCATGTGACTTCACTGAAGCCCTTGGGGCCACCTGATAACGAAAGAACGAGAAATTACAGAGGATTGATGCAATTAACTTCAAATTAAAGCAAGCAGATTGAACCTTTTATGACAAAATTTCATTGGAAAAAATTTGCCAATTTTTATCCCTTACTAAAAAATCTAATTTTTTGTAGGGAGAGGTACCATGGAGTATATTTTTCCCTTCATTAGGGACCAATTTGTAAAGAGTTCCATTCAAAGTAAATTGGGCTGCAGTGATTCTGTTAGCAACACGTCCAACAATATTCCCAAAGTAGGTTGTATCATTCTGGAAGAAAAAAAGATTTATCAGGAAAAGGAAACTGAAGCTGTAAACAATTTATGCTATATATTCTTTTATGATTATCAGAGAGGAATATAATTTAACTATAATGATATCAACCTTGTATTCCTCAATCGATTCGAACCCAAGAACAACGTCGGCCAATTTTCCTGATGAAATTGCAGAATCTTGTAAGTTCATATTCATAAAAAGACTGAAATAAATAAAAGAGAGAGATGGATACCGTGTTTATCAGGGAGAATAGCAGAGAGCATGGTTGCACCAAAATTAGTGAAATTGAGAGAAAAATCTCCCTTGCGGAGTTCATAGACATTAATTTGAGTCTTTGCTTTGCAGCCATTATAGTTAGAAAATAACAAAGCCAACAAGAGAAGAAAACAAAACGAGGAAGAGATCCTGGCCATTGTGAATACGTCAAATTATCAGAAAGCTAAAATCTCAAGCACCCTCAACTATATATAAAGAAAAATTCTAATGGGATTCTATGAGTGAGGATAAGGATGCATGTACACTATAAATTTAAAAAAGAAAAAAAGTGAAGAAGATAAGACAGATTAGAATCTCGAAAAAGGAGGACATATATATGGTAATATATATTTTGTTATGATTTTCTCTCTTTTATTTTAATTATTTTCTGGCAGTTACAGATTATGCTATGTGGACAGTGATACACGTGGAATCGTTAAATTAGTCGCCGTTCATTTTGATTATGGTTATGGTGAATTTCAGTATAGATCATCAATGATTATAATAAATTTATTATACAATAAAAACACCAAATAGTTTCTCAATATTGTATTAGAAATCGGAACAAAATTGCTAATCTCAAAAAAAATAAAAACAAAATCGCTAATCTATTATTGAGTGATCAAACTTTTCATATATTTGCTGTATTTAAAAATTAAAGTATAAATAAAATAAATTATTTATAAGTTATTTAAATTTTAACTTAATAAAAATTTAATCTAGTAAACTTAAATTTTTATTAAATTTAAATTTTTATAAATGTGTAAAAATATTTTTTAATATATTTTCACGTAAGTCTCATATTTTAATTTAAATAATTTTATATATTATCAATAACATTTTAATATGGTCCTTACTTTCATTTTATCTTATTTGGCTATAGTTTATGTTTTCTACCATTTTTTTTCAAAACTTCTTTTCGTGAAAAAATGAAAATGTTTTTCGATCAAAAGCTAAAATGGATGTTGAATTGGATAAGCTGAAGAGTCGGATTAGATTAGGCCCAACTAAATCAGTGGGTATTTTTTTTTCAAAAAAAAAAAAGGGAAAAAAAACTCAGCTCAGTATAGTAAAATGCTGATATTTAAATTGGATATCTCAATCTATTTATTAACTATTTTATTTTTAAAAAAAAAACATTAACTATTTAAATTTAAAAGCTTAAAAAATTTAATCAAATTTAAAAATTGATCGATCAATTGGCTAATCCAAAATTAAAAATTTTAAAATAAAGAAATTAATACAAAGATTTGGACATTGAAGTACAATCGGTCCTTTCTTGATACATATAAATACCAATTTGATTTACCTAAACTAAGCCTTAAAAGCAGATATTAATCTTAATATTCCCAAATTATTTCCATTTATGCATATAAAATAAATTGATTTTCATTATCTTTCTGGATATTAGAAATTTTTTTGAAGACTATCCAAAAATTATTTTCTTTATTAGAAAATAACCCGCCGCCTATCTGTCGGGTTGTGAAATACTCTATCTTTCCTCCGGATCATGAGTCGCAAATATTTTCTCTCTCCTCTCTCCCATAAATATATATATATATATTTTTTAACACCCAATACATAAAAAATCCTGCAAATTAAAGTATAGAGATGGTGAAGGGCTAAAGCTAAGCCCCGCTAGAGCTAGCCACCTTGATAAAGACATCCTCTAATGTGGTGTCAGACAGACCCCAAGCGAAAACTGGGAATCTGGTTTTAGCAAGCTCAACTGCTTGAAATACATCTCCAATTCTGATTTCATTTTTCGGCATCTCGAATTTCTGTGTTCCAGAAGTATGGTAAGTCCGTTCAGCTTTTGGGGACAGTTGTTGCACCATCTTCACCACCTCTTCCTCATGATCCAAAGATGTTGTCATTGTGAACACATAAGAACCCCCATATCTAGCCTTCAGCTGCCATCAAAATTGTAATTAAAACATGTTCTTTCTATTCCTTGATAAATTCAAAAGCAGAAAGAACTAAGATCTAAGTAACAAATCAACAGGCAAACATCGCAGATAAGAAATGTTAAGTACCATGATCTCTGCTCTGCAGTGAAATAGCAAAGAAATTTCAAATATATAGGCATCATTTTGATACTAAGTTACCTCTTTTGGGTTTCCTATGCACTGCAAGCTGCCATCAACAAAAACGCCTAATCGATCACATAATGCCTCTGCCTCCTCCATTGAATGTGCTATAAACATGAAAACAAGCATTGTGAATAACAAGGGGGCAAAGTTCCTAGGTGTTGCTAGCCAGGAAAGAATTGAAAGGGATAGAGAAAGAAAGAGAGGATACTGGTAAGAATAATTGCACGGTCTTGCTTTGCACGCTTCACTACATTCCACAGATTGCTTCTTGAAGCTGGATCTAATCCAGTACTGGGTTCATCCATGTAGACAACCTTGCAAAATTTTCAAGCATTATGGGTGCTTTAAAGATGCTGTTTATATCCAAAGGTTTCATAAAGCAAAGTACTTATGGAGAGACTATAACATACTTTGGGATCCCCAATCAGTGATATTGCAACACTAAGCCTCCTCTTCATACCTCCACTATATTTCCCAGCTTGTTTATCAGCAACCCCACCATTAAACAAGTTGACACTCCTGAGAGATTCTTCCACTGCCTATGGTAACAACAGGGTAAGAAGAAAAGTGAAATTCAAATGTCTGATTCCATTAACCAGGCTAGAAAACTACACTGAATATGATCAATCTACTGCTGCTTTACCACGTTGTTTTCTTCATCCACAACAAAAATTTTAGCAATCACTGTGGAGTACATCCATTCAACTGTAGACATACTTCCAATCACATGCTCATAAGTGTCACCTAAATCTAATTGCTATGGCCTTGTGTATGTGAATTTTGCGTGCACATGTATGTGCAGTATAATTTCTTTGTTTATATATACTATGCATGCCAATTTTCCAACTGAAATCCTCCTAGGCTCATACAGTCATCTATTGATTAAAGAAAACAAACCACCTTTCAAATAACAATAAAAAAGTAAAGAAGATAAATGGCTTACTTGGAGCAAGGCAGAACCTTTTAGATTCTTAAGTCTGCCATAAAATAGCAAGTGTTCCCTTCCTGTCAAAGTTTCCCAGAGCAGGCTAAGATTTGTCCCCCCCAAGAAAAAGCAAATGTTACAGATGGGCTGGCAATGAAGTGGAGGGCAAAAATGCATTCTTTGAAGAAACTAACAAGGATTTAAGCTTACTCATGCTGGGGGCATACGCCCATGCTGGTATAAATCCACTCCATATGAGTCCGTATGTCCAAACCCTGAACATATGCTGTCCCCGATGTTGGCTTTGTGAGCCCAATCATCTAATCAGTGGAATAAAGTAACAGAATGTCACAGAAGTGCCTATATGAATCTGATTTTGAAAGAAAATTGAAGCCTAAATCAACATCAGGCAGAACTTCTCACAATAAACTCAGAATGTTATTGAGAAGCAAACAGAAAGCAGAAAGTAGAGACCAAATATAAGTGTGTGACTTGGAGTGGAGAGTTTATGTAGAACCAAATATAGTGAGACTTGAAGTGGAGAATTTTTATGAAAATGCTGAAAGGAATCCAAATCTCTCCTCCAAAGAACCTTCTTTGTGGGATTAAGAATTCAGAAAGAGGCTTATATAGCCAGTACATCTCCATAGCATTTATCAGTTCTATAAAATGTAAAACCTTGAAAAAAGTAATTACAATTGTGTTTCATGCTATCATCATCTTTCCACAGTAATCTCACTTGTAAAAGACTATTTAGGTATTTTAGCGTTGGGGAATCTCTATAGTTGTGCATATTAGAACCGTAGAGAACTTTGTACACTACTAACCATGCTAATGAAAGAAGTCTTCCCAGCTCCATTTGGACCGAGCATACCGAAGCATTCTCCTGGTGGCAAAGCAAGAGATATTCCTCGTACTGCCAGTTTTTCAGGGTTTCCATCCCTTCCTGGGTACACCTTTTGTAGGTTGTCACAAATAATTGCATGAGTTGTGCTTGGTTCCAGCAGTAACTGCTCAACCTTCTCTCTCTGTATTATTGAATAGAAAAATAGTGAGATCAACATCTATATATGAACGACATTGCTCAATTAATGCTAAAATTTTTGACACAAAAAAAGACCAAATGATAAATTTTGACAAAGATATGAAATAAACATCTAGCAAAGGCTAGTAATTTTACAGCTTTTCTATTTTTCAAGGCAGAGGTAGAATACAACTCAAGACCATCGACAATTGAAAATCTGTTGTTTGATAAACAATTATTAGTGATAGAACATTCTTCATTAAACATTGCATACTGAAAAGAAGATAAGCATCCTGTTGCATGTGCCTGTACAACTTTTCCATTTTCAATTTACACGTCCTCACAAAGATTAAAATTGCAAGAACTACTCATACAGGTTTACCAGATACAACAGCTCCCTACCAGTAAATTGCGTACTTGGTAACAACAACTAGATGTAAGGAAATTATTACCTCTTGAATGACATCAGGTTTATCCATATCAACAAAAACTTTAGATCCCTGCCTTTGAAAACTAGGCTTCCGAAAAGATGATGGACGCTTCTTCCCAAAGTTTTTCAAGAAAAATAGAGGACTTTTTCCACTTCCAGATGCTGAAACTTGATCCACATAATATGCAACAAAAAGTACCACCAACCACTCAACAAATATGATAATCAAGACCTGCCTCATTCCATTTTTGCTATCACTCAAATCTCCCCAACGCATTCCATGTGTCCCCATTGCATTTCCAGTGAAAGCATATTGTGAAAACTCATATAAACCCCGGTATAGAGAGAAACCAGGATATAATTCCAACACAATGATCCAGCCTCCTGCAGAAAACAGAAAAGTACCGCAATGAGTAAATATAGTAAAAAACGAGGCATGCACAAACCTAAAGACACATTAAACATTGAATCTAAGGCAACAACTGTTGGAAAATTCGGCTACAAAATATCCATTCCCATAGAACTATCTCAAAGAACAAGAGAAACACCTGAAAATGATTTCCTAAATTAAAGCATACAATGTGACCAGTCAAATTGCAGATGTTTCACACAGTGTCTACTTACTAGGAAATGATGAGTCTTCGACAAAGTTTTGGAAAAGGAAACCACCCAAGAGCCCCGTTCCAAAGACGCATATGTAGCTTACAACTATACCATTAAAATTTAATCACAAAAGATAAGAAAAATAGGTAATACTTTTAAAAGTGAATATTAATCGAAAAATAAAGCAAATAGCTAACAGCAAACCTGTAGCAGTCTTAACATTGGAAAACATTGCCGCAACTAGAAAGGCCAAGGAAATTTGCAGGTTTATATATATAAAATAAAACACAGATTGGATGCCATAGTCATTCAATGTGAAGAATTTCAACCCTGTAATATAACTCCATTAGTAACTGGAAGATAAGATAAAAGAATAAAGCACAAATGAGAGGAATATTACCGATAATTGAGCCAAATATAATGAAAACCAACATGTACATCAAAGATATGGAAAGAAAATATGTATAAGAAATCATCCAGTAAGGCCCATCACCAAGTCCATGCATCTTCATCATGATCCTCAGTTTTTGTTGTTTCTCATATACTAAAGAAGTCAACACCACCTACATCAACAGAAAAATATGTCATTAGGTGGCTTGGCTAGTTATTGTCTAACTCATTGAATGCAACTACAAAACAAAAGTAAACACATAACTATAATTAGCATTGAAGATAAAATCAGAAAACTAAGATTCAAATCATTAAACTCCAAGTGAGTTTTACAAAAAGCAGATCCAAATTAAGACAACTTTTCCAAATAGTCTCTATCAGAATGTTAAACTAAGCATCAGTGAAACACTTCCCCTATGACCAAAAATATGTCCCATTAAGGAGTAATCCTAACTTGATGTGCTTAATGTCTCAATATGGAATGTTCTTTTTCATGTTTCAGCTCAACAGACAAGATAAAACTTCATATGAAAGTTCAGTTGCCAAACAAAAGAACATTGATAGTAATTTGGAAATATAGGACTCATTATGATCACACAGTATAATCCTTAATACCCATAGTTTAACCTTTTCAGCCAATAAAAAAAAAATTAAAATAA
Organism: Manihot esculenta; assembly: GCF_001659605.2. NCBI lineage: Eukaryota > Viridiplantae > Streptophyta > Magnoliopsida > Malpighiales > Euphorbiaceae > Manihot > Manihot esculenta. The sequence goes on from NC_035166.2 coordinate 22,983,337, forward strand.
ACTGCTGATGGTGTTCATGCTTGAAACATAATTTGCATGGTTTAATGTTAATGAACTATGGTTCACATGCTTACAGGGAATAGCTGTAGAATGACCCATGTAAAGAAAAGTGTGCCAAGAAGAGATGCAAGATCCACATTGATCTTGCTGGCAGCTTTAGGCATTTCTTTGACAAACTCAAATAGCATTTTTGTACCAGGCCGTTGGAAAAACTGAAGGTAGGCATTTGACACCTGTAGGCAAAAATAATAAATTTCAGCAGTTTATACAGTTCATTTCAAATGATAAGAAGCTCAAAAAGCAAGTAAAAAAGAAAACTGCATAAGAAGGCACAGAAACAATGAAATCTACAATAGTCAATGTGAATAATATAAACCTAGATACCAAACAAATATATTAAAGGAGACGGTAAATTTTTAATGTGTTATAATTCTAACTGCAACCTTGTTCTTTTGAGAGGGAAAAGGCTTCCCTAGAACATAAGTTGCAGACAGCATAACTGGTTGCACAATGCCTCTGTAGCAGCCAAGCTACAAAGATGTCACCCAGCTACAACAATATGCAACACATTACAATGGAGGGGTCCTCTCCTCTTCCAAATTATAAACAATAATAATAATAAAAAAAAAGGAGATAATTACCTTCCCTCAAATTGACAAGTAATATCAAAGTCAGCATTCACAAGCACAGGGAGTCTTTCATGAAATAAATGGGAAAAGAATTAAGAAAAAATGAATAAAATGATGAAGAATTTGCAGAAATTAATAAAAAATATTAATAACAAAGTATAAATGTGAGGGGGACAGGGGACAATCTACTGCTCAAGAGAAAATGAAAATGAAAACCATATTCCAGTGTGTATAAGGGTATTGGACAGCCAAGAGTCAGTGATCTTAATCTATTTTTTATATCCATTAACCTTACAAAGTCATAGACCATTAATATTCTCAGAACCACAGTTCTCAAGTGTAAGGATATGAGTTTCTAACATTTACCAGATTCACAGAGCGAGGAACCCGCAGAAAGTTAAATTGGCCTGGAACCTCACCATCCTCGTAGGTGGAATTGTACCATATACTCACATTAAAATTATTAGCATTGGAGTTTAAGAAATCATAGGCTGCAGAAGAAGAAATTGTTAGGATACATCAAACATAATACTACATTCCCACAAAAAAAGAGAAAATTGCACCAGAATCAGGAAGGCAAACCTGCAAGTATCTCATTAATCTTCTCATCAGAATTCCCTTTGCGATATCCTTTGTATAGCTGTTCATTTATCTCGGAAGAACTATTGCGCCACAACCTCAGATCTTGAACACATGCTGCCTCTGAATTCAAGACAGAACAAATTCACTATATTACAAGCAAATGATTTGACATTATTAGAGAACTAAGTGGCAGGGTGACTGAATAAGATACAAAACAGGTCCAATGCAGAGTTGTTCGACTAGCCAATAATGCATGGTTGTGTGACTTCATAAAAGTAAAGCAAATAGGCATGGGATTTAAAGGCATAAATAATTTCCTCTGAGCCTTGTGAAGTAGCACAATTTGCTATAGTTTACAGCATGAATCTTACTCTAAGGTGATAAATCTATACCTTTTTGGAAGTCAATGATTGACTGAACAGAAACAGAGAATCTGGAGTTTGATGTGCATTGATGCTGAATATAATAGAGAGGAGAATCCTCAATAAAAGCTGGATCAAGAAAACTATCTCGTTTTGGCTCTGTATCTGAACCCTGAAACATTTTGAGAATTCTTACTAGTAGCAAAACCTACTATTAAAAGATTACAAATGATAAAAGTGAAATAAATAAAAAGGGCAAAATGCATAAAAAGAGAAGGGAAAAAAATTACCAGTGCATTGTTGGCTAAACTTTCCAGAAAATTGGAAGAATTTATAGTGAAAGAACTTGGGAATATATTCCCAGCCAAATCTGTGTAGAACAGCAAAATTTTAGATTAAGATTCAGATAAAAACCCAACAGTTCATTTCCAATTTTCTAATGGGTGAGACAAAGCAGTTATGGAGAATAAAAAATAAGATGCATATAAATTATCATAAAGGTGAATATCAGACACAAGCACACACAAAACCATATAAAAGAGGGAGGGCGAGAGGAAGAGAGTGAGAGAGATACTTTCTCCAAGTGATTGATTATTTCCAGTGAATAGTATAATTACAGGACAGGACCCTGTGCTCCTGCATGAATCATTTGGCAAGTCTGTAAATGGGATAACTTCAGATCTGACTGCACGATACTGGGGAGCTGGAATTTGTAAGAGAGGAGGCCACTGCGGGGGGCTTGGAATGGAACAGGTGGCAACTTGATCCAAAGTTGAGTATTGCAAACCGCAAACTTTCTCTGGTTGTCCATCTCCATTTGTATCAACAGTAGTACAACCACACTTCCTACTAGGCTTGTTCAATTCATTGTCAATCAAACGTTGAGTGATAACAAGTAGTATGCAGAGGATAAATGGAAATAAAATGAGCCTGCAATTTGTCTTAGCGTTTCGCTTCTGGTCAAGAAGAAGAAGAAGAAAAAGAGCGGATAAATCACGTTCAGTATCTTCATTGTGTAATTAAAATTCAGAATCTGTGTTAAGCTTCCGGTATATTGAAAATTAACTAATCCCAAATTGACATGGAAAAGCCTCTTTGGCAGTCCATAATTGATATGAATAAAAAACAATAATTGTTCTAGTAAATGTTTTCTACCAGTTGTAGACAGACAGACATAAAATTATAATTAAGTTTACCTAGAAACGCTTAGCATTTGTCATGTACATAATTGTTTGCAGCACCAGACAAATAGAGTTGGTAGTTGCTAATTAACGACAATTGAATTATCCAAAATCAAGAGTTAAGAAAATAACACATTCCAATTAAAATTTGCCCATTGGCTATTGCTGAAATTTCTCTATGAATTTGCGTATTGGAGCAGCTAAGCAATGAATTTGACCACATATAGATTATATAAGAAGAAAAAGGGAAAATATCAAAAATAAAGGGAAAAAGAAAAGCAAACTCTTAATCAATGACAAAATTTAGGTATGAAATGCCAAAGCGAAAACAAAGAATATATACGGAACGCCCTCCTTCTCTCTCTCTCTCTTTCTCCCCCCTCCTTCAATTCCTCAGACTAAACACCCCAACAAACCTCGCATCTCAGAACTCACACCAGTAGGTAAAAATGAAAGAGAAAAGCGCATGTGCATAGACGGACGAGCGAGCAGTAAACCCAACAATATCAATCCATAATCTAACTAATCATACAAAACCCAGAAAGCAAAACAAAAATATGAAGGGGAGAAAAAGAAATACCGGAACCTTAATCAGCAAGCAAGAATCAAAACATAAACACAGCGAAAAAGAAAATCAATCATAAAAACAGAGCAATTTTTCAAAAAAAAACCAGCACTATGCTCACAAGTCAGCAGAAATCAAAATAAGAGAAAGAATCTACTAGCAAACATTTACTCAAAAAGAGCATCACTTACATATAAATATAAGGCGAGAGAGAGGGAGAAGCAAGTGATAACCTGATATGTTAAGTTCTTTCTAAGCAAAGCATCAGCTTGAGTCCAGAAACTTGCAGGGCCATGTGACGTGTCCGCCATGGATGTGCTAAGCAAGGATTTGAATGCACAGTAATAAGCCCAGATAAGAATATATTACCGTTGAAATTCCCGCCAACCAAGAGAGAGAGGGAGAGAGAGGGTTGCTGTGTCAGTGTGACTTGTGATCAGAAGAATGCGATTTCAATTCTCTGCTTTATGAGCACAAAAGAATTGAGATCGAACGAAGCGGAGTTCCTCATTTTATGTAGTTCGTTAGGCACGTAATGTAATACGGTAATAATCACCAAATATTCGAATTACCTTTTTACCCCTCCCTATTTCTTTCGATTTTCAGGGTTCGGTTACTGGCTCAAGATTTTGGCTGTTTGACTTTCAGTTTTACTTGACTTTGGACAATATTTTCACTGCCCAAATTACCTTCAGTTAAATGTCTGTATTACCCTTGATGCATTTGGACAATTTCTAATATCTTTTTCGGAAGTCCCGAAATGCCCTTCTGATTGTCCTAAAATATCACAAGCGCCCTCGACCAGCTCTATGGCTTATAGGAGTAGTGGTCAATTCAATAAATTGTGGAGATGTTGTGCAATTTCCTAAGTCAATTACCCATCGATTTGGGTATTATTCAAGCGAAGTTGGTTCATTAAAGAAATTGTATAATAATTAAAATCTTGTGTTAGTTCGATAAACAGTTGATATATTGATTGCATAATAATACTAAATCTACGGTTTAAAGAATATTAATTTGAATTTTTTAATGATGTTTTTGTGGTTTCTTAGAAGGCATCATCAACATGTCTAATGCAAGATAAAAGGTAGAAAACTACATTTCCTACTCTTACTTCACTCCATTTCATTTACTAATTTTTAATGTACGTTAAAATTTCAACTCAATTTCATTTAAAAAAACATGTGAAATATAAATTTTCTTTATAATTTTATTATTGAGACTTTAATTATTTGATAGTATATAATTTTTATATTAATAATAAAATAGTTCGGTCTAAACTGACTTAAATAATTTTTAAATTCATTTTTAACTTAATTCAAAATGATTAATTCAAATCATTTAATAATTTTTTTAGTAACTATTATATATAATTTAAAATTATCATAATCCATAACTTGCGATGGGATGGGATGAGATTAAATTCTAAGCAGCCAATTTATTATTACAAATAATATATGCTTTTTACAGATTTCAAATGCCATTTTTCAGTTAAATCTTGAGTTTTATGAGTTTATGGTTATCTTTTGCTGTTCATAAACCATCGACGCTTGCTTGTGGTTGTGAAATATGATGAATTGAATTTATAATATTTTGAATTCGAATTAAATAAAAATAAATTAATATATTTAAAGTAAATTAGGTTATATGGTTTTGTTTCATGATAATCATAGATTTAATATGTTGAGATGATGAAGTTAATGTGATGGTGCCGGAAATTAAAATTAATTAATTTATCTTGTTCAACTCCAAAAATTAATTCATTAATCGGTTTAGTTGACCTCTAAACAAGTGAAAGTGAAAGAAGAGGACATATGCGAAACGAAATTGCTTAGCAGGTAAGAGAAGAATGAGACGCGAAAATACCATGCGGTTTGTCGTTTCAAATGTTTGACTATCAAATTGTTAAAAGAAAATAGGGAAAATCTTGACCACAAAAAATAATAATAACAAATAATTAAAAAAAAAAACACTTAGATTTTTTTTTTTTAATTAACAACATCATATTTTCCATCCCCGTTCGTGTCAACACAAGCACAAACCACATGTTAATAAATTTTTTAATGGATGATTGAGAAATAAAAGCATATCTAAATTTTACCCCTTTAATAATTATACCATTAAATATATATTTTTAATAATTATAGCAAAATTAAACTCAATAATAGTTAATTACTCCATTAAAAATAGGGTAAAATTATTAAAAAAACAAAAATTTAGGGAATAATTATAAAAAAAAAAAGTAAAGTGTGAACAAAACCAAATAATCCACTGAATAAATTCCTTTTATACTATTAGAGTTAATCGCGTATAAATCTTTCCTTTTACGGAGTGGTCCTCGTAATCGCAATTAAACTAAAATTAGCCATCCGCGTGGGCTTGTTGATTTCTTCACTCGGTGGACTAATACTACAATTAATTAAGATATTGAATAAATTGGACATGGTCTAGGAAGAAGACATCAAGAAAATACCTTCAGCCAATTTTTAAAACAGAGAAATACGTAGGAAGAAACAATTGTGTTAGTCAAAGAATTAAAGAAACGACAATCATATCTTTTAAATTGTGAAAAACTTATTCGAGCCAACTAAATCAGTTGGATTTGAATTTTTTTATATATAAATTATAATCCACAGTTACCTCACAACCACTTTAGTCTAAAATTATGTTATTTTAAAAAAAATTTAATATTTAATAAAATTTAATATTTTTAAAATAAAATAATTAAAAAGTTAATAAAAAATTATTTTTTTTAATATGTGGAAAAAAATAAAATGAAATTATTAGATGGATGGAGTAATAACAAGTTTGAACAATTGTATGGAATATGACTTTTACACGTACGGTGATCAGGGGTTGTGGCTGCTTGTGGGCGTGAAAGCTCCAAGGAGAGGAGTCGGGACCAAACCAACAAATTAAACGCGGCTTATTAATTACAAGACTAATTAAGCAACAAGGAATTCCAAAATATACAACAATTATTTGGCGGGTTTTCGCCATTCGGTCGTTATTTAGCAGAAGCAGGAGATTATTCCTGCCAGTATCTGAGCAATGACTTCCATTCTTGGTCATTGGATTCACATTATCCCATAGTTTGAAACTTATTTTTTTCCCAAAATAATTGATTTCAACTTAATTAATATCCTGTTGTTTCGATTCAAGTTGTTCTGAATGATGTGATGAGATTTGATTTTTCTTTTTTAGTTCATATTAACGACAAGTTTGATGACAGTTTTAAATAAAAGTTTACAAGTTCCTTAAGCTCCAAGTAAATAAGAGTATAGCTATGGGTGAATGAAATAAGTTAAAAAATAATCTTGACTTGAGAGATGAATACAAGAGGTTATTCAAAAGATTACATCTTAAGTACGTCCTTATGATTGTTTTATATTCTATCATGTTTTGTTACGTTTCATTGAGATTAAGTTGATATATTAATGACATAATTTTTTAAATTAATTTTTTTTAATTTTTAATTATTTTATATAAAAAAAAGGAATTAGATGCTTGACTACCAGATTAATTAAAGATTTTTTTTTTTCCTTTCATGTCAAAACAACGGGAAAAGTTGCATTTTCAGTTGTTACTTATTAGTATTATCGTATTGAATTGACTAGCATTTTTAAATGAGAAGTAGAGGTTGATTCTCATATGTGGACATTTTATTTTTGTATTTTTTTATTTTTTAGGTTTCATGCAAACACGTAATAATTGAGATGACAAACAGAAATAGACAATGGATTTGTTCTTTCTATTAACAGCATAAGATAATCCAATGATATCTCTATCAAAGTAAAAATGTTAATTAAAATTCTTAATCCTACATTTTTTACAAATTACACCAAGTGGCACATTTCGTAATTCCAACCAAATTCAAGCTCGAATTATACGCCAATCACTCTACCACAATACCCCCAGCGATCCAGCATCGTCGCGATTCAGCGGCACAACTCGTAAACTTCCGGGAAATTTAAACGAATCAAACCCGATTATCTTCCTGTCAGCATTCACAAGCTACCCCAAGTATAAACCATAAGCCATGAACCGCGCTTTTTAAAGCAGATGCAGGCCGTCTCAGTGAACCAACAAAAGCATTGAAAGAGTGAAAAAGGGACCAGAGCTATGGAATTACAAAGAGGAATTCCTTTACTATACCAGCAATTCAAAGCTCTATTGAAGAAGAACCTGTTGCTCTCATGGAGGAACAAAAGCGCCGCGTTCCTCCAGTTATTTTCGTCATTTTTCTTCATATTCCTCCTCTTCTGCATAGACAGAGCCACTGAAGCTAGCAACTCTGATACCACGGAATATAAGTCGGTACTCAATCCTCAGCCTCTGGTCTCGCCGCCGATCCCTCCCTGCGAGGACAAGTTCTACATTAAGAAGCCGTGCTTCGACTTTGTGTGGAGCGGAAACGACAGCGTTAGACTGAATCGTATTGTCAACTCAATAATGGCAAATAATCCTGGCAGGTTGATTCCGTCCAATAAGGTATGGAACAAGGAAATGAGAATTTGGTTGAGGACCAATGAAGAAAAGAATCTTATTTTGTATTAACACAAATTTCGTTTCATTATTATTAATGTGTTTAAGAAATGTCTAGTTTTAAATTTAAACAAAATCAAGTGAGAAGTGAAAAGCTCTACTTTGACGATGAATGTCTGATATTGGCGTAAGTACAATTTGACGGTTATTATTTGGAATGTTGATTCAATATAGAGCTTCATTTGTTTAGGTCTGTTATTTTGCTACTGTTGATATTGTTTTTTTTTCCTTGTATTTATTGGACCTTTTGTTTTTCAAATTAGAATTTTCTGTCTTTTTTTAATTAGTTAAACAAGCTATGAGCAGTGTTTAATGGCTGTAGATAGTAGCTTTTCGAATTGGTTGCAATTTTGAATATTCTAATTGTTTTCTGAGAATGTAAACAACCAAAAACAATTTAGGAGGCTTTCAATTTTCTTAGGGAAAAAAAAAATCAACTAGCACCAAATTTTAGTGTTTTTTTTGAAGTTTTTCTTTAGTTATTTGAATTAGGCTAGTTATGGTTAATCACATCTACGAGCAATTCGTAGCTTTATCTTATTTTGCAAGTTCAAGTGCTGGTTTTATTTTCATTCCACAAAATTTCTCCTTATTTTATATTTTGGTTTTGCTTGATTGAAAACTATTTGAAGAGACAAACTCTGGAAAGTTGAAAGCTAAACTTATTTCTTGGACATTAAACATCATGAAAGCTCTCCTGTTTACCTTTTCAATGTACAGGTGAAATCATTCAGAACTACAGAAGATGTAGATACTTGGCTTTTGAATAATCCTATGCGTTGTCCTGGAGCTCTGCATTTCAATGATATAAATGCCACTGTTATCAGCTATGGCATACAGACTAACTCTACCCCAGTTAGAAATAGGGGATACTTTGAAAATCCTACATTCAAATTTCAAATCCCACTTCAGATTGCAGCAGAGCGTGAAATTGCTCGGTCTATCATTGGAGGTGCAAAATGACACATTTACTTTTCTATATTTGATTTGCCATTTACATGTAATGTAACTCCAGATATCCAGTTCCAAACTTTAGCTGGGTATTAAGGAATTTGTTTATGCTCTTTTGGCTAAATTTTGACATAAACGAAGTGTCTTATTTATTCATTTGAACAAACATTGCTTATTTTATTATTGTGGATAAACAGATCCAAACTTTAGCTGGGTAGTTGGACTTAAAGAATTTGCACACCCTGCAAAAGACGATTTCTCCATATTGGCAACAATTGGACCAACTTTCTTTCTTGCGTTTGCCATGTTCGGATTTGTGTTGCAAATTGGATCTTTGGTGGCAGAGAAAGAACTCAAACTTCGCCAGGTTTGACTTTATCCTTTTTGGACTTGAGTAGGACTAGAAATGATGACTGCTCAGGAATTGTATCCCTGCACATCTTAAAGATCCCCATTTCCTATCACACTGTTCCATACCTGAAACCTCCCAGTTGGAATCTCAAGCTTTAGTGAGTTGTCCCCTGCTGATTCCTCATCTTTTTCATTGTGTTATTTATTTATCTTTTATCTGATTCCACAGGCAATGAGTATGACAGGTCTTTACGAATCTGCATATTGGCTCTCTTGGATCACATGGGATGGAATACTTGCACTAGTGTCATCACTTCTCCTCAGTCTTTTTGGAATGATATTTCAGTTTGACTTTTTCAAGAAAAACAATTTTGCAGTTGTGTTTCTTGTGTTCTATCTTTTTCAGCTCAATATGGTAAAACTACTCAATGTCTCTTCCATGTACTTTTCACTGATTTAATTTATGCTTATTCTACCAACTCTTTCCTGTTATTTTCTCATGTTTGATGACAGGTTGGTTTTGCCTTTTTGCTGTCAAACTTCATTAGCAAGTCATCTTCAGCCACAACAGCCGGTTTCTCTGTATTTATTGTTGGCTTTTTTACACAGGCAAGATTCCTACTCTATCATTAACCACTTTTTTAAAACCCGGACTGGACATCCCCAATGTATTGCAGTAGCCATAAATCTGATGGAATAATTGTCTGGCTGATATTTTATCACCCTTTCTAAGGGACAAAAAAGGATATACTAGTTGACATGAAAGTCAAACCTTCAAGCTAGCTGACGCAAACTGGGTTTCTGAAAATTATGTTTTTCTTCAAGCTTGATTTAAGCAATGAACAGGTTGAAAAAATCTTATACACCTCTTTTATTGGGACCCCGCAGATTCATAGTACAAGTAAATAGAGCATGCGTCCACCCTCCCTCTCTTCTCTTTATGGCCTAAAATAGAGTCGAAGTCAAATTCTTGATTCAATCTCTTTCCCCAGCATTTCAAATCAATTTCTTTGTCCTCACATGAAGAATTACATTGAGTATTAGCATTTAAATTGTTTCAATATTTTATTGGATTCTGCTGTGTTTTCTTTAAGCTCATGTTTAACTAAAGCCAACTTTTCATTTCGCTAGAAAAGAAAAAAATGAAAGGAGATGTCTATTAATTAGAAAATATAGATCAATTACGAGTCCTTATATTTGTTACTCTTCATATTTTTTTATGTGTTATTTTATTATTAATATATTTGTAAAGTCATTAATTAAAGTGAATTAATTGTTTCTCTTGTGGTTGCAGCTGGTTACCATATTTGGATTCCCATATGGTATCAAAGTTTCTAATATTCTAAGAATTATCTGGTCATTGTTCCCACCCAATCTTCTTGCTATAGCCGTGAATTTGCTTGCCGAGGCAACTGCCACTCCTGAAGATGTTGGGATTAGCTGGAGTAGACGGACAGAGTGTGTACGAGATGCTAGTGCAGCAGAAGAGTGTGTAATATCAATTGTATGTAAAAACTTTCAAAACTCACACATTAAAAGAACTTGCAGTATTTAAGCTCACAATGTAGTAAAATAATAGATGAGACATTCATTGGTAAAATGATTTTTCTACTTTTTCCCCTGTAGTTTTCTTCTCTTTTCATTAAAGTTAAGTTAAATTCTTGCCATTCAAGCTGATCTTAAATTATATGTTGTTGACAGAATGGTGTTTACTTATGGCTTACAGCTACATTCTTTGTCTGGTTTGTTTTGGCAATCTACTTTGACAATATAATTCCAAATGCATATGGTGTGAGAAAACCTATATTTTATTTCTTAAAGCCTGGATATTGGACTGGAAAAGGTGGAAATAGGGTGGAAGGTAGGTGAGCTTTAAGTTCGGTCTGTTTCCCGCATATCTTCTTGTTGCTAATTCTTCTCTGTGTTTTTCCCTTAACAGAGGGTAGCATATGTAGTTGCATGGGTTCAGACCCACAACAAGAGCACATTACTCCAGAAGATGATGATGTCCTTGAAGAGGAAAATCTTGTTAAACAAGAAGCAAAAGACGGTTTAGTCAATCCAGATGTTGCAGTTCAGGTACGTGGACTTGCAAAGGTGTATGCTGGGACTACGAATATTGGTTGCTTTAAATGCAAGAAAACTTCACCTTACCATGCTCTCAAGGTAAGCAACATCTTTTCAACTGTATTATCTGCTTATTTTAAGAATGTACTCAAATATACTTTTTAAGCTCTTTTACGTTGCTTGGACACATCTTATTTAAGAATTAACTGCAGGGTTTATGGATGAACTTAGCTAAGGATCAATTGTTCTGTCTCCTTGGACCAAATGGTGCTGGAAAAACTACAGCAATCAATTGTTTGACAGGCATAACACCATTGACAAGTGGAGATGGTATTACACACATTTGTTTCCTTGTTTATCAATCACAATTACATTGGAAACAGGGATAAGGTCAACTGAGATATAATAATGTTATGAACTGAATTGTTAACAGCTCTGATTTATGGATACTCCATCCGAAGTTCTGTTGGCATGTCCAACATTCGACGAATCATAGGAGTTTGTCCTCAGGTGAAATATGTATGAGTGTGGATGCGCACACATTTATTTGTGCAGATTTTGTCTTTCTTTATGTTTGCTTGTGCGTGTCTATTTACAGGCAGTTTCCTTTTACAGTTTGACATCCTTTGGGATGCATTGTCTGGTGCAGAGCATCTCCATCTCTTTGCTAGTATTAAAGGCCTACCCCCAGATTCAATAGATTTGGTATGTGTAATTGCTTATTTAACCTGGAAAGATGTTGTCATAATGCTTTCTTTCAAATGATTGTTCGAAGGTCAACTGTGCTTTGATCAATTTTTGTGTTTGCGGTTATTTGTACTTCTTTCAAGTGCAGGTTGCTGAGGAATCATTAGCAAAGGTAAGACTCACTGAGGCAGCTAAAGTCAGAACCAGGAGTTATAGTGGAGGAATGAGGCGCAGGCTCAGTGTTGCAATAGCCCTTATTGGGAATCCCAAGTTGGCCATTCTTGATGAACCAGTATGAAGAATGGAATATTTTAAATTGTACATGCATGTTTGATCTAATTGTACGTGCATATTTGTTAATTTCAATTAGTAACCTGCAGACTACTGGTATGGATCCAATATCAAGAAGACACGTCTGGGATATTATACAGAATGCAAAGAAAGGCTGCTCCATTATTCTGACAACACATTCAATGGAAGAAGCCGACATTCTAAGTGATCGCATAGGAATTATGGCCAAGGGTAGGCTCCGATGCATTGGAACATCAATTAGGTTGAAATCAAGATTTGGCACTGGCTTCATCACTAATGTGAGCTTTGTTGAAAGCACTGCTGGACAATCTCCTTCCAATACAACTGTGGATCTTGCCAATCATCATGAGGATGTAAAGCAGTTCTTCAAATATGTATGTTGAATGACTAAAATAGTTCAAGAGTTTCTATGCTTTTCAGAGTACTCTATTTCTGACTTGGGTAATGCCTTGACAGCATTTGGATGTAATGCCAACAGAGGAGACCAAATCCTACCTGACTTTTGTAATTCCCCATGATAGAGAGAAGCTTTTAACGGTAAGCATTTTTGAATTCCTGTTTTGCTTTTCTTATTATTGTGAAATGTCACCTTCATGGCTTAAAAATTGTTGGCTTATACATGTCAACTTGAAAGTAGGACGATGGAAGAAATTATGTATATATATAGTACAGTGGAAAGCAGCAATTTTCATGAACTGAACAGACACAAATGTGTAGATTTGGCCTGCTAGTTTAATGTAGCACACGTTTGTTCCTTCATATTAATTACTTTGTCAGTGCTGAAGAAAACAACATTGTTTTGGTTTATGCGAGATAAAGTATATTTTTTTAATAGGTTTAGAAAATTAACGATATTATATGCAACTATTAGTGTTATGTTTCCTTATATGGACTACAATCAGGGAATTGTATTTGCTATAATTTGATATGCTCGTTTCACTATTTACTGAGAACAGTGGAACAGACTTGTTGGTCATTTTCTTCAAAATACTCAAGTCTTCAAATCTTCAACAGAAGCAACAAAATAGATAGTCATTGAAGAGTTCAGTCACAATTATTTACTGCCCCTTTTTTTTCTTCACAAGTTTTATTTGACATTTAAAATCTTAACAGAGATTTTTTTCGGAGCTTCAAGATAGACAGAGAGAATTTGCTATATCAGATATTCAAATTGGCCTTGCAACGCTTGAAGAAGTTTTCTTAAATATTGCCAAGCAGGCAGAACTAGAAAGTGCTGCGATCGAGGGGAGGTTGGTCACTTTGACCTTAACATCTGGAGCCTCAGTTCAGGTAGGAACAATTTGTTTAGTCCTTTCGTAAATCAAGCTACTTGAGTAGGGAAAAAAAATTCAGTCCTAAATTTGACCCTCACATTTGCTGCCTACAATGAAAATGTAGATACCTGTAGGAGCTAGATTTGTTGGGATTCCAGGAACAGAATCTCCAGAGAATCCTAGAGGCATAATGGTTGAAGTATACTGGGAGCAAGATGATTCTGGTGCTCTCTGCATTTCTGGTCACTCTGCTGAGATGCCTATGCCTCCCAACGCTCAACCATTTAGTTCAGCAGCCCCACGTTCTAATAGAAATTTCCTTAGCCGGAGGAGACAACCAGCTTATGGAATCGTGATCGACCCCAATCAGAATAGTTCTAGTAATCCTTGATGATAAGGTTCCTCATTAAATCTTATATATTATTGTATTCTGATAATCTGTTATTTTTGGTACTAGTTGATAGCTTTGTTCTACCCTTTTATTTGGCTATTTTGTATAGAATTTTGATATTTGAATGCTTCAAAATAATCTCCCAATTTTCTTTTGGGTATGCCGTAGGAGTTGGTTATTAGACAGAATAACATTGTATAGATATTGACATTTTAATCTCGATTTGAGTTATTCAAGTAAATGAAAGTTAAATATTTATATCCGTTAAACTCAACGAAGTGGAAGGCAAAATATAGAGATTGAAAATTCTTATACATATCAACTATTCTTCTATTCAAAGGTGAAAGTAATTAATCTTATTTTTAACATTCCAGTTCCTTCCCTCCGAAGGTAGAAATTTCATTAGCTTGATGGGCTCTAAAGGCCTAGATCATAGTAGACAAAATATACAAAAAATAAAGGCTATTAAGTCCGAAACTTAAAGTCAACAATTCAAAACCCACAAGAAAAACACCACTTCGTAGGAAGCTACGAAGTCTAAGAACTGCTGCGTTGCCGTCTACCTAAGATGAAGCTGGTAGTGGAGGCTTGTGTATTGTTGTTAACTAATAAAAACCATCATTGGAGTAACTACATATCAGAGAGAAAGAGACCTCAAACCATCAAAAAGCCCAGCAGCCAAACGTTCTCCTAAAAAGTCTGAGAGATGATTGGGGATATTGGGCAATGTTCTTCGGCGACCATTCGCGAAGGATCTATCGTCCATGAAGTGAAACTCAACAAGAGATTCCAGATATGCTCAGTATCATAAACGATTCAGCACTCTCAAAACAAGAGAGAGCATGAACGAAGGAAAAAAATGGATCAAGAAGACAAGACTTCCAGTTGGATTGTAGGACAGCAGAAGACATGTGCTTTGTTCAGACCCTGGTGAGCCTCCTCTCCCCAATAAAATGATGATTCCTCATCTTCGAACATATAAAAAGAAAAGAAGAAACAACAGCACAAGATAGCTAAGAAAAACCCTCCGCATGTTAGCCTCACTGTTTCTAAAAGAAAAGTAAAAAAAGAAAACCAAAACTGAATGCATCTCAGCTCTATAGGGTAGGGGAAAGGAACTCATATGAAGCTGGGGAGGTGAGGCCTCCCTCTACCCTAAAGAGTAGAGAGAGGCCGACAGCAGAAGGAGGGAATAGAGAGGCCGACAGCGAGAGAGAATGAAACGAGCCATGGCTTTCTTCATTGCTATGGAATTATGGATACACAGAAATGGGAAAGTGTGGGAGAACAAGTTGATTACTATAGTTGTTGTGTGTAACCGTGTGTTGCGAGGCCTCCACGAGTGGCGTTTGGCTTAGGCATCAAAGTTACCGATCCAGCAACCCACAGTCAGGCTTTTGCCTGGTTTAGCAGCCTCCAGTAGGAGGAGCTTTGAAACTAAATATTGATGTTGCTTTTGATCTCAATGCAGAGGCTGGCTGGATTCTCGGGAATGAATATAGGCACTCCATGGGCGGTTGTATGATGGCCTTAGGAGGAATTGACAATCCAGCTCTAGCTGAGGCTTTATATATGTGTGAAGCGTTAAGTTAGTTGAAAGACAAGAATGTTAGTTGCAGAGATGCCGACGGATTGTATAATTTTAGTTCAGACTCTGCATAATTTTTCTTTTGATTAATCTTGTTTTTATTCAGTCTTATTTTGGATCTTTAGTTCTTAATATTAAAAATTTGATGAGTGATGTTAAACAAATGAAATCAGCGAATCAGAACTAAAAGCTTGATAAGTGATGTTAAACAAATGACATCAGCGAATCAGGACTAAAAGCTTGATAGTGATGTTAAACAAATGAAATCAGCAAATCAGGTGGTCCATACGCTAGCTAGGGCATCTCTTCCATTGTCTGATTCGGTAGAATGATTGCAATAAAATTTAAGCTTTTTATTTATTTATTTTTTTTAAATCTCTCTCTAAGAAATTTTAGAGAGAGAACTCTTGGTGTATTTTTCCCATTCCCTTATCTTTCTCGCATGCATTAACATTCAATTTCATCATTTTCAAAACTTTAAACTTCCTTGCAATGCCTGACGTCAAAAATAACATTTCCAAGCACTCCGAAACTTAGCCTGGAAAATGCATTCTTGTAACCTTAAAAAGTCTAAGATTCGACTCTCCTAACCTCTATTTCAAAAAAAAAAAAATAACATTTCCAATATTTCCTTCGACGCCTGATCTGTGTAAAATAATGTTAGCCAGACATCAAAATTATGCGACCAATCAAGAGCTTTAACGCTTCTTCAGCTATTTTAATACACGCTAAATCTCAGGCCTTGGGGTCGGGATGAGGAAAATCAGTCAGGTTGTGAAACTTGAAAAATGATAAACGCATAGATACTGAGCAATATAAACGAGAATACATTCAGTGTTCAGATCCATGGTAATTAGAAATAAGTTTAATTACATAACGAACTGCCGCCTACCAAGATGAAAAAGGAGAAGAAAAGAAAATTACACAATTGACATCTAAAGACCCACCGTCGAAACAAACCACAGTTTAGAATAAATGTATGATTGTAGCACAACGAATAACTCAAAACCTATGATGTATATTCACTCACACAGCCACTGCAGCAATATCTAACATAAAGAGTCTGGGATCGACAAGCTTTCCAACTATAGATAAAGTTTCTAGTTTCACAACATAATCTTACATCACAGACAACAACTACGTATGAAATCAGAAAGCCGCCCATTGTGCTAACCTCTTGAATCTCAAGGCACCAAAAAAAAAAAATCACCTCTTCCACTCAATATGGGTTGCCTTTGCTGCAAAATCAATCAACATCCAAGTTAGCATTTGGAGATGTGAATCATTTGACTGTGGAAAGAACAACTCCACAAGTAGATGTCCTAAGAAGTGATATTTGAAAATAGGTTGACTAAAACTGCTTTAAGAAGTCATTTTACTACGAAGTATGATGCATTCAAGTGCAATCCATAAGCAAAAATCAGTAATTCAAATGAGAAGTTAAAACTTCATACCATTTCCTTCTCTTGATGATAACACAGGTCTGTCACTTTTATTCCCCACTTTCCCACCAGAATTAACAGTCCGTGTCCTTGGCGATTGTGAGTTGATTTTGCTATTTGTTGAAGATGGAAGCGAATGACGCCGAGCAAGATTATTTTTCTCAGCTCCATCTTGGCTAAACCTTGGGGAACCTTGTGCTCTCAGCTTTGCTTTTGCAGATTCAGTAACTGCCATATAGCTTGGGAGTGCTGGACTACTCTGTAATCCATTTTCTGCACGTTCTTGCTTTGCCAGACTAGAGGCTTTCCTGCTAGCTTTATGATTTTCATTGATTGTTGGATCTTCCTTATAGCTCAACTCCCCATTCGTAACAGGAGAATTTTCATCTTTACCAACATTCTCTACTGAAGGCTTTGATTCAACCATGGTTTGATCCGCGTGTAATTCTGATGCTTCCTTTACTCCTAGCGGTTCTGCTGTTGTTTCTACATCGGGCAATTTGGGGGCTATCAAGGTTGGTTCATTCGTCACCACATCAGGTACTTTGGGCATAGCCAAATATGTTTCTTTCTTCGTCTTCTCCCCCGAATTATTCATATTCTGTACCAAAAGGTTATCACCAGAAGTGCCTGATACCTTTTCCAAACTTTGTTTTGGCTTCTCAATTTCTACCTCTGCCTGAACAGAGCTTTCAATTATTGGATTATGGACCTTTCTCAGACTACGTTTTACCTTTTCAAGCTCATTTTGTGGATTTTCCTGCACTGTATCAGTAGGAAGGCTTGAAGGTCTCCTACGGTTGCGCTTGGGTTTCTCAAATTCAGAGGTTACTTGCACAGAAGTATTGTCAGCATTTGCAGCAGGGACCCTCCGAACACTGTGCTTTGGCCTACCAGTTTCAGCTTCTGGCATATGACCATTAACCTGCTTTCTCTGAGTTTTAGGGTAAGAAATTTTCTTTGGTTGGGGAATTGGTTTCCAAAAGTTGGACGCAGACCAACGTTCTAACCAGTTTGAAACCGAATTTGGTTCGGCAGGGTCATAATAAAGGCGTAAAGGCATCACAGTAGGTGATGAAGCCACAAGCTGAAGAAACAAACCCAGCAGATATTAAATGGATTAAAATGTTCATATAGTCAATGCATACTTCATAATTGATACTAATAAACGGAACTATTAAACATCTACACCCCAAAATTGAAGAAAGCCACTGCCAAAATAAAAGATACTTGTAGAGAGATATGCATCAATTTAAGATTGATGTGATAAAAGGCACAGGAAGCAAATAGAACCCAATTATGTGGCAGATACAACCTTGTCAAATAATTTAAGGAGCAAAAAGTTCAACATTCCCCAAAATGTTTGCAAATTGTGCTGCTATAGTGTGATGATAATTACAACTCTCATCATTACAGAAACAAGTTTCACTAACTGGATGATTCCTAATTTGCAAACTTCAGCAAGGAATAGAAGTACAGAAGGGTATGACAATCTCTTGTCATGGCAGTATGGCAATCATACCTTGTGAACAAAAGCATTTGCCGATAGCCTTGCTCTTTGGATAGAAATATTAGCTCCATTAAGATCCCCATGCTTGCCCTCCTGATGGAAAAACATATAAGAAACTAGATGATGGTCAAAGTGAAACATGCAGAACACCAATTAGACACACCATGTGTATGAGGTCGGGATAAGACAAATCCAACAACAGAGAAGTACTCACATAGGTCACACTCTTTCGGCTTTTTCCAAGACACATACTGAAACAAAATTGAAGTTTTCTAATGCAAAAGTTTAGGCATTAGACCAGCTTACTAGTCATATTTAGATTGATTCAATCTTAGAACAGATCAAACAAAATAACCAAAAGAAACTACAAGAAATACACCTATGGACCTCTCTCTCTGGAACACAAGACACTAAAAACATGTAATGTGGTTCAAAATATCATTGCACCTTCCAAATGACAAAAATTACTAAAAAACAATAATTCTCAGGTATGCAATAAGAACAACCGCAAACTAAACTTATTTAATTTGTAAGGTAACTTTATGAGACAATAAGCCAGACTGAAGAGCCTGAGTCATGTAAAATTGAGAAAAGTTTAAGCTTTACAAAGACAAGCTTCAAGTCAAAGTAGTTAATGGGCTTATACAAGTAAACTTGATAATTTTACTGCTCCAGCATAATACACAAGAACATATAACTCTAAGGTCATAGTCCCATAATATTTAGATGCAATGGGAATACAAGTGAAGAGTTTATTTATAAATTTAACTCAACTACCAAACTCCCATTACATCAGAGATCCTGAATGCACCATAACAAGAAGACATGTTCCCAATAACATTCATGAAGAAAAGATAAGTAATTAACTACAGGAGGGTTTATTCAAGAAAGTACCAAAGGCCTCACCATGCTGAATTTTTTAAGAGCATGCCGCCCGCCATATGAATTCCTAACTTTTATTCCTCGAGCAAGTGCCTGCAGCTTGACGATTCCCAGCACACAGCACAAAGTGGCAACAGCTTGTCTCCTGACCAAGTGCCCACGGATAAGAGCCTGGAGCCTTATTATGCCTTTAAGGGCCCAAAATGCCCGACGAGCCTTTGCATAATAAGCTTGCATCAGTGTATGTATAGTCTCTACCGAACATAATCTGATATTGGTTATCATGTGCAACAAACAGTAAAATAACTACAAATTCATTCGACTAGGAGATGCCTCCCTTGTGCATGTAAAAGTTTTCCTTTCGTTGGGGGATCTGGGCACGCATGCCAGCATACGAATTCCATTGCATAATCTTATGAGTCCATAAGAACAAACAGTGGGATCGGATGGCAAAAAAATTAAAGATATTTGACAAAGAAATAGTGCATAATTTTGTGCGGTTTGCATGGATTACACCCCTTCAAATATAAAAATCCTTGTTAATGAGATGGGAAAAGAAAAACAAAACGAGAACTCTATCAATTTTGTAGTTGTGCTTCTGCAACTGGCGATGCCCCAGTACCTAATAAACAGATCTGATCTCACTATAGCTCTCAAAAAGGACATGTCTCACCACCAAAACCAAAAGGAGACAAGTTCAAAAAGTTTGCTAGAAATTAGTGAACTTTCTAGAATAAAGTACTTATAAGGAGAAGATTACCAAGTAGCCCCTAAATGCAGCTTGTACCAATGTTGCAGCTTTCTCTTGCCTTATTTTCTCAGCATCAGACAATGAGACTTGGGTTGTAGACCCTTGTAAATCTGCCTCTTGATTTCCTGGCAACAATGTGCCCCCATTATGTGGCAAGTTTGCAGTCACCTGGCTCTCAAGTTCTAACTGTCTGTCTGAGAGAACTGTGATAACGGGTGTTGGATGCGAGGTTACAGGAGGAACAGAGATAGAATCAGCTTCTGTTGCCTGTGCAGAGACCAATACTTCTCTCTCATTTGCAGATCTCTACACATAGTAAGTGAAGTTACATATAAATTTTTACCTACATAACTTGATACACATGGGAGAAAGTTAATAGTCAAACCATACTGATTTATCAAACCAGTGGCTCCAAAGTAGAAGGATATATATATGTATATATATATATATATATATATCAATAAGTAGGCAAGCTCGCAGTGAAGAAAAAGACAAGAAATGAGAGAAAATAAAAATCTAATAAGTCCACTAAGTGCATATTTCACATGAATATAGAAATATTGTCATGTAAATATATGAACTTTTCCACAAACACCAAACCCATTATAAATTCCCAGTTATAATTCCACAATTACCATCTAAAAGCTAAAGCATGGAAAGGTAGCTTAAGGCGCATTTCTATATGCTGTGATTCATTAGGTCTTACCTCAATAGTAAGAGTGGCACAGGTTTGACCGTTCAAGAATTCAATTCCGTTAAGATCAAGACAGGAACAAGTAAAGAAAAGCTAAAATGAGATGCCATTAAATTTGAAGCTAATGTTATATAGATTAAAAGTTCCAAAATTAAATTTCAGAAGGAGTAATACTTCTTGGACATTTGAAGTGTAAGATGTGATAATATCAATAATTAGGTAAGTGCCACCTAGTAATCAAAAGAAGGGGTGGGCGAAGACTAAGAGGAAACGCTACCTCTCTCCTTTTAGCTGTATGAGATTTGGAAGACTTCTTTCCAAACAGTACGGTCTTGATCCATCTCCCTGGTGATTTGCCCATGATTGGATAAATTATAACCAGAGAAATCCAAACCCCAGTTCCTGCAATTTTATTTTTCCACCCGTTAACAGTTTCAACACGCATAAATTGCAAAATGAGAAAATAATATAACTCAGAAGTCAGAATGTGGGTGTGGCAAAACTAACTGCATTCCTTACTTCAGTTTTTTCTGTTTGAACCCAATAAACTACAGCATAATTTTCATAACACCAGTGCTAATTACGTATTTTCCCCCTTTAACTGTTTTAGTTTCACATCTTTCCAGCTTTTGAAACAACTAATTTCCATATTGAATTCACAATGACCAAAAATCAGGTAAAATGCCCACCAAGGAATGAGCTCAAGTACCAGAATCAGAGAGAAATAGAGGGAAGGAGCAAGAATGCAAGTCTAGAGAAGTCAATTGAAAATCTCAAGAACAAAGATCTAGTCCAATCAAGAATACCACTTAAACTACTACATTAAGACACAGGTAAGCAATCTAAAAACAGAACCAAGCGGATTAAAAACAAGAATGAGCAGGATTTGGACCAGATCTGGAAATTACCTGAACAACTCGTAACCTAAAAATCCCAAATTTACCATTCCTACATCAAAACATGAGCAATTAATCACCAAACACAAAAATTTTTTTTTAAAAAAAAAAAGGAAAGAAAAAGGTGAGGAAACCGAGGAATGCGAAGAAGATAGAGGAAAACATAAGTAACTTATATAGAATACCATGATTGAGTGCGCTTCGAAACGAAGGAAATGTGGTGATCTAAAGCGACATCGATTTTCCTTTTGCCTCTGCTTTTGCTTCGCTTGCTCTTTCTGTTACTGGCAGTACTGGCAGAGCTAAAAATATCCCTCAAAATTGAAAATATGGAACAAATAACGTTATTGATCCTCTATACTCGCCCTCATTTTTATCCTGTAAACCGACTCACTGATATTTTAGTATAAACTTTATTTTCAGTGCGACAATAATATTTCTGTCCTATAAAATTAGGTATAATTTTCAATTCATACATTCTAAATTATAAATTTTTCTTATATAATAATTTGTTTATTACTATTTATTAATATCTCTAATCAACACATAATAAAACATTAATTATAAAAATAGTTTAATCAGATGAATTAATTATTTTTAATAGAAAATATATGTAATTGATAAATTTTAAAATAAACAAATGTTCTAATTTAAGTAAATTATTTTCTCCTTAAAAATAGATTAATTTCATTTCTTAAATTATATAAAGTAAAATAAAATACATTTCATAAGACAAATGGAATAATATATTAATTTATGATTATAATAACAGTATAATACTTTGTTGATAAATAGAAGTTATAAATTAAATTATATATTCAGCCTAAAATTAACAACGACGTATTGTTATGCTGATTTGCTTATGGTGAGCTCGAGCACAGGTGATGATAACAAAATTAAAAGCAGTTGTGCTGGGGGGGTAGCAGACGGCAGTTACTTCATGGACAAGTGTCCAGCTTCTTTATTCCGTAGCTACAGCTACCCGCATCATACGCTTCAGTAGCGCGTGCAATATCTAAAGACGTCAAAGAGTGCCGGCAGCGTTAATCGATAACGAGTAGAGGCGCGTGAAGATATCGTGACGTTGGGGTGGCGAAATGAGAATGGGGTGGTGCATGCGCGCCACGCTTTGGCAAGAGATGAGTGATTATATTTTCAATTTCTTGTTTAAACCCCACTTATTAACTAATGACAACTGTATGGAGGAGTATTTACTATAAAAATTTTTTTATATATATAATTATTTTTAATTAAAACGTTTTTGTTAATTGAAATATTTTTATACTAAGATTGACTTTATTTTAAATGATTACATTAATTTTTTTTATTAAATTGAAAAAACATATGTTTGGCATTTCATAGTTTTAAATTACTTCCATGTTTATTGATTAACTTCATAGTTTTTTTAATTATTGTTTTTTAAAGTATAATTGAGCTTTTGCTTCATATAATTGGCTTTGATCATGACTTAGAATTTATTATTTAAGAATATCACTGAAAATATATAAAATAATATATATATTTTTTTCTAAAACATGGATTAATCATTCTCAAAAAGAAAATATGGATCCATCTATTTAATTATATGGAAAAAATTAGCTACCAAAATTCATGATAAAATAATTTAATAAGGAAAAAAAAAGAGAGAAGATGTGAAGGATTAATCAGGCATGATAGTAACATGGCTGAGAATGTTGTTGCACAGTGTTAATCAAGCAATTGCTTCAATATTGAGCAAAGAGCACTTAATACTTTTTTATTATTATTATTATTCTATATTTTCCAGGAATTATTAATAGAGTTTTTTTTTCAGTAAATTATTAATAAAGTTAAAAAAAAAAAATCAATTTTGTCTTTGATGTAGGTGTAGAAGTTGCTAGTTTAAATTATAATTTAACTGGAGTTGATTTTTCTCTTTTTCTTTTAGCGTTTGATTTGATAGAGCAGCAGCTTCGATATCCTTGTCAGTCATGCAACAAGAATTGCATAAAAACAAAATATCCTCAATCTGTTTGTAATTTTGTATTTGTTAAATTTCTAAGTTTACATTTGGTTAGTTTAAAAAATAATAACTTATAATTATAATTATAATAATTGAAAATAAAATTAAATGGCAATGGGCCAATCTGCAATAAATAAATAAAATAATTAACGGTCAATTGAATAAATTAATAAAATAAGTGAATTTAATAAATTATTTTAAATTTAAAATAAGTGTATAATAATATATATATTAATTTATTTACTTTAATCCTGTAATAAAATTAAATTAATCTTTAAATTTTTTATAAATTTGATCAATATAAACTAATTAACATAAATATGTTCGTTTATATTCTACTAATAATAATTTTTTATAAATGCTCAATTTATTTAAACGAGGATAAGTCTTATGGAATATAAGTGTCATGATTTTTTTTTGAGTGAAATTTATATGATTATATATCAATTTATTGAATTTTTATAAGATAGTTTTATCGTATAATAATAATTTATTATTAAGAAATTATAATAGTAAAAATACTATTTAATATAAGATTCAATGAAATTTACCTAACCATTATGCACAAGATATAGTTGGGAAATGTTTGAAGTTATTAATTTAAAATTTTATTTTTGCCCCTTGAGATTTTATTCAATTATTCAAAGTGAAGTACTTTTGCTCAGTTCATCTAGACATTTTTATTGAAGATTGAATTATTTTATTTTTTTACAAAAAAAACTAATAATTCTAAATTTTTAATCATAAAAAATATTAAAATTTTATTTTAAATATTAAAAATATTTTTAACATTTTCAATGTTAAAATATAAAATAATAATTATAATATTATTCTGTATGAGCAAATGATTTTTAGTTTGATGTGAATTCGAGACTATTACCCTATACACAATTTCAGCACATATCACATTTTGAATACCCAGACATATCTCCACCATTTGTAATTACAAATTTTAAAAGAATTTAATTCAATTAATATTTTTTGTAATTATTTTATTTAAAATAAAAAATTTAATTATTTTTATTTTATTTTATTTAAAAATTGATAATTAATTAAATGGAAATCAAAATAATATGTAAATAAATAATAGAATATTTTATTTTTGTATTAAAAATCCCTATGGATTTATAATTAAACATTTTCAGTAGAGTGGATAATAATCAAATTCACTATTCTTAATAATAATTCATCGGATAAAATAATTTAGATGAGAGATACATAAAAGTATGCCATGTAATTGGCATTATTAACGTGAAGGTGCCCAATCTCGTGACTGCTCAACCGACATATATTTTTCAATATTAAAGAAAAATGTGGAGAAAATATTGATTAGAAGATTTCTATCAATGATAAATTGGACCATGGCCCATGATACCGAGACAAGCTACTAAAGGCCCAGCTGACATCACAAAAGAGGGCCCATACTGCCCTAAGCAATAAACCCTAATGTTATTAATATGGAATTAGTGCCTCCTCGTCGTCGCCGCCGTTGTCGCTTGAACCGATTAACTTGTATGGCTGCATAAGGAAAATTGTCGTCGTCACTTATGCGCCATAAGGAAAACCGTCCAAAGGAGCGGCAATAGGATTTTCCTGAATTGTTAAGTGTCAATTAATCGAAATAACCATCCATGAAAAGTAATGAAGGTGAGAGGAGGCTTCTCCATACTGTTCTAGACCCTAGGATTGTTGTGTTGTTGCTTGGGCTTCTGTATGGGCCTGATAGATTTATGTAATGAACTATTTTTTGGTGGCCTACGCCGTGGGCCATTGTATTTTTGCCCTTATGGGCATTTATGCAATGATAATTTGCAGTACGAAAAAAACTCTATATTGCCATATTATACGTCTCATTCGAAAACGTGTCACGAAAGGCAGAGAAAAATATTTTTATGGTGTATTGTAATTCATCACAACCGTTGATCAATAATGAAAATTCATTTATTTAAAAAAAAAAAAGAAAAATCGTTGAGGACACCATCTAGGCCACTATATTAATGCTGAGTGGGACGTGGCCCATGCTTTTTAGTTTATCACGGCCCACCAAAGCCAGATTGCAGACTATCAATACAAATCCAACTATCAAAAAAGACAAAATGGCCCAACAGACAGAGAGAATCAATGCCTATCTCATCTCCATCACAACCGCATATCAAAGGCAGTTTCAAGTTTAACGGCTCATGATTTTGAATTTCAAATTTCCCCAAAACTGATTTTTCCATGATTGACTGATTAGCGTTTTACATGGGTCCCATCTAGGCTCCCCGCCGTTCAAAGTTCAAACCACGCATTGTGTTCTTATTCGTCAAATCGACTATCTCACATCTCATCAACACCCGCCACGCGTCTGATATTGCCAGGTGTCGATTGAGTAGAGCGAGTAG
The DNA here is from genome assembly GCF_001659605.2 of Manihot esculenta. Classification (NCBI taxonomy): domain Eukaryota; kingdom Viridiplantae; phylum Streptophyta; class Magnoliopsida; order Malpighiales; family Euphorbiaceae; genus Manihot; species Manihot esculenta. Next base: position 23,009,383 of record NC_035166.2, read on the forward strand.
GCGCGGAAGGAGAGTGTGAGGAAAAGGGCAATTGAAATTTGAGTTGTTAAATTTTCCCGCCTAAACGGAAATGTGTCAAAAGGAAGATTTCATTGCTTATAAGGTCTTCTCTGTCCTGGATTGGAAATCATCGCAGTGTTCTTCTTGTTGTTCTGAAAAATATTTCCAGATTTTCGTCAGTTTTGATTGAAAAAGAAAAGAGAAGATTAATTATGGAAGAGACTCTGAAAGAACAGCAGGCTTCTGTTGTGGTTCCTGGTATGTCATCTCGTCTTCTCTCTATTTGTTGGGAGAGTTTTTGTTAATTTGGTTTTGTGATTTTTGTGGGTTTTTATGGGAATTTAGGGAAGTCGAAGTTAAGATATCCACTGAGATCGGCGACGAAAGCAAAAGAGGAGAAGCCGCCGGTCTCTGAACTGTCAAATTCTGCCGCTTCCAAGAGGTAATTTCCTCATTTTCCCACTGTAGAATGACTCCCGCACCCGTCGCTCTGTTTCTACATGTATTCTTATATCTCGCGGTAGAGAAATGAGTAAATTATCATGTTGGGTAAATTTCAGAGAAATGAAATTGAATTTTGCCTAATCATGTCTCTATTTCTACGGCTTAACTTTTTGTGATTGAATTACACTTCATTTTGAAGGAGAATGATGGTTGGGGCAGAATTAGGCAGTGATTATAGTAGGGGAAGTGTTTTTATTATTAATCATGTTAGTCAAATATTTGATGGATAAGCTTTTTCTGACGTGAAAATTACTGCAATTTTTCTGATAAGAGAGCCTTTGTGCATCTAACAAAATCCCAATGGGGAATTTTGCAACTTTTGGCTTTGATCGTTCATATAGCATAGAACATCCTGAATCATTCCTGGTCCAGTCAATTTATCTTAATATTCATTGCCATAACTTCCCTTGTGGATACATGGTGACCAGGAACGGGGACAGTCCGGTGATTTTCTTTTCTTTCTATCCTGGTATAATATCTCTAACTATGCTGAACTTGATTTGCTATCTCTTTTTCAGGGGAAAGCCTGCGTCAAGTGTAAGTAAAAGTGTGGGCGTTCTTGATCTCTCTGGCAAGGACAAATCTGCCAAGCCGCCCAGAAGATTGTCTGTTCCTGCCAAGTCACTGGTCACTTCAGCTGCAAAACCAGCTGCTAACATCACTCCAATCTCTGAGGCTAGAACAAAGAGATCCACTAATAATCAGGGGAAAATTGAGACACCTCTTTCTGATGTTTCCAGGACATCAAACCGAAAGAAGTTCAACATGCTCTCCTCAGCTTCATATTGGCTGTCGCAAATTAAGCTCTCTGAATCAGCTGTTAAGCACTCGATTTCTCTTGGTTTTTTCAAGCTTGCTTTAGAAGCTGGATGTGAGGTATGACAATTGTGATCTTTTACTTTCTTTTCATTTGTCAGCCTTCTGGTTTTGTCTTTATCCCGATGTCAATAATTTTACCGTTTATAGCCATCTTAATATCTATCTGTATTCATTTTTCTATTGCATTGATTATTGTGTTTATTGTTTTTTTATTTATTTAATATTTGATATTGTGATTACAAATGTGCGATCAATTCCAGCCTCTTCAACGTATGACGGATGAGCTTAAATCATATGTGAAACGCCATGATGATGAACTTGCTGAAATCAGGGAATGTGTGAATGAATTGTTTGAGAGCTACAGAATTGCGGACAATCAAGAGCAGTTACAGGTTTCTGAGTCCTGTTCTCAAGTACCTGAAGAGGGAACTCGATCATCTGATGATGAAGTTCTCAGCTCCTCCTCAGCGGGAAATTGGAAACTGAGACCTAGATCTCTAAACGCTGATGCTGCTCCAGTTTCCAGAGTCACAGAATCAGCTAAGAAGGAGATTACACAGAAGAATACTACCACACCTAGGACCAGAGCATCTCAGAACAAGAGTACTATGAATTCAAGATCTGTTTCAGGCACTGCTGTTCAAAAGCTGCAGAAGAAGCCTCAGAGGTCAAGTAAGCAAGAAGCTACCAAGGAAAAGGATAAGATCAAGAAGCAGGGAAAGAAATCTGCTGCAGAAGAAGGTACCGTACAAATTCACTATCTATCTAATGAATATTTGCCATTATCATTGGTTTCTAGTTAATATATACTTCCATCAGCAGGTCCAATAAGCCCATCTGCCACTGCGGTTGCTCCTGAAGAAAACAAAGAAAATATGGTAATTTGCTCTTTTAAAGCAAGTGCTATTTAGGATGGACATGTCTGCTTCTTATTTTCATTTTTCTGGGACTTCTACTGATGGGTTCTAATTTTTTTGATTTTTTTTTTTTCTGTTTTAGGATGCTCCGCCAATGGAGATCAGTCAGACAGATTAGCTAGTCAGTTCGGGAAAATTTACTAAAATCTTATCATTCTCCTACTCTTTGTGGGTCTTCAGTCTTTTTTTTTTCTTCTTCCATGTGAGGGCTTCTCTGGACATAATTTGAAAAGAGTTCAAGGTGGAGGTGATGTTTTCAGTCTGGTGTGAAAGCGAGACAATTTCACTTGTTTTAAGAAGTGTGTATTGGTGTTTTCAGTATTTTAAATTTACTGGTAAAGCAAATTGTATCTGATGAATTCTTTATAAGGTATTTTTGGCTTAATATTAATATATATATATATATCAATCTTTTCTGTATAAGCTCATTGTTTGGCGATCTATTTTGTATTCCTTGAAAATGGATGCATTATAACAGAAAATATGGTCCCAAGAGTTATAACTTAACTGCATAAATTCAATAAATGTTTACCAAGTAGAATTCTGCTTAAACAAGATTATAACTTGTACCATTCAATTTAAAAATTTCTCTCGAAATAGAAAGAATTTGTTTCCTTTCAAACTCTTGTTTTTGGGTTTTCAGACCCCGTTTGTCTGCTACTTTCTGGTAGAGGAGAGTCCCTTGGTCAGCATGTGGGTTTGTTTCCCCCACCACTGACTGCGGTCTAAATAGTTTTTGTTCTCTATTTTTTGCGTGAATCGGATCTTCCAAAAAGTACCCTATTGAGAACTCGGAAATTTTTCATTGTAGGCGCTGGCTTACAGTGATGTATTCTAGCCTCTGCTGGTGTTGACGCGCTCTACGTAGCTCCCCACATGCTCTAACAACGGCTTCATTTTGCTGTATTCGAGATTCCCTCTTCAAGTCTTTTGAGTGGAATCTACAGATCCATAATTTCTATGAAGCTTGGGTCCTTTATATGTGGTTTCTGCGCTCTAGAAAGACGTCGTCATCAGTTATCGGAGCAATAGATTAGGGTTTATCGATTTGGATTGGGCCTCTATTTGGTCTGAGTATCATGGAGTATATAATAGTTGATGCCCTGCATGGACGTATTTGAGCTTCAAACCTTTCGTTTTCTAATGCAATTTGGAAGAAAAGAAAAAAGTTGTGATGGTTCGACTCGCCTGATTCCTGAAATGCAGATCTTTAAGCAACTGCTGTCCTCCCATGTGCTGCAATTAAATATGGCCACCGTCTGATTTGAATTTTCAATCAAACTGATCAAATTTGAAATTAACTCAATCAAGTTAATTTTTGAATCCGATTAAAATCTTAAATTAAGAAATCAGTTATTGTTACTAAACTAAAATTAGACTGAAATTATCCGGTTCGAATTGATGGTACAATTCAATTCCGATTTAATTTTTTATTTCTCATAACTCATTTTAAAAAATTATATTACTTAAAATTAAAATATAAACAAATTAAATTATCAAATAATTAAATTTAAATTTATTTTTAATATTTACATGTAATGTTATTTTATTTTTATATTATATATTTTATTTTATGTCAATGAATACATTTTACAATTTATATTTATTTTTTTATATTTTATTTAAATTTTTAACTTTTAATTTATATTAAAATTAAAATCGAATAAACATTTATAATTTAAATTTAATTAAAACTACAACTAGAATCAGACAACCAGAATCAGTATAGTAAAAAATTAAAACTGTGCCCGCTTTAAAACCAGTTTGAAATCAGATCAAAACCATTACAAAATCAAAATCGTCTTTAATTATTTTAAATCAAACCAATTTCGACTCAATTTGAAAAACAAATCAAACCGCCAGTTCCGAACCAAAATCAACCTACGGCTGCAATTATCTCGTCGAAGAAAACCGTCAGGTCCTTAATTCACGCACAGTGAATGAGAATTAGATAAGGAACAACACGTAACCTGAACGTACAAAATGGACGGTACAATGGGAACTTATTTCTAATTACGACTCTTACTGCGTTCACCCACCGATCTATACTCTCGCTTGGCAATTCTGCCGAGAACTAAGAGTACATATACCAGAATCTTAATTTCATCAAACCTGAATTTTTAAAATGTATCATGAAATGGACTCATCCTGCAAGATAACTCATGCATCTTCTACCAGTTGCAACCAAAGCAGTTTACAAATTTTTATATTGAAGCACCAAGATTCCACAAAAATTCAATGCAAATTGATACACAAATTTATATTTTACATGAAGCGCAAAGACAATGGGGAAAGTCAAATTAAAGCAGAGACAAACCTAACATTCAGTAATTAGGAGAGAAGCCAAGGGTAAAGGATAAGAGTGGATAATATCACAGGACAATTCTTAAAGGACATGCTACTTATTGCATGCCACCAAAATCCAGACTCGGACTGCCCTGCCATAGCAGCAAGATTAGTCTGCTGTCCAGCTCTGCTCCACAATTTCCCTCACTCTCCGGTTGTACTCCCGCTTGTTTTCACTAAACATCCGAGCTGCTTCTGAATTTGCAGGAGAATTGGGGTTGGGGTCACAGAGCAACGACTGCATAATCACATATAGCCTCAGTCATCATATAGCTTGTGCAGTAAAACAAACAAATTAGAAAAATGCCATGTTGCATTCGGTGGCAAGTAACTTGACATCCCTCCCTTAAGAAGGAAAGAAAATTCATTTATGACAATTAAAAATAAATTTTTTACCAGTTGACCATTTAATTCAGGTGAAAACAGCCTTCCAATTTATTTGAATGCAAAAACAAAGTTGGAACATATTATTTTACCTTTCTTACAATCCTTAAAATAGGTTTTCTTCTTGTGGTTATTACTTTGCAAAGATTAAGGTATCTCAGGCACATAAGAATACATTCTTCACTAATTTCACCATTTGGACTTCCTATTGATTTCTAATTACTCTTGGACCAAAACTTAAATGGCAAGAATGATTTTGGAATGAAAGAATTCAAATGAATTCTTACAAAATCATTCATGATTTCATCTTTATACATAATAAAAAAAACTTAAAATTAAAAAATTTTGAATTCTTTTATTCCAAACAAGAATATTGTAAACAAAGAATTCAATTGAATTGAATTCTTACAAAATTCTTAATTCCAAATGGAGGAAAAAAGGATAAATAGTCCTCTTTATTCCTTTTTCTCTTTCCTAAACAATAGATAGTAATCTTTGAAAATCTGTGAAGGTAGACAATACATACTCACATATGGCTGTGACTTGGGTATGGGAATGATTAATTCATGCACAATGGGAACCGAGTTCTGTCTCATGATGTCAATTACTTAATTATAAAAAAAATGAAACCACCATCAATTAGTTTAGGGTCGCTATACATTATGGCTACCTATACATTACAAGACCAATCACTTCTCTCAGCACGCATACACTCAGGTGAAGACTTAGTGAAACAAACAGGCATTAGTGTCAAATTGCAAGTCTTTAGTGTCTTATTCATGATAATCCTTATATAAACCAGCAGGAACAAAGCATCTGCCTGTACCTGTATAGATGTAAGAATAGCAGCCACGTCATATATGGGACTCCACTGATTTTGTAAAATATCCAAACAGATACTTCCATCTGCATAAACTGATGATATTCAAACCAACAAGCTCGGTCAGAAATAAAAGCTAGCATAATGATCAATCATGATGTAAACAGTAAAAAGAATGGTCCCACTCTTGACTTACTATTTGGATGGAACATTCGAGAAACAAATCGCACAGTTGGTGGTTTGTTTGGATAATCCTCAGTAAACTGTAAAGTCAATTTGAACGTACCTGAAAAACTCAAAAATAAACTTTTCTTTCATGAGCATTGTCAGTCATACAAGATAAATACAGTTAAAAGATTTGCTAAACACACCCCTATAGACTTGGCAAAGTTGAAAAAACGGAAAGCATTTTTCCACTGCATAAAATATCTCCATTTCAATTGTACTGAGGATAATCCATAAGAGCACAATTTAACGATCAATTTGCCTTTGACAAGACAATTATGATTGACATATTGCACAACAAAGAAGTCGGCCGCCCAAACTGGAACAACGGCAAACAATAGCTCAACTTCGTTCCAAAATGAAAATAATCATGAAAAATCATACTGAGAATAACTTGCAAAGGTCAAATAAGTTTGCATTGATATTTTATTTATCCCCCCAAAAAAACTTTCATATCAATTCAGAATTATAAAAGGAAACATTATCTTTATTATCCAAATCAAACTAGCAAAATCTAGGAGGCAACACTTGCACATACACAAAACACAAGGTACACATGCAACATTACTAGATGCTCTAAAGCCTGACTATAACCCAGTATACACTTTATATTGTATGAAGAGTTGTATTGCTCCAATACTAACCAAGTTAAGGTGAGCTAGAAAAGACAACCTAAGATTCAAGAGGGGAAGGGAGGGGGGTTCAAGTGTAAAAATTAAGAACAAGCATGCTGCATCCTTGCATGATTTCACACTTTTGGTATGCCCCTCCTTTAAACTTAAGCTTTACCAAGGATTACTCACCTCCATCCCAAGGAGTGTCATCAGGGCTACATCCACACAAGAGGGAAAAATAATCATAATTATTTTGAATTGGTCACAATATATACAAAGAAATGAAAAGAAAACAAAGTAGAATGAAAAAAAAATAACTTACCCAAAAATCACAGCATTCCAAAGCATTATGTTGTTGTCTTGGGGTGCTCCGCTTATCCCTGCAGGTGGATCATTCTGCAACCTCTTAAAATCTCTCATCAATCTCTTTCTTGCAGGAGTTGACATTGTTGCAACCTACAAATCCCAACCCATTAAGAATTTAGAGTCATGTTTGTAAATTATTTGAACTATATAAAGCAAAATTCAGTTAAGCTGATATCACTCTCGAACTGTTGCTGAATGAACCAAAAACAATAACAAGAAATTGCTATTTCAATCACATTTCTGACTGCAAATGCACAAAAAATAAATTTATACCATACTTGTAGTCTATAGATGGGGAGCCTATAGGACTTCTTAATCTAAGATAGGAACAAGTAGTATTTTGGAATCGCCAAAGCAGGAATACCTGGTATTAGAGAGTGCACGTCGAATTCCATGTACAACCCGAACCAGCAAATGAAAATTTTCACTTACCACACGTTGAATAACAATTTCCGAATTTCATGTTAATTAGAACATACACAGTTATGTATAGGTCTGGCAATTTAGACGTATTTGTTCCATATTTAAACTTTAAACAACAAAGATAAAACAGAATTTAGTTGTTCCTTGCCTAACTGGAATACGAATACATTTTAGAAATCGTCTAGCATAAATATAAAATTGACCTTACATCCGAGAAGAAAGAGACTTCTGATTAAGTACCAATAAAAAAATCAGAGTTATATTTCAACAAAACAAATGAATAATTAAACGGAACAAGAAACCAATTCATTACGAAATTCAGGCCACGGATTTCCAAGCAACCAAACAATCTAGAAAAAAAGTTAGGGTTTATGCTTTTTCAGCTCAAGCAAACAGATCCTTGTAATTTCTAGGCAGATCTAGAAAACACATAAAAACCAGATAATAGGAATCAAACGATAATAAATGAGGAGGAAAGGAAGCAAACCAGTCAAAATTTGATGAGACGAGCGAGAGAAAGGCAGGTGGAGCTAGGGTTTTGAATTGAGGTACGATTCAATTATAATAAGCATGCGAATCGATCAAAATATAGAGTACGAGTGGAGGGAAACAAAAGAGAAGAGAATCTAATAGAGAGAATCTTCAATTCCAGAAAGAAAGGGATTTATAAAAAGAAGAGAAGAAAATGGAGAAGGGAGAGAGAGCGATGTGGAAATGGAGCGGGTTTTTGTTATTGGGGATGTGGATGGCTTATAGTGGCGAGACTCATCTGCATGTCTCGTCCCCACTTCTCTATATGATCTGTTACTTCATACGTGTTTTCGAAACGGTGCATATTACTTGATTTTATACAAAAATGAGTTCATTTCATTTTCAAAATTAAATATCTAAATATAATTTAATAATTATTAAATTAAAATTTTATATTTAGATATTTAATTTTGAAAATGAAATGAACTCATTTTTGTATAAAATCAAGTAATATGCACCGTTTCGAAAGGGAAATATATATATATATATATATTATATATTATAATAAATCATATTACTCAAATTTTTACTAAACTACCAAATATATGTCAATAATAATATCATAAAAATTTATTTTTAAATTAAATAAACAAATAATTTATAAACAGCTATTTTATTAAAACTAATAGAAATAGTCAATTTCAGAACATTCCCTCCATGACTATACGAAAATAAAACTTTTGTGCCAGCATTTTCTTTCTCAGGTGGCTTTCATCGATAACTCTAGGTAACCTTGTGTTTTTTCCTTTGTGTACTCTTGATGCTTTGGCTTAGAGGTTGGTTCTGTGATGTGCTTTGTTGCTGTCTGGAGCTCTATTTCAAGCAAGATTTGGTTCAGTTTCCTTCTTCTCCTATCTGCTGCTTTGTCTTTGACGGTGTAACTGTGTTGTTGGCATCAGTGCCAGTGTCGATGGATGCAGGTAATGGGGGGGGTGTGGCCTGGAGTGTTATGGGTTCCTTAAATGGGCTGGATTTACTTTTGGATGGGCTGAATTTCTGGGTTGTCTATATGCTTTATTAATGAATTGTGAGTTGTGATAGGCCTTTGTATTTCTAGCCCTCTAGGCCTTGTGAAGATGCAATCTCTATACAGCATTGGTAAAAAAAAAAGAAGTACGCACTCCATAAGTGCTAAAGAGAATATACTTTTTATTTTTTTGTGAAATGAAAAGAGAATATACTTTTTTGTTGTGTTCTTTCTCTTTATTTTTCTCTATCATGTTAATGTAGTTCCAAATTTATTGTGTTACATTAAAGTTTTACTAATATTTAACTGCTAAATTAATAAAATTTTTAAAATATTATAAAATTTTAATATTTTTTATAAAATCGAGAAATTAATTAGTAAATTTTTTTATATCACATAGATTAAATAGCCATTTTTCTAAATTAAAAATTTATAATCTTATTTTCAAAAAGCCGAAAGATTTATATAAACATTTCAAAAATCAAATCTTTTAAAAAATTTTAGAAAATTGTATATATATAATAATTTTATGGTAAAAAAAAAAGAAGTACGCACTCCATAAGTGTTAAAGAGAATATACTTTTTTTTTTTTTGAAATGGAAAGAGAATATACTTTTTTGTTGGGTTCTTTCTCTTTATTTTTCTGTATTATGTTAATGTAGTTTGAAATTTATTGTGTTACATTAAAGTTTTACTAATATTTAACTGTTAAATTAATAAAATTTTTAAAATATTATAAAATTTTAATATTTTTTATAAAATTGAGAAATTAATTAATAAATTTTTTATATTACATAGATTAAATAGCTATTTTTTTAAATTAAAAATTTATAATCTTATTTTCAAAAGGCAGAAAGATTTATATAAATATCTCAAAAATTAAATTTTTTATTTTTTAAAAGTTGTATATATATAATAATTTTATGGTAACTATCGCTATTAATTATAATGAGTCTTGTATAAATTTCACTAATTAATATTTAACTATTGTACATATAATAATTATATTAAACAATTTTTCCTTATTAAATGGATATACCAACTTAAACCTAAACTAAGTACATAAAAGCTTGTCTCATTCTCTGCACATTCATCTTATCATGTTTTTCTTATTAATTGGGATTATTATCGACACCATAAGATTAAGGCGAATGAAACATGCAGATTCTAAATGCCTAACAAAAGAGGTTGAAGTCAAATTAATTTTGGCTAGAAAAATCAAAGCCTTTCCCTTGTAAACCATTGACAGCAACATTGAAACAAATAGCTAGAAAACTATCAATAGTGGTTCTCGATGAAGAAGAAAGGTAGTACAGCTCCATAACATCTTTTCTCATAGCCATTGAAATTTTTTAATTTGGAGATTGATTCCTTAATAAGTTAAAATTGATTGTTTTCATGGAAAGAATAAGATTGTGTATAAATAATAGGATATATAAAGAAGAAGGGGACCTCTACAAGATTATATTCCTCCTTATCCTTCTGTTCCAAGTTGCACGTGATTTTATCAATATCCACGCCTTCAATCAAAACATAATTATTTTTTTAAAAAAAATAATTTCATTAATTTCATTTCAATCAATTATCATGTTTAAAATTTATAAAAACCTAAAATTTATTTGAATTTACATTTTACTCTTACCTACTCTTACTATTAATATAACACAATAATTATTCAAAAATTTACATTTTACTCTTACCTACTCTTACTATTAAATATAACACATTAATTATTCAAGACTGTCTATCTGCTGACACTCCAATAAAGATCACGTAATAAGAATATAATTAAATGATATTCAGTTTCATTGAAATAAAAAAAAAATTCGGACGTTTCAACATTTTGTCGAGATTCACTCTGTCAATTTTTAGGATAAGATTTCACGAAAAATTATCATCAGAGAATATAATTCAGCAGATCTCTATTATAGAGATCCTATTCACTGTCCGGCACTGATCAAATTTTCAAAAGATGCAATAACTAACTCTATCTTTTGACAATATAAAAGTTGATGAATACAAAGACCAATATATGTTCTTCTGATATAATTTTTACACAATTATTGTTAAGTTCAAAATATTACATTACACATGCTATTATCTTCAACTTATTGATTTGAACGTTTAGATGGTTGTTGTATTATCTTCAACTTATTGATTTGAACGTTTAGATAGCTGTTGTAAGTGTTCACTATCTTAATTTTTTTTGCAAGTTAGATCAATCGCAATACAGTTCCGTTTCAGTCACACCAACTATTTTAATGTAACTTAATTTAAGAAATTTTCATTTATAAAAATTCATAAACTTAATTTAAGAAATTTTTATTTATGAAAATCCATAAAAATAAGATTATAACAAACTAAAAATAATAATAAATTAATATCCTTATTCGTTTTATTAATTATTAAGTTAAAATTAGGACTTGAAGTTAAATACATTAAAAAATTGTAATGAACATTTAAAAAAAACTTAAAGGATAAGTTTGTTTAAAATTAAAACATAATTTCAATTTTAAGCAATTATGGATAAAATATAATCAATAGTGTTAGAATATTTTATATATATAGCAAAATTCAATAATAGGACTTTATTTAAATGAATTGAATTGTTATAAAATTATCACTTTCGACATCAACTTGTTTCTATTAAAATTAACTTATATTTTATTAAAAAATTAAAATTGCAATAACTAATTTTTTTACTGTACAAAATAGAATTACATTTTCTGGATGCAATAGGGTAAACGGCTGCAAATAACACCAAAGTCTAATTCATCTAGGAAAAAGCAAAATCAAAATAGACCTAATAAAAAAAAAACTCAATCAAACAAATTCAATTTAAAAACAACTCAAATTCGAAATAGATAAAAAAAAAAAAAAAAAAACACCACATAACTACATACCATCATCGCTCTACCACACTACTGATCGTTGTTAGAACACCAACCATCACTGCAATTGCCAAGAAATTAAAGTAAACACAAAACGAAAATAACTCAATACATCCATAACAACACATAAGCAAAAATAAAAGAAAAAATAGACATGCAAAACAAAATTCATAAAATAGATGTGCAAGCTAAGAAGAATCAGGCCATGCACTCCGAGACTTAGCCTGGTGGAAAGTGCATCCTTGTAGCCTTGTAAGGTCAAAGGTTCGACTCCCCACTCCTATTTCAAAAAAAAGAAGAATCAGGCCATAATAAGATTCGTCATTCCATAGTAACAAATCGAGAGAGGAAATGATACTGAGCTTAGTCACAATAGACTGACATGTGTGATGACTACCAAACATAATACAATCCTGGATTATTGATATCACGCGTCAAGTAATTCTCTCCGCCGAAAGCTGAAATCAAAACTCCATAGAAACAAGTCCTATCAATAATATCCCTTGTTAGATCCAGCATCTGAGACTTGCAAGCAACAAAAACAATAATAAAAGAAAAAAGAAACTACCAACATCTTGCCACAGCGAGGGGAAGCCCTAAAGGACAACAGCCCAAGAAACAAAATAAAAAGATATATCCTTGCTCAAAGGTAAAAAAAAATTCCAAAAAATCGAACGAGGAAAATCCGGAAAGAACGATAACAACTAAAAACCAGAATATCCTAAAGCCCTTGACGGATCCTCTTCCCTTTCCCCTTTACTCTCTCCTGTTTTCTCATAATTATTTTAAACTTCATAAACATGAAAACTTCATTAAATTAACTTCAATTTAATTAAATTATTTATTTTCATACTTTCCCAACAAAACCATTTCAGTTTGATCATTTTTTTTTTTTGGAAAAATCAGTTTGATCATTAAAACCTCGACTAGAGGTTTAAATTAGAAATGGGATGTAGATTTTCTTTCTCTCAATCATACATATTCGGCTCGTTGGGGATTAGGAATTTTCAAATTGGGATGTTGGTAAACGTTTAAAATTAACTACTAATTATTAAGAAAAATATTATTTAAAAATGTAAAAATTTTTAAAATTTTAATTTAACATATGTTAATTATTTTGTTACTTTAAATTGGGTTTCTAACATATAAAAGGATTATTTTTTTTGAAGTAGTTTCATTTCCAACATCAACCATGCTCTTGGAGAAAGTAACAGCTGCAAAATTATTAAAGATGTTTAACCACTAGCAATCTATCATAGTTATTTTTCAAAAAATAAGTCCCAACTGTGCATTTTAAAGTGTTTTACATTTAAGTAGTCAAAGGTAATCTAATGATAACCACTTTGATGTTTATATTAACGATAATCTTTAAAATAATAAATAGAACGATATATAATTGAATATTTTATTATTGTAGGTTGTATATTTTGTTATGCTATATTTTTGCTAGATTAGCTAATTCAGCCATCAATTTGAGTCAATATACGAAACGAAAAATTTTATTGATAATATAATTTTCTCTTTTAATAAAAAGAAAACGAATAATATCATAAACACATATAATATAAGGAAAAAACTTACTTAATTTATAATAATCAATCTGATATATAAACAGAGTCGCATAAAAATTAAAAGAAATTAGACAAGAATTGCCTATAACATAAATATGCCAAAAACATTTTTAAAAAAATCCACTTAATACGTTATGAAAAAAAAAAAGAAAAGGAAAAACTGTTAGTTGTAGGGGGGGAAAAAAGAGTGAAAACCTTATTCATCAACTATTCCCTTGCTGGTCAACCATGAAAAAATTTCTTTGTATATTATTATTACAGGACACCAAAACAAAATTGAAACAATTTATTAAGTATAATTATTTGGGGGTGTCTCTGTTGTCCGCAGGAGATGCAGATGCGCTCTTTGTAGAAGGGAAAGACAGTGAAGGTGGCAGAAACATCAAATTAGCAGGTTGAGAATTTGCTGAAGTCGTCTTATTCAAGTAGCTTGTTGCACATGCAATACTGGCTTTAGTTGTTGGCGATGATGAGCAACCACTAGCCACAGGAAAGTGTTCACCCAACTTCAACTTCTGGGCAAAGTTATCCACTCCGCCCACATTTGTACTACCACTGCCAATGATAGATATCAAAGCTCCCGCTAGAGCTGATTGGAAACTAGGGTCTGAGGTTATCACCTCGGTTGCGGCAGCTATGGTATCCGGTAATGGCTGCTGAAGACTAGATTCGGTTTTCTTCTGCATGTAGGGTTGAAAATGGCTACCTTCTATGGGTGGTCTACCACTTACGTTTAAAGTTCCTTGTAGGGTCCTGTTGTAGGGTTGTGAAGCACTACCGTAGCTAAGGAGCCCATTGCCCCAGGGCGCCGCATTAGGTATGTCAGAGCTGAAGTATAGACCGGCGGGAGCGGATTTTAGTATTGGAGCATAACTGGAAGAAAATCTATTGAATTGAGATGGAGATGGAGATGGATTTGAAGTTAGGTCGAGAGTGATTGTTGGGTGCGAAGGTGAAGCTGAAAGTGAAGAGTTGTGCAAGTAGAATTGCTTCGACATTGAGTTATCTGATAGGCAAAAGTTTAGTCCATGAAGGTCAGCAGCAGTGGTGCTGGAGATCGCTGAAGGGTTGGGGCCGGTTCGAGAACTTGATGATGCTGACCCAGACAACAGCATTGAAGCAGCAGCAGAGGTGGCGGAAGCCATAGCCGTGGCGGAAAGAGGAAGTGGGTGGTTGTGTGTTCCTTCATAGGTGGTGATTAAAATGGATACATCCTCAGCGCATCTTTGAACCTAAAATGCACATGCAATATATTTAAAGAATTAATCAGTGATCATGCATGGCTTAAAACCAAAGGAATTAAAGAGAATAAATTGCGATTATTACCTGTTTCCTTACTGGACAAGATGGTGTAATAGTGCAACGATAGTAAGCTCGTGGGCATGGGTTTCCTTTTGCAATTTTCTGTCCATATTTCCTCCACTGGCATCCGTCGTTCATCTGAAAGTATAAACAAAAGATTTTAGTCCATGGCTGTAAGATCATCGATCAACCTAAGCATTTTGGATTGATTAATTAATGAATATTATACTAACCGTTGGAGTATCACATCTAGTTCTCACACTAACCCTAGCTTTCTTAAGAGGGTTCTGTTGCACCATTTCATCATCTCCTCCACTTGGCATTGCCTTGATCATCTTCCCAGCTTCTTCCTTTTGTTGATCTTCAGAGCTGTTCACCGGACTTGTTGGATTGGCCAAAAGTTCACCATCTGCATTATGAGATATGGAGACTTTAAACTTGCAGTCTAGTCCAAGAGACAAATGACCTTCATTAGTAGCCGGCTCATCGTCTTTCCCATTGCTATAAATTTTGCTCTTTTGATCCTTTATGGATTTACTTGAAAATCTCCCTAGACTAAGGGAAACAAGGTCGTCTTCTTCAACTACTTGATGACTGGTATCAACTGCTGAGGTAGATTTCTTTGTTTTTTCTTGTTGGATAGTGTTATAAAATTTAATTTGAAGGGCTTGGTAATCCTTCATCAGTTGACCCAAATACATTCTCAGCCTTTGATTTTCTTCTCTCACTTCTCCCATTTCAGCTCTGGTTGATTCAAGCCAATTATCCTGTGTATCAATATAGAAATGAGAAAACTAATACCCCACGGCTAGCTTATTGTAAGAAAAATAATTAAATAGGAAAAAAAATTAAATTACAATATTAATTCAAACTCGATTACTATCCCTTAATTAATTGACGAACAAAATTAAAGAAACAATTAAATTCCATAAACCAGACAATGATTTAGTTCATATGTATGCTCATTATGTATAAACTATAAATTAAATTAAAGACGAGCAAATTAGCATGTTACCTGTTTCTTTTGGCTGGAAGAAGACGCTTTTGAATCAGATTCCAGGGTGGATCTTTCCTTCTTATCATTTGCGACATCTACCTATTTAATAATCAAAGTTCAAGGAGTGTTAAGAAGAGAGAACAGAATTAATTTATGGAAGATTTAAATGAGTAGGGTTTGCGAACAATTCCCCTGAAAATAGAAACAGCATAAGATATAAAATAATTGGATTTTACAAACAAACAAAAAAAAAAGGCTAAAAAAACGACTAATCAAATTTAATCTTGTATCTAAAAGTCGTCTTCATGATTAGCCATCTTTAACTAGCACATGATAGCAGGTATTAATTAAAGGTTTAGAACTGTTAGACAGCCAAGTCAACTAATAAGACTTTTGAACCTAGAATCCATGATTGTAGTTTTGGAAGGATCTTTAAGGTTCTGATCATTGTACGTTTGATGGATGCTTCTGGAGCACCCACCAGTCATTTTCTTGGGCAAAGGGGAAGGCATTTGCAGATGTTAATGAGCCATGTCTTATTGCAATCTTAGTAGCTATATTGGCATATCATTTTCATATGTTTTCTCGGAAAATTTCCTTCCAAATAAAAAAGGTTATGTTAATTACTTTCCACATCTATATGTATCAAATTGCAAGCCATTATCCATCCCAAGTTGCAACTAGCTAGTTGAAGTCAAGAAACTCACGGTGGTTGCAGATCCCATCAATATTAAAGATGATAATGATCTTTTAATACTTTTAGTTAGCGTATAATGCGTGCAATTAAAGAGAGTTCTTACCTGATTGGTCAAGCTTAAATCCTTATCATGTTCTGCCAAAGACTTGAGATCTTCACTACTCTCATGGTATGCTCTTTTGCTTCCAACCTGAACATGCATATATGCAGACAGATGAACCGATTAGTTTATATATTTATGTGAAACTTTGGTATAAATAATGTTAATTTCATTATGTTTATAATAAAACAAGATCTGCTTTAATATATCATGAAATAAACAAAATGAAACTTAATTATCTTAACTTATCTTTTCATTTTCCTGCTCACCAAAACCTTGACTCCATGAAGATAATATTTAGTTTTGGCAAAAATGTTACAGATCCAAAAGAAAATTTTAATTCTCACAGCTGCTTCCCTGTCTCCCTTAAAACCCCAGAAGCAAGAAGAAGAAGAAGAAGAAGCTTATACATATACCTTAGCAAGAATCTCTTCTTTGCATGCAGCTTCATGCTGATGATGATAACCAGCGCTAGAATGATAATCATCTGGTTTATTTTCCTTGGGCAGAGCTCCATGACCAGATCTTCTGAAGACATCCTCCATGTATGACCCTTTATTATTCTCTTAATCTCTTCTTACTTTTTCTTTCATAGACATCTCTACTTACCTTCTTTTCTTATATATAGAGAAAGCTGCAGTATTTGACTCGTTTTAAAGAAATTCTAACTCATAATCAGACAAACCAAAAATAAGAAAAAGAAAAAATGTCGACACCTCAGTAGAAAAACAGTAGGATGCATACTTTTAATAATAAACAAAGAAACTAGAAGAAATCAACTTCAACGATTGTTAAGACGACATGAAAAACAATAAAAATACAATTGGAGAGGTTTAAGCCGCAATGGTCGGACCCCACCTATGGTGTTGGGAGCCAGCAAGAAGTTTCGTATTACAAAAGTCACAAACGGATTGGTTGAAGGTCAAAGTTCTGGCCAGGTTTCGTGTTACCTCTGGTGACCGGAGTTTCTCCGCAAAGGGTATAAGGAGTTGTAAGGAAAGGGAGGGAAATTTGAGGTCAAACTTAAAACGTGAGTTGGAGAATGGTGTGATTTATTGGTCCATGCAATTGACCTTCGTTAACGTATTTGCTCGGCGGATTGATTTGGGAGCGTGTGAATCTAGCAAGTGTGGGTGTGGGACGTGTATTCTTTTCTTACATCAAATCTCAAATTTCGGTGCCTCTCATTCGTGATTTTTTCTACAAAGAAAACTTAGATGGAATGAAATAGAGCAATTCAACCATCTTAGATAACTTTTAAAAAATTTTTAATTAGACTTACAATGAGTAAATCAAGTGATCTTTCAATATAAACTTGTTTTCATATACTCATTTTTACTAATAGATTTTACTCTAGTTAGAATTTCAATAAACAAAAATCTCTAATTTTATTTTTATATAATTAAAAATATAAATATAAATGTATGTGTGCGCAAAAGGTAATATGAAAATTTAATCCAAATAAAAAATAAACTTACGTATAAACTTTTTATCGTTGTTTCCTTGCAGTATCATATATATACTTAATTTATCGTGTGAATAATTAAAATTATGATCGTGGATAAAATTTTGTAAGAAATCAGAGAAACAAGAATGGGAAATGTCATCAATTAGATATTATTTCAGTACTTCTCACAATCGTCACATAAGTGTTATCAAAGTGGGTCGACGGACAAGTTTTTTCTAATCAATTTCCTCTAGTTTTTGATTTTCCTTCAAAGCGTGTATGAATTATTATGATCAAATAGTTTGGTGAGAGATTCAAGCCTCTATATTTGAAGCCAATCTACTTTAATCATAACCTTGTAGTTAATTAACGTCAATTTCAGCTCTACTTTTTGAAATATATGAAATTATATGTTTTCTGACTTTGGATGTTTTATTTCAGACATATATATATATATAATATTTAAAATTTATTAATATTAGAGTTATTAAAATTACGAGATATCTATAGAAATTTAATAATATCTGAAATTTTTCATTATATTTCTGTTGTGTACAAACAGTAACAAAAAATAACAAAAATAAATAAATAGAAATATTAGGACTTATCCTTATCAATCTCTAAGTCCCATGAAGTCAATAAAAAAGAGAGATTGGCTTGCATATTCAAAACATTGGAAAAATATCGGGCTAAAATATATTCTAAAGTGTAAGGATGTAGTGAAATTGCGCGTGAAATTATTTCAAAAATGTCAATTTTCCATTTATATCTTATTTATATTATTTTAGCTAATAAACACAATTCTAGAAAGCAGCAGACTTAGATTGTCATAAACTGATAAATGAACGTTCAAGTTTTGAAAATTTTGTTTGTTTTTTTTTAATATTCCAAATAAAAATAATAATAAATTATTTAAAATTTTAATGAGATATTGATGTTTTGAAAAATCAAGAAAATGGAAATTACTCAGTGGATATGGATCAAGAGGGATGAAAATTCTCCATAACTAGAATTCCCTGGGAAGCACTTCAACGCTTGTGGGTTAATTCTTCTTGGTATCCTAATTGGATTTTGAAATTATTGTTTGTTCTGAAACTTCATGGCAATAGTGAGAGCTTGATGAACAAGACCGCGTTGGTATCAATTGCGGCCGTTGACATTCACTTAGAAAAGTATTTTAATCAGTTCCATGAAGACTCATCACTCAATCGGCATGGTGGTAATTAACTAATTTGAAATCCAAGAATTTGATTGTATGTATTTATTATGGATTAATTAATGTTTTATTTATATCTAAAACTTATTATTTTAATTATATTAAATATATTTTTTAATGCGAATAAAAAATAATTATAGAATTATTTTTATAAAACGGATGAAATAATAATAATTGAAATTCCAAGTCTTTTCATTTGAAAATAAAATATACAAAAAGGCAAATATCTCTAAAAAAAGTAAAGCTTGAATTTTATTTTAGCAAGTGCATGGAGATTGGAGGCAGGTGCATTTTCTGTAATTTTAGCAAAGCACCAGCTTCACCATTTTCAATTATTTGATCATGAATCTGCATCACAAGTTTTTAGCGTATATTTAATTAAAAAAAATTAAGAAGGAAAAAATAAATAGAAGAAAAGGAAATGTGGAGAAAGAGTCAAGTATAGGGTTTTCAAACCATTTTTGTCAAATTCCAAGAGAGGGAGCCACTTGCTGAATTCACATCATCAACTTTTCGCTATCATCTGTGAATTCCCAATTTTTAATAAACAAAACAAATAATAAAAAAGCCACAAAATAAAAAATTAATTAAAATTACAAATGTTTAAATTAGTGTATTAATTATCTAATTAATCAAAGCCCTAGCCATTTTTTTAATTATAGCCCAAATGAATTTGATTATGGAGTAATTAATTATTACAAGATTTTAAAAATCCTCACGACCTTAACACTTTTGCCATATTATTATTATTATTTGTTTACGATGACTTATGACTATTTTATTGAACTAGGTCAATGGTTGGGATTCAGCTTTGGACCAACTATTTTTTTTTAAAAAAAATATTAGTTTTAGAATAATAATAAAAAAATCAATTCAAAATAATTATAAATATAATTCTGATGTAAGTTCATTAAAATTATTCATATATGTTGGCAGTCAAAAGTCTCCTAGGCCAAGATTGAGAAGTTTGCTTTGGTCCATTCCTTCTGTGAAATTAATTCAATCCAAAGCTTTTCAGTAACTAATTTTCTTCCAGGTTATCATATGCCCATTTTTTTCCCTTTCAATTTTAGTTCTAATTTTAATTTTAAAGATTTTTAAACATATAGAACTTCATAAAATATCAATTTTATTCATAAAATATGACCTTTTTAACGATTTTTTTAAATTTTAAAAATTTTAATACCATAATTAAATTTTTAATAAAAAGATTATATATATAAATTATTTTTTGGAAAATAATGAGAATCTTAATATGTAAAAACTGGTCAATTTTATCGAAGCAAGTTGCAGCATTACTTGGCCAACTTGCCTGTGTGTAGATCCAGCGAAAGCAAAAAGGTTAATTAGCCTTTTGATTGATCGATATTTTCTTAAACTTCATTTATTTGTATAAAATAATTTATATTTAAAAATGTTTTTTATAACTTATTTTTTTATAAATAAACGAAGGTACGTTTTTAATTTTTAATAAAGAATTAAGAAATAAAATTCGAATTTAATAGATTTTGTTGGACATTGAAAATATACAGGCCACGGATTTGATCATTGGAAGGATAATTGAATTGCGGTATTGATTAGTTAACATAAATTATCTGAAAAATCAAATACCAAGCAATCTCAAACTTAAAAAAAAAAAAAAAGGAAAAATAACAAACAAACAAAGAAAAATAACTCCTACTGCCTATATGAATGTCGTTGTCGTTGGGGCGATTGGACTGCACAAAGATGATAAGTAGAGTATTCTATTAATTTGTATTTGGTTAACGGGTTGGGTCATTAAGGTTTTAGGGAATCTTATATTGACCTTAGGTGTTTTGTACATTTGTGTGGCCCTTTTGTAGGGTTATGGTCTTTGCTAGATACATATGTTTTAAAGCTTATTTATATTTAATAATTTTATATATTTGATGTAAGTTTCTAATGTATAAAAATATATTAAATTTTTGTTAATTTGTATTAATACATAAGATAATAATCGTAGAAAATAATTTAATAATTCAATTTAACTTATAAATGAAATTATTTACACTATTAATTATTTAAAATTTCAACTGTATAAAGTTAAAAACTAGAAAGGAATCAGATTTTATACTAATATAATTTAATTTGGTAAAGACATATAATAAATTTTAGGTATTTATATATATGATTTAACCTGACTTATAAATTTATTTAAATAGTACTCACAGACTTAATCTAATAATAAGTATATTTACGTAAATTTAAAAGATTTCAGATTTTATTCACTCAATTTCCGTTTAAAAAAAAGAAAATTTCATTTAAATGGAAGCCAACGGATTGGATTTTGCAAAGAAAGGCGATGGTGTTAAGATGTAAAGTCAATAACATAAAGCAATTCCAACTATATATGTTTTGTTGGTGGTGGGATTTTTTTAATTACAGAACTGATGCAGCCTCTCAATCGTCAAACTTGTTTACTTTCAAATCTCAAAAATATGGACTTCTCATACATTCTAATTACCGGCTCAATTTAATATTTTTATGTCAAATCACTCCTTAAAAAAAGATTATATGTAAGTTTTTAAATTTTAACAAAATTCATAAATCAAACCTTAATTTAATTAAATTCATGTCAAATTTGCTTATGAGCTTTGTTTTCATTATTTGCTGTCATCATTAAATGTTGATGAAGTTATATTATCATCTGCAATAGGCAAATTGAATGGCAAAGAAATGGTAAGCTTAATTTGTTATCTGGGAAAAATGGTTAAAGAAATATGAATGTTTCCTAAGTCAGGTCCATGTCCTAATTAAGGCTTCATCTGCGCTGGGCTTTAAAGCTTCTGATTTGAAGATATTGTTATGTCTTGGGTTGGTGCTGGATGAAAACTTGTGTTCTCTGGTATTGCATCCAGAATTTCATAGTCAATTGAAAGATTGTTAGTGCATGTAATAACTATAAACGTGTATTAAATTAATATGAATGAAATGTCACTTGATTTAATAGTTAAAAATATATTATTTATTTGATATATTTAAATTTAAATATTTAATTTTTTAATTTTAAAAAGTATAAATGAACATTTTTTTAAAATAAGTTGGGAAAATATTTAATTGGTATATATAAATTGACTTTAAAATAGTTTTTAATTATAATGATAGTTTTCATAAGTTAATAATATTACAAGCACAGAATCTAAAAAACTGTAGGATTTGCAGAAAATAATAAGTTTGTAATAAAAACAAAAAATGGGTAACAACAGCTTGTTAAGCACAAGGTGTGGATGAGTTGAGTGGAAGTGAAAAAGGGGAGCATTTGAAGTGTGGAGGGTAATCAAGCCATCCAAATTCATCCATATAATTTTTCTTTTTATCTATTTTTTCAGGTAGTTTAAAATAATTATTTTAGATTATTTAATTATAAATTTCTATATTTATGCTGTAAAATTTTTCAATCTCTCTTTTTTAATTTCATAATATTTTTATTATGATTTTATTAAACTAAATCGAATACAATTATTAAATCAGAATCAGATTCATTAATGTTTTGAATAGTTTTATATCATACTACAAACATTTTCTTTATAAATCTATTAGTTTTATATAATTTATCAGATTCAAGGTATTTTTAATATTAATTATAATGGTATAATCTCAACTAACTTAAAATTTTTTTAAAATTTATTTTTAATTTAATTTAAGATGATTACTATAAATTATTTAGTAATTTTTAATAAATTTTATTCAAAATGCAAATGCTTTTTTAAACAAAAAGGAAATGACCCTAGCCGAGAGATGGAATCACATGCCTTACAGAAGCATAAGCATAAGCATCTCCCTTTTGATGGTATACAACTTCTTCTGCTCCTTTTTAACATAATTGATTTGGATTGAAATTTGAATTCAATATTCTGATTGGAAAATAACTTTATTACTAATAAACTAGAATGCATTTATAGAAATTCAATTTAATTATTATTTTTTTAAAAAAAATTATTTTAAAAATATAAAAAATCAATGAAATTCATTTATTGTTTTAGAAGTCCTCAACTCCTTAAAATTACTAAGATCCAAAAACGTTGGCGATTGATAAATATAATCAAGTTTTTCGTTTTCGACTTACCCAAAGTAGCTTGCTTTAATTATTAATTTATATGCATTAAGATCAATTTTTCCAGATTCTCGAAAACAAAATAAAGATTAAATTTTTTGGATTAAAAAAATCTTTCAACCTTCGGATAGACTACAACTGGAACTACCAGAATAAAATATAAATTAAGACGATAAGATGGATAATGGACCTCTGAACTAAAAATGGAAAACAGAAGCGAAAAGCGTAAACCGTGAAGACCATGAAAAACATAGGCAAGAGAAGAATGGAATCTGTATTTCTCCCATCCCGAGGATTCCCTCCAGAAATCCACTTCAAAAAAGCAAACAGGCCCTTATCTCTCCATTGCCTCCGCAATCCTCGCTTCTTTCCCTTTCTATTTCTTATTCTCTCTCCTTCCCTTTTCTCCTTTCCCATCACATCTCGTTTCTCTGTTCACTGTTTAACCCACAAAATGAGACTATGACGACGCCCTCTCAACCGCCAACGCCCCTTCGCAAGCTGCTTGTCGAAGTAGTCAATGCGCGTGATCTTCTTCCCAAGGATGGCCAGGGGAGTTCCAGTCCTTATGTCCTTGCTGCTTTCGATGGCCAGAAGAGGCGAACCTCCACCAAGTTTCGGGACCTCAATCCTGAATGGAATGAGAAGCTCGAGTTTATTGTCTCTGACCCGGATAATATGGAATTCGAGGAGCTCGAAATCGAGGTCTTTAATGATAAGAAGTATGGTAATGGCAGCGGCCGGAAAAATCATTTCTTGGGGCGGCTCAAGTTATACGGTTCTCAATTTGCTAAGAGAGGAGAAGAGGAGCTTGTTTATTTCCCTCTTGAGAAGAGGAGTGTTTTTAGCTGGATTAGAGGAGAAATTGGGTTGAAAATTTGTTACTATGATGAGTTGGTAGTCGAGGACCAGCAGCCTCCGCCTCCGTCGGATAAGGATGCACCGCTACCACAGGAACAGCCCAAGTCTCCGGCGATTGTCGTGGTGGAAGAAGGCAGACCTTTCGAGTTTCTTGCACGTCCTGAGACTTTCCATAGTCATCGTTTTGGCGACGGTTCTGACTTGCCTCCTGTCGTCGTTGTCGAGGAATCTCCGCCTCCTGTGGTGCATTTACACTCAGAATCACCTGTTTGTGAGCCAGCAGAGCCACAGGCAGAGGGTCTCTACACCTCGGACTTGAGGAAGATGCAGACAACACGATTTGCTGCTTGTGCTGGCGCGAGAGTGAGAGTACCAAAGCGGCCTGATGGAGAATACTCTCCAAGAGTGATCTCTGGAAAATTTACTGGAGAAAACGAGAGAGTTAATCCGTACAATCTCGTTGAACCAATGCAGTACTTGTTCGTCAGAATAGTGAGAGCTCGGGGTTTATCGCACAACAACAGTCCATACGTGAAGATCAGAACTTCGAGTAATGGTTTGAGATCTAAACCTGCGATTTACAGAACCGGTGAGCCAACCAATTCGCCCGAGTGGCATCAGGTATTTGCATTGAGTTACGACAGACTTGACTTGCGCAGCTCGACTCTAGAAATCTCAGTTTGGGACTCGCCGGAGCAGTATCTTGGTGACATATGCCTCGATCTTTCCGATGTTCCTGTGAGGGACCCACTAGACAGTGCCTTGACTCCTCAATGGTACCACCTAGAGAGTGGCCCCGGTCAGATCAGCAGTAGAGTCTCCGGCGATATTCAGCTATCAGTCTGGATTGGAACTCAAAAAGATGATGCTTTCCCAGAGGCATGGAACTCTAATGCACCACATGCAGCTCACACGCGATCAAAGATTTACCAGTCTCCGAAGCTTTGGTATTTAAGAGTCACGATTCTTGAAGTACAAGATGTGCAGATTACTTCGAATCTGTCTCCGTTAACAACGCCAGAGATTCGAGTCAAGGCTCATCTTGGATTTCAATCTGTAAGAAGCAGACGAGGGTCCATGAACAATCATAATGCATCATTTCACTGGAACGAGGACCTGATATTCGTCGCCGGCGAACCCTTGGAGGACTCCCTTATCGTGGTAGTGGAGGGTCGTACAAACCGAGAAGCAATACCTCTTGGGCACGTCATGGTTCCATTGAGTTCGATCGAGCAACGGATAGAGGAGAGATATGTGGTGCCAAAATGGTTCGCATTGGAAGGTAGAGCTAGTATTGGACCAAATGGTGCAGGTGTGGGCTACCATGGGAGAATACATCTACGACTCTGTTTGGAGGGAGGGTATCATGTGCTGGATGAAGCAGCACAAGTATGCAGCGACTTTAGACCCACGGCTAAGCAGCTGTGGAAGCCGGCTATAGGGATGTTGGAGCTGGGAATTCTAGGCGCCCGAGGCCTAATGCCCATGCAACACAATGTAAACAGAGTTCTTCGAGGCAAGGGCTCCACCAATGCTTATTGTGTAGCTAAATACGGCAAAAAGTGGGTCCGCACAAGAACCATCACGGACAGTTTTGATCCACGCTGGAATGAGCAGTACACGTGGCAGGTTTATGACCCTTGCACCGTTTTGACCATTGGTGTGTTTGACAATAGTCGTATTTTTGCTGACTCCACAGAACATAAGTTTGATACGCGTATAGGTAAAGTACGGATACGAGTATCCACCTTGGACAGCAACAAGGTTTATATCAGTTCATATCCTCTGTTGGTTTTACAAAGATCTGGTTTAAAGAAAATGGGTGAGATAGAATTAGCGGTTCGGTTCGTTTGCCCGAGTTTATTGCCACAAACTTGCACCGTATACGGTCAGCCGTTGCTTCCTAGGATGCACTATCTCCGCCCACTTGGTGCGGCCCAGCAAGAGGCTCTACGTGGGGCTGCCATCAAAATGGTTGCTTCATGGCTTGGAAGATTCGAACCACCATTGGAGCCTGAAGTGGTTCAGTACATGTTGGATGCGGATTCTCACTCGTGGAGCATGAGGAAGAGCAAAGCAAATTGGTTTCGAATCGTAGCTGTTCTTGCATGGGCAGTCGGATTGGCGAAATGGTTGCATAATATCCGCATGTGGAAGAACTCGACTACAACAGTTCTAGTTCATATTTTGTATTTGGTACTTGTTTGGTTTCCGGATTTGATTGTTCCTACCGGGTTCTTGTACATGTTCTTGGTTGGTGTATGGTACTACAGGTTCAGGCCCAAGATACCAGCAGGTATGGATACAAGGTTATCTCAAGCGGAGACATTGGATCCAGATGAGCTGGATGAGGAATTTGATACAATTCCAAGCTCAAAACCACCAGAAATAATCAGGGCTAGATATGACAGGTTACGGATTTTAGCTGCTCGGGTCCAAACAGTTTTGGGTGATTTAGCAACACAAGGAGAGCGGGTTCAAGCTTTGGTAAGTTGGAGGGACCCACGTGCAACCAAGTTGTTCATAGTAGTATGTTTGGCTATAACCATAATTCTTTACGTAGTGCCACCAAAAATGGTTGCTGTGGCCTTAGGATTCTACTATCTAAGGCATCCAATGTTCCGGAACCCCAAGCCACCGGCCAACCTGAACTTCTTCCGGCGACTTCCCAGTTTATCGGATCGGTTAATGTAGATTTGTTAGAGAGGATATAAAGTTACAGATAGTAGAAATTACAAAAATTTTTGGGCACCAAGAAAGAATTGCTTTTGGCTGCAAAAAAGAAAAAAGATTTATGGGAAAACTCGGGATAAGAGAAAGGAGTGGGGTAGAAAGAGATTGGAGCAGGAAGAAAAAGGAAAATTTAGAGCCAGTTAAACGGGAGGGAAAGAGGGAGTTTGCTGTAATGGTGTCGTGAAAAGTTTAAACATTTGAATTATTACTTTCTAACTAGAAAAGCTGTATTTTTTTTAGCATTTATCTATTTCTTCTTCTCAGTTGGTTTCATTTTTATGTGCTGTTCTGGTTGAAGCTCTCACTTGCAATATATAAAAAATGAATTTCCCTTACATAGATTGCAGTGATGCGCATAAAGGATGGACATGAAATGCAAGGAGTCAAGATGCAAGGTTGGCAATTTGGCAGCTTTGAGACATAATTTTCAAAAAGTTAACGACTTTGAGGGCAATATATGTGGGCATGGGGCTATAGGTTACAGTATTTTCAGTCCACCGACAGAGAGTCACTAGGCCACAACAATAATTCACCTGCACTGCACCTGAAGAAAAGGCTTTCAAAATAGGTTATTGGTCTTACATTTTGCCTTGTACAGATTCCGCAACTCAAAAAACGACAAAGATCAAGATTGCTCTTGGCCCGCCGAAAAAGCAAGGCTTGCTTTCCTTCTCCTTTCCCCCACTTTTTCCTGAGATGAATGAAATTACACTCTTAGCTGGTACTTCAGTAAATGGAGGGAAATATAGTAAGTCTCATAAATTACTTTTGGCCATAACTAAAATTTGAGCATGGCCTTTTTTATAACATATTCTTAATATAGTAATAAGACATACCTTCCATCGCAAATCATGCTTTAAAATCATATGAACCATTTCCTCTTAAATCATGCTTAATTATTCTTAGAGGTGGCCAAAATCATTACTCTGTTCTCTCTTTCCACCATGAAGGGATAGAATCCCATATGCTCAAACAATAGGAGTGCAAACATAAAGCATATTGCAAGTATGTGCTATGTTGACAGAAGAAAGGAGACTTTTCCGAGAAGTTGCCGCTGGAAGTGTAGAGTACAAAGAGAGGAAAGTGAGCCAAAAAGAATTGAAAATTGGAAAGAGCTAGAAAAATGAGAGAAAAAAAAAAGACTCCATATTCCATGAGTAATAATCTATTTTCAGTTATAAAATCTTGGTTTTTCTCTCTATTTTTGGACTTGTTTTGCTCTATTTATGTTTGCAATTTCGATTTTGTTTTGAGGAAGTAAAATCAAGTTCTCTCCTTCTCTATTAATCAAACAAAAGGAGAAGAGAAATTTGAAAGCAAGGACCACAAAGGTAAGAAGGATAAAGAAGATGGAGCAAAAGAGAATAAGAATAAGAATCCTGAAGATAAATCGGCAGCCTGATGGACAAAGTTAAAATTTAGGAATTTAATTAATTACTGTATATAATGAATAAAGCAAAAAAAATAATAATAATAAAAAAACTGGATTCCGCTGGAAAAGAAAGCAACTGTAAAGAAGCAAAGAAATAAAGATTAGGATAATAAATTGATAATCGAGAAATTAAAATTTTGCTGTAAATTCGATAACTTATGTAGGGAATGAAGCTTGGTCCGGGAGCAATGCAAGAGCTAGCTGGAAAAAAGATAAAAATAGTGCACTGTTCGCGGACCAAGCCTTATTCCAAACATTGCAATTATCTTCACTTCAACTTCAACCACCTAATATTTGATTAGCTAGTGGAAAGCCACTTCATTCCATATAATAAAATGCTCTCCTTATATAGAAGAAAATTTTCCTACCTAAAGCACTCACATATGACAGAAAAATATTTAAGCAAGGTTCTATGGACCTAACCACCTGCCAATCTCAATCCACCATCTTATATATATAAGAGAAGTGACTAATTATAGTTAAGAGACCTTAATCATCTTGCAAACCCACTTGGGATAAATCAACTTCGTCCATGGAGAGAGAGAGGGGAGCAAGATTCATAGTCCTTACATGTTCATGCATTGCACAATGCACATGTATAGGACCAGCTTGCATGTGTGATCTTCAAATAATGATTCACCACTAATGTCTAATGTCACTTTTGTTGATTAGAAAAGAGACATGATTGAGATGAATTTTTTATCTGGGTTATTAAGAAACATGATCTGGGCTAGTGAAGTTGGATTATGTAGTGGGATGATTTGATAAAAAATTATTGATGCCAGATGGTTTGATTTTGGTGAGAATTTGTTCAAAACGGAAACGAAAGATTATAACTCAATTTTCTTGTTTCAATCTAAATGTAAATATCTCTGGGTTTGGGAAAAAGCAAGCATTCACAAGCATGAAATTAAATTAAAAGTTGGTGAGATTTTTGCCCAGAATTCAGTAGGAAAAATAATAATATTATGCAAATACATTTGGGGATTATATGACAGCCTCTGCTTCATCAAGATTTATATAGAGGTTTTATTTTTTTCCTGTGTTCGTTTATTAATACAACAAATGTAGGGAAGTGATTACTGATTAGAGAAATATGTATACAACATATATATACATACAATACGAAGGACACCTTGGCCAGCTATTTTGATGCATAGAAGTAGAACTGTATAGAATGCGTGGCACTGCCTTGTTATGTAAAGCGTGTCCCTGTAACAATGGACCAGAAAGATAAAGAAAAAAGTTCACTACTAACTCAAAAACATGAACAGTATCAACTAGGTTTGGAAAACAATACAAACATATAAATACGAAGTTCAATTTACAGCGTATTACGCGTTTGATGCTGTGTTTACTTACAAGCTTTTTGCACAAGGAAACTGTAGATAAATTTTACATACATATGGAGAGAGGGGCAGAGAGAGAAAACCACCACTGATGCTTATAAAGATCCTGTCTAACACAAAGCCATGAGGCCATGAAGCTGGACATGTAGGATGGAGCTCAGCCACTGGTATGGGCAGAAGCCTGGAGAAGTCCATCACGAATCTGAGAAGCAACATCACGAATAGCACCAGGTCCATGGGGAATAAACACGGCAGACGATTTAGAGGCAGCACCAATTTCCTTCATTGTGTCAAAATATTGAGTGACAAGGACCATGTCCATAATATCTTTTGCAGTGGTGCCCGGTACATTTTCAGAGAAACCCAGCACACTATCCCTTAATCCATCTACGATTGCTTGTCTCTGACGAGCAATACCCAGTCCAGCAAGATACTTTGCTTCAGCCTCACCCTCAGCTCGCTTAATTTGGAGAATCTTCTCAGCCTCTGCCTTCTCTTTTGCTGCCACCCTCAGCCTTGCAGCTAAGAAAGCAACAAGTTAACCAGAAAAAAAAATTATATATAGTATATATAATAAGAGGTAAAGAGATACAATGTTCAAGTGTTCCAACTGAGATAGTTGGATGACAGGCAATGATCGAAATAATAGTTGCAATCTTGATTTCTTATGGACGCCCGCATGAACAATTAATGTGTGTGGCATCTAAGGGAAAGGAAGCAACTTTGAACACCCATTGGAACTTTTAAAATCCAGACCGATAAAATTTAAACTTTGAAACTAAATATTGAGTGAAGTGAACACTAATGACTCGGTTGAAAAACAAGAACATCCTTCGACTGACATATTGTAGAGATACCTAATAGAAATAAAATAATCATCCAAATTTCTGAGTTCTTGAATCAAATCTTTCTGATGTATCATGTACCTCCACTCCAAAAAACCATACTTTATGCACTGTCTGAATTGTGCTACTCATGGGATTTTGTGTTGATGGGAAGTAATTGAATAAGTCTGCATGTAGGGCTTGTTTGAATTTTTTTCAAAGCATTATTGACGAATTTCTAGGTCACCTATAACACAAATAAGAGCCCAGCTCCAATTTTCATAGTGCTTAGACTTAGAGCAAGAGCAGAAAAATTGACTAATTCCGAATTCACCCTCCTATTGAACACTTTTTAGGACAACAAATAGTATTAAAACAAAATGAGAATATGACTTCCTATACAAAAAGGCTAGTTAAAAACCCAGTTCGAAAAATTAACAACTCTTTGGGTGCACAACTGATGTTCAACAATATAAGTAGTGTTGGAGTTTCTTAAGGGTGGAAAAATAATCAGCACAACATAGAGATACTAAATGTTTTACCTGCATTTATTTCATTCATTGCCCGCTTCACATGTTCATCTGGTTCTATATCAACAATGAGTGTTTGCACAATTTCATATCCATAAGCAGACATAGCCTGGCACAAATCATTAGAGTTTAGACACAACATTGTTACATTTTTATGAGAATTATGTATCACAACTGACAAAAGCTTCACCACTTTTATACATTCGCTTTCAAATACATATATAAAAACAAAATATCTTTAAGCTTATTTACCTTTTCAAGTTCATCTTCCACGGCTTTGGCAATTTCATTCTTCTGCTCAAAAGCATCATCAAGATCAAGTTTTGGAACACTTGCCCTAATAACTGAAATTATGGGCCAAATATAGCTCAGCATATATACGTTGTATAAAATGAATTGAAAGTCAAATGTGAAAAGAAGTGTGTTTCCATGTCTATATAAACATGCATTATTGATGCAGAACATCATATACCATCAAAAACATAGGCCTGGATTTGGATTCTTGTGTTGCTCAGTTTGTAGAAAGCATCACTTGCTTTATCTGCCAGAGCTCGGTATTGAATAGATGCAACAACATTAACAAAAACATTGTCCTGAAAATAAATGGAAAAAGAGGTCAAATGGTCTCAGCTGCTAGCATACGAGTGTATGTAACATCAATCTGCAATTGGCACAATTAAAAAACTGAAGGTAGTTCAGATGTGGTTTTGCAGTTTACATACTCACTTTACAACCCCGCTTCCCCAAAGAAAAATAAAATAAGTAATAGAAACCAGAAGTAAACCAGTTGCCAAAACTAAATTGCAGTATGTCTCAAGCCAGTAAAATATGTTCTGAAAATGAGGATTCCATGTGAGCAAAGTGATTTACCAAATAGTACAATAGCAAGAATAATATAATTGAGGATGCAGATAGCACAACTAGACATCATAATTTCCAGCATCAACATAGACAGTTTAATTCTCAAGTCTAAGGTGTAATTAGCACAGAATGTTTCAAAGTTTAAAGAGAAATAAAATACAAATGTTCAGTAATTAACATCCTACATAGTCAGATTTCCACCTTTCAATAAGCAACTGTAATCAAGCCCAACAAAAATGATACAGTACCATATAGTAATTAAAAACATGAAAAATGATTGCTCTGATCTTAAAAAGGATGTTAAGAAAAAAGGGTGAAGTTGTAAAAATAAAGAATCATATTCTTCTCTGAATTTTAAAGAGAAATCACGAAAAGAAATTACTCCCTGTTGTTTCCTCTACATCACTATGCCCAAATTGGTTAAATGACTCAAGCTCAAGCTCACAAATTTAGAAACTCAGAACAAAGGAAATACTGAAAAAATGATTTAAAATACCACAAAAAAGAGAAGCAGAAGTATTAAATATTCAAAACCACCCAGTAACCAGCAAGGTTAAACTAACTATTATTGCCATTGGAATAGACAGACCTTTGTCTTGGTCTCACAACGAACATCCAACTGCTGCAACCTCAGTGACAAATGGCCTGCAAGCTGGCTTCCAAAAATCCAAGGTAGGCAATGGCATCCAGGCTCAAGAACTTCATCAAATTTCCCAAATCTCTCCTTGATAGCTACTGTAGACTGGTCAACTTGCACGCAGCAAAACAGATTACCCATCCTCTCTACAGTCCACTACATCCCAAAATAACTTTTAGGTCTGAGTGAAACTAAAACATGATATGTTACAGTGATCAGAAAACCTTTTTTAAAAGAGGATATAATGAATATAATATCCCGATTAACCTATTTTACTGGACAGAAGATATTCCTATGAAGACAGAATAACGAAATTCACACACAATAGAATCACAAAATTTCTACACTCAATCTGAAAATAGACAACTAAGTTTAATGTATTTGAACTTAAGTGAGCTAACGGTGACTAAATTTCCCAAAGAAGCTCATGGCTCCTAGGAAAATAATCTAAACGCTTAAACAAAAATAATACATATTTGATACTTAAAAATTAAAAGGGATCAAAGAAGAGGAAAATAAATGGTAGTTCCAACTGCAACGAGAACCAAATATGACACAACAGATAAGTGAGAAAAGAAAAAGTACTAGCACTAAAAACCTGGAAAACTTCCTGCAACTACTCCAGTACTTTGAACTCAAATCTGAGAGAAGATACTGATTATTATTGACTAAACAATGTGTTTAAACATCATATTTATAGAGAACATGAACTTGCTTCTCAAATAGAAATCCTCAAATTAATTAGGAATTTATATAACTCCTAAGGAACTAGTAACAGAAAAGCCAACAGCCAGCTTTGAATCCTAAACTAAGGAATCACAAGATGCGTTTGAAATTTTGAAAGAAAGAGACTTACAAGCAACAAGCAAACTAAAGCAAAGAACGAGAAAATGGCAGGAAAGACAATTAACAAGATTATAAAAACTATAGACAGTGTGCCGGCAATGGGAAGTCATCAACATAGAGAAGGCCTTACTGCCATAAAAGGTCAAATATCTGAGCTGTATCAACAGCTGCAAATTTGATTTGGAAAACCCAACAAACTGTTATATGAATAAAACAAAATTCTCCTTGGAGTGAACCTCAAGATCGCCGTCATGAATTCAAAAAAACAATGAAAAGAAGAGAAAGGAGCTAAACAGCACATTGTCTGTATCGAGTTACAGTGAGCCCATAAACAATTGGGTTTATCAACAATAAAATAACTATATAAGCTTCAATAATTTCGTGTTTGCAAGTCCTTTTCCCTCTCAAATGCAAA
Organism: Manihot esculenta; assembly: GCF_001659605.2. Taxonomy (NCBI): domain Eukaryota; kingdom Viridiplantae; phylum Streptophyta; class Magnoliopsida; order Malpighiales; family Euphorbiaceae; genus Manihot; species Manihot esculenta. Next base: position 23,043,083 of record NC_035166.2, read on the forward strand.
ACAACAGATGGGATCGTTGTATTTTTCTTGATAACATAAAAAGGATTCCCTTTTCACCAATTTATTAAAATTAAATTATAAAACAAAAACCATATGAAGAATCAGAGGTCAGACTTCAGAGGAGAAAGGGGAAGAGGGTTGGTGAAATTGGTCAAGTAAAAAATCGAAATTATGAGGAAAGAAGGTTTTACCTTTGTTTTGAGAGTAACGCTTTGAAATAATGAGATTTCTTGAGAGGAAGAAAACCGCGGTGACTAAGGATGTGCAGTGGGTATGGTCCAGGCTGTGCACACAGATATTAGCTTCTCTGTGGGCGTTTACGCATGGTCGTGTTTTGGTGGGGGCAATAAACGAGTCTAGCCACTCAGCCAACTCACTCTGCAGCGAGTTGAATCCCATTTAATTTTGACTAAAATCTTTCCAAAGATAGATATACAGTTCAATTTCAATGTTAATCCAAGTTTGAAATGGTAAAGTATTATCTAATCATTAAGATGCGAAATAATAGTTACTTTAAGTTTTTTAATCTTTATGATGATAATGCCGAGGATAGCCCGGTGATAATGGCTGCGTGAGTCTTACATGCTGTGTCCAAGCAACAAAAGGGATAAATTCTTGGACTACACGTTCTCTGGGGCTTGTTCATTTCCAATCTATCCAATTTTTCCTCCCATATTATTAGCCATAGCCCATAGATGACAAAATGAGATGGAAATGAGCAAAAAAGGACTTGCGAGCTTTCTATGCAGGGTGATATTCCTAGTTCCTCGAGAAGAAAATTATTCAGAATCACATAAGTAAATGCAGTTATTTTTTCTGCATGGATTCGTTGAACGGTGTAGCAAAACTTCATCTAGGCATAAAGCCGTAGAGAAATTAACAATGGCGATAAAAAAATTTTTTTTCTCAAAAGTTATGGAAGAGGATAATACTATCTAGCACGCTATATGTTCAAGTAATCTTAAACAATTTGAAGAAAAAAAATATCATGTTACTATGACATTTCAAAAGTAAAATTGAATCCAGAGGGAAGCCAATAACTTACATGGAGAGTGGATAAGTATAATCCCTCAAGTGAAAAGCGATGGATTGGCTTCAAAATTAGAAATGGCAAATTGAGGCTGTCTAGCGGGAAATGTTAGGAGTATTAATGGATAGTGAACAAGAACAAGAACGATATCTTTGTTTCATCTCACGCATGTTAGGTTTTCAGGCCCAACGAAAATTAACAGCAAAAGTAGAATTGAATAAAGTGGGGCTCACATGGTGGAAAGGTGAACTGGTTGCCTGCTGGAAATTGGTAGGCGGAGATGCTGCAGTTTGCTGATTCTAAATCTTTGAAACGTGCAAGACAATGCTTGATGACGGCAGCAGCAATTGCCAAGTGAGAGAGCTAGAGAAACTGATTTCCAGTTTAGCAGGAAATGATATCATATGAGATTTAATGACCCCGTGGATCATGCCTTTTGTTTTGACACTTTAATCGACATTTGTGAACAGACTTGGTTGTTATGGTTACACGTTACAACTTGCCTTTTCAAGTTTTATCTACTAGTTGTGTCAAGATTGTTTGAGATTTTACTCCTCTCTGTCTTTTTAGGGAGAGACTTTTTCTCTATGTTTTCAGCTTCTCTTACAGCTCAGCCCTTTTGTTTATTTTTTTTCGTGATAATTTATTTTTTTTTATAAAATTTTTATTTAAAATAAAAAATTAAAAGTTTTTAATTTAAAAAACTTTTCATCATTTATATAAATAAAATTATAAATATTTTATAATAATTCATTTAAATTTTTTTCTTATAAAATTATATATCAAATAAAATATAAATAGATTTTAATTTTTTAATGGATCCAACTGTATTTCTAGTCTTATGTTGAAACTATGGATAGGCATCTACTACTAGAGTTTAAAAGTAAAAAAATATTATAATCCAATTTGATAGTGGAGAGAGAAATCCACGGCTCACTTAAGAGCAAAAAGGGAGATGAGAAGATGGTCTTTCCCTCTACTAGTGTTTTACCTTACCAACTTTGACATTTCCAGTTTTATTTGTAGAATGAACACCTTTCAATTCCTATTTTTCGCTTCAACTCTTAAAGTAGACCAAGTATTTGAGGTGTTTTAAGGTAAAAGTATTTTAGATTAAGATTTTTTATTATTTTTAAATATTCATAATTACGGATGACAACATATCCAATATTTTTTGAATATCCAATCCGATCGAATGCTATTAAAATGGATTTAATTAGTTATAATCGAGTTTGAAACGAATTCAAATTTAAAAAATAATATCCGTTGAAGGTTAATATAGAATTTAAATTTTATGTATAAGATATCTATTATCCAAATGTTTATATAAATAATTAATTTAATATAAAAAATATATTTTATAATAATAGTTATAAATATTTATATATGTTTTATTTAAAAATTATAATTTAAATATTTTTTAAAAATATTAAATTTTTTAAATAAAAATTATTAATAAAAAATATTTTTTTATATAAATTATTAAATAAAAAAATATAAAACTAAACGAATTTAAGTTTTATTTGAATAATAATAATAGAACAAATTTAAATAATTTAAATTAATTTTTAATTGAGTTAATATAAATGAGTTCAGACTCCAACCTTTGCATTCCAATATAAGATAAATGTTTATTTTAGAAAAAGAACTTAATAAATAAATGCTCATATTCCCATACAATTTAGAATTAACTTATTGAATAATTAAATAAAAATCATAGCATATTAAATACCAAACTTATAAAAATTTTAACAATTAAAAATAAATAACCAATATCTTGTCAAAAATGGCTATTACACTCTTTAACTTTAAAAGATAACGAAATTACCTTAAGAAGACGAGATCCATTTTATCATTTAATTTAATAAAAACTAAAAGCATAGATAAGACGATTTAGGGAACAAGCAGCAAGAAATCAACAATTAATATTGATAATTTCCGACTAATATTTAATTATTATAATTCAAATGTTCAAAAAGTTCTATTCTAATATGGATGAAAATGAATTAATCGTAATTAATGCAAACACATATTATATATCTAGCCTAACCTCTCAATCCACCAAAAACCTTAAAAAGTAGGATAATCTATCAAACATGAGAAGATTCTAAACCTTAAAACACCTTACACTACAAAAAACACCTCAGCACAGCAAAAGCAGAAGATAATAGGTCATTCAGTTGGCCCATCTCTCAGATTTTTGAATCCTCCATGGATGCCGGTGAGCATCAAAGTTTAAATTGATTATCTTTTCTTGAACCATCCTTCATAAGATTTCAATTACAAGAAAAGTTAAGAAAAGATACTGATACAAGATGGCAGAAAGAAACATTTTATTTCTACCAATTGATTTTTTTTTTTGGGTTCAAATTATACATGCTGGAAAGGGCCGGCACTACCTCCATTTTCCGCTCAACCTAGTAATTAGACAACAGCGCTGTAAAGAATACCAAAAATTGAGTACTTCAAAAACTTGAAGATAGAACGCGTATTATTATTCATCCTCTAAATCAAGTCCAATCCGTCTTCTCCTCTTATCAAAAACAGCTTTGAAGGACTCATGCTCTGCTCGAAGTCGTTCTTGGAAAGTGCTCCGTCTCCTTAACTCGGCCATGCTCTGGGTTGATGCTAGGCCTTCATCTTTGGATAATGGGTTGGACTTCTGCAGGTGTTAAAACATTACAAGGCAATCATAGAGTTAGCTCGACGTCTGGTTCCAACTCAGCCTAGTTGTAAGCTTCATTCATTATGGGGTGTGCATACACAAATGCAAGTGTACCTTAATGTTTAAACTTTAAAAATAAATAAATAAAAATAATAACAAAATCATATAGCTAGCCAGCCAAAAAAGCAGGCATGTTTTTAGTAGCAAAGTTTTTTTTTTTTTCAAATGCCACATACGTGGGTAAACATTGAAAACAAAATTTATGCAACGAGGAATAATGTAATCAAGTACAACCATTTTCAATCATCTAAACTGCCAAAAGACCCAACCAAAGTAGTTGCAACTTACCAAATTATATCCAGCACCTGGTCCAATCACTAAAGACAGCACATTTGCCTTATTTGTTGCACCTATAGAAAAACCAGTATTGCCACCCTGCACAGGAGGAAAAAGAAAAAAGTATGTTACTGACGTTATAATGCTACAATAAAAGTGATATGATTGGTGATAGGAAAACATCAGGATAAAGATATGAAAAGAAGAGGAAAAAGAGAAGGGGGTGGGAGACAGCCCCCTCCTATGGCAGAGAATCCCCGAGGAAACATAGAAGATCCAGATTCTGAATCAGTTCCCACGCTTTTTAAGTTTCATTTAACAGTCCACGGCATCATATCATCTATGCATCACATGTTTCCAAATGCCATTCTCAAGAATATCATCACAGTTAGTCCAGTCTGTAGTTTTTCATTGGCTCACATAGTCCAATTATTTTCACTGGCATCTAATAAGGTCCATAAAACAGGAAAGGCATAGCATTAACACTACTGAACAAAGCCATAAACTTAATGGTTACCTGGTCACTCCAACGCACAGTTTTTCCTTGCTTTCCATATGCTTGAATTATCCCAGAAAGAGCATTTAAATTGCGCTTCATGCCTTTAGACCCCTCTTTATCATCTTCATCTAAGTCATCTGACCATTTACTTTTACCTAATTCTTTCACTCCTGTTGTAGAATGGTCCTCTTCAGCATCCCATCTCTTCCCATCTTTTGGAAGAACTGAAGCTCAAAATGATAAAAGTAAATAGAGCAGAAGAAGTCTGAAGGGACGGACATGTTTTCTCAGTGGTATAGAGACAGCCCATAAGTTCATAAACATAAGCATATTAAAATCCAAGAAATAAACTTTTCATGTAAAATGTGAAAAATAAGTTTTTCTGTACATAGCTGATATCAAACATTAGATTCATTACTTGCATGCTGCTAGTGACTAGTGAGTACATTATTCCACAGCACAAGCAAAAGTATACTTGGACAGATCACAACTATCATGGAGATGTTTCTTTCCTGATTCACAGGGGAATTACAGTACAAAAAATTTAGAAAAAAGAATCCAGACATTAGTGGTAAAAGAAGAATTTTCTCATAAACTTCCACCTAAAGTCCAATAACTTAATGTTTGCTAGACAGTATGTCTAAATTTAATGCAAAATGGAATCTTTTCTCTGGGAAGGCCAGGAGTGTTAGACTTATCAAGGTGACTATTGAATCACGGCAGTTAAATAATTGCCAGCCAGGGAAAAGAAAATGAATTTTAAAGGTAACGTTAACACATATTTGTGTCTACTATTTGCGCCAATAACAACAAAGATACATAATGCATATTATTAGTAATCACTATTTTGAAAGCAGAATACATAAATGTACCCTGAGGTGGATTATCCTCCAAGAGCACAGGCATGGTCTTCTCAGTATTTCTTTCCAGCAGTCCAGGTGGATTATCATCAAAGCTTCCATCTTCAGTATCCATATCAACCTTGAAAATTGACAGAAGAACGAATTTAAATCAAAATGGCTGCAAAACTTGCACAAAAGTTTACAAGTAAACTAATTTATTTGATGACAAAGTTTAGGTTATTTATAGCAGTTCAACTCCGCTAAAATCCACATGCAAAAAAATAATAAGTTACAGAAAAAATTTTCCTTAATTTTTTTTTCTAATGTCCCATATGTAATCAACACACACATACACATTTATAAAAAAAAAACACACACACACACACACATATAATACTCACATGGTTTCATTTCCTATAAATTTCATATACATGGGAATTGGGATACACATAAACAGACACTCATAAAACATCACAGTTCAATTTCTCTCATTGCACTTGCACAGAAAGTCTCACACTTCTCAGGCAATTTCTTCCATTTTCTAGAGATGCAATCTGCTTCCCCATTCATTACAGTAAATTATAATCACACCCAGGGTAGAATAATCCACAATCTTAACCTTTATTCTTTACATACAGAAGAGGACATATAAAGTGATAATAAGTGAAAATTACATGATAAAAAGCTTATATGTTAAGAGTTTGAAGCATAGCATTGGCATGATACCACTATAAAACAATAAGCATCAAATATGAATGTTCATTACTGCAATTGTAGTGAGAACATCGTTCACAAAGAACCCAAACTAAATACATCGTATGATTTCTTCTTTATGAGGAGGATACAATAAACATTTCAACTATAAAAAAGTGATAATAAAGAACACAAACTAATAAATACAAAAAGTTCATCAGCAATGATATAACATTATGTTACCTCTTGAATTCCACTTTCCTTCAGATCATCCCCGTGGAATAATGACTGCCATGCCAGAATAACAGCATCATTAAGACTCAAACATGGAAGACACTACAAGTTGGAAGAAAGGGTCCCAATTTTATTAAACTTCATGATGTGCGATGTTGTTCCTTACCTTCTTAAACTTAAAAATCTGTGAACTGTTAACAAAGGGATTTTACATAACTACAGAAGAGTATATTTCTTTAAACTGGCCACACATGCTGTTTTGAATTCTAATGATGAACGCAAAAAAAAAAAAAATTGAGATCTAAGACGAAGACATAGCAAACCTTGATATCTAGTTGCAAGTATAAGGTCGGAGCTTCTTCCCACTGCTGAGCCATGTTTTTTATTTCAGCAAGCGTAAATCCATGTACATTCCTAGCTGCACAGCCCTGAAAATACACATGATTATCAGAATCAGGATTGAGGAACTTTTGTCCAATGTATGGTAGCTGCAAGTTGTCTTTTTAGGAGGTGAGGCATATATTTCCAATTAGCATAATAAAAACATATCAAATCAACATATAATCTAGTGAACAAAATATGTGTTGTGTGTATGTAATATCTGTACTAACCACAGGGTCCTTATATGTAGCTTCTGATAAGTAAACTTCATAGCCAGACCTCTGAAAAATAGAAAAAGAAAATTTAAAAAAAAAAACTGAGGCAATAGACAAATAAGATAAACAATTTTAAATCAATAGATAACTAAGAAAGGGGAGTGAGTCCTAAAAGGGCATATTAAATTAAAAATTCTAACCAGGAAGCAGATAAAATAGGAACCTGCCCCCTGTTCACAAAATTCCAAGCCTGTGGTGTGACACAAGAATTCAGAATTTTGATGTGTGTGTGAGTTGTGGAATCTCAAGTGAAACACAGATTCAAAGACGCAATGATTTATCAGGAAATTATCAAGATATTTTAATTATTTGGCCTAACCACAAAATATAGCCTGACCTTTTTGTCATTTGTCAATTTTAGCCAATCCTTTTCCTCTCACTTTTAGCCTAATTTTAAAAGTTAATGCTAATACTAGCCCGTGCCTGAAATTGAGAGTAACTGATGGTGACATGGCATCTTGATCAGCCAAAAAAGACTTCTTTAATTGTAGGTCTCACATGTTTTAACCATGGTCTCACCATGGTTTGAACCACAAACTGATCTGCACCTCCACTCCTCTCCAGTTTACCAACAGACCCAGCACTTCAAACCACAATCTCAGCAGCGACCTGCAAGCAAGCACATTACTGGCCATCAACTCCAGAAGACGCCATACCCACTTGAAGATAGCTAAATCATAAAACGCATTAGCCATCTCCTTCATACAACAGCCATTAGATTCCTTCCACAAAACCCAGATGCACAGCATCAATATTTTTTTCCTCACCTGAGACCTGTTAAACCACCATAGACCACCCGAACTGACAACTTCCCCCTCATCCGTGAAACTCATTCCTTCACACTCATTACCACACCACGCAAAATCCCTCCAGCTGGTACTCTCAGGCATATCACAGCTTTATTTGAACCTTATCTACTCTACTGACAGTCGATCTATGCTCTCTCATCCATCCATGAAACATGTCTCTCACCTCTATTGCCATTTTAGATTTTCAGAACCAGCATCATCTTCATTTACACACTTAAGGACTGCTATTCTCTTTCCCTTCCCCCTGTCCACCTCTGTCTTCTTAGTTTGAAACCCATTTTCTCAATCTCATTATTACCAAGACCTAAAATAATCTCTGCCTGAACATCATTGACTCATTTCAAATGCCCCATTCAACCCATCTCTTCATTTCAATCTCCAGTAGAAAGCTGCCCAGCCAGAACCAAAAACCCAGACCGCACCATCTTCACCAACTCATCCTTCCCTTTGCTAAGTTTGCTTACCCCCATGGTAAATGGCAAGACCCATAGAAGCACACTACCATCACAGGACATCAAAAGATTGCCTCATTTCAGCACTGCTCACATGTTTAACAAGTAGCATAGGAAGACTGAGTTTGAGGACTGAACCATCGATTTATGTTGCAGGTTTAAGAAGCATAGAACGACTGCATTTCCTTCTCCAAATTGCAGGCATTTCTGTTTTTCAAACCATGGTAAGACCATGGTTAAAACAAGTGGGACCTACAATTAAAAGAATCTCCATTTTTTTGCTGAACAGGATGCCACACCACCATCCATTAATCTCAATTTTGGACACAGGCTAGAATTAATTAACACTTTAAAATTAAACTAACATTGACAAAAAAAAAGATTGGCTAAAACTGACAAATCACGAAAAGTTCGGTTATTTTTAAGATTTGGCCTAATTATTTGCTGATAAATTCTAAATATTTAGTGCCAAGACCCCCAAATAGCATCAATTTGGACAAACCCAATTCAGAAAAAGAGCATCCACCATTCTGACTTCAAGAGTACTTCTCACTCATTAAACATCATCCATCACATGATCCATTAGGAAAATGATGTTGAGGACATACAACATACAAAAAGAATGAAGGCAGACTTATAACACCATCCATGTAAAGTTTATATTCAGCAATATACTCATAAGTTTTAAGCTAACAGAATAGAAAAGTGAAAAATAAAGAAGTCAAAGCTTTTTTTAAGTCAAATTCTTAGGTGAACCCTGTACGTCATAAAACAGCACCAGTTGGATTCACATGTGGCTTTTCTATTGTTCATGATGAACCAAGTCCACCCTAGCATACATGCATGAGAGGTTCAAATTCAAAACTATAATATATATTGAGACATGATAACAGGTAAAAGAACATCTAAACATGTTGATAGAAACAGTGGAGAGATTTTAAAATTCCTGTGAAGAATAAACATTGAATTGCAGGGTAAATAGGTAATAACATTAGCACAGCAACATTCTTTCAATGGCCTGTCGACTTTGGTATCTCATATGAAAAATAAAAATAAAAAGCTCACACTCATAACTCCTCCAGAACATAGAATAAAATTATATCGGAAAAGATGCAGCAGATGATAACTTGTAGTATTTTACATCAAATAAAAGTTAAGGCTGAACTCAAATATTTCAATTCAAGACAAACATTCACAAGACCCACTGAATTTTATTTTTACAAACTACGAAAGCAAAAATGTCAAATAGCACAAAGGCTTCTAAAAAATACATTGAAGAAAGAAAAGCTAACAGAAAATTAAGTGGCTGAACATTGACAAGAGAAGAATAATAGTAAGCCACCTATCCCAAAGAAGAAAAAAGTAAAAGAAACCCTATATTACATCATTTGCATCTGACTATGGGAGAAGCCTGTATGAGATTGAGGACCTACAGACCCTTCACACATGCCCAAGAAACTCGAAATTGACAACACATTACTCGCAGAGGTGGTGAAGAAGAGAGAAGTGAGGGTATACCTTTGCAATTGCCCAAAACTGAGCAAAATCAGCTACCCGCAGATTGCGGTCATCCACTAAGATGAGGCACACATACCAGCACAAAAAGGTCAATTGCCGAACAAAACTGCATCTGTAGTTAGTGAAAATGAAAGCAGTGCACAAGCACTGCATCACCACTAAATCTATAATCAGACTAGATCATGTACGTTCCTTAAAAGCCAGGATAACCAGAAGAACCTTGAATCATTTGACCTTGGTTTTAAACTTATTATTGAAATTTTTCTTTGGACTTAAAATGTTGCTGATATTTAAAGATAAAAAGAAAGATTCTCATTTGCTTTGCTCTATTCAATAGTTCAAGTCTGCATTTCAAAGGAGATAGTCACTGAATTGGTGCTACATCTAGAATCAGACGCAAGAAATCTAACAGCAAAACCAAATAACTTAAACCCACAGCATGATCATCAAAAAAAAGGGAACCGTGTCAACAAAATTAAACCACTAATTCTCAACATAAACTGTATTACTCCATCTTTGAAGAAATGGACATCTCAAGAAAGCCAATATCCTTGAAATGGCTACAATATAAGGAGAGAAAACAATTAAAAAGATGACATTAAGCAAAGATAATAATTGTCTTATCATCAATTTAAGGTCAATTCCAGGGTAAAAATTCGTACCAATAACAAATGTGAAAATTCCCTCCTCAAGGGTCTTCTTGAATGCTTTCAACATGCTGTCTCGATAAGCCTAGTTAGGGGATACAACAAAATCATATGCTGAAAAACACTAACAGAAAAAAACACATACCAAACAAGACCATGTACTTGACAGATTATGGAACCAAAGAGGTTAAGGTATCCTGCATTTATTTACCTCTTAGTTCAATATTTATTTTTCATTTTATTTTTCAATTAGCATTCTAGATCGTGGTATATAAACAACAGAAAAGTCACGTTCAAGTGGTAACATCTTCATCAGAACAATTTGTCAACCCAATGTTCACTCTCATAAAGCAACTTTAAATTAGTCTTGCTATTATCACCAAAACCAGCCCAACCCCACAAGCTATGAGGATAATCCTGACAGAGTTAAAGTTAAATCTCTCATGATGGATAGAAGTGGACTGACTGCATGATAAACTATCTGGTTGTTTGTCCTAAACATGCCATATTGTAAAAGGAGATAACTGCAGTACAACTTCAACCAGAAAATTTTACTTATTGATAAATACTTGAAATGTAAATCCAGAAGACTACAGATTGGCTTTCTGACCATGTTTGAACCAAATTTTTATCATCACATATAATCCCAATTTGAAACAATTTTCTACCATCACCTATAGATTATAAACTTTAGAGCAGTACCTCCTCCATTTCAGGTTCATAACAATACTCCATGACCTTCTTCACAGTCAGCTTCTTGCCTCTACCCAAGCTAGAAGATTTTGAAGCATCACTGTCCTCAACCTTTCGATGTTGAAAACAACACTAGTTAGATGATAACAATATGCAGCCTTATAAAAGAGACAAACTTTCCAAGTGCTTTCATGGGAACTGCATGAAACATGAATGTCCAGATCCAGCTGGCAAACCTTTTCAACTTCAGTCATGAAATAGTCATCCATTGAATGAATACGTGGGGCGTTACCACCATTTTCAACCTCAAGGTCACGCATCATCTTAGCCAAGTAGCTCTTACCACTACCTAAAAGAACAAATTAATTGATGAACTCATGTCCAGCAAAAGGGCTCTGCATATACCCAATTTGCAGCATATTTAAAATTTTAATTGCTTCAGATGAAATTGCAACATAAAATTACTTTTTCCTATAAAAATTCTTGGTCAATATGCAAAGAAAAGGTCCTAGAAGTGCAGCTAACCAGGTTGTCTTTATCCCACCAAAGAATACAAAAAATAAAATATAAATAATGAAAATAAACACCAAAAGTTTCGCATATAATTCTCATAAACTAGTCAAAACACTCACAAAAAAATATACACCCTTGTTATGAATCTCAAAAGCAAGCAGCCCACTAATAAGAAATGGAAGAACTGTCAAATAAAATTTTTGCTAAAATTATCATCATGAGTTATGTAATTCAGTTCTTTCTACTATTCGGTTCAATTCAGTGTCCTCATTTTTTAGTGGTTTGGTTATTTGGCTTTTTCGGTACAGAATTGAACTAACCGATTGCCTACCCCTTGTTTTGACCACTTAAAACTTTCTCTGGATTGTGTGAGGAGAATGAGACAGGAGGTTCATTAAAGTAAAGGGCGGGAGAATAAGGAAGGTGAAGAGAAATAAAACAGAATCTTGACTGGGTCCAAGTGAGTGTTAAAATTACTAGGATATCCTATATTTTAAAAGAAAAATATGAGACGTAGAGAAAAGGGGCAAAAATAAAAGTACTGCTTTAATCTTTTCACGAGTCACTTGCCTCCTTACACAAGAAATTAGGAGCTTTGGGGGGTGTAAAAAAAAAGGTAGTACTTATCCTCCCTCACTCTCTAAACTGAGTGTTAAGAAGTTTTCAGTTTTACCGACCAAAAAGAACAGGAGTTTTTAGTTTGAGCCATGGACCACAAGCCCAAAGCCAAATATACCCGCTTAGAACTAGCAGATAATTTGGAAATGAATTTTTTAAAGCTTTACAACACATGAAATTAAGAAATAAATAGCAAATCTATAAAGAATCAAAAAGAGTGCGCACCAAAGAGAAGGAGGTACCTGGAAGCCCTCGAAGGATTATCACAATATGATCAGAACGAGTAGCCCGATAAGGCTGCTTAAACAATTGGGAAGCATCAATGACTGTTGGCTTATCTGGAGATAGCTGCTTTGGCAGAGACGATGTCTGCCATCCCTTTTGGGAAAATAAATAAATTTAACAAACTTCATTATACATGAAAGACGTAGTTGATACAAGGCATAAAGAAATAAAAACCAAAACACATATAAAGCAACAATACCTCTGAAGAAAAGGCAGCCGAAGCATGTGAAAGAGGCTTATTTTGCAAGTAAGAATTTGTCGCTGAGGAACTAATAGGAACTGGAAACAAGGAAATTTTTGGTGGCGAAGAGGAGGTTTTAAAGCGTTCAATCGGTACAGGAGGCGGTGGCGACGCAGGAAGAGGTGCACGAGGAGGCTGACCACCAATTATCCTATTTTCAGGGCAAGGCAAGTAGCCTCCTGGCTCGTTCATACCGTGGCCAGGGGATTGATAATCAGGTCTCAAATAAGTAGGCATTCCATAAGATTGCGATGGCTGATTGTGTTGCCAATTACTCGAATGAGAAGACTGTGATCCCTTCGCTGACATTGATTCGTTTAACTGATTCTGTGGCAAATTAAGATCACCATAATGCGCGTTACGAACTTCTGTGACTTGATAAGGCAGACTCTGAGGTTCGCGCGCCTGCTGCTTTCCAGCATTTGGATGGAAAGGACTGTACATGGCACTCCTATCATTCTGGAAACGATTAGGTTCCCCGTTCCTCGAACTGTCAACGTGATAGTTCATATCTGCATTCCTACCATAACTTGAATTGAACTCCGAACCATATCGAACATTCATCAAATTCCCACTCGAAGCAACGCCATGATCGCGTATCAGCTTCAATCTTCGTTCATCCTCCGATAAGATCTCTGCCGGATTTTGGTTATTATCTTGTCCATATAAAGTAGATCCAACCTCATCAACCCTAGGCCGCTTAAATCTCCTATCTACCTCACCAATATAGCCATTACTACTATTATTGCTATTACTATTGTTATAATCATATATTGGAAGTCCAAAGCCTTCCCTGTAATCGAAACTAGGGTTTCCATGCCACCCTCCGTTTGGATTGTCCATGTACTGGTTGGGCATACCCGCATGGTAAGGGTCTGGTGGTAGATAATTTGGATGCGGTGGGAATCTAGGGTTTTGACTGTACGGAGGATAAGGAGGAAGGGGTTGTGGTGGGCAGAATGGAAAATGAGCAGCGGAGCAAACGGGGCAGATATTCCCCTCAGGCGGAGGCATGGGACGCCATTGATGGCCCATGATTGAGCTTGAGATTGAATTCGCGAAACCCTAACAAAGCCGGAGCTAGTCAAGCATACATAGCTAAAGGGGAATTACAGGGTTTTTACTTTTTTATTAAATATTAATAAATAATAGTCTATAAAAAAAGCGGTAACATTATCAGGTACACCCTCTCCTACCATAACTACTCGTGTATCCTTTTTTTTATTTGTGTTTTTTAGAGTTTACAGGTAGGCTCCTTGGTGAAAGTACGGATTTTTGTTTTTTTTTTTGGGTAAACTGTAATTTAGTCCCTTTAGTTTAGTGAAATGTAACATTTCGTCCCTCTGTTTTAAAAAACCTTCAATTTAGTCACTGTAATTTTTAAAAACTATGCCATTAGTCCCTCCCGTTATATTTTCAGTTAAATCACCGTTAATTTTAGTTTAAAAGACTAAAATACCCATTCTCTCTCCTTCCTCTTCCTCTTCCTCCTCCTTCGTATTACGTATATATCAACAAACTGCCATTTTCCTTCATTGTATCGTTTTAGTAAGCTTACACTTGGAAATGAAGATAGTAGCTGTGTAATTTAGACTACACAATTTCAAGAGCTGAGCTGATCTCTGCTTCAGCTCAGGACTACAACCACTCTGTATTACAAGCAGCAATTTCGCCGCCAAGCCTGCCTCCACAGCAACTGCAGCACATTCTTCTGGTGCAAGTTGACAAACTGCGCACAATATGGATAATGCAAGCCGAGTACACTTTTCAGATACTTTCATCAACAATCTCACCATGTTGGGTATCGTTTTGGGGCAATCCTTCAAAGCCAGAATCCCATCTGAAAGAGTTGAAAGAATCTCTAGAATGTAAAGAGCAAACTCCAAGCACTCATTGTTCAAACTGGGCAACAGCTCCATTAGATGAGGAATTGCCCCAATGCTTAAAACGGAGTTCCTTACAGATTCAAATGAATAAAGGGTTTTTAACAAACCAAGTCCAATCTTTATCCCATTTGGATGTCTCTTATCTTTCACTAACCTCAACAACCCAGCTAAAAGGCTCAAGCTTGACACATTTTCAGAGTCGAAATCCTTCCCTTCTATCAGCATTGCAATCAACTTCGTAGAATTAATCTTGGTCTCAATTGAACCCTCGTTTAGCATGTCCACCATTAAAGAAATCTTGGCAGGTTGTAATAAATTTGCTGTGGATGTGAGATCAAGATCCAAATTCACAAGAATCCCAATTACCTCAAACCCAACGGCGTGCATAGTAAAAGGACCCAACAAGGAAGAAACCAACGCAACTCCGCCGTTATCTAGAACTGCCTTCTTTGCTGTGGCATGTTCGGCGACAATCTGTCTAAGCTCTCTTAGAGCTTGAACTCTAGATTGACCCTTAACCTTCTTTAGAAGGAGATTGGGAAGGAGATCGGAAAAGAGAAGAAGAAGAAGAAGAAAAGAAGAAGAAGAAGAAGAAGAAGGAGATCGGAAAGGAGAAGAAGAAGAAGAGGAAGAGGAAGGAGAGAGGAAGGAGTGAGGATGGGTATTTTAGTCTTTTAAACTAAAATTAACGGTGATTTAACTGAAAATATAACGGGAGGGACTAATGGCATAGTTTTTAAAAATTACAGTGACTAAATTGAAGGTTTTTTAAAACAGAGGGACGAAAGGTTACATTTCACTAAACCAGAGGGACTAAATTACAGTTTACCCTTTTTTTTTTATCCTACAAGTTGGTTGTTGAAGTTGAGGATTGGAAGGCTTTTTTTTTATGTGATCACCAGCTAAGGTCAGTACCATGTCATTTTAAATTTTTTATTATCGATTTTTAAATCTAGTTTCCTTTTCGGAATATTGACTATAGTCACTTGGTTCTATTTTGAGTTATAACTTTTTTCGTATCTTTTGCACTTCAAGTGACGCTTAAAAGAGTTTTATGTTTTTCGATTTATGATTATTATTTAATGAGTGATTTTTATTTCTCTTTATAGCATTGTTATCCATTCAAGCTATAGTTGTGATGATCTTGGTATTTTCTTTTATCTTTTCTCGTTTATTTAAATATTTTTTTAAAGAAAATAGTGCTTATCTCAATAAATTTGAATGTTTTTTTGTTATTTATAATTCATCAGAGTTGAGTTTGTTAATGGCGGCCTTATTATTTATAGTTGTTAGAGTTGTTGTATACGAAATGTGACTAATTATTTTGAGCCTTTAATTTAATTTGATTGCAATGAAATTACCTTTTGACAAATAAAAAAAAAAGTATGTATATTATTTTTTATAACCTTTAACACAATATGGTAAATATATTTCAATCACAATTTTTTTTTTTTTATCAACAGACTATATTTCTCTTACAGTGACAATTTAGTATTCTTTTTATGACTATTTTTATCCTTCTTTCCTGTGTTCAGACTTTTTTTAGGTTGTACACGTATTACACATATTATTCCATCTTAGATACATTGTTTTAAAGTTGATTTTTTATTTATTAGGCTTTTTTTTTTATTGTTGTTGATAGATAAATGATGGGCAAGTTCTTGTTAAGTTTAGACTACCGTTGCTCTCTTTGACTGTGATTTGGACCTTTTTATTATTATTATTTTGGATATTTTATCCTCTGTTATTGTCTTGCTTTTCAATATGTTTTGTCTTGCAATTGTTAGTAATCAGAGGTTTCTTGTATTCAAAAAGGTTGAGATCCCTCATTTAGCTCTAGGTGTTTGATTGTGGGCCTATTTTGTTTTTCTTTATTAGGCTTGGACTTCATAGCTTTTATTATATTTACGGACCTGTAATCTAGACTTGGGCCCCCTATTAATGATATTATCTATTTTTTGACGAGTAAATAAATAAAACGAAGGACGCAAAAAGCCTCAAAAGCTCGAAAATACCCAAAACTCAAAGAAGCATAAGCAAAGAGGCCAACAAGAAGAAACCATCTTTCAAAGGGTTTTGGCCTTCCATAGACGGCCATAGAAAAACAGCAGCCGAGCAAAGGAGCGATCGCACAGCCCAAGAGCAACTATCATCAATGTGCTTCGCCATCGTGGGAATATAGATGCTTGGCCAAGGTTCATTTTCAAATTTTTATCCTAATTAACCAATAATTTTTCGTTTAAATTCAAATGGACTCCATTTTTCTGGAAAAATTAAAATAAGAATTTTAAAATTCTGAATGATAACTACTAATATATTTTTATTAGAAATTATTATTGTTATTATTATTATAAAATGTATAAAATAATTAAAAATGTTATTATATGCCAAAATGAATTAATTGAGACGCAAATTTTAAAATAGATTTATTTAGAAATTTTAAGCGCAAACATAAGTTTTTTATTGGAAAATTAAAAAAAATACACATTAAATAAATAAATGAATATATACTTATCCCAACAACTGCCCAAAAAAGGCAAAAAGAAATCCTAGCCAAATTTAAGAAAAATCCATTTTAATTCCTGTCCCTTCCAAAAATGGCACATGCAATAAAAGCTCACCAACCAATATCCAAAATTAGATTGCAAATATGGTAAATTAGTAAAAATCACAGCCATATCCAACTGAAATACATTCTGGGATATCGTAGAAATTTTTTAATATAATTTTTAAATGTCCAACTCATGGTAGATTCCATATAGAGCTCACTATAATTAATAGTCAATATCTAATAATGTATATCCAGAATTAATCATGCTATTGTTACACTTTCAGCATTATCTTGCTCAGTGAAATGTACATTTCTAATTCTGGTAACAAATAACTCTAATTTGCCTGCATAAGAATATATCTACATTGATTTGCAATTAACAATATTTAAATTAGCTTCATAGGAAAAGTGCTGCACAGAACCTGATAGACATATAGCAGAGTAGGTTGCAGGACTCGGCAAGCTGAAGAAAGCTTCTTCTTTTTGAGTGAAAGCTATTAAGCAATGAACAAACAATCAACTCCCGTAACCTATTAATCGCACAGCCTTCTTAGAACATCCATTGTTCTCTTAGAATTGATATAAACAATTATACCATCTAAAGGGACAGAAACAAGTGAGTGGACAAAATATATATAATAGATCAAAATAGCATTTTCTCCTGAAATTTCATTAGACACATTCCAAGTAGGAAATACAAATTAAATAGCAAATACAAATCAGATCAGCTTCTGTCTCCTTTCACTTGTGACTGGCATAGACCATACATGTTACTACTGCCTTCAGTTTCCAACATCTAAACAACATCTACCATCATGCCTGGACCATGATGCACGAATAGTGAGAATGAACTTGCCAATAACACCCATTAGATCCTATTCCAAAATCATATGTTAAGGAAGTATTCTGCCACTAAAGTTGTACATCTTGGCCTGTGCTAGAAACCAAGTTTGTTGGACAGAAAACTAATAACCATTGCTTAGAACAAAATTTGAGAAATATTTTAGTTCCATTCCGTACCGTGGATCTCAAGAAAACAAATAATATCAATGGATATGTTATGACAGTGCATTGGATCTAGATAACTGGGTGCCTATCATATGGGCTTCACAGTGAAGATTGAAGAGTAAACAATAAAAAATAAAAGGTGGTCCTCATCCTACTTATTCTCTTGGACTTCTAAGAACATATTTGAGATAAAAATGCAAGTCATAATTACTTCCCTGCTGCTATGAGGCATCACCTCTCACACCCTGGCCTTCAGGATCAGCATTCAAACCTAAGCAAATGATAAAAGAATCACAAAGAACTTGATAAAACTACTCTTCTAATTTAAGAAGATAAAAGCAACCACAACAAAAACCTAGTTAAGCTATTAAGAGCAGTACTGTAAATTTTAGGGTCCATACCCTAGCTTTGCAGCTTTTATTCTTTATAATTTAACTTGAATGAAATTTTTTCATCATAATACGGAAAATGGAATATATAATATGTAATATAATCATAAGCAAAAAAAAAAAAAACACACACACACATTATACAACGTGAGTCTTACAAAATGGTTAATAATTGATACCATTTTAGTCACATGAAATAAAATCATAAACTTACTTAAAATGTAGGATATAATTATTTGCAACTACTTTACACTCAGCAATTGTGCAGACTCTTATATCTTTGTGCTGATTTTGTGGGAGATATTTGTGTATTTGGCCATGTTGAATGCTATAGTCAAAATTTTCTGAAGTCAACACATATCACTAAAGGGTTTTTATACAAATGGTAAATTATTTTCAAATATGAGTGATGTGCAAGTGCAAGTGGATTTGATTTCTCTTTCTCACAACAAATGCTCAGCAAGTCTACCTGCAAATTATGACTGATGTGCAAACATTATAGCATTTCACTTACAAGGACAGCATCACATAAGTTACATGAATAAAGATGCAAGAAATTTATAAGCACAAGCATGTGAGCAACGCTCACAAAAAGAAACAGAAAAGACAAAAACATAATTCTCTATTGTCTATATTTGTGTATCATTTATTCCCAAGAAATATCAAGCAAACCAAAAGCTAAACTTTAAATCCGATATTGATTCTATATGAGACATATGAAATACAACTCTATATTCATAAAATTAGGTACCACTGGGATCAAATTGTTTACTATCACTTGCTGCTTTCGCAATACTACAGAAACGTTCGCATGTAACGCACAGGTTGCAGCTTTTTGCACACCAAATGGATACAAATGTTCCAAAATTGGTCAGTAATCATAAATAATTTCGCCCCGTATTGTTACGGTATTAAATTTCAGATATTTTCACAGGGAAAAACTCTTCCACAACTAGTTTCCAATTTTACAACAGTTGCCAGAATAGCAACCATATATTCTATAATGCTAACGAAAAATTCATTTTATCATCTCTCCCAACCTCCATATCCCACCGCCAAACCTGTGGCCCGACCTCTCATCCAACCGCACAAGGAATTCAACTTTTGCTCTCCTGAAATTTCTATGAATCAAAGGATCACAAAATAATTCATCACTGAATCAATACTCATTTTGCAAACGCCCAAAAATCTAAGACAATCAAAGTGATATGTCTAGGAGAATCACCACCAACAGCAAGGAAGTTAAAAAGGTATTCCATCTCCTTACTAGATCAAACAATTGAATTTCAACAGACCACAAAACCATGTGATTTTTATGGAAGTATTAAAGGATTACCCTAGAAAATATGTTTCCCACACTTGATACCTCCTTTTCCTTTTTTCTTGTTGAGGCTAGCCTGTTGCTAATCTGAGAGATACATCTAAGCAATAATCACATGGAATTAAGAGCCAAAACAAACATGCTATGTTGTATCATCATCGCCCTAGAAAAATTAGATTACTGAAACTATGAGGAAAAATCATTTGATTGCTTCTTTTTTTTTTTAATTGGTTTTTCCCTTAACCAACTTTAAATTTCTATTTTATTTCTACCTATTTTTTGGTCAGAGAAATGGGGTGTGTTTGGAGCCTATGGTCTGTAGATCTAAACAAACCCTAAGCAAAGCTCTTAGGTTAAACCACCAACCACGCTTCTGATATGAACAGATTTAACTCATTAAAATGCACTAATGGTTGTAGTGCTATAGGATCAGTAACAATTTGGCAGCCTGTTAGATAGACACTTCTTAAAATAATCCAGATTAAGTCTCTCTACGCATTTTAGCCTATGCATGCCTTTTTTTTCTATTGTTCAGCACCATCACCACTCAAATGATCCTTTAAAACCTTTTCATGAGTGATGCGTTAAAATTATCAGGCAAACATGATATGCTTTTGTTCAAGCGGGAAATTGTATCAAATACATCACAAAGTAACCAGACTTGCAAAGCACAATAAGTGAGATGCTGCAGAACATATGAATTTTCAAATGTCAAGTTAGTCCTAGGCAGGTTATCTACCTATACTGATCAGATATACTGATCCAAACTATGTGCTCTAAAAAAAGCAGATAAACTGATCAGTCATTATTTTTTCAACTGCGATGCTTGACTCCCTTCCTCTCCCCTCTCCATCTTCTTTTGTCTCTTCTTTCTTTTTTCTTTTTTCTTTTTTAAGCTTATTGAGCAGTTTCTTCACATTCATTCTCAGATACTACTTTCAAACATGGCTGAGGAAGACAACAACCCAGCACATTCATGTGATGCTATTAGTAGGCTACCAGATGAATTACTTCATACCATACTGGACAAACTACCACTAAATGATGCAGTGAGTACCGGATTCTTGTCACATAGATGGAGACATTTATGGAAGTATGTTTCCACTGCAGACTTTGGTCCATCATGGGTTCAGTTGACAGGAAAAGAGATTGTTTCATCTCTTAATCAGTTCATATGCCTTCATAAAGGTCTCAAAATTCAAAGCTTCTCTGTAAGATTCACATATCAGCCAGAAATGTCAAAAGCTGTTGATTCATGGGTCCTATTCGCAATTAATAAGCATGTTGAAAACCTAGATCTTGACTTTGATGAGGATGATGCCAATATTGCAAAGAATACTGCAGTTGATCCTTGCTATAAGTTACATACATGTGTTTTCAACAGCAAATCATTGACCATGTTGCTACTGTGTTTCTGTGATCTGGAGCTGCCAGTGTCCTTTCAGCTTCAGGCTCTCAAAGTATTGCATTTGCATCGAATTGAATTACATCATGATATAATCCAAAAGGTCACTTCAAATGCTCCAGTCCTCCAGCAACTATTCTTGAGTGATTGCAACAGGACCACGGATCTGCATGTTCATGTTGCACCAAATCAACATGTTTGTAATTTGGTGATAATTGAAAACTTTTTTCCTGTTGACCACTCAACTACAATGTTTATCAAGGCTCCTACTGCCTTAAATGTTGGATTTATGGGCTCAATGCCAAGGTCAAACTACAGGATAGATGAAGTATCGGAATATACTGAGGTTTATTTCAGTCTTCATGGGATGTTTGATGCTTGTGGAAAGCATGGAATAAACATCCTGTTTAATGATTCCAATGTTCAAAAATATGAAAACATACTCCAAGAGCTTCTTGCAAGTTTCCAAAAGGCTGACACCATTAACTTGTGCGATTGGTGTATCCAGGTATTCCATTCACATGGATGTAGATTACTTCCAACTTTTACTCTTCATGACCTTGAAATTCATAAAATGCATAGAATATTTTCTAATGGATTTACTTTGGGTGGCTTTAATATGGGCAACTCTATATTGAACTAGAGACTCAATTACTCAAATGATCTGAAAAGAACCCTAGACCAAGTCAATCAGTTTCACTTCCAACATCTTATAACATGCAAATATTTTATGCAGCTTCTTTCTCTGCGAGAGCTAAGAAATCTAAAGAGATTAAGATTCAATTGCACCACTTTGGAAATAAGTAGTAGTTTCTGGAAATGGGAGCTACCAGGAATCATTTACATGCTAAAAGCATGTCATCAAGTTGAGGAGCTGACATTAGTATTGGCTCCCAGAAATGAAGAGATAAAGGTACGAAATATGAATCGTATTCCATCTGCTATTCATCATTTTCTTTGCTTCACTCCTCAGTCTTTTTACCTGTCATTATATAGTGCTTTATCAATGCCTAACAGTTTTTGCTCAAAAAATTGCCAGATTCCCGAAGATTATTTGTTCCAACATGATTTCCAGGAACGCAGATTCCTGCATACCCAGGATTTGAGACTTGAACTAGAAAACCTGAGTACAGTACGGTTCAAAGTAACTCATGGAGATTATCAGACATGGAAGGATGAATATTTTGATCTGAACAAATTCTTCAATGGGGCTATCTTGGCAATAGAGTTCATGCAACTTTTAAGGGGACATGCAGTGAATCTAGGTAGTCTTATATTTAGCACAAACAAGCAAGAGATTGAAATTTTGTTCAAAGAAGAAGAAGTAGAAGAGGAAGAAAAAGACGCAGCAGCACCACCACCACCACCAACAACAACAACAAGGAAGCCACCAATTCAAATTCACCTGGACTAATAAGAAGAAGAAGCTAAGAAGAATAAATGAAAGAGTGACATTGCTGTTCTAGTTGCAGTTGCTTTCATTGGGACAAGTTTTTTGGTCTAACATACTTTGTTCTAGTTGCTCTGGTTGTTTTAGTTTTTGTTGTTGTTGTTTAAACATCAGGATATTATGAGAATGTCACATGATGTTTAAATTTCTATTTAGCATTGTGTGCGCTCCTATGGACATGGTTTTTCCTGGCATGCTTCTATAAAAAATAATTTGGAGCTTATTAGTTATGCTATTCTGTTATATATCCAACTGGTTCAAGTTTTCTCTCCTAACGCACTTTGATATAAAACGCACCAAGGAAAACCCCATAACCACAAACCTCCCCTTTTCTCAGCTGTACTGTTTCCATTGAAATGCCCAGAAAAATTTCAACTGATTAGGATTTGAACCAAGTACATGTTTAATTGAGAGAATATGTTTGAATTCAAGCTGTCTCAGATTCTAATATGGCATTATACAGCAATAAATTCTCAACCTCGAACACACGAAACAACCACAAATAGAGGAATTCGATTCTTGATCCATTGAACTCTCAAATGGAAATAATGCACAAGATAATTACTACAAATTGGAAACAAAAATTTCAATGATAATTTACAACTAACAGTACAAGACTCACCTGGAGCGAAAATAATCTCTTGGCGCGCACAAGAAGAAAGATGTTACCTTTGGGTGTAAGTTAAGAAATCCCTGAACGAATCAATTTTGCTGTGGTCAAGTGGAGATGAAGGAATTTATCGTTTGCTTTTGGGCGCTATAAATTATGAAGACAACGGCGACGTTTTAGTTACGGGCACAAATTTAGAAGTTCTCGTTTAGTTGCTCCATCCAGTTGCCGCAAGGTGATGCACTATTCTTGAATGTTTAACTGAAGCAGTGATATTTTAATTATACAATTATTAAGTTTATTGATAAAAAATAAATTTATTATGATTAAGAGATATACATCTTTTAAATTTTTTTGCAGTAATAAAGTTGCAATAAATATAAAAAAAAATCTAAATTTTTTTATAAAATTTAAATTAAAATTCTCAATTAAAATATCCATAAAATAATAATATAAATAAATTTTATTATTAATTAAATCACCATAATTTATATTATATTTTTAATTTTTTAACATTATATTATCTATAAAGATCGAATTTATTTATTAAAAATATATATAATATAATTATTTTTATAATTATATAACAATAAATTTTAATTAAAAAAATATTTTATTTATTAAGCATTTATATAATTAATAAATATTTTTAAATTTTATTCTCCTTCGCTCTCCATGCATTGAAAATTAGATTAAAACATTATTTAGAAATTTGAATAAAATATTTAGAATAAATAAAAAATTAAACTAAAATTTTAAATTAATTTAATTTAATTAATTTTTTAATTTAAATTAATTTAATTTAATTAATTTTTTAATTTAATTTAAATTTAAAATATTCAGAATAAATAAAAAATTAAACTAAAATTTTAAATTAATTTAATTTAATTAATTTTTTAATTTAAATTAATTTAATTTAATTAATTTTTTAATTTAAATTAATTTAATTTAATTAATTTTTTAATTTAATTTAAATTTAAAATATTCAGAATAAATAAAAAAATTAAACTAAAATTTTAATTTAATTTAATTTTTTTAATTTTTTTAATTTTTTTTAACGTATAAATCAATAATTACCTCCTTGTCCTTGCAGTTGGGCTATAAATTAAGTGGAATTATGGAGTGCTGAGAAGCCTACCATACATTATAAAACAGAATACAACTTTTGCAAAAGAATTCCGAGTGTTCTTCTCAAGACATGAACCCCCATTCACTCTCTTCCTTCTCCTTTTTCTCTTACTTGTAAGTATATAATTTCATAAACTTCTTCAATTCTTTTTCCATATACAGCTATTCATGGTATAGAGATTAATAGGATAGTTATTAATCCTCCGTTTTGAAATAAAATTTCGTAAAACTTTAATTTTTTTTATTATAATTATTTTATTTAATATAAAATATGTTTTTAAATTTAAAAAATATTCATTATACATAAAAAAAAATATTTATAATTTTATAAAAATTTATTTAAAATATAATGAAGAGTGAATATTTTCACCTTGTGCAAGAAAAATGCCGGAGGAATACTGGAAGAGTGTAATGAAAGAACAGACCATGTTAGACGGCATTAGAAACATGTTTGTTAAAGATTCGGCCGCCGATAATAATTTTGTATCAGATTACAAATCAAGATATCATTTTGTTAAGGATTTTGACATCAAATGTATTCCTATAATAAATGAAAGCAGTCATCGCGAGAATTTAAGAGTCGACGATCATGAGAAGAAACAAAAAAAAATTTCTGCTGAACGTAACAAGCCTGAAACGGCTTGAAACGGAGGTTCCCACTTGCCACTTAGAAACTTCCATAAGACTAAGGATCTCATAATAATTTATTATCTGTGTTTGTATTAGTTAGTGTTTTAATCATTTGCTTTGTGTGATTATACAAAGTTTTTCCAATTTTCAGTTATGTCCTCTATTGTACCTACATCATAATATGATTTTCATTTTACAAGAAGAACAAAAAACAACTAATTAATTAATTGGTAATTAACAATGGGCATGAGATTCTTAGGCTTAAACACTCACTTTTATGATATTACAATCACCCTTAATTTTCTTATTAATTTTTTTGCCAATTATTTGTTTTTATTAACAATGGGAATAATGTAAATGCTGCATATATAAATCTTGAAAATTAGTGATGTATGTTCCTTCAACAAAGAGCATGGGCTTAAATTTGGTCTTTAGGCCTAAAGAAAGAGGAAGAAAAAAAAAAAAAAAAAAAAAGAGGCCCAAGTTCTTTTGGATGGTAAAATGAAATTTCTCAGATAAACCCATCACCAATATGATTGGTTCAGAAATAGCGCCTTAGATTACAGCCACTATCCAACGTGGCAATTGCAGCATCATCAACCTTCAACAGAAACCAGGCCTAAGACCCGTCTTCTCTCTATCTTTCTGTTTTGCTCTTCTCTCCTTGATCATCAATGGCGGTCACACTACCATCACCCTCAGCTGCTTATCTTCGAGGAATCCAACGCCACTTCTTCTCTTCCAATCCACTCTTCTCACCCCCATTTCCAGCTAAACAGGTCCTCACAGTCGTAGCTATGGCCTCCCAAAAGAAGGTACTTAATATTTACTCCTCGTTTCAGCAGCCCTTTTCACTTGTTCCTCTTCAATTTAATTTATTTCGATTTCTCTGTAAATGAAAATGATGATGCAGGTGAATAAGTACGATGATGGTTGGCAGAAAAAATGGTACGGTGCGGGAATATTCTACGAAAGCAGTGAAGAAATGGAATTCGATGTGTTCAAGAAGCTGGAGAAGCGCAAAGTGCTTAGCAACGTAGAAAAAGCAGGACTACTCTCAAAGGCGGAGGATCTGGGATTCACACTCTCATCAATAGAGAAGTTGGGTGTGTTCTCGAAAGCTGAGGAATTGGGGCTATTGAGTCTGTTGGAGAAGACAGTCAGTGTATCCCCGTCCACGCTGGCTTCGGCTGCGCTTCCGATACTGGTACTGGCTCTGGCAGCGGTAGTCGTGATACCCGATGATTCTGCGGGGCTGGTGGCTGTGCAAGCTGTGTTGGCCGGAGGGCTTGTGGTAGGCGCTGCTGGGTTGTTTGTTGGGTCTGTTGTGCTTGGTGGGCTGCAAGAAGCTGACTGAGCCTGAGTTTTGTTTTCCTTGCTTTTTGGGCATTTTCATTTTTTAAAAAAATTTAAATCGTGTGGAGTGTGTATGATTATATTAATAGATGTAAATTGCAGGTTAGGGATAACTTTTTTCTTTTAATGAATAAATAATGGTAAGGCATTGATCAAAATTTCCCTTTTAACAACAAACACATATAATCAGATAAATGATATGTCAATGCAAGAAATTTTATAATAAAAAAAGAATATGCATGATTAGGGCTGAGCAATTTTCGGTCTAAACCGAAAAACCGAACCGAACCGATTAAATTCGGTTTATCGATTCGGTTAGTCGGAAAGATCGGTTTGGTTCGGTTAGTAAATTTAAAATTATTCGATTTTCGATTCGGTTTGGTTTAAACATATTAAATAACCGATCAAACCGAAAAATCGAACCCAACCCAACCCAGGGGGTTGGGGTGCTGGCCTATCGTACCCAACCCAACCCAACCCAACCCAGCAGGCCAGCACCCCAACCCCCTCCATACCTTTCGCCGAACCCCTCCATCCCATTTTCCACATTCTCCAATCTCCCGATTCCCCCACCCCTATTCTCCCGAATCTCGATTCCTCCCCTGAGCTCTCCACACTCTCATAGTCGAATCCGAATCCTTAACAAATCAATCATCAAATCTCATTAATCTCTTTCTCTTTCACGTTGATCTGCACAGAGGCTGAGGACTGGCAAAACACTCTTCGTTTCCTCTTTGACTCCTCTTCGGCTTCCTCTGTTTTACAGCTAAAAGCTGAACTTGCTTATTAACCTCTGAAATTTGCAATCTTTACTCTTTCTGCGAGACGACTGTGAAACAGAGGAAGGTGTAGAATCTAAAGAGGAAGAGGAAGAAGAAGATGGTGACGACGACGACGGTGACGAAGATGACGACGACGAAGACGATGAAGACGATGATGAGGGGGGCGAGGACGACGAAGACGACGAGGTTCAGGTCTTACAATCCTCCAGAGGGCCACCGGTTCAGTCGGCGGATGACGACGAGGACGACGACAACGAGGATGACGATGAAGATGACGATGATGAAGGCGGAGACGATGATGACGACGACGACGACGACGAGGAGGAAAACGATGACGAGGATGAAGACGGTGAAGAAGAGGTAATATATATCCAAATTTATACAATTTTCCGCATATACTTCATTTCTCTCATCTGGGTTGCGAGTTTCTCTCATCTGGGTTTTGATTCATATCTTTGTTACGATTTCTGGGTGGCCGTGGTTTTTAATAGAATATTTATTAAATTATTTTATTGAAATTAGAAATAAAAAATTAAAAAAAAAATACAGATTTCGGTTTGAACCGAACTGAACCGAACTGATTTTTATCGGTTCGATTCGATTCGGTTATACCTTCATAATCGGTTTTTTTGGTTTTATAAATTTTAACAAATCGGTTTTCGATTTTATCGGAACCGAACCGACCGATTGCACGGTCCTATAGCATGATATACCTTAAACATGGAAAATGGAAATTTAATAAAATAATGGAGATGCGGGGTATCGATCCCCGTACCTCTCGCATGCTAAGCGAGCGCTCTACCATCTGAGCTACATCCCCCATTTGCAAACGTTTTAAAATAGAATATATATATTCTCTTCCCGTGTTGTTCATTTTTGGATTTATTATCTGCTTTTGGAGTGGATGCCATTTAAATTTAATTTAAGAGATCATTTAAATTATTTTTATTATTATTTTTTGAGTTATTTCAGGAAAATAGTGATTTTGATTTAGATTGTAACAACAAGTAGTTTATGTCACTCATTCGTGAGCCATTTATAAAAGAAAATATATGTTAGTGAGTTAATCCAATGTTGTTTACAATTGAGGTTTTCAATGATTAGGGTACACAAAATTTTATAAAATTGTAGATTAAATGAATTATATCGTTTAGTTTAATATAATTTAAAATGTAAATTTAATTAAACTCTATATAATTTATATTTAATTTAATTTTAAATTGAAATTCATTACTCGCATTTTCCAAACTATCTTTTAAATGTAAAACTAAAAATTTATAATCTTTCCCCCAAAAATTGTAATTTCTCCTCTATAAAACAAACTTGGTATCTAATAATTAAATTTATAACAATTAATAAATATATAAACCTTAAGCAAAGTATTGATAAATATGAAATAAATTCACATGTCTCCTAATATAAGATATTAATATGAAGAGCAGGATGTGGTAAGATTATAATAGTTGTCTGCAAATGAGTTGTAACAATTCAGATCAGATACTGTTCATAAGAGCATTAAAAGTCGTATTACATATGCAAATTCCATGCATATGTTGATTGGTGACTAGCTAGTTCTAAGAATATTTTATTTATTTATATGATTAGAAATCATAAGAAAATCTTATCCAGGAATCATACAGGCCAGAATTTTAATACCAACTTCATACTCTCTCTGTCTCTCTCCCAAGTAGACATCTACTGATTTAAATTTGCAGGCTTTTTTCATTTGTATTTGTAGCGGCAAGCCCAGAATAAATAGTGCAAGAAGTTCAATCCACTCAATGTGCACATCAACCAGTAAAACCTCTCAAGGTGATAATGATTCAAGTTGTTTCCGAACAGCCATGGCGTGTGTCTGCATGCACCAGTCACAGCATTCACTATCGACACAAGCACTGAACTCAGGTAATATCCCATGGCCAGTGAGGCCCAGGACAGAGACGTAGCTAATGATCTCATGCTTAAAGGCGCTTCTGTGAAGAAGAACTCCATCATTCCAGCTAAGGTGAAAAGATCAGCTGATCCAAGGAACAAGTACTGCCAGGCGATCCAAAGAAATGTGGTGGGTAGAGGTTCTGCTGAATCTGTTAGTTCATAGTTGGCAACCACTCTCTTTCTCTTGATTTCTACTAGAGCTGCCACTGCCATTGCTACAATGGAGAGGAATAGTCCTGTCCCCATTCTTTGCAAATGAGTGATACCCATTTCAGATTTTGTAATTTTCCTCGCAAATGGAGCGATTATATGGTTATAAATTGGTGCCAGGATCATGATGAAGATGACAGGGAAGACAGGGAGAGAAGCTGGTGGGACTTTCAAGGAACCAAGCTTGGTGTTCATGGTTGACGCTTGTTGGACAGAGAAGGTTGAGAGTTGAGCGAGGCAGCAGTTTAACATTATGGTAGACATGAAGATGGGTAATATCCTTAGCACTATCTTAACTTCTTCTACTTCCTTTGCTGTGCATTGAAGCTTTGGGTTTACATTCTTGTTCATCACTGCTCTATCGAGAAACATCAAATTTTCCTGACTTGGTGCCCCCCTTTTAGCATGATTATCCTCTCCCTCGCTGGTCTCAGTGGTGTATGATGAGCTTGTGTCCATGCCCGTCACAGCATTGCTAGGACTCCCAGGTTTGCAGACGTTATAAATTGCTGCGACGATAACCTTTAAAATGGTTGTGATGGGGCTTCCCTTGGGAACTTTGCACCTATAAGTTGGGGATCCAAGGAGAAAAATTGGGATGGAGAGAAGTATAGTTGCAGTGGAGATCCCAAAACCCCATTGCCATCCTTTGTTGTCTTCAATCCATACAACAAAAGTCACTGCTATGAGAGCCCCACAGGAGAGACAGAAGACATAGTAATTAAAAAATGCAGATCGCTGCTTTCTTCCTTGTGGGGTAGTTTCATCAAACTGCTCAGCACCATGTGGGGGAAGCGAACCTTTTATTCCTCCAACACCCAGTGCCACTAAATAGAGGCCTGCAAATAACATCATCTTTTTCAGTCCATCAACCTCTTCACATGAGATGACTGTGTCTCCTGGAACACATGGTGGTGGTTTCAGCGAAGGGAAGCGAGCTTGGAGTGTGAGTACTAACAAGCCCTGTTTCATTGGTAAGAATTGGTCAAGGCATGTAGAAGTTACGATCTTAAATTGCAATAAAAAAACTTCCAATTAATGCTTGATGGACTCAGCCAGGAGTGGCCTGTGTTCAACTTGAAAACAGGCAATAAAGGATTTGGCTGAATTAAACGTTGTCTTGTGTTTGATCAATTTGTCAGTAGTATGACTGAAGGCTATTTTAATTTGAAAGGGGACCATACGCAACTGATAGAGAGAATACATATCTCACTGTCAATCTTCATTTGAGCCAGTGGGATCTGACCAGATTCCTGAAATTTGATTGGACAATCTTGCATAATTTATTAAATTATAAGTCCCTTATTGGCTGGCTTTGTTTGCCCTTATTTTTCGGAAACTGTAGTTTAAGCATTGATACTGATGGTGGGGCTACCTTAAATGCAGTTATTGAACATTAAGATTGGCACATTAAACATATCTATTGCTTATCTTTCTCGAAGGAGCCTATAGATATTCCTGTGGTCATTCCCATTGGCCTATGTTTTATGTCTTTACTTAATAGTATCCTCAAAATGGCTGTAACAAAACCATCTTGTAGTGCTAATAACCAGCCATGGCGACTACTGTGAAATCAGATGACCCTTCCTGGTTTGATTTCTTGAGAAAATAATAGGGGATACAAATTGCTTGTTTAAATGACAGAAAGAAGAATTCATTACAAATGAAAATCTATGTTATAAGATATAAAAGGCAAAAACATAAGTGTAAAGTAGCTTTGCGATCTTACCATGAATTCTATTAGAGCACTTATCAAATAGATTCGATAGGTGGTGAAAAATGCATCTGCCAGAAACCCACCAAGTAGAGCAAGGAGGAAGGCTGTTCCCATAAAATTGGTAACAATGTTGGCGGAGCTGGACGGAGAAAAATGCATGAACTTGGACAAGTACAGCACAAGGTTGCTTGCATTCGCCAGGTATGCCAGATTCTCTAGGACCTCCACGACTAC
Organism: Manihot esculenta; assembly: GCF_001659605.2. Classification (NCBI taxonomy): domain Eukaryota; kingdom Viridiplantae; phylum Streptophyta; class Magnoliopsida; order Malpighiales; family Euphorbiaceae; genus Manihot; species Manihot esculenta. The sequence continues at coordinate 23,074,426 of NC_035166.2, forward strand.
AATTTTTCATGTAATAAAAGCACATGATCAATACTTAACATCTAGACAGTTCTTATACTATATATATATATATACATATATCAAGAGGTCAGCTATTTGTAATTTAGCTTGATCTTCTCAAGAACCAATTCACAAGGGGAAGAAAGTATGGAAGTTATGATTAGCTATACTTACCAAGCACGAAAGAGGCAGCAAGCATGCCGCCATGGCGACCTCTCAGGGCAGGTCCATTCTTCCAGTCTACATACCCTTCCCATGTACTCAATCTGTTTGCTTCATCCTGCAATGATAACCCAAATGAGTTCAAAACACCAGCAAACTTTGTAAGAACACCAACACAAGAAGGAAGAAAAACGAGAATACATGTATGGAAGTTTTACCATCTCTGCTTTCAAAATTTTATGCAAGTGAGCAAAGTATTATATTGGACCTCTGGCTTTGGAACTTTATCGAATAATTTTTTTGTACAAGGGAATGACATGGTGTCCTATATATAGGCTGAGAAAATGGTGGTCCAACCCATGGAGAAAGGTCTAGACTTGATGAAAATGACTATTCATTCTCTCTCCTATTTTCTGCCCACAAGAGAAGCCAAAAGGGAGGGACGTTGTGCTCTTATCTGGATCACAAAGGTCCTATGTCACATTACTATAACGAAATAGGGCATCCAGAAAAATAAATAAATAAAAAAAAAATCCCTTCCTTGATATGAATCTATATCTTCATACTTGTTCTGCTAGTTGTTCAACATTCTTTTCAGGTTAGGCTGAATTAGTTGAAGTTGCATGATTAACCACAGTGGTGGAAATTATTACCAGTTAATCTATATTATTAGTTTTTGAAGCTGATCAGTTCCTGTTGTAGGAAGGAGATTTTGCATACGTGGGCAACTGGGCATGCTTTTTTCATGGAGTAAGCTGTAGTTTCCCAAACTATGTAATGATTTCGTCTGATATGCAGATTTTTGAATTATTAAGAAATGCATATCAATAGATAATAAACAAATTTAAAATTGCAATAATGCAGCAATGGCATGATGTTAAAGTGTAGCTTTTCAGACATGTCCCACAGCCCACAGCTCACATCATTAATTCCCATAATCACTCACAACAGTGGTAAGACCATTGTGTCCTAAAGCTAATCACAAGAAATCAATGCTGTCTACTTGCTAAATTTCTGTGTTATCCTATTCTGACAAATCCCATTAGAGGAAAGTGTATCTTTTTTAATCTTAATCATTAACAATGACTTATCCCTAATGTGTTGAGTTTGGTACATGATTTTTTTCTCCTTTTTTCTTTTTCCTATTTTTAAAAATTTTTCTGGTGGTTTCTTATGTAGAATCATGGCCTTATGATCTTTAATCAGTATCTCCTTTCACATGATTGTCCTTTTCCTATGCTCTTATAGTGCTTTCATCAACTTGTATTCATTTGTTTTGTTACTGCATGACTCGTAACAGATTGCTTCCCTCTGTTTATTCATTGGTGTGCCGGATGGCATCAGTCTCCTTTCTGGGCCACCTGTAATTCACTGTTCCCCTCATCAGTGAATTGTGTGGATGCAATTTACCAAAAAAAAAACATGGGTGTACATCATCTCATAGATCTCTCCAACTTGGGTGGCTAAGAGCCATTACTTAAGGGTCCTACCAGCCCAGCAATAGCATTAATTCCTATGTATTCTCACCCATTTTGCAGTTCCTCCCTTATTCAATTGACCCTAAGAACCTTCAAAACATGAGAGATGATGTACAGCTGAATGATTCCCCCACCACCCCGCCCCCTCCCCCAAACATCTTTCTTTTTGATATGGCTCGACTCTCATCCATCACCCTTGACTGGTTGTGTGACGGTCAGCTGCTTCCAGCTGCTGCTTGCGGATTTGCGGCGCAAATCCGTCCCACATCGAAAAATTGAAAGAAAATTGATTTGTATATAATAGCTAGCACAAAACTACTAAATAATTTGGATTAACCATTTTGGGCCAAGTGGAAAGTGGGTCCAAAAGTTATTTGAAGCCAGTTTGGGCCCGGCTGTTTCAGGTTGACCACCCGCTATTGGTTCTCGATGGTGACTTGTCCGTCTGACTCACTATCATCATATAACTTGTTACCACACAATCGATAGAATTATTATAAATATGGGATCCTTTCTCCACTAGCCGGTAATAATTGATTTTAAAGAAAAAAAGACCAACTCTATTCTCTTTCGTATAGAACAAAGAGAATATTACGCAATTGCTGAGAAATTCAACTTGTTCTTTATTCAAACTTTATACTCCCACAAAAAAATATCTATATACAGGCTCATTTTGCTAATCACTAACTTAAGCGTCAGAGTATTTGCCAATAAGGTATCCATTACCTCACCTTTCTTCTTTTAAGTATCATTATACAGTCAAAGGACTGTTATCAAGCGACATCACTTTGTATTGTAATTCTATGTTGAAGAAAACACTTGATTATAAACCAAAACGCAAGATAAGATCAACAGTTGTCGGTAAATTTTGAACTGTCCTGATATGTTTGGGATGTTTGTCTGAATATTTAGCTTTTACTTTCCAGGGAAAATTTGAGTAACATTGACTCCATTGCAACAGGGCGGCAAATTAGGTTCTGATACGTTGTGGATTATAGATCAGCGTAGACTCTCCTAGGTGGTGGCTGTTGTGTATGAAGAATATTCTAATGCTTAGATCTATCTATTCAACCTTTAGAATATTCCATTTTCAAAAAAAAAAACCTTTAGAATATTCCCCTGACAACTTCTAAAGTTGCTCAAAATTTTCCACGAATTGAATATTTTTTACTTACTGAAGTGAACGTGATGCAACTTCTTGTGGTTCTAAATATATCTTTTTCTCTTTTTCGTCAGGAAGATTTGGGGAGGGCACTCTTTCTCTACCATCCAAAGTGATATATTCCTTGCTAGCAATCCGAACTTGTGATCTCCAAGTTGGAGTTCTCTGTTTATATTGGGATGCTTGATGTTTAAAGTGGAAACTCATACATCTAATAACTGCAGAATCCATTTAAAGGAACCAGATTTTTCTCCCAGGCTTGGCATGGAACACAGATGCATGATTTTATGCAAAACCCTAATATTTTTTACCTAGGGGTGAAGAACATAGTATTTATGAGAGGTTGTCGGGCAGGAATATTCATCTCCTTGTGCTGTTTAGGTGTGCATCTTTTTCATGCTAAAATGGAAGAGTTTTGGAAGCTTAGGGAAGCACTAGCAGTACACTACTGCATTAATCATTTGTACTCTGGTAGGTCCACAGCCAAGCTGGCAGTGAAGAGTTGTATATAGTCAGCTCTAGCTAATCACATATTCCCCAAAAAACAGGCAAAGTAAGTAAGTGTTATAGTTGGTACTAGATTGCCGAATACGAATGAGCATCAGTGGTTTTGTCTGCACAACTGCCCGGTACACTTCATAATTTGCACATCTTCCTACCAAATGACCATTACTTTCTAAAATTTCCAGAACTTTGCTAAATATAAGTGCCATAATCAGCTAACTAGCTCCATTGATATGAATAGCTAGCTCTATAATTGAACATAACTTTCTCCTTGTGTTTATGGAGTTAGCCTGTCTGTGGTTAGTCTCAATCAGGCCACAGCACTTAGCATTCTTTTAAGCAGAGAGTAGCACTAGAGGAGAAGGAACCATGCACAAATTGTGGTTGTGATGTGAACTTCACCACAAGCAGACACTAATATCAGGCAGAAGTTGCCCTAAAGTGAAAGAAGGTAGGCTGAGAAGGCATTAATGGTGGGCACGGGTGACAAAGGAACTGAAAGTGATGGAATCATTTTGGTGATATTAGTCTCAAGGAGAGAGCTGTGCTTCTGGCCCATGGAAATTGCCGTTTGAATTTTGATTGTACTTTGGAGTCACCGACCATTAGGTATGGGCCATTAGTGTATGCGTATTTCGGGTAACTTATCTAACCATTGTTTGCCCAATTTTAATAATGTTCTGCCCATAAATACAGCCATTGGAGAGCTCTTTTTTTTAATATTATTAAAGGAAAAAAATATTATTTTCGTGATCAGTAATCAATATTACTTTCTCACGTGATTAAATATTAAAACAAAAAATCAATAGCAAGATTTTTTAGAATTCTGTGGAATGTTTATCAAGTGAGAGATTTTAGGAGAAGGAAGAAACGTACATAGGCTTTGGGCTTTAGAGTGGAAAGGTTGTTCTATGAGGTATTGTTTTGGTCAGACTGAGCTTCTTGGGCTGTCAATAATTAATGGGCTCAAAATTGAAAAACATACATGTCAATTTGTTTCAAATTACCAGTACTCTACTCAAAATCCATATAGGCAATGAACAGGAAGCCCAATATAGATTTCCCATGAGCCATACGACACAGAAAAATCAAAAAGTGAAGAAGAGTGGTGACCATCAAGAAAAGGATCTATATTCGATTATTATTATTATTTTCTCTTTTTTTTTTATTAAAATTTTTAGGGTTAAGAAGATGGCTAACTTAGGGGACTATATATGATTTATCTAGATGGCTTGGGAGTTGGAGACACGCCTCTACCTCTTCCTCTTCCTTTTCCTCATCCTCTTTAGTCATTAATCTCATAGTATGGACAAAGCCTTCATTTTGTGTCCCCTTCCAAACGCTCTATGAAACCTTTCCAACTCAATAACAAAATATTTTTTTATTATTATTTAAGGTAATTTATAATATACTTATTTAGTAATTAACTTGTTTAAATATAATTTTAAATATCACAATTTTACTAGATTATTTAATTTAAAAATTTAAAATTAAATGGAAACCAAATCGCAATGCTGATCGGTTCTAACTGGCTCCCTACTGTAAAGTTTGAGTCGGATGTTGGAATTTGACCGGTCTAAATCACGGTCCAAAATGGACCATGGGCAGAGCTATCTTTGTGTGTGTTTGTATGTATGTGGATGAGGCTACTCTAGACTCTAGCTGAGCCCTTTTGGCAAAGCCAGCATCCAACAGTCCTTTCACCGTCCACCACCACCTACTCTTTTCTCCCTCCTGTCCAATAAAACCAAATAACAATTTTATAATACCAAAGAGTAAAAGTCTCTCATAACAAAAATATTTTCTTTTTAAATATATATATATATTCATATAAACTATGTTATTTAAGCCATATAATTAGAATAAATTATAAAAAAAATTTTAAAAAGGAGATAGATGTTTAGGTGCTTCGCAGTGATAGCATGATTGATACGCAATAGTAATTATCTGCATTAACATTATGTAAAGATCAGGCAGCCCCTTGGTGGCACGGATTGAGAGGTGAGAGAATCCAAAATGGGATTGGGACAGCACCAAGAGACAAATATGGGACCGGCGTGTTGGAAACAGAGCCACGTGGGGGCGGAGAGGAGGAGGAGGTGCTGGTGGAGGGGACCAGATCATGGACGAGAAGGAGAAGGGTGGGGTTTACTGTGGAAATGACCACCTTCTCCAATGTGAAATTGGATTGCGACTTTGATTTCGACCCAATTCTTTTGTTTCTCTCGTTGACGTTGTCATCTATAAAATGCATCCCATCTTCTATACTCTCTTTCTCTATTTTGCCCTTTTGCTCCATAATTACATTATGAATTTCATGTACTGTTTTTTTAAAGTAAAATAACTGATTATATTAATGAAATTTTATTAAATAAAAAATATATTATTTTAAATAAGGAGAAAATTATATCTAATAAATTTTCTAATTAAAATATAAAAATTAGAGTGACATAAATTTCATGCACATTTTATCACAGCAAATAATAAATATTTAACTGTTATTTGTGTATTTTCTCTAAAATTAATCTACATTTATTCATTTAATGTTTTGAATTGAGTGGCGTGGGATGGTCTGCTGGCCAGAGTTAGTTCTATTTAATAGTGATTTTTGTTTTAATTATTAGACGGAAAATAATTGATTAAAATTGAATTTATTAATTTTCATTTTGATTTAATTTTTTTAATTAGATCTTTAATTCAATTGATTTTGACTTTTTAATTTAATTTTATATTGATTTGATTGATGGAACATTGATGATATATTTTAGAGTATAATAAATTGCAGGATAATTTAGTAAATTATTGCATTTAATTGAATAAATATACCTTATTAAGTAATGTAAAGTAAATTATTTTTCTTATTATTCATAAAAAAATTAATTTAGTACTAATTTAAAAGTAGTTTCTATAATAAAAAAAATAAATAAAAATATATTATGATTTAATTAAATTTATAGATTAGTCTTTATATTTTTTAGCTTGTTGTAATGTATTTTTTATTCAATTAACAATTTATTTCATTTAATTACATATATTTCAATAATTTAAATACATACAATAAAATAATCATAAAAAATATATAAATAATAATTAAATTATATTTTTATTATAAGAATTAATTCATTAATTTTTAAAACTATAAAAATAAAGAGATATATTGAAGACAGAAATAGGAGGGCATGTTGGTAAGTACAAAGTGACAATGTCCGTCTCTTGAAGGAGCACCCATCTGCTGTACTTGTTATAACCCCATCCATCTTCCCTTCTTCGGAAGGAAGAATCTCTCTCTCTCCCTCCTCAAATTTAACAATTCTCACTCTGTTCTCTCACAGCTTTTCTTCTTGGCCTAAATAATCCATCTCTCTCTGTTACTCAACAATTCTCCTTCTTCTGAGTGATGGGTGTGAGCTGCTGCAGGTGCTCCCACACTTCCCACATCACAGAGATCATCATCACCAGCTTCTTTCGCCACAAACCCTAAAATTATTGTTTAATTTCTTGATTCTGGGTCTTTTTGATTGCTTGCCGACGGCAGTGCTGGCACAGTAAAAAACCTGTTTTAGCTGGAAAAACTTCTATGATTAAAAGCATGGCTACTGGTGGTCGTGTTGCTGGTTGTTCTGGTTCGAATTTTTCTGCTTTGCTCCAAAACCAACGAGGCCCTTGTGCTACTTCTCAGCCTCTTGATCCCTTTTTCCTTACTGGGTCTTCTTCTTCCTTTCTAGGTGCCCTCTTCTACCTCTTTGCACTTCGTTTTGTTCTATGTCTGTTATGTGCTATTATTGCTGCATAATTGAATAAGCCTGGTCAACCTACTTTTTCTATTTTGTGTTGCTCTGATTATGTTAAAAAGTACACATTTTGTCAAAATTGTGGAAATTTTATAATTTAAAGTGTTTATAATTAGAATGGAGAACACAGAGCAGAAGAGGCTAGTATTTCTTTCCACGACTGAATTCAATTCTTGGTTTTTCAATCCTTTATTTATTGAATCTTTAGTTTGTTTCTTTGCTTTTTCACATGGGAGGTTCTTGGATTTTTTATTGACTCTTTATTGTCTTTCCCTGTAATTTGAAGACTGTAGAGTGGCCTTCTGGGCTTAGACATCTCAATTTAGATCAAAAAGTGTTCAATGAGATCTAGCTAATTTACATGTATCTGATCTTCTTGATGTCTGAATTCTTGATTTATGCACGATGTCTCTGTGTAATCAATCAATGTGAGCAAAAAGCATAACCAAATGACCTCTGTTTGAATGGCTCATATAAATGGTTACTAATTTGAAAGTCCAGTGCTTATAATGCTCTAAATATGATTTCTAATCATGATTTGCCATTAATTTAGGCTCAAGATCCATGGTGAGCTTTGAGGATGTTCATCAAGTAAATGGATCAACCCGGCCTTTTTTCCGCACTTTTGATCAAGATGAGAATGGTGATGATGAATTGGATGAGTATTTTCATCAACCTGAAAAGAAAAGAAGACTTTCCGTTGATCAAGTTCATTTTCTTGAAAAAAGTTTTGAGGTTGAGAACAAGCTGGAACCTGAAAGGAAAATCCAGCTTGCAAAGGAACTTGGCCTACAGCCTAGGCAGGTTGCCATATGGTTTCAAAACCGCAGGGCAAGATGGAAGACAAAACAGCTGGAGAAAGATTATGAGGCATTGCACACTAGCTATAACAGCCTTAAGGCTGACTATGATGCACTACTCAAGGAAAAAGATATACTCAAAGCTGAGGTAATCATCAATATTATCCATTTAGAATTCTCAGCTTCTGCTGTAATTTGAGTTTAGCATCCAAACTGAACAAACTTGTGTGATGGTTAAATTATTTTCAGGTTAGTCTCCTCACAGACAAGATGCTTCTCAGAGAGAAGGGAAATTTGGAATTGTCTGATAAAGACACATTATCTCAAGAACCACCCAAAAATCCAATTGGTGATTCAACTTCAGAGGGTGAAGTATCAAAAGTTTCAATTGTGGCTTGTAAGCAGGAAGACATCAGCTCAGCCAAAAGCGATATATTTGATTCAGACAGCCCACATTACACTGATGGGGTTCACTCTTCACTGTTAGAGGCTGGTGATTCTTCATACGTTTTTGAACCAGATCAGTCAGATTTATCCCAAGATGAAGAAGATAATTTAAGCAAGAATCTATTGCCATCATATGTCTTTCCAAAGCTTGAAGATGTTAATTACTCAGAAGCAGCTGCAAGTTTTGAAGATCATGCATTCTGGTGCTGGTCATACTAAGTCAGTCTAGGCATTTGTGTATCTTTGTGGTCTGTCTTCTGGATCAATGGTCGGTGCAAGGGTAATTGCAAATAAATAATAAAATCCAAAGAATGGCACCCAAATCCAAATGGGATTTCTGGGTTTTGCTTGCATATGGAAAGCTGGTATTTACCCCTCTGTAATCTTGATTTTCTAAGGGGTTTTAGAGTTCAATGGAACTTTCATCTACGGCTGTAATTAAATAATGTCTTTTCATTAGTATAAATAAAGCTTGAAATGTTATGCAATCCATGTTTTGATATTTTTAGGGAAGTTTGTTTCATGTTCAAATTTTCTATTGGATTGGAGTTTTCAAATTAAAGTGAGAAATATTGATTTTGTCCCACAAACCAGCAGGAAGAGGAGAATATGTTATCCTTTTGTAAGAAATGAGCTTTGCATGTTCGTGTTGTGACTATGAGTGGGCGAGAATGAAAATTTAGGCAAAATTAACCTATTAAAGTATAAGTTTAATTTTTATTTTTAATATGAGTTTCATAAGTATTTATTTTGAAATATTCAAATATGTTCCAAAACGGATTGTTATTATTTAAATAAAACTTGAATTTGTCTAATATTATATTTTTAATTAATAATCTAGATGATAAAATATTTTCATTAATAATTTTTATTTAAAGATTGTAATAGTCTTATTATATCTAATTATAAACTATCCAAATTCATTATATAAAATTTTAATTAAATTAAATATCCAAAAATAGGTGACTCATTACCTTTTCAAAGAATCAGCAATGGAGAAGCTTTTGAAGGCAAAGCAGTTGCGTGGTGGGCAAAGTTTCGTAAGGAAATGCCCACCATAACTAAAATAAAATGATTAAGATGTTGAAATCACATAAGGCAATTCTGGTGTCCCCAATGTTGACCACAATGATGGCCCCATTTATATTGGATCATCTTACCTTGCCTTGCCTTCATGCAGAACCTCATACTTATCTTTTGCGAATCAATATTTAATTCAACGCAATCACTCTACACTATATCTTCATGTCTTAAATTAACAACTCACTGATACCATAAATTTTATACTATTGCATATATAACAATTTTATTATAATTATTAATTATTTTAAATCATATAAAATTCTATTAATATTTATTTGTAGAATGGTTATATTGATCATTTTTTTTATTTCTATAAAGATAAATGATTAAATAACTTTGATTGCTAAAAAATTAAACTCATAATCCAAGGATGCTTCTATAAAATCAGTAATAACTTCTCACTTGGAAAATGAAGGGGTTGTGCTTTATAGTCTTCTAAACAACTACGTCCAAACTATAGAAGGCTGCTTTTATCTAACGAGTTATTTCGAAAGTTTTAATTATATATATTTTTAAAATATTGAAATTTATTACATATTAAAAAAAATATTTTGATAATTTTTTTAAAAATAAAATTATATTTAAAGTTTTTGCGGAGAAAAAAAGAAAATCTGAGCGTAACTGCCCCTTTACGGTATTCATGAATGGCCATTAGCATAGTTCCAAGTGTCCCGCATTCTGAATGGGGAGTCAACTTTGAACGTCTCCTACCGACCATCTAAAACCCAGAAGGATGGGGTTTCGACAGATTCCATCCACGTGGACGGACAAGATCTATTTAACATCAAAATCCAAAGAACAGCAGCATCCACCCAACCGAGACCAAAAAAGCAATCCGATTTCAGAATCCTCTCTCCTCCCTCGCCATCCATATGGGCCCCACTGGCGTAGACATCAAAGGCAACGTGGAATGTGATCCGTGTTGCTCATTGGTTGGTAGTAAGGGTCAAAAGAAGGGTAGGGCCCCACCCACTGCTGTTAATTCAATATTTTATTTTTAAATATAAAATAAATTTAAAATGTTTTTGTTCTGTTGCGAGTTGCTGAAAGAAAGGGATACAGATAAGCTAAACCTTTGTGAGTAGGTGGGGGCCCAGGTGACAGCGACCGCACATATCCGTCCATAGTTTTCTTTCCACCCCACCCATGATGTCACACGTGTACGTTTCTTTCTCTCTCTGGGCCCAGCTACACGTGCTTTTCAGGTGCTACTTTCTTCTCTTGCACCCACACTACAGCTGATATTTTCCATTTCTCTTTTCCAAAATTCTTCGTATACCAATTAAGAATGTGGGAATATACAGTAATAACTCATTCTAGACTCAAATTATAATTATAATTTATTTAATATCTAAAATTTTAGTAAAAAAAATAAAAATTGGTCATATATCTTATTGATCATATTTTAAATTATACTGAATTTACTCTAAATTTTTATAAATTAATAAAATTATATGAAATTAATTTTAATATTGTATGAAAAATTTGAATAAATTGAAATTTTTTAAATAAATTATAATATTATGATTCATTTGTGTTTAATTAATATAATTTATATAAAAAATATTCATTATTTATGATATATAATTATTTATTATTTATAGCATCATGACTATTAATTTTTTTTTCCTTCCTACATAAATCAATTAATTGCTTTTCTAAATTATTAATTATATTACTCCCCATCTTAAATCAATAAAAAAATATGATATGACCGAGTCCTAATTAATCTATAATATATTTTTCAAGCTTATTAAAGCATCACTTATATAAAAATTAAAAAATAAATTATGAATTTATGTATGTTTTGAGAGATAATGTTTAATGTGAATATTTTATCAATTCAATTATACAGAATGATAAATATGTTTCTCTTCTTGGTCCATGATAGATCTGGTTTTCTTCTGGATCCTTTCTTGTTGGACTCCCTGATGGGTCTCTCCATGTTCTACCTGGTGAAAGGATCTGTAAAATAAGAAAAGATGGTCAGGGGCCTACCGGGGGTGCCCCGGCAGAGGCCCTCCGACGCTCAAGTCAGATTTTATGGCTCAGAGTAGTATATTTAAGCAAGGGTTGCAGATAGAATAAAAATGGTGTCCAGGAAGGAAAATGAAGAAGAAGAGAGCCCCCTGCGTGGCCTTTACCGTGATATATATATCTGTCTCTCTACCACAATGTTAGCTGTCTTCTGCCGCCTAGTTCCGTATGTACGGATGTGTCAGGCGCCTGCTCCATGCGTAACGGCCATTAATTCTCCTCTGATACGTATGATTCTCCTCTGATACGCATGCGGAAGGACCAACCAGCGGGGCATCTTGGTCATTTTCCCCTTTCCGGGCTGGGTTGAATGGTAGGGCTGAAGTTGAGCCTGGTGAGGGCCTGATTACTGGGCCGAGAGGTTTGGGCCGGTTTGATTGAGGAGTCTAGGCGGAGTCCGGTCCTGTGACTGAGCGGGCTGGACCTGGCTCTCGAGGAGAATATTGAAGCTTTCGGATCAGGGACTGTTTTCATGGGTCTGGCCTTTATACCGGGGTGAAGAAATCCAGCGATCATCACAGAATAAATATTCGGCACAGAATAAATATTCGGGTGATACGTATAAAAAATAAATCGATTTGTGATGAAATCATCAATAATAATAATAAGTAAAATCTATTGATGGTAGAGAATCTATATAAATATTTTTATGGATTTAGATTATATGCATTAAATTATAATGATTACATATGATGACATTAGATTAGATGCATATTTGGTGGTTGTGCACTCAGAATGATCAATTTTATAGTGTAAATATGAAGAGTATACTTGTTTTAAAAATATTTCTGCACCAATTTGTCAACATGGAATTCATTAATTTGCATGCCATGGCTTTCAGAGTTATTTTCAATATTATAGTTTTATTTTTTTATACTTGTAATTTATACACCGTCACAACAGCGATAATGCTGGAACTCAGCCGATATCAACTTTTTAATCTTCACAAATCTGTTGAAGGATCAGACACCGACTGACTCAGTAAGTGCATCCTCCTAGAAATTAGGGACAAAGATCTTAACAGCAAGTAAAGAAACAAGGCCTGGTGTTGCGTTTTCTCTTAGAAGGGATTTACATGAGATTATTTTGTTGAATTTTTCATTTTTAAGTGCTGTCTTAAAATAGAAACCAAGTCTTGATACAACAGAAAATGGTCATGTGCAATTGCCAATTTCAGGACATATATGCATGTGGATAAAAATATTTAAAAATAAAATCAGCCCGATTAATCTCTCAAATGATGTCTTCTAAATTTCAAGAAATGGTGAACTATTATGTGGCAATGGCTAAATTTTTTTATGTTGAAACATGGGCCTGGTAAGAAATATGAAACCCAGGAAAGGCAGCAAATCCGGTACCTAAAGGCTAAACATGTGTTCGAAGGGTCAACCACTTCGAATTAGGAGAGAAAGCATTTTCGGATACCCATTTAATTTGATTTATTTCAAATTCATTTATATGTTTATATTCTAAGTGAATAAATTTTGTAAAATTATTTTTCAAAATGTAAACTATTAATAAAATATACAAAATTATTAATTAAAATAAAAAAATAGAGTATAAATAAAATAAAATAAAATTCCGAGTTACAATTGGTATCCAGAAGCCATTTCACTCGAAAACAATGACTAAAAGTTACTATTCCAATTCTCTTGGAGTCCCTTTAAAATAAAACTACTTTATTAATTTTCAAAATGGATTTTGAGTCTAATGGGTTTTATTTCATAAGCGGAATTTAGATTGCTATGGGCCATTCATCAGCCGAGATCATTCAATGATTCAAATAGACACTTATTTTATTTTTTAAAGTCTTGCCAACCCCACTTAGTTGGGTTCAACTAAAAGACCCAACAAATTGCTTCAGGCCCTCCTCCAATCGGAACCCAAACCTGACATTATAAAGAACAAAGCAAAGCCTGAAATGGGAGCCGATTAATGACTTAGATAGCCTCCGTCAACCACAAGGTCATGCCCACTGACTAGCCCAGACTCATCACACGCAAGAAACAACACAGCGTCTGCTACGTTTCTCGCCTTTAATACCACTCCTTTCAAGCTCATGTTCTCCTCATACATGCTCTCTACTTCTTCCACGCTCTTCTCGTAAGCCTGAAGCGTCATCGGCGTCGCAACACCAAACGGTGATACGCAGTTCACTCTAATCCCGTGCACCCCCAGCTGCACGCTCGCCGACTTCACCAGCCCCAACACTGCGTGCTTCGACATGCTATAATCTGTCCGCCTCTTCATGCCTTTGCTAGCCGCCACGCTTGCTGTGCACACTATACTCCCTCTCACGTGATCATTCACCATTGCACGCGCTGCGTACTTTACACACGTGGCCATTCCACGGACGTTGATTGCAAATAAATTGTCAAACGCTGAGAGGTCAAGATCAAGGACAGTCTGATCTGAGTTTGTAACGATCCCAGCATTGCTAAACATTATATCTAGTCTACCGTACTTCAAAACCGTCGATTCCACTAGCGATTTCACTTGATCTTCCTTAGAAACATCGCAGTGTACGTAGCTACACTTGTTTTGTCCAATTGATGCAGCCACTCGCTTCCCTAATTCATCTTGTATATCAGCAATAACCACCATAAGTACACCGTTATCGGCGAAAAGACGAGCGGTGGCCTCGCCAATACCGCTGGCACCACCGGTGACTATCGCTACTTTGCCTGAGAGCTTCTTGGTGTTGGCGGCGGCATTGAACAACTTAGATTCTGCCATAAAAACAGAGGATTATGGCAGCAAGGGACGATGAAAACAAGAAAGGCGGATTTTTCATAAAAAGTAGTGGGCGATATATAGAGAAAAAGTAGTGGATAAGCTGTGATCTAATTTTTCACAGACAGGTGTTGTAGTAATACGTTAAAAGACACGTGAGTTGCATGTGGTTCTCATACTAAAAGTAACACATTCGATTATTTTCAAAAATTTATTATTTAGCTAATATCTATTATTTACCACGTGATTTTAGACGGATGAAGTGTTTAATGGCATTATATGCACGTTTTACTTCATTTAGATTTACCAATTTAAATTATGTGCATAATCTCATGATATGTGTTGAACATTATAAAAAAATATAATATCTATAGATGTTATTTTATTCTCAATTAATATGAAAGTAACTTTCGCACAATTCAATTTTTCTTCAAAAGCATTTTCAAATCTAATATTACTAAACTCGAATAAGATTTAGTTCACTTGGATTACTCTCACATTTTTCTCTTTTTAAAATTTTTTTTTTCATAAAAGACGTTATACATTAATTGACCATTGAAGCGGCTCATCCCGTCAAAGGTCAAATAGCCGAAAGCAATAATCGTTCTATATTAGAACGGCCGAGGACTTGGCAATTCTCGGATAGTTAATACATTGAAGGATTTGGTTATGATAAGGTTTAGAGTTGTGATAAGGTTTAGAGTCATGATAAGGTTTAGAGTCATGATAAAGTTAAAATTATGATAAGATTTAGAATTATGATAAGGTTTAGAGTTAGTTGAGATAATATTTATTATTCATACAATCTGTATCCAACTCAACCACTGGTATATACTATATAAATGTATTCTATACAAAAATACAAAGAATACATAGAATTCTCAATACTATAAATCTTCTATATGCCATAAAGGCTTTACAGCAAATTCTTCTCTTTTCTTTTACATTTTTCTCATATTGTTCTTCCTTCTGTTCATACCAGTAATTGCTAACACTGAGTAATCTCTTATTTCAACTACTATTAGATCCACATCATCTATTTCCAACACTGAGCAATCTCTTGTTTCAACCACTATCGGCTCCACATCATCTATTCCCAATATTCAGATTCCAAACATCACTCAATTTATTACCATTAAACTCACTTCGGCTAATTATTTGCTATGGCATGCACAAATCATGCCTCTTCTTCATGGATACAGATTGGCTTCTCATGTCGATGGTACTGTTATTGCAGCAGATCGGTTTTTATCCACTGGCGAACCAAATCCCACATTTATGGATTGGTTCTGTCACGATCAGATCGTTCGTAGCTGGATCAATTGTTCCGTTTCTGAATCTATTCTTCATCAGATCACTCGTTGCACCACTGCCAAGGATGCCTGGGACAAGCTCACTGTAATCTATTCCGCCGGTGCTAAAACGCGGATTCAGCAGCTGCGTAAACAACTCAAGCATCTGCAATGAGGTAATGATTCTATTGACAATTACATGCGCAAAGCGAAATCGTATTATGATCAGCTTTGTGCATTAGAAGGATCTATTATCGAGGAAAATCTTGTGTGCGATATTTTGGAAGGATTGGGTTCGGATTATCGTCCTTTTACGCATGCTATAGAAGCACGAAATACTCAGATTACTTTTGATGAGTTGTATGCATTACTACTCAGTGAAGAATCCCAATTGAAGTTTGATTCTCTCACTCTTAATTCTGTCGTTCCTACTACCAGGGGCGGAGGGAAGGTACGGCAAGGGGGGCACGTGCAGTACCGGCGACCGAAAAATGCTTTGAAGGGGGATGAAGGTGCCGCAGCGGCGCAGCCGGTGCCCTACCAAAGGGAAGCTCCTGGCTCCGCCACTGCCTACTACTGCTCACTATGCAAATTTTGGGCGAGGCAGTAGAGGGCGTGGCCGTGGTTACCGTGGGCGTGGTGGACAGTCATCATACCAAGGACGCGGTTTTGGGCAGTCTAGTTATGCTTCTGGTCGTGGCACTTCTACTTTAACATGTTTTAATTGCAATAGAACAGGAGATGTTTCAAGACAATGTCCCTCACCTCGCACCAATCCTCAAGCCAATGTAGCCAAAACTCAAACTGAACCTCTTGGACTGTGGACTCCGGTGCAAATTATCATCTAGCAGCTAATCAGGAAACTATAGCTCATCCTATTCCTGTCAATGATGCCACCGCTCTCACAATTGCCAATGGTAAAACACTTCCTATCTTATCTCGTGGTTCTTCAATTACTTCTATTAATGGTCATAATTTTCGTTTGAATGATGTCCTTTATTCACCTGCTATCACTAATAATTTAATGTCAGTTTCTACTTTTACCTCACAAAATAACACTTCAATTGAATTTTTCTCTGACAAATATTTTGTGAAGGATATCCCCACGAATCAGGTATTATACCAAGGCCCGAGTGACAATGGCCTTTATCTCTTTCCTTTGCAACAAGTTTGGTCATTCTCTTCAAAAGCTTTCCTAGCAACAGTTTCCTTATGGCATGAGTGGCTAGGACATGCAAATTTTCGAGTTGTTCATGATGTTCTTAGATCTAATAATATTTTTTTTGTTTCTAGTAATAAATTTCATCATTGTCATGCTTGTAATGTGAGTAAATCACATAAATTACCGTTTGTTAATTCTCTTTATTGTGCTAAACAGTCTCTTGAACTCATTTGTTCTGACGTTTGGGGTTCTGCCCCTGTTGTTTCTGTTGATAGTTTTCGTTATTATGTGATTTTCTATGATCATTTTAGTAAGTATTGCTGGTTATATTTTCTTAAACAAAAATTTGATGTCTTATCTGTCTTTGTTCAATTTCGGTGTTTAGTGGAAAAATATTTTGGATTACCTATCAAAAACTTTCAATTGGATTGGGGAGGAGAATTTCGGTCTTTGTTCAATTACTTGAAACAACATGGGATTTCACAAAGGGTTTCTTGTCCTCACACTCCTGAACAAAATGGATGTGCAGAATGAAAGCATAGACATATTGTTGAGTTAGGCCGATCTCTATTACATCATGCTTCAGTTCCTTACAATTACTGGACCTATGCCTTCAATAATGCTACCTATACAATAAATAGATTGCCCTCTTCATCCAATAACAAACGCACTCCCTATGAAATTTTATTTCATGAGAAACCTACTTATGATGAATTGCGTGTGTTTGGTTCATTGTGTTATCCTTGGTTGAAACCTTATTCATCTCACAAATTTGCTCCTAAGTCTTCTTGTTGTATTTTTCTTGGCTATAGTAAACTTCATAAAGGGCATACTTGTCTTGAAATTTCTTCTGGTCGTCTTTTTATCTCACGCCATGTCTTATTTTTTGAGTAGGAGTTTCCTTTTAAGAAGTTGGATGATAATGGTACTACCTCAGTGGTTGAAGTGAGTCCTACGTCTATTCCATTACCATCCATTCCACCTTTGTCAAATACACAACTTGGTATCCTAGGAGCAGCTCCAAAACGCAACTTACAAACCTCTCCTAGACGTCAAAATGACGCTGCTTCCATTACTCCAGCCCTTATCCAAAACGAAGCCACAACTGACACAAGTCAGGCCCACATATCAAGCCCATCACCTATGCACACCGTATCACTAAATACTAACCAAATCGAGCTGATCAATTTTCGTCATGTTCCTTTGCACGTTAAGACACATTCCATGGTGACTAGACAGCAAACGGGCAAGCTCAAACCGCAAACTCCATGGTCTCCAAAGTTAAATAATGTGACTGCTTCTTTCTCAGTACCTAGTTGCTATACTCAAGCTGTCAAAGATCCAAATTGGCGTGATGCCATGATTCAAGAGCTTAATGCTTTAATTCAAGCTGGAACTTGGGAATTCGTCCCTCGGGACAAGGCACAGAATATAGTTAGTTGTAAATGGGTGTTCAGAGTTAAACAGAAATCTGATGGCAGTATTGATAGATATAAGGCTCGCCTTATTGCTAAAGGATATCATCAACGTCCCAGCATTGATTACTTTGAAACCTTTTCACCAGTTGTCAAACCAACTACTATTCAAATAATTTTGTCATTAGCCGTCTCAAATGGTTGGTTAATAAAACAATTAGATGTTTCTAATGCTTTTCTACATGGAGATTTGGATGATGAAGTTTATATGGAACAGCCTCCAGGTTTCACTGATACATCTAAACCAGATCATGTTTGTCGTCTATGCCGTTCACTATACGGTCTTCGTCAAGCTCCACGTCAGTGGTATAAATGTCTATTCTCAGTCTTAATCAATTAAGGATTTCGAGTCTCTCCTGCCGATTCTTCTCTATTTGGCTATGACAAGAACAATATCAAGTTGTTTATCCTTATGTATGTGGACGATATTATCATGACCCGTACATGCAGTCATACTTTAAATCATATTATTTCCTCTCTCAAATCTGAGTTCCTGTGGAAAGATTTGGGCACATTGGAGTATTTCCTTGGTATGGAGGCAACTTGGACCGCTGATGGACTTTTGTTAACTCAACAAAAGTATATCCTTGACTTGCTTCACAAAGCACAGATGAGAGACTGCAAGGGAATCTCCACACCAGCAACTCCAAAAGATAAGATGTCTACTATACAAAGCCGTCCAATGAGTGATCCCACGTTATATCGGAGTATAGTAGGTGGATTACAATACTTGAGTTTAACCCGACCCGAGGTCTGTTATTCAGTTCACAAGGTTTCTCAGTTTCTTCATGCACCTACTGAGGATAATTAGTGTTCGGTTAAGCGTATATTGAGGTATCTCAAGCACACTGTTGGTCATGGTCTTTACATCTCCAAATTGGCAAATACAGATTTGAATATATATACTGATGCTGATTGGGCGAGTGACATTGATGATCGCAAGTCTACCACAGGTTATGCTATTTTCATGGGCACAAATCTCATATCTTGGAATTCCAAGAAACAACAAACAGTTGCTCGTTCATCAACAGAGGCTGAATATCGAGCTATTGGTCTTGCTGTCACTAAATTAACTTGGATTCAGTCAATGTTGCGTGATATTACTTTCCATTCCACCAAAACTCCCAACTTGTGGTGTGATAATATTGGCGCAACATATCTTTCTATCAATCCTATTTTCCATGCTCGGACGAAGCACTTGGAAGTCGATTTTCATTTTGTTCGTGATAAGGTGCAAAAGAATGAAGTCAAAGTACAGTTTATTTGCTCTAAAGATCAATTAGCTGACATTCTGACTAAACCATTATCTAAAATACGGCATCAAACTCTAATGCAACATTTAACAATTCGTCCTGTCCCTATAACGCACGAATTGAGGGGGCGTGCTAAGGCTTAGAGTTGTGATAAAGTTTAGAGTCATGATAAGGTTAGAGTTGTGATAAGATTTAGAGTTGGTTGAGATAATATTTGTTATTCATACAATCTGTATCCAACTCAACCACTGGTATATATTATATAAATGTATTCTATACAGAAATATAAAGAATACATAGAATTCTCAATACCATAAATCTTCTATAGGTTATTAGTTACAAGCCGGATATTTTATTTTTGATGGAAACAAAAACTCTTAGTTTTCGTATGAAATTTTTTCGTAATTTTTTACATTTTGACGGTTGCTTCCCAGTTAATAGACAAGGATTGTGAATAGACCTTTCGTTAATGTGAAAGAGTTATGTGTTTGTTTCTGTGGTTGGCTTTTCTTTAAATTTTATTGATTCGGTTGTTTCGGAAGGTAATGTTCAATGGAGGTTTATTGATTATTATGGATTTTCGGAATCGCAACTACGACGTCGGTCTTGAAATCTTATTCAAGTTTTATCTCGTCAAAACTCTCTTCCGTGGTTTTGTTCGGAAGACTTTAATGATTTATGCTCGAGAGATGAGAAAGCAGAAGGAACAATTTTGCCAAATTATCTTATGTAGGTGTTTAGACAGTCACTTGAGAAGCATATTTGTCAAATTATTTTATGTAGGAGTTTGATTTTAAATGATTATAAATTTTTGTTAGATTCTAGAACTAATATTTTTATTAGATGGGTTCGTCATAATTTTACTCTCATTTCTCATATTTTGGTTAAAAAATTTATTAGATATAATCAATTTTCTCCTTGGGATGATATCCACTTGATGAAATTTTATTAATATAATAAGTAGATTTGCTGAAGTATAATTTTTTAATAAACAATTATGTAGTTGTGCTCGTTTAATTAAAAGAATACATATACTCAAATTAGAAATAACACCATGGTTATGGCCTGCCATTTGGTCACATAAAGCAGGGTTTAAGACTAAGCAAACATGAAGCTGACCGATTGATATCAACATAAAAAATTTCTTCCTACATTTACAAAAGCATTTTCAAATATCATTGCTGACTAAGCATTATTTTTTTTCGGTTCAAAGATAAAACTATTTATCATGAAATTGCTTGATCCTGAAAACAGATACTTCAGATCAATGTTAATTGCCTGACAGGGGACAAGGGGATCTTGATGAGGTGTCGGTCTCCAATATGCATGAAGAGCTGTTAAGGAGGTAATGAAAATGGTTCGTGCTAAAGTATTCAGGGGCTGTAAAATGCCATTCAGAAAATTGTTGCCAAACCAGAGCGAGCATCTCTCAATGATGGCAGAAGAGAAATGGGAGTAATTTACGCCTCAGAACTTGACGACTCTGTCAGACATGTGGTCGCAGATGCGGCTGGAGTGGAAGAGCTTCAATGGGCAAACAAGAAAAAGAAAAATTTAGTAGTGCCGGGATGGACAAAAAAGCCTTTGAAAATTCTGGCATAGGGGAACGAAGATCGAAGAACAAACCATGTCTGTATGTGGAAGAATTATGCATGACTACTAATTTTTTTCGCTTTAACAGCATTTCAGAAGATGTGTATGGTTGCTGTTGTCGACATCCATGGTTGACAAATAAGGGGAATGAAACAGGAAAGAACAATATCTGTTGATAAATGGGAAAGAGAAGTATCTATTAAAACTAGGCCTAGTTTCGTCAGCTTATGAAATTGATTTACTTCAATTTAGAAAGATTTCTAATTCTTATCATTCAAGCACCAAACATTAACTTTTTAATTATGCTCTGAGTAAATCAGACAATTCAACCATACAAAAAAAAAGAAAAGAAATATATGAACTAATTAACTTTTTAACGAAGATAACGGTACACAGTTAAATTAAAGCCTTTCCAGAATAATTTCTCCATGGCAGATACGATACTAGCAGAAGAAATTCTGGTTTTTCTTCTACAAGATATTCATAACATGTAAATTTTTACTAGTAAGATTTAAATCCACCATCTACAACCAAATTATGGCCGGTAATAAACTCTGAATCCTCACAAGCAAGAAACAACACAGCATCCGCCACATGCTTCACCTTCATCACACCTTTCAACCAATAACTCGATTCAAAAGTCTTCTCCGCTTCAACGATTCCCTTCCCCACCATATTAGATAGCAGAGGCGTCGCCACCGGCCCCGGCGACACACAGTTCACTCGTATCCCATGCTTACCCAGCTGCATACTCGCTGATCTCGCCAATCCCAGCACTGCACACTTGGACATTACATAATCTGTGCACCTGTCTCCGCCTGTCCTCGCCGCAATGCTCGCCGTGCATATGATGCTACCCTTTACTCCGCCCTCCACCATCGCCTGCGCTGCGTGCTTTAGACTTGCTGCGACGCCACCCACGTTCACGGCGAAGAGTTTCTCATATGCAGCGATATCGAAGTCCAGGACAGTCTGAGTGCAAGGGCTGGCGATACCCGCGTTGCAGAACATGACATCGAGGTGACCGTATAGTTTGACGGTGGATTCCACCAGAGACTTGACCTGGTTCTCATCAGTTACATCACAGTGGATGTAGGTAGAGCGGAAGGTGCCGATGGTTTCAGCAAGTTTTTGTCCCTTTTCGTCCTGGACATCAGCTATCACTACTGCTCGTGCCCCGTGCTCGGCAAAGAGAAGCGCGGTGGCCTCACCGATGCCGCTAGCACCGCCAGTGATGATGGCCACCTTGTCATGAAGCTTATTCATGGAGGCTGTGGTATTAGCAATTTGCAATTTGCAGGATGAAAATGGGGATAGAATTGTAGAAAAGCACCCGAAATCTGCTTTTTCAAGCGAACTTGTCGGCTATGGTCATCTTCTAGGTAGTGTTTGGCTAGGAAAAAGAGTTGAAGGATGGAAAAGAGCAGAGGAAAGAAATTAAAGGAAGGACTCTGCAAACAGAACAAAGGAATAGTAATTGAAAAAAAAAAAGAAAAGAAAAGATGTTTTTTCTTTCCTTCCCTTAATCGTGTTGTCCTGCATACTGCTCACTAGATGTTGTTTAATTAATTTACTTCACGCGCATGAGTCAGATGATTTGACAGCTCAACGGTTGAATAACATATTCGGAATTGTGGTCAAATGATATAAAAAAATTTAAAGAAACCATTAATCTATAAATTGACAAATGTGATATTTAAATTTATATAATTATGTCGTATATTATTTTTAAATTTGTATATTTATATTAAATAATATAATTTTTTATTTTTATTTTTATATTTAATTAATATATTTATAATAAATAAAATTTATTATTTTTATTATTATTATAATTTATATATAATTTTTAATTTTTTGTTATTACTATTAGTATGTAATTTTTTATTATTACTATTAGTATATAATTTTTTAAATTTTTATCATTATTATTAGTATGTAATTTCTTAATTTTCTACAATTTTTTTAATATAATATATTAATCGTAATAAAATAAAATTTTAATATATATATATATATATTTTAATAATAAATAAATTATAAAAATTATTAATAGTTGTTATTACATATTTTTCATGTCTAATATGAATAATAATAAATATATGAGAGATTATCAAATATATTATAACTCGTATAATTATATTATATGGTACAATAATTTTTTATATATTTTTAATTTTATTTTTATATAAAATAATAATTAATATATATATATATATATATATATATATATATATATATATATATTAAATATAATTTATTACTTTTATCATTATTAATGTAAGATCGTTAAATTTCCTAAGATAATTTATTATATTGATTGTTACTAACCTTTTATTTTTTTTACATAACATATTGATAATATTGTAATAAAAATTTATTTTATTATTAAAATTTATTATATTTTTATTTTAATAATCAATATAATATTAAAAATATATTTATAAAATTTATAATATATTAATAATATTGTAATAAAAATTTTATTGTATTTTATTATTAAAAAATTATTATATTTTTTATTTTAATAATCAATTTAATATTAAAAATATATTTATAAAATTTAGATAATTATCGTATAAAAAGATGTTTACATAATAAATTAAATCACTACTTTTTTTATTTCTTTTTTAATGATGTGTAACTGTCATTCTGCATATGCACTCTCTGCTATCGCCACGCTGGCCGTATATTATTATATTCTTTCCATTTAATTTCATCCTGCGCAGGAGGGTTAAAGGGATAAATGAGGTTAAACCTCCTACGTATAGACTCAAGTTCGGTCTGATTCCTCAACACAAATTCTAGACTTATATATAGCAGACCTAACTATTGAACTTTAATAGAGTTGAGATTTGAGCTTTCCTACACGGGCCTGGCTTAAACAAGGATGCCTAAGGCCCAATATCATAGGTTGAGATTCTTTGATTCAAGTAATTCCTTTGCCCCACCATTACTACCATGGCTATCAACCACAATAAAAGCTTAATAAATTTTATTTTCTTAAAAATATAAATTTTTAAATAAAATCTGTTATTAAATATTAATAATATATAATAGCAAATATTAAAATTTTTAATGTTCTTTGACAATTAAATTTGTTAACGTATGATTTTGTACTTCATTAATTTTTAAAGTCTTTAAATTTTTTATTCTAAAATTAAAAATTTCTCCTACGCAGTCATATACTTTGTTTGATGACAATAAATTGTATATTTAATTAATAGTTCAATAATTTCAAGTTTATGAACTTATATATAAAAAAGAAAATATTTTATACAAATGGTGAATTCATAAAAAAAAATATTATATTAAATAATTTTATATTATTCTACATAATAGTAATATAAAATATTTTAATACTCATACAACATGCAAGCAAATTCTATAAAAGGTTTTCCTCTCGAAATCACTGGTTCAGTTGACTTCCCGATTTTAAAATATTTTGGTTCGAAGTATTTTCAGTTCGGTCGCACATCAAAAATTTTAAAAATTACATGATAATCGCTGGGTCTCTTTCTATTTCAAGTCGGGCCAGAGCCCATAATAGCAAAGGTCGGCCCAAAGCTCGGAGCACCTCAAGGAAAGCCTGTCCACAGCAATCAACCAGACCTGAAGACATCAGTCGACCTGAGCCATTTTCTGAGCCCAGAACCTACTGTGTTGAAGCCAACCCTGTGATGGGACTCAAGGATGGACACCAGGCCTGGTCTTTTCGCAGCCCTTCTTGCACGCACTCTGGGGAAATTAAATGACCGCCTAACATGAGTAAGGGGAACTGACACCACTATGGTATGTGAGACAGACGTTCTTATAGTAGAAACTGTTAGACGTCATTGGTCAGAAAAAGAAAAAGGTAGAGGAGCACCCATCCCTCATACTAAACTTATCAAACCATTGAAAATCCTATTTTCTGGATCTCAGAACATCTCTACACATTTCAACATATAGCTTCTTAAGATTCAGGTTAATTTATAATACACTTTATTTAGTTTATATAGTAAAAAAATTATTGGGAACTAAATTTTTTTAAAAAAGGAAGAAAATAATTTTTGAACCCACCTTTAATAAATTGTTCCAGCCTGGTCTGGTTCATAAACCAAAGCCATTTAACCAATTCAGAACCTGAATTTGACTAGTCCAGTTCACGGTTCGAACGGTAGAGTAACAAGAGAGAGTGAAGCTCATAATTGAAACCCATGATAGGTATGTGAGCCTTCATTCAACTTGAAGCAGAAGCGTAAGCAAACATGAAAATTCAAGAGATGCAAGAGCAACACAAAAAGGATTTACAGGCCTCAAATATCATAAAACTTAGTTGAGAATGTTAATAATTAATACATCTAGCTGGCTGTATACATATTAAGTAGCAGTTACACACACTGAATGCTTTCATGTCATTCAAGAATAATCTGAATGAGACTCATAGAAATCACTTGGGCAAGGAGACATCACCTCTTGCTCTAGCAACTGCCATACCTGGTTCATCGTCGGCCGGTCATCGGGGTTTGCATCCGTGCATCTTGTTGCTATTTCGAGAATGGCTTCCACAGTTTCCATATCTGCATCAGTGCACCTTTTATCTACCACATCTTCTAACCTATTTTCTCTTAATAATGTGTTCATCTGCATCAGTTAAAACAAGGATTACAAGGTGTTGTCTGAACAGAAGGAAAGAAAATCTTTGAAGTGAAGTGCTTACCCAACCAACAACATTTAAGCCTCTCTTTACAAAAGCTGGATCTGTAGGCCTTTTACCAGTTACAATCTCTAGCAAGAGAACTCCAAAGCTATAGACGTCTGATTTTTCAGTGGCCCTCCCACTTTGGAGATACTCTGTTGTAAGCATAAATGGTGGAAATCAATAAGTAGGATGTAAATTTTATTCTCAGGAAATTTGTAGGACTTATGACAGAGTTCAAGCTTAAGTTGGCTAAGTTTCAGCAGGACACACATCTCTTTAGTGTCTCAACTGTTCAAAGTTGCTCGTCGGAGGTGTATTTTTCAGGCAATCTTAGATGAACTATTACTATATCTCAGATCAATAAGATCTTATTTTTGTGATAAATAGGGATAAATATAGTGATAATTTAATTTTTTCACTGTAGTAAAAAGAATGCAGGAAGATGAAAAAAGCTATATAGAAACTCCAGATGTTACATTTAGCAAATGAATGAAAAGGAAAAAAAACCACACCTGGTGCCAAATAACCAAAAGTGCCAGCAACTACAGTTGTGACATGGGCATCCTCATCTACCAAAAGTTTGGCAAGACCAAAGTCAGAGACATGTGGCTCCAAATTTTCATCAAGGAGAATATTGCTGGATTTTATGTCACGGTGGACTATCTTTGGGCTGCAGTCATGGTGCAAGTATGCAATGCCTCTTGCAGAACCTAAGGCAATTCTTAAACGAGCACTCCACTTCAACGGTTGTTCTTGGCCATGTTCTGAAAGGAAGTAATAAAACAAAAACAAAGGAAATTCTTCTTTAAGAATCACCATTAAGATTCTCAGATCAACATATGCTGCATTTTTTTGGATAAACCATAAAAGTGCGGCATAGAAGCATAGTGCAAACCCTCAAACGATCGTCTTAAACATTGAAAGTTGAAACCACTAGATTGAATACCAAATAATCAAGCATACCATGCAAAATGTCATCTAAACTGCCCATGGCAAGATAATCATAGATAAGAAGCTTTGACATTGGAAGCCTGCAGTAACCTCTCAGGTTCACTAAATTTATGTGCTTGATGCTACCCAAGATTTCTAACTCCCTCTCAAATACTTGATCTGATCCTTCCCGACTCCTGTCAATCCTTTTTACAGCAAATGTTCCACAATCATTCATCACCATCCGGTATACAGTACCAAATCCTCCCGACCCTACAACATCCTCCTGATCAAGAGACTCCAGCTTTTCTATGATCTCAGATGAAGCATAAGGCAGGTCACCATGGAAAGTAATAAGCTTTGCACCTTTTAAAAAATGGAAGAATTAGTGACAAAAATGAAAAGGTGAAAATACAAAATGTTTGAACGGTGATTGTGCTTACTTGCTTCTTGGTCAACTTGCTTTTTCACTTCTGTGTATTTCTTAGCGGCTCTTTCCTTCT
The DNA here is from genome assembly GCF_001659605.2 of Manihot esculenta. Classification (NCBI taxonomy): domain Eukaryota; kingdom Viridiplantae; phylum Streptophyta; class Magnoliopsida; order Malpighiales; family Euphorbiaceae; genus Manihot; species Manihot esculenta. The sequence goes on from NC_035166.2 coordinate 23,101,515, forward strand.
TTGATAACAACCAAATCCAGAGGAACGCAAGAAGCACAGCTACTGTTAGGGCCATTGTGGCCATTACTCCAATAAGAACCCCTTTTATGTAATGAGAGGGTCGTTTTGTAGGAACTGCAAAAAACCCCAGTATTAATCTTCTCACAATCGACAGTCCCAGAAATGTACTAATGTACTAAGAAACTTGCCTTCTGCTTCATCACTTGCAGCATGTGGAAGCACCACAGGAAATCCCATTGAGGTTCGACATGGCTTGTGCACTTGTCTACCACAAAGATCTAAATTGCCAATAAACCTAACCGCAAGAAAGCAGAATTCAAATGTGAGCATACCCTCAAGGTTCTAAATTTTTAATCATCCATCTCTATTTATTTTAAATTCATAGAACACCACTATATCAGTTGTGAACACACTTCTCTCCGGTGGCAGGATGGCAACCAAACCAAGTGCCATGCAGTTCTGCTATCCCACCACAAGACAATATAATGGACTTATTGGAATCCTCTACAAGCAGGTGTCATTATCACTTTCAAATGTTATTTTTCAATATATTTCAATAATGCTGTCATAATTCTGAATGAGCATGGTTCAGACTATTCACATCATATATATCAGCATGCTACAAAGTATAAGGTACCAAAGATGCACATCATTACATATGCTACTATTTTTGAAACCAAGTATAGCACCAAGCAGGCTTGAAATTAATCAGGTCATTACGGGCACTTACGAGCTGTTCCCAAAAGTACTTAGAGCTCCAAAATCCGGGATTTCACCAGAGAAAAAGTTGGTGGACAAGTTCCTGAAAAGTACAAGAGTAGAGAATTAACACACCATCTGATCTCCTTGCCATGGCATGAAATCCCAATTTCAAAAGTTCCAAATTTAAATAGCAATAACTCTGTATGAACTTACAGGTGGCGCAAACCTGTAAGACGGCCAATAGATGAAGGTATGGCACCTTTTAGCATATTGCTTGACAAGTCCCTAAATTCAATGGTTGATTGTCAAGAATATCCAGAAGTAATAACAAGGATAAAAATGAAAGCTTCAAGGAGAACCAAATAATACATATAATCCATATAGAAAGTCCATTGATTGAATTATTAACAAACGATGAACAAGTGTAGGGAGCAATTTGGGCTCTGCTTTGCACTCTGCAAAGAGGCTGTTTCCGTGACTCAAACCCATGACCTCAGGTGACAAGTGGAGTAACTACGGTTACAGCAAACCACCTCTGGTTGAATTATCAATACAGTAGAAAATATATGTGCATTAATAATTCAAGCAAAGGAAGAAAGAACCAGCGATCTTACAGTATAGTGAGATGAGAGAGGTTGCCAATATCTGATGGTATGCCTCCTTGGAGATAATTAGCCCTCAAGTACCTACAAGTTGCCAATTGCAGATGAGGGAAAATTAAGCATTGCATAAAAAAGAAAGGAGGGATCCTTATTTTTTCTTACATTGCTTTAAGCTCAGTACAATTGGTGATTTCATTAGGAATGATCCCATGTAAACTGTTTTGGTGAAGTGCCCTATTTGGACAAAAAGAAAGGAAAAAAAAAAAGGAAATTCATTAAGAGGATAAGCTTTAGCACATTTGCAGGTCACATTGAGTCAGAAAAGAAGATATGGGGCATTAAATATTTGAACTCACAGCCTGTGTAGTCTACTGAGTTTCCCGATACTAGGAGATATAATCCCTCCCAATTGCAAATAAGGAAGGTTTCTGAATAACCCAATAAAAAAGACATTATTAAAACAAAAGGAATTGAACTTCAAACAGCAATGTAGATCCAAATAGGAGATGAGAGAAATTAGTACAAGTATAACATACATTGAACTGACTCTTTGATCATGGGGATGGCAAGAAATACCAGTCCACTTGCAAGGAGATTCATCAGTAGCTCGCCAGTTACCTAGTATATTTCTGCTGTCATTCAATGCGTTCTTGATTTCTAACAATGTCAGACCTGCAAGAACAAAATTAAAATAAGCAAAGTAGATCTAAGCTTTAACCTGGTCTGGTTGCCATGGTGGAAAAAATTTCAACACATAAAACTCCACAGTCCTCATCAAAACTCTTCTTTTTTTTTTTGTGTTCTCGTTTCCTTTTCCTCCATTTTCTAGGCAGACAAACGGGTTTAATGAAAAAGTTTGTTTCTTTTGATGGGAGAAGATAAAAGGGTCGCCCTTCTTACCGTCTTCAGTGAGAGCAAGAGAGAAAGCACCGAAAAGGGTTGCAATATAAACTAAAGAAAAGCCCAAAACAAAGAAAGCTATTTTCATCTCTCCTTCAAAACAGGTGTTCAATTTCTGGGTAGAGTATTCTTTGTGCAGCAAGCCACTGCACACCGAATGGTGGCAAACCAAGCTAGAGAGAACTCAAATAAGAAAATAGAAAGATGAAATGGACTACAATGATAACCACTGTGGGAGGAGGTTATGATGGTGTGGAATTAGCAATGAGAAATTTTTTTTAATAATAATAATTTGAAGCCCAAGGGGGAGAGAGAGAGAGAGGGAACATTTCTCTCTCTCTCATATTTTATGAGCAGAGTGAAAGACAGACTTTTTTCAAAGTGGTATGGAAAGTTGTGCAGAAAGAAGTAGCCGTTGTCCAATAAAATTCAAACAGAGTAGTCAAAGAATACTCTCGCATGTAGGTGAAAATTATGAAACTCACTGCTGAGGAGGATCAAGATAAATAAGAAAATTGCAGAGTGAATACGTGTCAATTTTATATAGAGAGTAGTTAAATTATATATTCGTGAGGATGTTTTGTTTTTAGTTTCACCTGACAAAGACTGAGTCGCATTGACTCTTGTCTGACAAGTAGAGAGATTTCAAGGCACAAAGCGAGGTATGTCCTTTTATGAGTGTAGTGAGCTCACTCGCTATTGTAGCGTCTGAAGTTCCACTGCTTGATAAAAGGAAACTTAAAGAAAATTTAGTAATCAAGCCATCCATGCCTAGAGACAAAAAGATGCTAAAAAAAAGATGGAGCTATCATTATTTTGCTTTTCTATGCTTTTACCATTGTCCTTTTTCAATTTTGCATCACCTGTTACCAATTAAATAAAGCATTAAAATGTTTTTAAAAAAAATTACAATTATATTTTATTATTTATTCTTAATTTTTTCTAAGTTAATTCTGTGCCTACACTTCCAACAATACTCATCAAATAAATAAATAAATAAAAATTATTCCTTCTAAATTAATGATACAACAGAGATGTAATAAGCATAAGGTTGGAATTTCTTGAATTCCCAATCCCCTTAAAGAAAGCCCTTTGATTCGATTTATATTAATTACAATTACAATTATGACTAATTGTGCAGGGCCTAAAATATTATTATTTATATTAAATAATAATATTGGTTGAATTAATTAAGTTAGGGTCAAATAATGTCTGAACAAAAACCCATAATCATTACTTTATATAGTTCTAATATAGACATGATGACAGGCTTTATTCAATTCAAGTGTGCAATTCAAGCAAACTGGTGGTTATTTTGTTGGTTGAGGCCCTCAAAATCATCATCACATGCACTATTATAATTTTATAATTTTATGAAAATCAGTCTGTTTCTCAATAAGGGAAAATGAGGACATGACAGCCATGCGAGGCTGTACACGAGCAGCAGCTGGTTGATGGCATGGGACAGCAACTTCTGAGCCTGTGATGGGCTTGTACATGAACTACTACCAGGCCATTTCAGCCCATAATATGCACGTTGGGCCACTGCAAACTAAGTTTATCCTCCAATTGCAGCACAAATTTATTCATCTCACCATCATAGCTAATGCCCTTATATTAACAAATCTATGAGATTGCTTTAAAGTTTCTAGGATGGCTTATGATCGATGAAATTATAAGGATACGGAGGATTATGTCAGATTATTTAATTATTTGTGAACAAGGGTGCATGTGTATTGAATACACTGAATTATCTCCATTAATATAAACTAAACATTTAAAAAAATTAAATTTATAATTTAATTTTTAAATATTATTATTATTAATAAATCAATCTCTATATTTTTAGAAATATATTAAAATATTATTATCTTTTCTCTCCGTCAACGAAATAGTCATTTTATCACCATTAAAAATATAACAAAATATCAAATTATTCTTCATCATCGTCTTCTTCTTCTTCTACTTTTCTTCTCCTCCTTCTCCTTCGATTCTTCTTCTTTTGTTTTTTCTTTTGTTTTTTTCTTTTTTTTTTTTTGCTTCATCATCTTTTTTGTTTTTTTAAAAAAAGAGAAAAAAAGACTATTTCATTAATAGAAAAAAAGTGATAGAATATTTTAATAGATCTAAAAAAATAAAAATATTTTAATAAATCTTAAAAAAAATAAAAATATTTTAATAAATTTTTAAAAATTTAAAAATTATCTTATTAATAATGACAATATTTAAAAACTAAATAAAATAATTTATTTAAGAATAAAATTAAATTTTAAAAATTTTCTAAAAAATTATTTTATTGTCGAAAAGAAAAGTTAAAAATATTTTAATATATTTCTGAATATAGAGTCAATACTAAGAGATTCCCCTAAAAAAACAATTTATTCATGGCTAAACGTAGTTCCAGTAGTGGTCCGTTCTTTGGCTATTACTTGATATTCTACTAAATCTCAGTAACGGCACAACTTTGAGACAATAGATGAGAAGTGAAAACAGCAATTTTATCACTTAATTATCCAAAACTGGAAAAGTTCTAACTCCAGAGAGTAGCATAGCATAATTACCCACCTATCATATGTAGAGTAGTACATAAATAAAAAGACCAACAGCCATAACCTTTACTAATATAGACACAAAATGGCAAAAAACATGAGACCTCCCCCTCTTGTGGGCATCAGAAGGCAAAAGACGTAGATAACTAAGGAACGAAAATACAGAAAGAATTTGAGGATGCACTCTTTTAGATGGTGGAACTCATGAAACGCTGTAGGGCATTGTCGTTTCAAGATAACTCGTAGGTGAGTGCTGCTTACAGGTCTCTAATCTAGGAAGCAGTAACGCAAGTCGCTTATTGTTGTTGTACACCAAGTAGTTCTCACACAGTGTATGCTTGTTGAATTGTGTCTATGTCCAGGCCCTTCAGTCTCACCACTGATTCTACGTGACCCTTCAGCGTATGAAGTTCCCTCAATCTGCAACCAAATATGATAAATCACAAAGAGCACCGTTTATGCTTCCAATGAACCATTGCAGATGACAAGGTCACAAATAATTGCATAAGTGACAGCTTGCTATATCACTGCATACCTTGCAATTTCAGCTCTCCTTTTAGCTTCTTCAGCCATCTGATTGAGTTCAGTGAAATGGGTTCGCTCTGTAAACATCTTGGTGTCTGGTGGTTGCAAGCCATGCAATGTTCTCTGTGCATGTGCCCACTGAAGCTCTCGTTGTTCCTTACCGAAATCCTTTTGCCTTGTGAAAGCAATCTGCAAAAGAAAAGAGAGAGAGAGATAGAGAAGGAATTCCATCGTCAGAACTCCACAAATATATATGCACACACCCCAAAAGACAGTAGAAACAAAGACTCCGATCTAAGTAGCCAGAAAGCCAGATGTAATTCTTACCCTTTGCTCGATAACAAGATCCCAGGCCCTACCACTCAAAGCATAGCGTATAAAGAACTTGATGAAGTCAAGTGGGATGTAAAAGATGATGTTATAAAGCCATATTACACCTGCCCAACCCCAACCAATCCCTTCAATTGCAGCAAAACTCCAATTTGCATAGACTGCAATCAAAGTAGCAATCTGCACAAAATAAAAAGGCAAACATAAATATCCCTTCCAGGCTACGATAATTGGCAAAAAATGGGGTAGACCACTGATTTACCAGCTGAGCAACCAAAAAAGCCACAACGAGTAGTAATCCAGGGCGTTCAACGTAAGACCAACTTCGAGACCGAGTTACAAAAATTAGGGCCTGACTGATAGTGCTCACTTGCAAGTAAATTGCTGATGCAAGCTTTCTGAAGTCATCATGAGCTGTTTTCTCCAGAGTTGATACTCCAAATACCCTCTGGAAAATTAAGAGGCAATTATAATCGACAATGGAGTAGTCTACCACAAATCCACCAATAATAGCTAAAATAAAACAGTTATTGATCCTGGAGTAGTCCATTACAATTTACAAGTTCTCTACCAACATCTTAAGTCTAAAGTACAACATAAAGCATGCTGATAACACATGACAGAAAACTAAATTGAATAAAAGACAGACAAAAATGTGCATTCTCACAACCTATGGTACTTGCAGATTTTTATAGCCCAATCAAATCTTGTCACCCTAGTCCTCAAAGTTGGTTATGAAAAATATTTGAAAAAAAAAAAAAAAAAAGAGAATTGCAACAAGCTAGAAAAGCATAAGATATACATAATGCATTCAAATTTTAGAAAGTCGGCTCAAATTATTACTTTTCACAGGCAAATATACTGTCCATGACTACATGTTGCAAGAAATTTAATAACTTAAAATGCAGAAGGCATCCAATCCTACTGGGAAGAAGTCCGTCTTATATGCTGCCCAAAAGAAGATGACTGTCATCATTGCCAGGTAACTTCCAAGAACAATGCCAGTGGTAAAAATCTCTGCCAGCTTCCAGCTGTCTGGCAGAGGAGATGGTTTCACCCTATCCTTAGATATTGTCATAATGGTACCTGTAAATACTTGGTGTTAGTAAGTTCCAATAAGAAGAGTAGAGTTTGAAATACCTTGTGTGTATGTGTGCGCGCGTGTGCGTGTGCGTGTGAGAGAGAGAGAGAGAGAGAGACTAACCATCATTAAGAATAGCAATGATAAGCACCATAAAAGGTGGAAAATCAAACTGCCATATGAGGGCCAGCAGCATGAAACCAAGCTGCCACCAAACATGCCACCAGGACAAGTAAAAAATCATATAGATGATCTTCGTGCTGTATATGGATATTAATAAAATAAAAAACAGAGAGGCAGCAGTCTAGCTTACCACGATACGAATTGTAATGGAAACTGCATAGATCTGGCAAACAAAAGGAGGAATGGCAGGGTCAGCTAATAACCATAAAAGTTAAGCTGCCAATATCAGCTTATAAACTATATTATCTGGATAACATTATGACCAAGTACACCAACTATCCAGCATCAAAGCACTTGCAGTTTTAGTTCAATCCCTTCAATATAGGAATACATTACATCAGAACCAGATAGCTTACAGTGTAATTTTTCATCCTCTGGAAGATTGCTCGACTTGTCAAGACAGCACTAATGATAACACTAAGGCCAGGTTCTGTGAGGACAATATCCGAAGCACTACGAGCTGCATCAGTTGCATCAGCAACAGCAATCCCAATGTCAGCTTTCTTAAGAGCAGGAGCATCATTGACTCCATCACCAGTCATCCCACAAATGTGTTTTCTAGCTTGCAAGCGTTTTACTATCTCATATTTGTGCTCTAAAATAACACGACAATTCCATGAATGTCAGGAAACAAAATTGAACTCATTACTATGCAGTAAACCTAAATAAGAGACTATCAAAATCAGTCTCAGGAGAAGAAAATAAAGAGAAGTACCAGGGAAAACACCAGCAAAGCCATCAGCTTTCTCAATCAGTTCATCAATTGGTAAAGCAGAAATAGACTCATCCTTGTCTTGTCCTAGCAATGCAGATGAAGGATACATGTTGGTTCCCATTCCCAAACGACGTCCAGTTTCCTTCCCTATTGCCAGTTGGTCCCCTGAAGAAGCAAGAAGGCTTTTTAGAAAAATAAAAGGAGATGCTAACGATCATCTGAAATGGGACTGCTACATCCAGACACATTAAACAAAATTTGGGTGATGTTTGGGCTCTAGATTCACCAAACTAATCCAGTGCACAGCTAAGTCAGATGCATCACAGAATGCCATGCCATTGACATTATAAAAGAAAGGGCATGAAATGGTGCAGTACTTAGTACAATTAAGTACAAATAATATAATAATGTGGCTTGGTGCATAACCAACATAAGAAGTTAAATAAAAAAATACCATGTTACTTTAAATATCATAAAAACATGTGATGTTAAATAGTAATATCACATTATTATAAATTACACCAAACGATAAATGGCAAGGAGATTTGTGAGCTAAATTTACTTCCCAATATAAAAAGATATTGTGTTATGACTTATTTATGATTCTGCATATCTGGAAACATGGCTTCCAACTACAAAACAGAAACAAACCTGTAATCATTTTGACATTCACACCAAGATTCAAAGCCCTCCTTATAGTCTCAGCACTGTCATGCCTAGGTGGATCAAAGAGGGGCATGAGGCCAATGAACTGCCAAGGGCCTCCAGGACTTTCTTTCCTTCCTTCTGGAACTTCCTGTGTACTATGGTGTTAATACCTTATAAAAGCTGGTAAAAGTTAAAAAAATCAAATGATAGAATTCTATAATAAATATTGAAAGCACTGAAAGAGGATTGTAAAGGACACAAACAGGATCCCAATTACCTGGTATGCAACAGCAAGAGACCGCAAACCCCTCTCTGCAAACTTGTCAATGACAGCATGAACTCTTCGTTCAATATCTGACTTATTGCGAGCAAGATTTAGAATCTAAAACAACAGTACACAAGGGAATTAGAATTTGGACTTCCAATAGCATTGCACAACCAAAAATGCAGTGCAGACTTGCGGACATGTTACCTGCTCTGGGGCACCTTTGCTAACTCTATGCATTTTACCTTCACTATCAATGTAAGTCAAGGCTGTCCGCTTATCAGTTGGATTAAAAGGAAGGAAATGAACTTCTTGAATTCCAGCACGAGCCTTTTTTGGAAAAAGGAAACAAAATCAGACTAAAAAGAGGAAAGCAGGGAGGAAAAAGAAAAGAATAAAGCAGTACATTTTTCCAAATTAAATGGATAATGAGACATCAAACAGTGGCCAAAATATCACAAGAAACAATTAAGTTAATCTGTTGACTACCTCTTTTGGATCAGCCAGCATTCCAACAATGGCAGAATCAATTGCATCTTGATTCTCTGTTCTAGACGCTTGAGCTGCCATCAAAACAACAGTATCCGCATCTACTCCTTTAGCAAAAACCTGAAAAGGTTAAATTCAGATACAATTAAAACAAGAAATAACATTCTATAATAGATGCTGGAGCAATAGTATCCTCCAACCAACCTCAACAAGATTTTTGTCAACAGTGAGTTTGTTTAATGTCAGAGTTCCAGTCTTGTCACTGCAAAGCACATCCATGCCGGCCATCTCTTCAATTGCAGTCATTCTCTTTGTGATGGCACCCTGCACCACATTCAACATATTATCATAACTCATCCTAGTATAACCAAAAGCTATTGCTCCATAGTCAGCCAAAACATTTCCAAAAACCTAGCCAACCTGCTGAGATAACCTATGAGAACCAATAGCCATTGTCACTGACAGGACAGTTGGCATGGCAATTGGAATTCCTCCAATGAGAAGCACAAGAAGATTGTCAATTCCAGGACGATATTCTCGATCTTGAATTGGGTACATGACAATAATCTCTATTACCATCCCCACAGCAATTGAACATATGCAAAAATTCCCTATTGCAGTCAAGACCTGCACATTGAGTAACAAAGAAGAAATGATTTCAGAATAACGAGAATAAAGAACCAATTGACAAAGATTCTACTTTATTTCTATCTCCTTGCCTTTTGGAAGTGGCCAACTTGGTTTGTAGTATCCACAAGGTGAGCAGCCTTTCCAAAGAAGGTATGAACACCAGTGGCAATAACCACTGCTTCAATCTCTCCTTGCTTGCAAGTAGAACCAGAGTAAACACCATCTCCAGGTCCTTTTGTCACGGGAAGAGATTCACCAGTAAGTGCAGACTGCCAAACCAAAAGATAAGCAATTTCAGTAAAGAGACCAAGTCAACAGCAATTCAACAATCAATATCAAATACATGATAACGGCTCACTGACCTGGTCAATTTTCAGTGGATCACCTTCTAGTAAACGAGCATCAGCTGGAACAATATCTCCAAGTTTGATGCTAACAATATCACCAGGAACTAAAACAGCAGCATCCTGCTCACTCCACCTTCCATCTCGAAGAACCTTCAAAACAATAAACAGAGATGAAAAAAATTGAAAATTTAAGGTTTCAAGAAACAGGAAGCATATATATTCTTCATTGCAATCCGTAAGTTTCAATTTATTAAAATTTGAAAGCCCTTCAATCATATTTGCCTTTTTTTTTCCTGGTGTCGGATTCTCATTCAAATTGGTACACAAGCATACAATATAAAACGAAATAAAGTTTCTTAAATCTGACACCTTTGCTTTTGGAGCGAGACGAGCCATGAGAGCAGCAGCAGCGTTACCAGCATTGTTTTCCTCAATAAAACTGATAGTTGAGTTGATCAAAAGTAGAGTAATAATACCCACAAAATCTTGCCAATCTGGAGGTTTCCCCTGCAAAAAAAAAAAATTGCCAAAAAAGACCAATTCTACTAAGTCTAAAAGAAAATCATATTCCAACTTGAGAATCCCAAAGTGCTGTTACTTACTCCTCCATTTGCAAGAGCAATAGCCATAATAGCAGCTGCCTCCATCACCCATGACAAAGGATTCCACATGAACCCCAAAAACTTCAAGAATTTGCTCTCCTGAAACACACCCAGCAGATGAAGATCGATTGCAACAAGAAGTTCAAGGACTGAAACATTAAACAAAATAATAATGGGCTACATAGATGAAAAGAACTACCTGTTTCTCTTCAAGCTTGTTGTGGCCAAAAATTGTCAGCCTCTCTTCAGCAGCCTCAGTTGTGAGACCTTCTTTGCTACATCTCAGATTCTCAAACACTTCTTCGATGGGTATGTTTTCCTGCGCTCAAAAAAAAAACTCAATAGCTTTAACACAAAACACACCAAAAACAAAAGGCAACCAGAATCTAAATGGCCTCAAATTATGCTCAGATCTATTACCAAATCCACAGTTTCCTTCAAGACAGCCTCCAAAACTTCACCTTTGTCCCCCATCTTTTCCTATCTCCTTGAACTCTCTCACCAAAGCAAGTAAGCAACAGCCAAGATGAAATTTCACAGCACAACCTCCATCAATACGATAACTAAAACGACAGAAAACTTCAAATATTCAGTAAAATCAAGCGATTCCCAGTTAAAAAGACTTGATTTTGAGGCTGAATTAGAGTTCAGAGGGCCAAAACGAATACAAGCACCAACACCAGACTTGCAAATAGAAACAACAATGACAGAAACCAACCGGTGCGAGTAGGAGCAAAGAGTGTGCAAGTAACAGCCCAGAAGCTCTTTTTATTCTGGCATTTGCATTAAATAATCCAAAACGCATAAATAAAAACTAAAAGTTAAACTCTTATTTATATAAAGATCTCAACTTTTGCTCAACCCACTGCTACTTCACGCTTCCCATAGTTCTACCGGCCATTGGATTTCAGCTTCAAGGTAATTTTTGAAAATTTATAAAATTCTTTATTGTATTTAAATTATTATAATTTTCTAAAATTAATTCTAATAATTTTTATTAATATATTGAAAATTATTTTTGATATAATAATTTTAGAAATAATATCAAATATAATGGTGCCATCTAAGAATTTCAAGCTTTTTCAAAGGAGTTGTGATATTTTTTAAAATAATTCTGATTTTCCCACTAAATTAATAATTTTGTGGATGCGGCCACCAACGAAAGCGATCAATAAACTGCACATGGACCGCATAGACCCATCTCTATATATAATATTTACACATTTATTTTTCTTTATTTTTAATAAAAAATTAAAAATTAAAAAAAAACTCTCAAATTTATTAAAATACAAGGAAGTGTTTATACATTTAACTAACCTGATTATAAATAATATTATTATATTACTTATAATTTAATAGTAATTTTAATTTAATAATAATTATATTAATATAATATAATTAGTATAATTAATTTTTATTTTACTTACAAAATATTTTTTAAATAAAATTTAATTATTATACCAGTAAATTTATTATTTTATTAATGTATTAGTCTAAATAAAATTTAACTATTATATTAGTAAATTTATTATTTTATTGATTTATTAGTTTAAAAGAGAGATCAAACAGTTGAAAATATAAAATTATAATAATATAAAAATAATCACAATTTTTGAAAAATTGAAAAATTAGACTCAATCAATATTAAAAAAAATTATGTATTCCTAAAATTTAAAATTTATATTTCTCATATATAATTTATTGGGAAAAAAAGAAATTTTAAAATTAGCTAACTTTTAAAATTCGAGAAATTAAAAAGAAAATAAAAAAAGAAAACCCTCTAGTTTTGTGAATATCCAATGCGAATCCAATTTTTATCTCTTTTTTAAAAGATTAGTCTTTTTATCTTTATTTTTATATTTTTCATATCGGTGCTGCTGGAAAGTAAATCTTTTTTCCTTTTGGGTAAACCTTTAACTTTTCTTTTATTTAATTCACATATAAACTAAAATAAACTTTCCAATATTATTTTATGAAAAAATTGAATCTTTACTCCAATAAAAAAATTTTTAAACAACATTAATTAAAATAAATTATTTAAGATAATTTACAGTACAATTCTTAAAATTTATAATTTAAATTTTATAATTTTATTTTATTAATAAAATAATCATCTTTTAAATTTATCATTAGTCAAGATAAAGTTTATCAAATTAAATGAATTAAATTTTTATTATATAGATTATTAAAGCAGATGAGATTAAATTATTATAAATATTTAAATTTAAAAGATTAAATTGTTAAATTTAAGTAATGAATTAAGTAATTTTAATAAAGTGATTATTTTATTAATAGAATAAAATTTTAAAAATTAATTATTTCACATTAAAATATTTTTATATAAAAATGAGTTTCTAATATATAATTTAGAATTTTCAAAAGAAGCAAGAGTGAATGAGTCATTAATAAAAAAAAAAATTCTTAAATTCAAGAGTTGGTTTGAATGAATTTTATAGAATCGTGACCTAAACGTAACAGTGACACTTTTTTTTGTAAAAAACAAAAAATCATCAGAGTGAGTGATGATTGATTAATTTTTCTCTGCTAGTCAGTTCTGTCGTTGCTTTTAGTCCCAGCTTTTTGTCTATTTTTTAAATATGCTTTTTGCATTTTTTTTATAATTAATTTATTTCACTAACTTTTAATTTTTTTAAAAATTAAATAAAATTTAAAAAAATAAAATTTAAAAACTCTTAAATTTATTTAAATATATTTATTATCAAATTAAATAAAAATAGAATATCACAGACTTTATAATTCTTATTTCTTTTTATACCTTTTTATAAATTAATAATCAATTAAACCTACCATTGTAGGTTTGGAGCAAACGTCTCACCTACCACTTCTTTTAAATACTTATTTATTTTTGTCAGTCCAATTTTGCAATGACATCTAACAATTTTTTTTATTTTTATAAATATTTTAAGAGATCCTTGTGGTCTAAGTTCTTCAAATTTGGTTAGACTTTTAATTATTTAATTACTTGTGTCAATATGTTATTTATTTAATTATAAAATCAATTTATTTTATTATGTGAGTAAGTTTATGTAGGTGTGAGATCTCTATGTCTTGTAATGTAAAGAGTTAAATAAATTATTAAAGGGAAAAAGAAAAGCTCTTCCAATTTTATTTAAAATTATATATATATTAATAAATATATTTCTTTAATTTAGTTCAAAATTAATTATTTAAATATATAAAATTTCTAATTTTTATTCATTATAAAAATAAATAAAAAGAGAGATAATTCTCTGGGTGAACTGTGGCCATGCAAAGATGACAAATAGGAAAAAGACAAATTTATCGGCTTTAGGTACTGATTGAATTGGATTGGTTAAAACTCAATATTAGAAACCGTTTAAGCGATTCAGGTTCATAAATTGGATTCAGACCGTTTATTAAAGGAGCGATTACGGTTTATCCTTATTCCATTGATAATAACTTGATAACTGTAATATAAAAATATAAATATAAAATAATGATTATATATCATTAAATAATAATAAAATATAAAAAAATAAAAGAAAGGCAAACTAGATTAAGCTTACCTCTTTCTAGACTTCACAACATCATAAAATCAATGCTCAAACCTCACGAATTCCTATCCAAAATTGGATCAAATTTGACTCCTGGCCAGTCATGGTCTTAGGTGAGCAGTCTATTTTATATATTTATATACCCTAGCATGTGATGCTGTAAAAATGGAAATGTCTCTAAAGTTTCGCTATTTGCGGAAAAAATATATATTTTTTAAAATATTTTTTTGTAAAAATATTTTCTATATAAAATATTTGTAACAAATAATTTATTTTTAATTTATCTAATTTCAATTAAAAAACAAAAATTATTAACAAATTTATATATAAAAATTTTAATAATATTCTCAAATATGAGAAATAATTTATTTTTTAAAAAATATGAAATCATTTTTAATAAAATAACTTAATTTTTTTATTTATAAAATATTTTACATTAATTAATTTTTTAAATACTTTAAATATTATAAAATATATTTTTTATAAAATTAAATAAAATAAGAAAATGTCATATAGTAATATTTTTGTCGAGGAGTTTATATATCTATATTTAAGTGTATATATCTATTTAATTAAATTAATATACTACTTAAAATATAACAGAATCACATATAATATTATATTTTAATTTTTTATTAACGAAGTATATAACTTGATTTAAGCAAGTACAATATATTTTTAATCTGTACTTATTTATATATACAAAATATTAAATCCCTCAATATTTTTTTAGCCATACAAAATAAAATTATATTAAAAATTTAAATCAACGATATTTATAAATTTAATTTAATGATAAATATGTTTACATAAAATTTTAAATTTTACTTTTTTAAATTCTATTTAATTTATCTTTTATATAGAGAGAGAGAGAGGGACACATGGAATTAATTTGGTATAACATAACCTTCCTCACATGGGCGGCGTTTGTCACTTTTTTGGCCTTTACCTTTATTCACGCAACCCAAGGACTATAATGTTTATTTTCTCAAGGCTTTTTTTTTTTTACTTATTAATTTATAAGGGAATGGGACAAGCGAAGTTGGCAAAAATACTTCAATTTTTTAGTTTGTTTATAATTAATATTATTTATCATTATTTAAATTAATTTAATATTTATATGAACTTAAAGTTTTAATTCTATTTAAGATTAGTTTAGTGAAAGAATAATACATATGCATATTGATATTAAGATTTTGAGTTTGATCTTCACTGCCCATAATTTACTACAGGCCTTTAAATATTGATATTCAGATTTTTAAAAATTAACTAAATTACATTTAAATATAAACATTAAAAAATAAAATAACAAAAACGATTGAATGTTTTTTAATTAATCAGCTTATTATAAATGTGATTAGAAGTATTAAGTAAATGTTTGGAAGGAGCACAACACATGAGATGTGTGTGAATCAAAAGGCAGTGATAGAAAAGATAATTGGACTAACTCCCCCAAATCATAAGTAATTTATGATCTACGATGGGGTCCAATGATTGCATCTGCATGTGAAATGGGGTAAAAACCCATGATCTGAAATTGGAACCCACCTTTATGTGGGACATGTCCAATTGTAGGCCCCAAAATTGAACTAAGAATTACCATGATATAGATTTAGCAATTATTTTCATGCACACAACTTAAAAAAAACGTAGTCCATATATTAAAATAAGATTTTTTTTTTCAATTTTATGGAAACGTATTTTTTTATATAGGAGAAATGAGTTATTTTTTAATTTAGTTAAATTTATTTTTTTTAAAATAATCCTTTTCAACTGAATAAAGCTGAAAAATATATCTTAAACGGAATTTGTCTTTTTCTCATTAAAAAGACAATCCATACCAGGCCGTAACGCTGCTTCTTTTTTTTTTTTTTTTTTTTTTTCTTCTATCTTCAGGCCGTAACGCTTCACCTCCCTACATTTCAATAATAAAAAAAAATTATATGCTGTGATATGAACCATTAGAGTTCGGGACTTTTGATATACTTTTAGTTAATCATGGCTGTCACTCTGATATTCGATCTCCCCATCTGAAATATTAACCGTTGATACAAAGAACCAACATATAAGGGGGTGGCTGATGGGCATGACCGTTGGTGTTGGATTTTTCATATGGTTGGCAACTGGACCTGATGGATAAATATAGATCCGATTGGAGTAGGATAACTTAATTAAGAAATTTTAAATTTTACAAAATTAATTTAGTTTGTTTAGTTGAGTATTTTATTTTAAATTTGTAAAAAATAATTTATTTTTTAAATTATATGTATAATATTTAAATCTCTAAAATAAATTACGAAAAGTAAAAATGTAAATAAAATTACGTGTATTATTTCATCATGTCTAAATAATAATATAACGGAGCAGTTTCTAAAAGAATTGATTGCATATGAATTAGATTCGGAATATTATTGATTTTTTTTTATTAAAATTATTTAAATAAAAATAAAAATGTATTATTAATATAATATAAATTTTAAAAATGTTAAAAACAATGTAAATTTAATCCATTATATTTTCATCATATATATTTTTTTAATATTTCATAAACTTTAAATAGGCAAAGTATTAAAAAAAATTGTAAAAATTTTACAAAATTTACAATTATATCGTGAACAAAAAATATTATCAACTGTATTTGAACTTCAAAAATATTTATATAAAATATTTTTTAAATACAAATTATTTTAAAAATAAAAAGTTATTTAGTTATATGTTGTTAAAAAAGAAAGAAAATTTAAAACACAAGGGAAATAAAAAATAAAAATTAAAAAAAAAAAAAAAAAAAAAAGAGAGGGAAGATAATGGAGAGCAGGTAATCCAAATAAATGGTTGGGTGGATGAGGATGAGGCTACCCTTAATATGTGCCAGAAGAAAGGGAACATTTAAGAAGACATCCAGCTCAAATTGCCTCTGCTTTCTTAACATACACCTCAATTTGAATCATTCTTTAGGAATCAAATCAATTCATGATAGTTCCAACCAAAGAACTAGCTATTCCAATATCTAAAATTATTAGATTCTTATAAATTATAAATGGTGGGAAAAAAAAAAAAATGATAGGAAGTTTGTAGGTTGTATGGTCAAAATTCAATCCCAGCAAGAAATGGCAATCTGAAAACAAATGGCCCATCCCTTATTAATTCAATTTAATGCTATACTGCACTACCACATGACCTGCCTTCTTTCCTTCCTTCCTTCCTTTCATTTTGCAATTATATACATATGCATGCAAACAAACACATATATATTGCAGTAGTATTACAGAATTGTAAACTTTTATTAAATTTTAAAATTAATATTTTTATTCGTTGGATTCGTCCACACCCAATTCTAACTGCTCATATTTTAGTTAGAAATTCCACTCGCCATATTCAATTGTCTATTTAGAATATTATTTCAAATTATTTATTATTATTTTATTAATATAAATTTATCTTCTGACTTTTAAAAAACATGTTGAACTAAGTAAGATATTTTATTATCTTAATATTTTTTCTCAAAAATTCAAATTAAAATACTTAATTATATATTTTTTATTTAACTAAATGACTTCAATAAATACATATTAACTAAAAAATTAAACTAATCAAAATTTAATTTCAAATAAATTTACCAAAAATAAATTATTTATTTTTAATTTATTTATAAATTAAAAATATATTTTAACTTGAAAGTAAATATTAAACTAAACATCTTATGAATAGGAATGCATTAGTAAATTATTAAATAAATTTATATTTCAAGAAAAATATTTAGAATTTGACACTAATAATTTTTTAAAAAAAAATACATGTTTGTAAAATATATTTTTTTATATAATTAATTTTAATTTTAATTTTAATTTAAAATATGATTGTGGTGCTTATGAATTAAAAGTGGATTGATATCATAATGCTAATTAATTATCCAAACAAAGTCTCCACGTGTGAATCCATCATTCAGAACACAAAAAGTGTGATTCTCATTCCCATGTTTATCACAAATAAATCTAAAGCATAAAGTGATTTTAAGGAAAGAAAAAGGAAAAAAAAAGGGGTGATGCCAACACCAACCCAAAAAGATTAGACACTAGTAAGGAGTGGGTGGGCAGAAGTTTCCCCTTTTTTATTGATTATTATTTTTATTATATTTAATTTTTATATAAAATGAAATAAAAAATTAATAAAAATATAAACCGATAGAATATTCGTTAAAAATTAAATTATTTGAATTCGAATTTAATTTATATTAATAATATTTGAATTTATATCGAATTTGAGTATTATTATTATTATTTGTATAAAATACAAATTTATTTAATTTTATATATTTTAATTAATAATTTATATAAAAATATGTTTTATTAATAATTTTTATTTAAAAATTTAATATTTTTTAAAAAATATTTAAATTTTATTTTTAAATGAAAATATATAAAAATTAATAAATATTATAACAAAATATATTTTTATATTAAATTAACTATTTATATAAATAAATTCAAAAAGTAAGTATTTTATAAATAAAATCTAAATTCAAAACGAATATTATTTTTTAAATTTAAACTCGTCTTAAATTTCAAAAATATCAAACTCTGTTGAATATCAAACACTGTGGGATTCTGATACACACTTCCATTTCCATATTCTTTATGCTGCCTTTGGAAATCACCTTTTTTTTCTTTTCAATAGTGTGTTAGTTAAAAAATATTAAAAAAAATTAAAATTAAAGTTAATAAATTGCTTTCATTTTCAATCAATCAATAAAATAATGTATAATTGAAAGGTTTCTCATTCTATTTAATTACTTGATGGGAATAGCAAAGGACTCTATAATATATTAATGTATTCAATTTATTTCTTCTTGGGGATGTTTATATATTTTTTTCATATATAGTCAAGAATTAATTATTTATGTTAAAATTGAAAAAAAAAATTGATGAAAATGAAAGAAATACTCCAAAAATAGATTAATTAACTTTTGTCATGCTTTTACTTTGTCAAAAAGAAGCTCAATACTCCAATTATTTGCCAATTTATAAAAAAAAAAAGAAAGCTTTAGAGGGCAATGGTAAAATATATTTTTTTCTAAAAATTATAATCGAAATTAGATAATTGATTCTTTTATTTTTAAAATCATACTTAAATCTTGATTTAGTATGAATTGGTATGATTCTTTTGTTAATAATCGATATGGTTATAAACAATTTCGATATGATTTTGATTTGTTTTCGATTTTTATTTTGATTTTTTTTAATTTTAATTTTAATTTCAATTTAAATATCGATTTTTATAAATAAAAGGAAAAATTACTTTTTAGTCCCTGAGATTTAACGTAATTAACACTTCTGTCCCTCTATTTTGGCGACCCAACACTTAAGTCCCTCACTTTATTTTCTGTCCAAATTCGTAGTCCTTTCGTCCAAAATAGCCGTTTGGGACACGTGAATTGACAAAATTAACCCTCACTAAACCCAAACCCAAATGCCTCTTCTTCTTCTTCTTCTTCTCCTTCTTCTTCCTACACTTTTCTGCAACTTTTTCTTCTCCTTCTTCTTCCTACCCTTTTCTGCAACTTCTTCTTCTTCTTTCTTCTTCTTCTTCTTCTTCTTTTTCTTCTTTCTACCCTCCTTTCTGCAACTTCTTCTTCTTCTTCTTCTTCTTCTTCTTCTTCTTCCTACCCTCCTTTCTGCAACTTCTTCTTCTTCTTCTTCTTCTTCTTCCTCCTCCTTTCTGCAACTTCTTCCTACCCTTTTCTGCAACTTCTTCTTCTTCTTCTTCTTCTTCTTCTTCTTCCTTCTTCTTCTTCTTCTTCTTCTTCTTCTTCTTCTTCCTTCTTCTTCTTCTTCTTCTTCTTCTTTCTACCCTCCTTTCTGCAACTTCTTCTTCTTCTTCTTCTTCTTCTTCTTCTTCTTCTTCTTCTTTCTACCCTCCTTTCTGCAACTTCTTCTTCTTCTTCTTCTTCTTCTTCTTCTTCTTCATACGAATTTGGACGGAAGAGAAAATGAGGGACTTAAGTGTTGGGTCGCCAAAATAGGGGGACATAAGTGTTAATTACGTTAAACCTCAGGGACTAAGAAGTAAATTTCCCTAAATAAAATTATAAAATATTATTATATTTATTTTAAAATAGTAAATAATTAATACTAAAATAATAATAATATTTAAAAAATAATAATATTAGTATTAATATTAATATATTTTTTTATAATTTTTAATAAAATATTATATTATTTTATATATAATTATTAATTATATATTTTTAATGTAAAAATATATATGTAATTAATATATAAAAATATATTATATTACTAATATGTGATTTAGTCACATAATATAATTAAAAATTATAAAGTGATTAATATATTTATAGTTAAAATAATAAATATATATATATAATAAATTATAATTAATTAACTAAATTATATTGTTATTAATTATATATTTTTAATGTAAAAATATATATGTAATTAATATATAAAAATATATTATATTAGTGATTTAGTCATATAATATAATTAAAAATTATAAAGTGATTAATATATTTATAGTTATATATATATATATATAATAAATTATAATTAATTAATTAAATTATATTGTTAAAATTTTTTTAATAGCTAATTAGATTATATAATTATTTTATAATATTTTTAATAACTATTTAATAGTTAAGAAAAAGATAAATTTAAATTATATAAATAATTTAATTTATAAAAATAATTAGGTAATATTAAATCAAAGAGGGTGTATATACTCATGGAAGGAACTAAATTTTTATTATGTTTAGAATAACTCACCAATGAATATTTTATTTATATATTTTTATTTATTTACAATTTTCTATTATATATTATTTAATAATTTATAAAATTTAAATTTAAATTTAAATTATAAAATTATATTAAAAATATATAAAATATAAAATATATTAATAAAATTATATAATAGAACCACAATATTATTAAAATTATTTAAAATATATATATAATATCGATTATTAGTACTAGTATGATATTTTATAAAAAATCAAAATACAGAACTAAATATCTAAATAAATTTGATTTGGTTACGATTTCGATATGGTTATTGACAAACGATCAAACCACATAATCAAATATTTAAACAAGTTCAATTCAATATAATTTGGTTTCTGCAATATTGATTTATTTTTATTTTGGTATGATTTTTTAATTTGATTTGGTTCGAAATCTTAAAAATTATGCGTAATTCTAATGTTTAAATTCTATTAGTCCGACTAATTTAAATACGTATTAAATAAATCTATTGAAAGATGAAATATTTCTTTCAAATTTTATAAGTATTTTATTTTTAAATTTAAATTGAAGAATATTAATTAAGGAATAAGAGACCCATACTATCCTATTTCATATTATTAAGATTAAGATAATTAAAGTTATATATATTTTTTATATGACTAATTGAAATTTTATAATTGTAGAAACCATTCAAAAACTATTTAATTTAATTTGATTTGTAATAATTAAAATTATATATAAATAAGTGAATCACTAATTTAAAACACAGAATAATTGCAAATAACTAATACTTTTTAACTATAAATGGAATCTCCAGCATACTCACATGGCAACTCCCAAACTTTTGAATCCAATTATTAGTTTGAAATTGCAGATAATAGCATTCAGTAACATGAATGAGTTGGTGAGAGATTGGTACAGCAGGTTTGGTAGTAAAAGAAGCCTCAACTCAAAAAGAAAGCTACCCATTTCTTTAAACAAAAGACAAATGAGAAACAGCTTCTCTAAAACGTTACTTAATAAGAGAATTTGGTTTCTGTACTTTTACAGAGTCCTGATGCTGAGGAAATTTTGTGTTGTTTTGGTGTCTGGAGTTACTGCTGCTTCCTAAACTACTTTTTTTAATAGCATCTAAAATTATGTTTTTTCAAAAAAAAAAAAAAAAAAAAAAAAAAAAAACACTTTTTGAGCCCTCAAACTCAATACCAGACACCTCCTTTGTTGTTTGTGTTCAGTTGGTGGTTTCTTGTTTGTATCCTTTAGTTCTTCTGTTATTCTTTCTTTCTTTCTTTTTTTTTTTTCTTTTTTGTATACATAATCTCATCACATACAATTCAAAATCAAAATCCAAAAAGAACAAAAAGAAAGGGGCATAGTTGATGGGGACTTTTGGAATATAGAGTTTGTGCTTACTGCGTTGTTTGTAGTAATGACAGTTACTGAGACTTAGTTTTGTAGTGGATCAATTATTTTGCTCAACATCATATCAATTTATAAATATTAGTGTGTATACACATGCTTCTTTTTTTTTATATATATATAATATAAATGTGAATCATAGCCCGAGTTTCTTCAATTGAATATGTTATAGCAAATCCGTAAAGCAACTTCTCAACACACGTTAGTGCTCTTAAATTGAACATGACTTTCTTACGAGAGATTTTTTCACAAGCTTAAGCTCCCTTCTCAGAAAAAAACTTACAGGTCCTTGAAAAATATTTTTCTACTTATTCTTTTAGTATTTTGTGGTAATGTTAAAAAATAAAAAAACTTCAAATAAATTTATATATAAAAAAAATGTAGTAATGTTAATAAAATTATTAAACTCTAGAGCGTTCTAAATATTAAAAAAATATAAAAATATTTTCCATCAAACAAAACAATGGTTTAATAAAAGATGTGAAGAATGAAAGACTTTGTTTGGATATGATTTGGAAGGGCATTAGTAGTCCATTGAAGATAAAACATGACCTTGAAGACAACCCAACTGGTAAAGCTAACTTCCGTAGATGCCGGGCATGATTCAGCACATGCGGCTGCTTATTGCGTTAGGACAAGAAGAACGCAAAAGCAGCTGCCGTGCAAGACAACACTTTTTACCTCATCACCAATTCAACCACGAAACATGGCGGAGACATTATGACCTCATTACCAATTCAAGCACCAGACATTAGACGTATGCATAGAAAACCAGAACTAGGCCTTACACATCGTCTGCATGTATTGTCCTTTAGCCTCCAGGGCTCAACTGAACGAACCAAACTGAAATTTACATTCACATCCCTTGTCAACCACCTTATACTCGCAAGACATGCATTTGAATTGAGTACTGGTCCGTTTGCCAAAGTATGATCCAGTGGAGCTACTGGGCCTTGTACCCGTTTAGCTTCCCAGAACGAAATCTAGACAACAGAAACTCACGTTGTATCTTGAATGAAGTAATGCTTTAAATTCAATATTTCTCAAAGTCAACGTGATCAATTTGCTAGGCCACCAGTTCAAGACCTGAGCCTGAGGGCCATAATTCTTCCCCGGTATATGCAGTATCCTAACCAGCAACTAAAAATTGCTAAGGCAAAAATTACAGGGACCAAGTAGAATTTGTCCACGTGTTTATCTTCAGTTAGAATGGCGCCGAGCCCTTTACCCTAACAACATTTGATACACCAAATCCATAACCCTGTCCCCCTTTGGCCCTTTCAACACAATGAATCCTAGGATTAGCATTTCTACATCAGTGTATAGCCATACACATATTTAGTTATTTACATTCAATAGAAAAATCAATAACTAAATGACTCCAATCTACCCCACTTTTCTCTCTGAAGCAATCAATCATTATTATGAAACTCCACCCAAAACTCTTCTTAGCTCGGATTTCTGCTCTGAGGTAAGCCTTGATGGGTACCTCACATCAATCTGGATTCTCAAATTACCCTTCTTCCCAGGTTCTCTTGAAATTGGCATTCCTTCATTTGGGACCACCACCTCGGCACCAGGTCTGACGATATCTGTTAGTGGGATCATGAGATTCCTTCCATCAAGTGTAGTCAAGTCAAGGGTCTTACCAGTGAGGGCCTCCAGCAGTGTTATCTCCTCGTCCACCACTAGATCATTGCCATCCCTCTTGTAAATAGGATGTGGTTTTTCATCCACTACAAAAATAATATCCGCAGGAATAATGCCAGGCTCCTGGTTACCCTTCTCAGGAAATGTGATTTTCGTACCCTTCTTCCAACCAGGTTTTATATCAATGGTCAGTATTTCTTCAAGAGTCTGAATCTTGCTGCAAGAGAATTGTTCAAATTTGAAGTCAATATCAGAAGGCAGAGGCAATTACATATGTTCAATGTTCATTCTCAAGACATTGACCCAAGATCCACTTGACTTTGCATATCAACCATGCAGAATTACAACCAACGAGAAAGGTTTCCAAGAAACCAAGTAGCCCATCAAAGGAAAGTAAAATTTCAGAAGCATAAGAGCAATCTCTAACCATATTTATACAAAGTATTTCCAACCTCCAAAAAGCTTAGCAAGGAAAACAAACCTTTATCTGTTCATCCCATTCTCCAAAAGTTTGCAGTAGCAAGATTTATCCTCAACTCTCGTTTCTCTAATAACTCCTACCTAACTCCCACACTCAAACCCAAATATAGTTTATAACCATATAGGGAATGCTTACTTTCACCTATAATACTGAATTTACACTAATTTTTAGCAGTCATTAAAATTAAATTTGTACCAGCAAAATCACTGGAGTTTGGTATTGTTATTAAGTTAACCAATGTCAAATCATTATAGAGATTTCAGCCAACTTTTGATGAACCAAGAAATGGCGTTTTTTTTTTTTTTTTAAAAAAAAAAGGAAAAGTTTTTTATCAGCTATGGTATAAAAGGTTTGGAAGAAATTCCATCAAAACCTAGCAACTTTAACACTAAAATAGCATAAAAGTTGGAGGATTTTACTGATCTATATGGAATTGAGTAAACCATATTGAAATCAGTAATGAGTTCAATCACTAGTGGTGAAATTAAGCCTAAAGGGACCTCAAGCGATTTAAAACAATCAGTATTTCCCATTGTTGGAGGTTTCTTGTGAAAGAAAAACAACACAGCTTCCTTATCATGAGCATGGAAAAAAGAAGAAGCAATAATTAAAGTATCCCTATTTGATGACTATGAGTACAAAACCATAAATGCATTCTTAGAAAATCAATTTCTATAACATGGATTATGCCATCATCCACTTTCAAAGAATGTGAGCAAAACAAAATCACATTTCCAAAGATGCTTCCACGGCCCCAAACCATGAGGATTGCTATTAAACACATAGAAAAGTAGGCATCCACCAAATTCTGTATTTTGATCTGTTGAAATATGAATATTTTACTGTTGCAAAAAATTGCTAATTAATTATAAGAATATAAGTCAAATATCAAAGATAAGGTTGATTAGTTTTGGTCGATTTGTTAGATAGTACATGTTAAGGTTTAAGTTGTTAACACATTTTGTTGATATTTTCCAATTATATTCTAGTTGTATAAACCACTATGCTCAATAAATTTTATAGACCATTCGCTCTTAATATATCTTTTTAATTTGCTCCCCTCAAAACCAACAAAGTGGAACCAAGCTAATTTCTTTAGGGTCTGGTATTGGAGAGATTCAAGATGAAGAAAAGAAAGAACAAGAAGAGGGAAAATATGCATAGAAAATTAGGAACAATTTGAAGGTGGAATTGAGGAAGGGCACCAATGAAAAGGTCTTATTATTCAATATGCATATGAAGAAAAACATAACACCAAGCCAAGCCAGGAATAGAGCTGTACAAATTCAGTGTAAACTGAAAAACCTAAACGAACGAGTTTTTGGTTCCTGCGGTTTGGTTTTTCACTCGTATCAGTGCAGTTTTATTAGAGACTTTGGATAACTTCGATTTTCAGTTTAGTTCAGTATTCACACAAACAACTATAGAAAAAAACCAAACCGACCAAAAAGTTTAATAAGACTCATTTTTATATGTTGTCCAGGTCCAACCCATAACTCTAGCCCTTTCCCCTCAGTCCAGCCCCAATTTCCCCATTTCCACTAAAATCCCTAATCCCTCATTTCTCCAAGTTTCTTGCCTCTGCTCCTCCTAATCTCAATATGCATCTCATATATTCATTTTTCTCACTCAGCAATTTGTATCTCCATTCTAGGCTTGTGTGGCCATCAGCAAAGAACCTCATCTTGCTGCCACTCTTTCCATTTCAGGTAGCAAGCATATCCCTTCATTTTCACCTCCTTTTGGCCATCTTACTCTCAAAATCGGCAAGTGACTTGCATTTTCCCTTCACCATCTTCTTAATCTTAAGGCATGTTGAATTGGGACATCAAGTGATTCATGGGTATGTATGTGATGCAATACTAGAGATGTTTATCACATTGGTCTTTCATGTGCCTATTCACTCGATTAGTCGATGCATGTTTGGGATAAAGTTTATGGTCATCGATTCATGGGCACATTGGAGATCTTTAGTTGTTTGGATGAAGTTTGAGATTTCATTAGTTTGATTGTTGAGATATTGGATTGCATATTATGAGATTTTCTTGGCATCGATTCTAAGATTTTATTTGCATCTGCAGTGGACAAGCCACTAGGTTTGAGTTTTATTTGGTCAAGAACCAATTAACGTAATTACACCACAGTGATTTACTTTAGTTTGGATCAATTTGGTTAGTCTCTAAAGATCGTTGGCTAGGTTATAAAAATTACACTATGATTTTTTGATTTCAGTTCGATTTGGGACTGAACTGACATTTGCTGTGCTCTTGCTAGGATGAGAATAAGAACTTCTCTAGAAACAAAAAGCCAAAGAGGAGATAACCAAGTATCTCCAATAAAACATAATCAAGTTAGGAGTGATAAAATGACAATACACCTAAGCTCGTCCATGGAACTACGGATGGAAAAATGATGAAAAGATTGGCAGGTTTCAAAACTGTATTAACTTTAAAACAAGCATAAAAGAAAGAAAGGAAGAAATATGATGAGAATAAAGAGACTTACATGACTTAAATAACAAAAAACTTAAAATAGATCAGCAAGTATTTAAACAATAGAAAAAGGAAGTTGCTAATGAAGGAGCAACAAAAAAAATGAAAGAACATAATGATGAACCTAAAAATGCAGCAAAACAGGCAAGGAGTGTCGAAATATTGAAGATCAGAAGGTTGATTAATTTTGATTTGATTTGTTAGATAACAGCTGTTAAGATTTTAAGTTGTTAAAATTCAGACTTTGTTGAGATTTTTCAGTTATATTTTGGTTGTATAAATACCAATTTATAGACCATTTAGTCTCAATATATCTTTTGTTTTCCACTCAAAAACCAACATCCCATCACATCCTGCAATAATTCACTTCATAAACCTCAACAAACATTTACTAAATAAAGCTTCACTAACGTTGCATATACACAACCATAACCGCCCTTGATACAGTGGCCAAAGAACTAGTAGCTCAGTGGTTCGAAGGCAATGCAGGGAGGTGATGTAACTTTTTTTTATAAGATACAATATAGTATCCAGGTAATATACAACCAAATGTGCAAACATTAGTTGAGGTAAAACAGAATTAGCAGCTGATATAAGGTTCAAGTTTGTACCAGATGAAATATTATATCCAGTGATGGATTTTCGTTTCATGAAAAAATATTCAATCCAAAAGGCTGCCTTCTTGGTGACATCTAGATGGCGTGAGATATATCCAAAAATTTACTGTTTGCTAATAATCGTACCTTTAAGAGATTGTCTCAAAACAATATTGACCATTACAAATGTTACAATTATTAGAAGTTAGATGGATGAAAGACCTTCTATAGACAGACATGACTCATCATTGGCAAGGTGGAAACTGTGCTACTTGCCTATTTGATATATCAGTTTTAGAATATACTTGTAAGGAATCAATGAGATCCTTTAGGTAACAGTACCCACACCAGATGCACATCACACGCAGCTTTTATTCCTCATTTTGATAAGTGACAAGGTAACTTTCCTCCAAGTGAAAGGTACCAGCTGAAGGAAAAAAATTTAGAGAATGGCATGTCCTTTAGGCTTGAAGAGTACGCGGCAATAGCAGTGATGTAAGACATCTAGCAAACCAAAAATACACCCTACTAGGAGTGTAAGCCTTAAATAGGACCTCAAAACCAAACAACATTTTTGCGGTGATTTCCATCAATTGTCGAAAATAACTAGATGTCCCCAAGTCGAATAACCTAAACTGTTGCATTGCAAAAACAAATCGCTGCCTAAGAGTTCACCGATTGCATTAGTCGAAGTTAAATCAAGTATCGCTCGGAAGTTATCCATGGTAAGCAGTACTGACCAAAATTAAATGAATACTTCATAATAAACAAACTTAAAGCTTCCAATTTCAAAAATGTAACTAATTAACACGTACCCAGAAGCATCATAGACGGTTCTTGAAATCCGCATCTTCTTCTTAGCGCCCTTATATAGGTCCTCCAAGCTACAAGGCAACGCATTCTCAATGGCAGCAGCCTTTTTCGCCTCTGCTCCATTGCCGAAATAATGAGTATTATTCCTAAAATAACCCCTACCATGATTATTCCCTCCTCCACCAGCTCCTCCTCCCCCGCCACCACCTCCACTCTCGGATCCAAACAACTCTTCGTATATATCCTCGGCGTCCCTAGGCTTGAACCTGAAGTTAGGATTAGGATGCTGCCTCTGATAATAATGCTTAGACGAAGACGCCGACGAAGAATAAGAAGTTGGTGGCGGCGGGAAAAGGCCGGATTTCAAGGCCTCTTCACCATACATATCGTAGATCTGCCGCTTCTGAGGGTCGCTGAGTACGTCGAAAGCTTCAGAAATCTGCTTGAATTTAGCCTCGGCTTCGACTCTCTTAGCGGAGGGGTTCTTATCTGGGTGCCATATCATGGCGAGGCGTTTATAGGCCTTCTTGAGATCATCGTCGCTGGCGTTCCTGTTAACTTTGAGTATATTGTAGTAGTCGACGCCCATTTCCTCTACGGTGGCCGGAGATTGTGGAGCGTTGATGGGAAACGTAAGAGCGGATCAGGGCGTCTTGAGACGCATGTAACAGTGGTGGAGGGAAATAAGCGGAAAGACAAAGACGTGTTAGATGTGGAATATCATGTGGGTCCCTTTCCACCACTAACGTCTAACGTGCCATAAATAACACTGGAAAACGTTTAATTTAATTTATTGCTTTAATTAACATAAAATAAATCTATGCTTTTTTATAAAAATTGTTATTTAATTAGCTAAAAAATTAAAATTTCCTTCCAAATAGATATTTTTCATTTATTTATTTATTATTTAATATTAATTTATTATAATAAAATGACTCTATTTAAAAAAAGTAAATATATATTTATACACTTCTAATCAAAATTTTTATTTATTAAACGGTTTAATTTTAATTTTGATTATATTTTATAAAATATTATTTTTAAACACAGTTCGATTAATTTATTATTTTAAAAATGTATTTAAAATATTTTTTTAATTTATATATTTAAAATATGAGCCCAAATGCTTTGTTCGACCTCTAGCCTCCTAAGCCACGGCATACCATAAAATTTGGCCCATGATTATTCTTGTCAGACGGAAGGTTGAAAGTTTTGCAAGCAGACAGTGGCAAATTCCACGTCTCATCCAATATTTTATTTTAGTTCATTATCCCTTCAATATTGCTAAATTGAAGTTTAATTTTATTTTTATAAAAATAATATATCATATTATTATATCTACCCTTAGTATGATTGACATGAATACAACTAAATAAACTCAACGATCAATTTATAAAAATATAAAACATTGCAATATGTTGATTTGAAATTGTCAATATACCAATTAGAATATGACGTTTGGTTAATTATTATATCGTTCAAATTCAATGAGTGCTTGCACGAAAAGCGATTTCATTTCTAGAACGGTTGAATTATCGGTGCTTGTGTCGTAATATTTAATTGAACCTAGACAAATCTTAGCCCCTGGTGTTAGGAGAATATATCATAAATTTAACATAATTTTCAGCAAAATTACTTTGCAAAAACAAGCATGATGTAGCCTAAATCTATAATAAAAATATATTATTTTTGTAAATGTTTAATTTATTTTTATAATAAAATAAATTCACTTTACTGATCACAAGTGAAAGGGCCACGGATATGGTCTGAAAAAATTGAGCGAGTGATCCAGTAGGCAAAAACAAAAGGTTATAAGGTGGGTATTGGACCGGATTGGCAATATCGGGCCGGCCCGAGTTGTGAATCTAAGCGAGTATAGAGAGTACGCGTTTTAAACGGATAGTGGAACTTACAAGAAGACAGGAGAACGTAGCAGACAAATTCAGCAAAAGAACTGGCCCCCCAGAATCACGGGATTCTCTTGTTTATTTATTTATCTTAAATATTAATGTAAGCTTGACTTGAGCAGCAAGAAATAATATTTGACTAATTTTTTTTAATAGACTCCATAATATTAAAAATATATTTTTTTAAAACTTCTGTTATTTTATTATTATTTTTTTACTTTTATAAGATTTTCACTAACCCATTTAAATTAATTTTTTTATTGTTATTCCAGTTTATAATATTAGAAACCCTTTAATTATTATTTGAAATTTCACTGTTATTTTAATTATTAGTATAATTTTTAAAATTCATTAGTTACCATTAATTAAATAATTACTTGCAAAAACAAACTCAAAACCATTTTTTATTATATCCATAAAAATGTTGACATTAAAAAAATTGAGATTTTGCAATTAAATGAGCCCATGAAGGACCAAAATTATTGCAAAACTTGAAGTAATAAATAAACTACTTGACAGCTCTATTTTTTATTATTTTATTTCTCTCATAATTTTTATTTATTATATATATATATATATTAAAAAAATTATATATTAATTTAAAATAATTATCATTATTGAATATGGCCTGAATTGATAAATTAAATTTAAAAATTACATAATCCTGTTAAGAAATTTTGCAAAATTATTTACTATTTTATTGTATAAAATATTAAAATTATTTTTATATAAATTTATAAATTATTTTATGTTTGAGATGGTAATTTATTTATTAATTTATTAATAAGCCGTTTATATATTAAAAAATAATTTAATTATAGAATGATATAATTGAAAGATATTAGATATATTGTATAAAATTTATAATTTTAATTATATTTTTTAGTTTGAGAAAATAAGTAATAATTAATAAATATTTTTATCTTGATAAAAAATTCACTCATACTTATTTAAAATAATAATATTTAAAAAAGGTTAAAAAAAAAAAAAAAGGGAAACGCTAAAAAGAATACCCTTAGTCTCGCCCGTATACCACCCTCCTTTAGTCCCTATTTGCTTGGAAGAAACCCACAAGAGTTGACGTTAGAGGAGAGCCGCCCCTCCCTGTCTCCCTCTTCTTCCCCGCCTCACCCCTAATAACTAAAATCTCTACTTTGTTTACCTCTATCTCAGCTCGTCGGAAGCTTATACATCAGCTCAGGTACTCCCAACCACCATTGAAATAGATATATTAAATTCTGTATATCAGTGCCATTTTTTACTGGGATTAAGCTTTTTAGTTTCTTCCGTTTGTAATCTTGTCACTTGTTTCAATTGTTATTTGGTTTGTGGGTTTTTCTTATTTTCCCCATTTTTCTTTTGTGTTTGGCCTATATGGATGATTCAGAACATGGGTCTTTGTAATTTGCTCGTTCTTTATTTGGTGTGCTTGTTAGATACTATTTGTTGGTTATTATTTGGCCTTGGTTCACGGAAGAATGTGACTTGAGGGAGTAAATTTATGCTCTTTTGTTTGTTTACTCGTTCTAAAAGAGTACCTTGGTAATTGAATTTGATGATTAGCTTAAAGTGTGGGCTATTTGTGCTTGATATAAATTGGTAAGGATGGTTTAAAAGAAAACAGTTGGATAACATAGTATTTGTGTTTTTGTTAAGTTAGTTGCTGGTTGGCAGAGTTTTGTTAGTAATTTATAGTACCTTGGTCATGCATTTTGAGGGTGAAGAAGTAATTTCTAAATAAATGAGTGGATCATCTGTTCTTTTGTTTTTTTTTTCCCTGCTTTATCGGGGTTAATCTGATAGATGTCAACAGTGCAGAGATCGTGGAAAGGGCAACTGAAATATACACACTATACAAGCATGGATATAGTAACTACCACTGTTATCACTATTTTGAGCAACATCTTGGTTCTTTAGTTTGTTTTTATGTTCATCAAGTAGAGAAGCAACTGCATATCTTTTATGGTGCACTTTCAAAATGATTGTTTTGAAGAATATTTAGAATGAGAAACCCTTTTTCCCATTTTGATTTAGAACATAGTCACATACAACCTTCTGTTTTTGTTGGGGGTTTGGAACCAGTGGTAGGACTGGGAGTATATACTACGATGTTACTGTAGTTTCCATTTTGATGCACAAGCAACTTTAATAAAAAACACAATGAGCAGAGAATGAGAAATACAAGTGTGAGACGAGAAAGAGAGAAGAAATGCAACTCCAGGGAACACAGGAGGGGAAAGGGAGCGTGGAAGCAAAAGCATGATTGCGTAAAGAATATAATTATTTTTTACCTTTTTTTTTCTTGGTCATCTTCAAATGTGCTTTATTTATGGTAACTCTGCATTTCTAGAATGAACAAGTGCTATTTGCTTGCTCCGTACTGTGATATCAACATGAAAATTTTGTGATGGTTCAAAGTAAAGCTGCATTTAAAATGCTGCCTTTCTAATTGGAGGTATACAGGTCAGAGGGATGTTGCAGCCGATTTATGGGCTGATGGAGGAAGACATTTCTTATTTTCTTTCCACTTTTTATTAAAATTGGATGGATCAAGGGTGCGAGTGTGAACTAGGATTAGTGAAAATAGAGACAGCTACTTTTCTAGTAGTAGATCTAATGAACTAATTATGCCTCAATTTGACATTAAGATGTTGTTTTTCCCCCATAATTACCATGAATAATAATCTCATGAAAAATGGAATGTGCATTTTGTGCTACAATTATGAATTGCTTTATTTGACAGCTAATGTGGCTTGCTTTGCATCCCGATTAACTTTATTTATTGATTTGTGAAGTCTCAAATATTCCTCTTGACTTTCGAGTGCTTTGGTGAAGGTGAGCACATCAATGACATTTTAAGAGGTTGCATTTCCATTATTCTCTTCATTGTCCTTTTTTAGATATTAAATAGAATATGGAAGTCATTTTTAAATGTCATTTGCTGCCTTGGTGATTGTTTGTCGGTGGCTCTACTGATCGTTCATCTTGCAGTTGCTATGAGAATATGGCTTTTGTGTATATCTGAGACGTTATCCCTTGTATTGTATTACTGATGTCAGTTCATGAGCAAACAAGCTTATTGAGAAATTCAGAGTATTATAAAGTTGATGTTTAAGATAATTACTCTTTCATGGATCATTCTTATTACAGGGTTTCTGATTGAAGATCATGTTACGAGCAAAACAGCTTAGTAACCTTTCCAGTAATGCAAGGTCATTTTTTCTTAGTGGATCACGGTCTAATGCTGCAGATGGTAGTTCATGCACTTGCTCTGAAGATGAAACCTGTGTTCCAAGAAGGCAGCAAACAAGAAATAATGTTCTACTTGCACATGATGCATCTGCTGTAGCCCCCAAAACTTCAGCAAGTGCAGAAACCTCTGTTTTGAGAGATGCTGGAAAATTGTTGGGTCGTCAGAAAGTTGATGGCATTGAGCACCCAACTTTGCCTGAAGCTGTGTCAGCTCCTACTTCTGGGAGATCAGTTTGTGTTAGCTATGCCAGTGGCATTGATACAGTTGAGAAAGATGTTGCATACCCTTCACCTCCAATTTCAGATCAGGTTGTGAAAGCAGGTATTGCAGCAATTAGTTTTCTATCTGATTTGGTAACGTACAAAATTCCTATATCTGATGGAAGTGGAATTAACTTACCTAAAAACTGCATGGTTGACCCCACCAGGACACATTCTACTCTAAAATCTTCAAATGTGAAACACATCAGGAGGGAGAACTTTTCTAAAGTTTATCCGAAACCATCCCCAGGGACAGTAGTCCAGTCTGATATTAGTGACTCTAACAATTCGAAGGATAAAGGTGACAGATCAAGTTCTGTCAGAGGTTCCAAACGTGTTTCAAGTACTGCTCCTGGTAGTTCAGTGAAAAATCATGGCATAGCTTCGGGTACTGATAAAAGGAGGAATATACCTCAGAGACCAAAAGGTCAATCAAATCGGTATGTGACAAATTTTAGTGCCCATGTACAGGCTCAAGATTCAAAGGTTGGGGAGCGCTTCTGTGAAGATTATGGAACACTTTCAAGGGATGCTAAAATGACAGCAATAATGGTACCAAGTACCAGACAGTTTGCAAGCAATGGGCACATTGTGGAAAATGTTTCTCAGATACTGAGACAACTAAGGTGGGGTCCTGCAGCAGAGAAAGCTCTTGGCAATATTAATTATTCATTTGATGCATATCAAGCAAACCAAGTTCTGAAGCAGCTTCAAGATCATACAGTTGCTTTTGGCTTTTTTAATTGGTTAAAACAGCAACCTGGGTTCAAGCATGATGGCCACACTTACACAACCATGGTTGGCATCCTTGGCCGTGCAAAGCAGTTTGGTGCAATTAATAAATTGCTTGATCAGATGGTCAAGGATGGATGCCAACCTAACGTTGTAACTTATAATCGTCTTATTCACAGTTATGGTCGTGCAAACTACCTACATGAAGCAGTTAATGTGTTTAAACAAATGCAGAAGGCAGGGTGTGAACCTGATCGTGTTACTTACTGCACACTCATTGACATTCACGCAAAAGCTGGGTTTCTTGATTTTGCTATGGAGATGTACCAAAGAATGCAAGTTGCTGGCCTTTCACCAGACACATTCACTTATAGTGTTATAATAAACTGCCTTGGAAAGGCTGGCCATTTAGCTGCTGCCCACAAGCTATTTGGTGAGATGGTTCAACAAGGATGTGTTCCAAATTTAGTCACCTACAATATCATGGTTGCTTTGCAAGCCAAAGCAAGGAATTACCAGAGTGCATTAAAGCTTTATCGTGACATGCAGAATGCTGGATTTGAACCTGACAAAGTAACTTATAGCATAGTTATGGAGGTTCTTGGACACTGTGGTTATCTTGATGAAGCAGAAGAGGTTTTCTTTGAGATGAAAAGAAAGAATTGGGTGCCTGATGAGCCTGTCTATGGCCTTCTAGTAGACTTGTGGGGAAAGGCTGGGAATGTTGAGAAGGCTTGGGAATGGTACCAGACCATGCTCCATACTGGCTTGCGCCCAAATGTGCCCACTTGCAATTCTCTTCTCAGTGCATTCCTACGTGTGCACAGGCTTGCAGATGCTTATAACTTGCTGCAGAGCATGTTGAAATTGAATTTACACCCTTCTTTGCAGACTTATACATTGCTTCTCAGTTGTTGTACAGAGGCAAGCTCACCACACGACATGGGGATTTATTGTGAACTCATGGCAGTCTCAGGCCATCCAGCACATGCATTCCTGTTGTCGTTACCATCAGCTGGACCTGACGGTCAAAATGTGCGGGATCATGCAAGCAAGTTCTTGGATCTGATGCATAGTGAAGATAGAGAGAGCAAAAGGGGACTCATTGATGCTGTGGTTGATTTTCTTCACAAGTCAGGGCTCAAGGAGGAGGCTGGCTCAGTTTGGGAGGTAGCTGCACAGAAGAATATATATCCTGATGCTGTCAAAGAGAAGGGTTCTTGCTATTGGCTTATTAACTTGCATGTTATGTCTGATGGTACTGCTGTGACAGCATTGTCTAGGACGCTTGCTTGGTTTCGCCGCGAGATGCTAGTCTCAGGCATTAGTCCTAGCCGTATTGATATAGTGACTGGCTGGGGAAGGCGGAGTAGGGTAACAGGATCTTCTTTAGTGAGGCAGGCTGTACAGGAATTGCTGCATATTTTCAGATTTCCCTTTTTCACCGAAAATGGCAATTCCGGGTGTTTTGTTGGGTGTGGGGAGCCTCTTAACGCATGGTTGCTCCAATCTTATGTGGAGAGGATGCATTTACTATAAGTAGCTTCTGTTTATCTTTATTGTTGCTTATGCACAATTTTGCCGCGGTGTCATTTGCATATCTATGTATTTATGCATGTCAAGATACAAGATAACTTTCTATTCGCTAACTGCTACCTGTATAAGTAGCAGATTAGAGCGTAGGATGGTCGCTTTGTGTTTTCTCCTGTATCTGATTGCATTACAGTAATTGAAAGCCATTTTTTATCCTTGTTTGTTGTGAACATGGTTATGTGGTCGATTGCAGCTCCAATTTTCAAAGTTGTAACCCTATCTAGTAGCTAGTAGCTAGTAGCAACCTGTGAAATGGGGAGGTTCTTCCACTGGCAAGGTCCTTTGCCACACCGCAAAAATTATTACTAAACTAGTTAAAGTCTGTGCACTGACTGCAAGCCTGATAGAGCTGTTCAAAATTTGGATCAACTCGACTGATCTGACTCAGACCTGACATTGCAATTTAATTCACAAGATTGGACTGTTTGATTTGCTTTTTTCTTTAAAGCTTACTTTTCTTAGTGGTTGTTACAATTATCCATGAATACCCGAGAAGTCCTAATTTTGTGAATATCTGTACCCTTTCTCTCTGCAATCTCACAATCGGCCTTTGTTGCGAGTTTATTTATTGCAGCACAAAGCCCCAATCAGCTCTCCTTCTAAATTATCTTAGTTATACTCGCAACAAATGACAAAAACCAAGGGAATTTGAAGGTTACCTCCAGCAGAACCGAAGAAGATATTACACTTTGCATCTTCCATGAACAGCCTCAGCTCTGTCCCCTTTAGAATTCTTGTGTCCTTATTAATATAAGATACTGCAGCCTTTATTGCTGGCCTACCAACTACAAAAAATCACAGTGCATGAACACGCTATTAACACCCAGTAGATGTTCCTCCATGTTCGAGCTAAGGAATTTCGGGTAAGGGATAGTCGTGAAATTTCTCAAAAAAGAAAAACAAGAAACAAAGAAAATTTTCTTTTTCTAACAAAATGAGATACAAATTACAATAGTTTGATATGCATAACAAAGAATTTGTAAATCTTGTACACCAGACTGCTTTGAAGGACCTTAACAAAGATTTTTTTTTTTGTTTAATAAAGAGAATACTTTAGCTAACCTCCAACCCTAATAATCAATTACATGACACCATCTATAAACTTTGAATTTATAACAATATTATCTATGAGCTTCCATTTATATATTAAAACCCTTCAATTGATTTGATGCACAAAAAGGTAGAGAAAGAAATTCCCAAAAGTCAATTTCAAGATTTGCATCATTTATCCATATTCGAATTCATTACACCAACATTGGCCAATGAATCCGAAGTTGTGTCTAGTATATTAGTTTATCTATGGTGATTTTTTACGATTAAAAATCAAAATAAAATGCGCTCTTAAATAGTTTATTTTAGTTTAGGATTAGGATGAATTGAGTTTCTATCGCGTTTTTAAAGCGCAGTATAATTATTTTCTCCTTTAATGTGCTTTTAAATATTTTTTTAATAATTAATTCTATCGCACTTTAAAAGCACGATAAAATTCTATACTTCATATAGAGTAGGACGAATTCTGTCAGCCCGCCACTTTTTTATTGATGAAATATAATATTAAAGCGCGTTGGACGCTATGTCACCTCAACACAAGGCGTGTCAGTCTCCTAGTGAGACTTTTAATCTTAAATCGCGATATTAAAGATATATTGACCAACAACTCTCTTGTAGAGAGCCGTTGGTGTAACGACCCCGAAATGGACCGTCACCGGCGCTAGGATTCAGGTCGGCTTAAGGCCGCCAGAACCCGTAGCAAGCCTGCTATACTCTCTGTGTACCTGTAAACCTTATACATGATCATACAGTTTCTGTGAAAATAAAACTCTTTTCTGAACCAAGGCTTAACCTGTGCATGCACTATCTCTGTACTCTGTACTCATGTACTCTGTACTCTGTATCCCTGACTAAAGCTTGCTCTAGATGGGTTAACTCATACCTGTTAAGCCTGGTTTTCACATACAGGAAAACATATATACATATACAGATCATGTACAAAACATACATCACTAGGTCAAGCAACAACTATTACATCTCTTTAATATTACATGTCCACTCTAAGCTATTACAGATCTCGTTACTTTTCCTGTACTCTGCTGGACTGTCCCTGTACACTGTACACTGAACCTGCAAAACTGGGGTTAAGGGAGTGGGATGAGCTCTATAGCCCAGTGAGTAGAACAGTAAAACATCTCAGTAAAATATGATCTCATGGAATGCACCATATCACAGACAAGCCACATCAAGAGTAAACCCGTCACCACATAGTCCCAGTAACTCTGTGCCAGGGCGTAGAATCGAGCACCTGGTCTTCCTGTCATATATGTATATGTGTATATAACACCTCTGTACTTACCATTGCCAGGGCGTAGTCAAAGGCTCCTGGACTTTGCTATACCTGCCAGGGCGTAGTCAAAGGCTCCTGGACTTCGCTATACCTGCCAGGGCGTAGTCAAAGGCTCCTGGACTTCCTGTCTGAGACTCTGGGATCATTCAGCATTCACTCACATCACCACATAACGATGCAATGCAACATATTCGTGAATACTAATGCAATCAACCTATGGCATAAACATGATGCATGAGATATGCTAAAAGCAGTTTGTGGTTCAATTAAAAGTCTTAAGTTTAGTTCCACTCACCACTGGCTATCTGGACTGACTGACTCTGCAGGCTCTGAACCTCTGGAGCAGTACTCACTGCTGCTCTCTCTGGTTCCTCTGGTCTGTACCTATACAGATGGACTCAAATGAGGGACCAAACAAGCGTAGAAATAACTCTCTTAACCTTCCCTAAGAATCCCCTTAAACTCACTCAACTATCCATGCAAAGCATGCAAAAGAAAGCTGGACAGGACACTTTCGGCGGCAGGTTCGGCGGCCGAACGTCCTCTCCAGAGACGAAACTCAAGCACCTTCGGCGGCACCTTCGGCGGCCGAATCCCCCAAACAGAGCCGAACATGCAAAAACACTCGGGGGCAAGCTGTGGCAACCAAGCCACCATGCAGGAGGTTCGGCGGCCGAATGATCCTTCGGCTGCCGAACCTGAGTTCATCCAGAACTCAGCTTCAACGGCAAACCATCTCCTCCTTCCCTTCAATCTCTCCAAACATGCCTACCTCCTCTACTCAACTCACATATACTCAAGTATATGTTCACAGGGGTCCAAAACTATCTAATAACCCCAAACAACAAAACAAACATAACACATAATCATGTATACATGCATAAATCATCAAAACTCCCATTTAAAACCTCAACATGCATCTCTCTCGCCACAACTCCCATAAAACCTTCAGAAAACACATAAACAGGTTCAAGAGCATTACTTACCTCCTGTAACAAGAAGCTGAACACTCTGAACTAAGGAAAACGGACCAACTCTCCTCAAACTCTCAAACTTTCACAAACTTAGCTTTTTGCTTCAAAACATTCAAACCCTTGTGAACGATCAAAACACTCTGCATGAGCTGCTCAAACTCAGCAAATAAACCAGGGGAGACGTGGCCAAGCTTCTGGCAACAAATTGGACATAACACCTGTCCAAAATGCTGACTAAGGCTGCCCAAACGCTAGCTGGCCAACTCAGTTTCGGTTGCCCAATCGCATGCAAAACCATGCAACATTCGGGGGCCGAACTTACCTTCGGAAGCCGAACATTGGGCACTTTCGGCGGCCGAACTTATCTTCGGCGGCCGAACTTGGCTAAAGTCTCCATGACCCATGTTGTCTTCAAAACTCAAAACTATCGAACTGTAAAACCATAAAACACATCATAACACGTAGAAAACATAACTCCTACCCTTATATAGAATCCCAACACCCCGGATTCCACCAAACAACAGAAATTCCGGTGCCGGATTCTAGCCGGGTATTACAGTTGGTCACTCACTCTCCCCTCCCCTCTTCTCTCTTCTCTCTTCTCCTTGTAAATACATCACTCTCTTTCCCCTTTCTCTCTTCCCAATTTTCTCTTTTTATTTCACTTTCTTTTTCACTCTTTCATCTTCTTCCTCTTCAATTTAAATATTTCTTTTTCATTCAATCATCTATCATTAAAGTAGGAATTTTCATCAACATAAGTATGTATTTTTATAAATTTTAGATTTGATAAAATTAATATAAACGAAGAGAAATTAATAAAAAAAATATTTTTATTTTATAATTTTATCTATTTAATTGAATGAATTAATTTGTTAATGGACGCATGAAGTCGTAGTCGTCTTCTTATAAATAAGTCATTAGAAAATAATTATAAATTTATGTCATATTATTTTATTATTTGTAATTAATTAATAAATTTATATTTATATAAAAATTATAGTTTGTATTCAAATTAGTAAAAAGAATTAAATTTTAGATTTATAATTTGAAAAATTTATGATTGTATTTATTTAAGAAATATAAGAGATTATTAATATTTGTAATATATTTTTATTATTTATAATAATATAATAAATAATAGAAAATTTTATATATTTAATTTTAGAAATCTTGAAAAGGCTTCAAATTTATATAAAGATAAATTAAAAAAATGAGGATATTTAATTTTATATGAAATTTTTTGTTGTGACATAACATATTATTAACAGCAAATCAATAACAAATTTGTTCGGTTTGTCAATCTAAAACTAAACTCTTTTATGAAATCAGCATAATATTCTCTACGATCTCTATAATTCTCATTTTTGTAGTATCATTAAAAGTTGAAAGCAACCAGACCCAACTCCTCTATTGAATGATAAACTTTTAGCCACATACTTTTATAATCACATAAGGATGATAAATAATCTTTATTTATATATAACACAAACAACGTTACATATGAATTATTTACCAAACTTGCAAGTTAAATGTCTTACAAAATTGCATGTCACCTGTTTTGCACTATTACAATTAGGACATATACTTTGACTTTGTATATGATCTATTCTGGTATATACTACAAAATTATGGTTTGTATTTCGATACAAACAATATTACATGTGAATTATCTACCAAATTTGCAAGTTAAATGTCTTACAAAGTTGCATGTGACCTGTTTTGCACTATTACAATTAGGACATATATTTCGATTTTGTATGTGACTTATTCTGATACATACTACAAAATTATGGTTTGTATCTCGATACAAACAATATTACATGTGAATTATCTACCAAACTTGCAAGTTAAATGTCTTACAAAGTTGCATGTGACCTGTTTTGCACTATTACAATTAGGACATATATTTCGATTTTGTATGTGACTTATTCTGATACATACTACAAAATTATGGTTTGTATCTCGATACAAACAATATTACATGTGAATTATCTACCAAACTTGCAAGTTAAATGTCTTACAAAGTTGCATGTGACCTGTTTTGCACTATTACAATTAGGACATATATTTCGATTTTGTATGTGACTTATTCTGATACATACTACAAAATTATGACTTGTATTTCGACACAAACAACATTATATGTGAATTATTTACCAAACTTGCAAGTTAAATGTCTTACAAAGTTGCATGTGACCTGTTTTGCACTATTACAATTAGGACATGTAGTTCGATTTTGTATGTGACCTATTCTGATACATACTACAAAATTATGACTTGTATTTCGACACAAATAACATTACATGTGAATTATTTACCAAACTTGCAAGTTAAATGTCTTACAAAGTTGCATGTGACCTATTTTGTACTATTACAATTAAGACATATACTTCGACTTTGTATGTGATATGTTCTGATCATACTACCAAATTATGGCTTGTATTTTGACCATGCATATAACCTATTCTGATACATACTACACACTAATGATATGTAATTCAATCTTACATGTGAACTATTATACAAATACTGAATGTGACTCATAATTGCATAAAATATATGCGAACTATTATGTTACTATGGCATTGGAAGCATATGTTAATATTTCATGTTACTCACACCTGCAAAGGTTGTATGTGAATTCTTTTTTTGACAATTTGCATATGGCCACTACTATCAACTTGCATTTGTGACACACTAAATTTATAACTTATTTGTTCACATTTATTTTTATAGATATGTCAAGCATAAAAAATTACTGTAATTACCTAATATGATTTCATATGGAAATCCACCACGCCAACTACCTAATCTTCATAACACATTTTTTTTTGTTGAAATGGGGATTGAGGATTGGGGTAGTAGAATTTGAGACCTCTCAGATTTACTCAAATACACTTACTTCCAAGTTAAGCCTGTGAGTATATAACACATCTCTATTGTCGTTTAATATTAATTGGAATACAATTTATGTATGTTGCATTGCCATATGGGAAGATAGATGACAGAGGTTGGTTGAAATAACACTATTAGATGAGCAACTTTATTATTATTCAGAATACCTTAAATGGTACAGAAGAGTATATCGTCGATGGATATCATATCGTGGTGCAATTATTGGCACACTGATAATATTTTATTATTTAATATATTTTTATATATTTTATATTTATTTAAAATATAATTATTTAATTATATAATGCAAACATGAGAACGATATCGAGAATATTCATATGATAAATCAATAGATTTCTAATCCGGGCACATATGTTATTGAAAGAAAGACAACAACCATGTTCTATGCCATGGAGGAAGAGAAACAAATCACTGAGATAACTCCACCACAGCCTGTTCCGCGAGCACAACCTATGCCAGATGATTCTGACAAGCCAATTGA
Organism: Manihot esculenta; assembly: GCF_001659605.2. NCBI lineage: Eukaryota > Viridiplantae > Streptophyta > Magnoliopsida > Malpighiales > Euphorbiaceae > Manihot > Manihot esculenta. The sequence goes on from NC_035166.2 coordinate 23,144,291, forward strand.
CTCGCCAAGGAGATCTAGACATAGTAGACGTAACTCACACAAAAAAGTCAACTCACACTAAAAAGTCAATGTTGATACATATACTACTATCTTGATAAATGTTTGGTACCTATTTCATTTCATGTTCACCGACCATTTAGTGAGGTTGGACAGTCACCAGCAATACCTAGTGTTCTATAAGACAGTGGAATACAATATACTACCTAAATACTTAATAGTTTTATGTCACCATCTCATATAACTCGGACGCTGTGATCCTTTTAGTAGATTGGTATTCCTATAATATCAACTAATATTAATCTTATTGTTAAAAGTTAGAATACAAGCGATGGTTATCAGTCATATAACACTCGATGTCAAAAAAGGGACGTCTATATAATAGAAAAAGACATTTGAATTATGTTTAGTAATATTTAATAACTTTATAATTTGTAAATATATTTTTTATTTTTATTATTTTATATGATTTATAAGTATTTACATTATTATATTTTTTTATATTTTATGCTTTTTACAATTTATAAATATTTATATTATTTTATTTTATAAATTAATTGTAATATTTAATTTAATATTATTAAAATATTTTAATAAAATAAAATTTTAAATATAAAAGATTAAATTATATTGAAAAAATAATATTAAAAAAATTAATATTAATAATAATATTAAGAAATTCTTACAACCGTCTAATTTAATAATATAAAAAAATTTGAATGGACACGTTATACCGTCCACACTAAAAGGGCATGCCGTCATAAGTGTGGTAATAATTAATATTTTTTTTAATAAAATATTTACTGTGCTTAAATTGTAAATGCGACACTACCGTACTCTACCATACTTTAAAAAATGTGGTAGAGCCTGCATTTATTTTGATTTGAAAAATATTTTTTTCAAATTAAAATTAAAATTTTTTATTAAATTATATTAAAAAATAAAAGGCTTTAAAAAATATTTGAAGTTCTAATCAATAAAAATATACAATTGTGATGGGATATACTCGAGATAATCTAACTTTATATTTTTGTAAGAAAAAACTAATTAGGTGATATAAGATTTTCATAGCAAAATAATGGTTAGAAATAGATGTTTAGTAGATATTTGAAATGAAAACTTTGTGTTAAGTTGAATTTAGAGAAGGATGGTCAATATAATAAGGAAAGGAAAAAGAAGAGAGATAATTAAAAAAAATATTTAATTAAAAATATTTTTACCATTTTATCTTAAATTAATGATATATAATCATTGAATTATAAAATATAGAGATTGAATTGAAATAAATAACAAAACTTAAGTATCAATGTATGTATATATATATAAATAACACATAAAAATGCTATCATGATTTATATTTTAGATCATTTAATTCATGTGTTTGATTAAATTTTAAAAAAAAAAGTCCAATTGGTTTACTCTCAAATTAGAAAATGATCAATGAGGATTCTGTGATGCGCATATGGAAAACGTGACGAAATTTCTCATTTTCTTCATTAAATTTTAGTGAATATTCTTTTCTTTAATTCTTTCCATCTAAGTTATAACTAACCAACCATATTTTCAAGATATTTTTTTAATTAAATTTTATATATCGATTGATCTTAAAGATTACTCTTTCATATCTTATTGATATATTCTTTCATATTAGTTTAATATATTTAAAATCAATATCCTAATGCATTTCAATGAAATAAAAATATTCAACTTTATTAAATTCTATTACAATGTAATTTTTCAATAATATATTATAGAATATTATTATAATTAATTAAATAACTTCCTTAATTGCCATTTCTTATCAAACATCCCCTCTTCTTGTTTTCTTCTTCTTTCTCCGGGATAGGTGCTTGACTGTTACTTAATCTTTTCTGCTAGATTTCATCGCCTGCTCCGTCTCCTTTGTTCACCGTCACAACCATCGGCAACTCTTTTCAAATCCCCACTTGCCTCTGAAATCTTTCTTCTCTCAAGTAAAGTCTTTTCTCTGTTGTCTCTTTGTAACTAATACACATTTTCTTTATACACGGAGACGGTTATATGCATGTTGCTCAGATCTTTGGAACAAACCCTATAATTGATGGGGCATAAGAAGCGCAACCCCACTCGTTCAAAACAACCTCCGCCGTTGACTCCGGCGGCTGCGGCTGCCGTTGATGAAGACGAGAATGTGACTCATCTTTCTCTTGTCAAGATCGAAACGTCTATTACGTATGAATCAGACAGTTCTTACTCGAAGATTAAAATTGAATGTGAGCGAGCCTTGACGGCACTCCGCCGCGGCAATCATACCAAAGCCCTCCGCATCATGAAGGAGTTGTGTATGCGATACGGTGATAACTCGCCGCACGCTGCCCTAATTCATCGTGTGCAAGGTACAGTCTGTGTAAAGTTGGCCTCGATAATCGATGATCCCAACGCTAAACAACGGCATTTGAAGAACGCGATCGACTCCGCCAGTAGAGGAGCTGTATTGTCTCCGAACTCGATAGAATTCGCGCATTTCTATGCTAATTTGCTTTACGAGGCTGCAAATGATGGGAAAGAGTACGAGGAGGTTATGAAAGAGTGTGACCGTGCGTTGGATATCTTGAACCCGATTGATCCCGCCAAGGAGAGCTTGCAAGACGAGAGCCAGCAGAAGATAACGACTGCGGAAGCAAGAATTGCTCATGTGCAGAGTGAGCTGAGGAGCTTGAAACAGAAATCGAGCATTGCTTCAATTTCGACTTGGATGAAGACCTTAGGGACTGGGGAAGAAATCAGATTGATACCCATACGGAGAGCCACTGAGGATCCTATGGAGCTTAGATTATTGCAAACTAGGAGGCCCAATGAGATAAAAAAGGCTACAAAGACGCCTGAAGAGAGACGGAAAGAGATTGAAGTTAGGGTCGCTGCTGCCAGACTACTGCAGCAGAAATCAGAGAGTGGTTTGGGACATAATGAGGGTGAACGGAGTGAAAAGGGAGCGGAAGCCCCACCGGGGAGTGATAAGAGAGGAGAGAGGAGGAAGTATGGGATTAATGTGAAGAAGAGTGGTACTAACAAGGAGAGAAAGGATTGGGTGCAGTTATATTGGAACTCAATGAGCATGGAAATGAAGAGGGATTTGTTAAAAATTAGGGTCAGTGATGTGAAGAGTTATTTTGGGTCGTCCAAGGATAGTTTGGCTTTTGAGGTTTTAAATGAGGCATTGGCATTTGCGGAGGAGAATAAGGCATGGAGGTTTTGGATGTGTTGTAGATGCCTTGAGAAGTTTGCAGATTCTGAGAGTCACACACGTCACGTTGCGCAAGAACATATGGGTAATCTCATGCCTAGAATGCAGGCAGTTTTGCCTCACAGTGTTGAAAATAAGTGGATTGATATGATTCTTAATTGTGCTTGGAAACCACTGGATGTTTCCTCTGCGGTCAAGATGTTTGAAAGTCCAGGGAAATGCCAGGATGGAGACACAGTTGAGGATTTTTTCTCGGGGAGGCATAATGAGGAGTGTGACGATTATTTCAAAGATGCGAGGGATTCTTCTCCTGAGAAGGAAAGTTCAAGTAATGGCTGTAATGATTTTACTGCAGGGAGCAGTGATGCAGATAGAGTTTCCAGTATTGAGTGTAAAGAATGCGATAGAAACCAGAGTACCATGCCAGAATCTATTGATAGCTGGCCATTATCAGAGGACTCTGAGAGAGGGAAGCTCCTTGAAAAAATTCATGCTGTATTTGAGGCACTTATTAAATGTAAGTGTCTTGCTGCAAGTCATGTAAACAAGGTGATACAACTTACGATGGATGAGCTACAAACTCTTGCTTCTGGTTATCAGCTTCTAAAGCATGGCGTGCATCAGACTCCCTTGTGCATTTGTTTTTTGGGAGCATTGCAGCTTAGAAAAATCCTCAAATTCTTGCAGGAACTATCTCATTCTTGTGGTTTGGGAAGATATTCTGAGAAAAATAGTACTAAAGATGATGTAAATTCTGCTCAAGGTCCTGAGATAAAAGAGAAAGTTGTTCTTAATGGTGATGCATTGTGTCTCTACCTGGATGATTGTCTGTTGCCATCTGAAAGTGCTCCTGGCACATGTATTCCTGATGATATGGCCACAGCAGCTTCTACTAATGTTGAAAATGAGATTCTACCTGACGTTGATGCTTTGCTCTCATGGATATTTGCAGGCCTCTCTAGTGGGGAGCACTTGCAATCATGGCTGCGTATGAAAGAGGAGAAAGTGAACCATGGAGTGGAAATTCTCCAGACACTTGAGAAGGAGTTTTACCACCTACAGAGTCTTTGTGAGAGAAAATGTGAGCATTTAAGCTATGAGGAAGCATTGCAGGCTTTGGAGGATCTTTGTCTCGAAGAAAGTAAGAAGAGGGAAATGGACACACTTGATTGTAGTTGCTATGAATATGCACTTAGAAAGCGGAGGGATGATATTGCTGAGAATGAAAATAATGCTCTGTTTGTTAGCAGTAGGATCGAGGTAGATGTCATAGCCAATGTATTAAAAGAAGCAGAAGATCTGAACGGCAGTCAACTTGGATATGAGAATACTCACAGTAGTCTGAATTCTCAGTTATGTGACTTGGAATTTGGTGAAGACAATGATAGTAAAACCAAGGACATTGTGCATCAAATGAACACTTGTATACAAGTTGTGATTCAGAGACAGAAACACCAGTTATCAGTAGAGGTTAGTGTGTTTGGTCTAGAAGCTCTCTTATTATTTGTCACAATGATTCTCGCCACTTTAACTTGGTTGTTTGGTCATGCAGCTCAGCAAAATTGATGCTAGAATCATCCGAATTGTAACGGGGATGCAGCAGTTGGAACTCAAACTTGAACCTGTTTCTGGCCATGATTATCGGTCAATTTTGTTACCTTTATTGAAGTCGTATATGAGGGTTTGTCTTGGACTAATTATAACTTCTTGTGGTGTTCCTCAACCGTTATGAATACAATATCCTTTATCTATTTGTTTTGACACTCTCTATTGCAGGCACACATGGAAGATTTAGCTGAGAAGGATGCCACAGAGAAGTCTGATGCTGCAAGAGAAGCATTTTTAGCAGAATTGGCACTTGATTCTAAGAAGATTGCTAGAGGAAGTGATAATTTGAGAAATACACAGGAGAAAGCAAAGGATAAGAAAAAGAACAGAGAATACAGGAAAAGCAAAGATCCAAAGGTTTCAAATTCATTATTCTTATTTTTTGTGTTTTGTTTTATATGAAGTTTTTACTGTAGATTGAAAGTATAATTCATATTGGTAATCCAATCTAATGTCTTTTTGCATTTCAGGCTCCTTTTGGCAATGAGCAGCACCTGCTTCATGATGAGACTGCCGAGCAAAGGTATGTGTCCCTCTTGATCTCATTTTGCATTCTATTTTTGCTTTTCTGCCACTTTATTTTGCACTTGCGGATCATTAATTCAGATAGTAAGTACAGCCTGTTGTCTTTGATTTGTTTCTTGCCACAGTTCCTTTCCAGTTGCATCTCATGGTGACCCTCCTGATTCTGAGATTCCTCTTTCGGTGAAAAGTGATGACTTGAAACGACAGGAGGAAGAACATAGACTTAAAATTGAGCTTGAAGAAGAGGAGAGAAAACTTGAAGAAACTCTGGAGTATCAAAGACGAATTGAGAATGAGGCTAAACTAAAGCATCTTGCTGAACAACAACACAAGAAATCTGGTCGAACATTACCAGAAAAGGTGGCTGGACTGCCTGATAATTGTTTGAAATGTGGAGCAGATGATGTACATGGGCCATTGGTAAGCATTTGTTTTGAGGCTTTCCTGTTCAAAATAGTCTAATGATATAGAAATTGGCACTACTTGTTTCCTAGTTCCTTGTCCTAGGAAAATGGTAATATTTGAATGAACGACAACCTAGACTACTTTTACGCCTTTGCAGAGAGCCTCATTTGAATATTAAAGGGAACCTTAGGAACTTTCAGTTTCAGGAACATTTGACATTTAAGGATGGGTTTCCCAATGATATAGAAGGCATACATATGGTAGATAGTGCAGCAGTGCCAATCAAACCTTCAATATCTAGTGCTGAAGTGATTATCGGTACTCATAACACAAATGTAAAACAAGGTTAGCATCATAGACTACAGTTTTCCTTAATGAGGCTAGGCTTGGCTCCATTTCTTGGAAACATTTTCCTTATCTCTATTTTGCAGTTCCATCTAGTGAAGGAACTGCGGATGACAGTCTTTTGGCTTCTGACTGGAGGACAGGAAGGAGAAGTAGGCGGCAGAAGAGTTCCACCAGATCTTTTGATGGAAAATTTCAACCAACTTCATCAGAACATAACAATGTTGAAGTTGGAAGTATGTATTTCTGCTGTGATAATTTTTCATTTGCCTTCTTTATTGTACAGACTTCTTGATTAATATAAGCATTCACATGAGTGGACTTGAAATGATTGTAAAGTGATTTAACCAGAGTTACTTGAATTTGAAATGACCTGGTTGTACTATGAAGTATGTAAATCTTCGTTTGTCTCTTATCTACTAGAATTGCACTTTCATTGATGTTGTACTACTCAACTCCTGCATTTGTCTAGGGAAATTAATTTTTTTATTCTCATGCTGTTGTAATTTAGATCTTACTTTAAGTTCTTTTTGCTTGCTTGAAATTAGACTGATAAATTGAAATGAATTGTTTGAGATGGTTCTGGTGTGTTGGAGTGAAATAATTATTGGCACATGAATAATTTCTCTGTTCCTGGAATTTTCTTGTGAATGTTGAACATAGGGTAGGATCTCTGACACAATATTTTTAACTGTTTTGCTTATTTAAAATTCTTATATGAGATGCATATTTTTGTCATGTTTGTCTACTATACTATTATGGTCCTTCAACCTTCTTCTTCTTCTTCTTCTTCTTCTCCTTTTGCCGTTTTCATTTCTACTATCTGCATTGTTGCCACTTAACAGTGGTTACAAAGAATCAGCAAATATTAATTTGCTATCATAACTTAGAGCCATTTTGTGCTAAATCAGAATGCAGTTGAAACTGATTATATCATGGTTTGTCTGTGTGAAAATAGTTAATCCTACTATAGGGGACAATGGAACTAGGGCATTGAGACAATTACAGGCAGAGGATGATGAGGAAAGGTTTCAAGCTGACCTTAAACAGGCTGTACGCCAAAGTCTTGGTAAAGAAATTCTTTGACTATGTATTTGTTATTATTACTCTTATCAGTATATGTGATGAACGATGGACTTTTAGGGAACTAAATAAGTTATCTTGAGAGTTGAGATTGAGATTGATGCCCTAGGAACTCTACTTCAATGTTTCTTATGTTTTGTCTATGTGTTTGGACTTTGGAGCTTGTAGCCTTTGCTTTTACAGTATTTATATTGATACATTAGGGTAATTTTGTGGCATTGAATCCTTACATGAGGGGATGTCTCCACCAAGAGTACAAGTCCAGCAATCCTACTGATATTGAAATTATGAACTGTCTGTACTCCATTTAGGTATTCAGTAATATTATATTTGTCAAATTGCAGAATTGCAGAATTGCATACTGCTATGCTTTCTGGGAGTTGTGAAGTTCCATGTTATGTTGAGGTTATTGTTTGTTTTTGTAGGATAAAACAGCCTTTTAGGACCCAATTTTCCAAACTAAGCTTTCTTAGTAATTTTGAGCAACACGGCCAATTAAGTCGGTCTGTTTTGTTATATTCATTGAGTTCCTTATTACTTAACTATTGTTGCTCAATATAGAATTTTATGTGCTTCATGATTATGGGATTGCCACTTAGACCTTCAGTCACTTGTATTTTACTTTAAGCAGCAACAAGCATGCTGCATGGGGCTTCATTGATTTTTTTGGTTATGATCCACGTCTAATTGTCAATGCCAATAGAATTCCCTTGAAGAAATATTTGGAGAGAGTATTGTTTTAGACTTTTGTTGCAACTACTATATGTGATTCTCCAGTCTGATTGGGTCTTGGTGAATCTTACAAAACTAGCTTGACTAACTGATTAACTTGGGGTTAAAGTCTCACCTACCAATGACTTAAGAATGGAGTACATGTGCATGCGAATGTAAATACAATATTAATATTCAGTAAATGAAGTCAAAGAGCTGCTGGTAAAGATTGTAATTATGATTGTTGGACTTGGACTATTTGGTTCTTGCATGTATTGGCATTGTATAATTGGGTTGAAACCACCATGTCAAATTGGGTAAGATATACAAGATATACATGTATGCAGGTGGTCAAGTAAATGATTTTGCATCTGAAGTAAGCCTCTCCCTTTTAGATGCATTTTACAAAGGCATGATACTATTCATTATAGTTGTAAGGTTTAATCTCGAGTGATTGCTCATCTTGCTATACTAGCACTGGATGGAGCCTGACATGACTTTTAAATAATAGCTTAAGGTGGGTTGAATGCCTTTTTGGAGGTTTCTTGTATCTCATACATCTAAATGCATTTTTCAGCATCTTAAGCATTCTACTTGCTTTTACTGATTTTTGAATCAAATATTGGCAAACTTATACTTGTATTTGTGTTGATTCCAGACACATTCCAAGCATGTCAGAAAACACCCTTGAGTTCAAGTTTGGGGATGCCAGAAAATATACCTCTGGAGGTTGACAGTTCTGGAGTTTCACCCACTGAAGTTCCAATTGAAAATGTGAATGAAACTGATGTGGTTGGTACAGGCCTGCAGAATGATGTTGGTGAATATAATTGTTTTCTGAATGTCATCATACAGGTATGTTCTGCGAAATAACTTTATTTATTGCATTGATAATTTCAGTTATGCTTTTCTCATTCATTTTTATGCCCTCATTTGTTTATCTTTTCTTCTAAGCTCAGTCCTTATGGCATTTAAGACGGTTTCGGGAGGAGTTCTTGCGGAAATCAACATCAGAGCATGTCCATGTGGGAGAACCCTGTGTTGCATGTGCATTATATGATATTTTCACTGCTCTTAGCACTGCATCTAAAGATATACGGAGAGAAGCCGTTGCTCCTACATCTCTGAGGATAGCTCTGAGCAACTTGTATCCTGATAGTAATTTCTTCCAAGAGGCATTTCTCTTGAACTTTCTTCATATTTCAAGTTTTTGCTTCATTGTGATTTTGTCATTTGCTCATAATTTAAGAATTCACATAAACAGGCTCAGATGAATGATGCATCTGAAGTATTGGCAGTAGTATTTGATTGTCTTCATCGAGCATTTACTTCTGGTTCAAGTGTTTTTGATTCTGATTCTGTGGAAAGCAATGGCATGGGATCTTGGGATTGTACAAATGATGCTTGTTTAGTTCATTCTCTTTTCGGTATGGATATTTTTGAACGAATGAATTGCTATAGCTGTTGTTTGGAGTCCAGGCATCTGAAGTACACTTCTTTCTTTCATAATATAAATGCTAGTGCCCTCCGGACAATGAAGGTTTGTGTTGCTGGTCAATTTGTTCCATAAGTCATTTATTACTGGATTTTTTAGTTAGGTAAAATCACAGGTTATCTGAACTGTTCACTTTTCCTTACAATTCAGACCACGTCTTCTGAAAACTCTTTTGAAGAGCTATTAAATCTAGTAGAGATGAATCATCAATTAGCTTGTGATCCCGAGGTTGGTGGTTGTGGGAAGCTTAACTATATCCATCATATTCTGTCGACAACTCCACATGTGTTTACTACAGGTGTATTTTCTTGTCAACAAAAATATTTTATGCTTTGCTGAATAGTGGTGCATTCCTATGGAAACTCAATATTATGTATATGTTTGGACTACAGTTTTGGGATGGCAAAATACATGTGAAAGTGCTGAGGATATAGCTGCAACATTGGCAGCACTTAGTACTGAGATAGACATCAGCATTCTGTACCGTGGTCTGGATCCAAAAAACATGCACAGATTGGTTTCAGTGGTAAGTGTGGATAAATGATCATCCATTATATTACTTTAATGTAAAAGTTTATCAAATTTGGTTTGGTTTGTGGGTGGGTGGGAGTGATGAGGGTTGGTCTTAGGGGTGTCCAGTATTCGGTTTAAACCGAAAAAATTGACTGAACCGAATTAATTTGGAAATTTGGTTCGGTTTGGTTTTTGTCAGAAAAAAAAAATCAAGTTGAACCGACTAGTGATAAGAGTATACTATTTTTAATAATATACAGATATTAGATTATAATTAAAGTTAAAATATATCAATTAAAATTTTAAAAATAAGGTGTAAAAAATAAAAAGTTTATTAAAAATCCGAACTAGTCAAACCAAACTGAATTAGATCGATTTGATTCGGTTTGATTTTTGATTTATTTGGTTCGGTTCGATTTGATTTTGAACCGAACCGACCCAATGCTCACCCCTAGTTGGTGGTGAGAAAGGTATATAAAAGCAGCAACTTGTATCTATGTACATATATATATATATATATATATATATATATATATATATATATATATATATATATATATATATATATATATATACACACACATGTATATGATTATATCATGAATATTTTATTGATATATTAGCAATGGAATGTGATTGGCTGCGTTATCTTTATTAATTGCGGTACTCCTTTTAGGTTTGCTATTATGGGCAACATTATCATTGCTTCGCCTATAGTCAGGATCATGAACGATGGATTATGTATGATGACAAAACTGTCAAGGTAAATTCATCTTCTATTGTAAATCATCACTTTTTATGGTGTGCATCTTTTTTATGCTAAAGCGGGAATTTTGTTTCTAGGTAATTGGGAGCTGGGCGGATGTTCTTTCCGTGTGTGAAAAAGGGCACTTGCAACCTCAGGTTCTTTTTTTTGAAGCTGTAAAGTAGTGATTAGCGGAATTTGTGGAATTAGTCTAATGCAGGAGAGAGCACTGAGTTCAGCATGGGTTAACATTTTTCGGTCTAGGGTGAGATGTTTGTGCTGATGCATTGCGGCTTTACCTTGATACAGTTCATATGAGGAAATCTTTGTTTTGAAGGACTTCTTAAGTTCTTATACAAGATGAGGGTTGTGATAGAAAATCTCGAGTTCTTTCATATAGGCAGGAGGTTTTGTCGGAGAAATGGCCTTCTCAGGGAAGAATAACAAATCAACGAATCAAGGGAATTTTCTTTTGGCTTGAGGACATCTTTGACATAAGCGACTGTGAGTGTAAAAACTTTGGCACTCTTGCATCTGAGTATTTTTGTAAGGGTAAAGTCCATGGAATTTTCTGTTGCTTTCATGGATATGTCCAATAAGGGGTTTGGTTAAGAAAAAGAGCAGCAAATTTCCTGGTTAGCTGCCTGTGGATGCACTGAAAGAAATTATGATGCATTTGATGAGGTGGTATTGGTAAATAATGATCAGTTGTTGCCAGGAGCATATACGCTAATAGCAATTGTAAGTGGTGAACGTAGTTACATTACAATTAGATTGAAACTTTATTCTAGATGACCAATTCTTCAGAAATTTTCCCCCTTTAGAGGAGGTTCTGTATAGATCACCATCATGGCCCCATGGGTTCTAAACTTTACACATGCAACTTAAGTTGTGGCATAGTATCAATCATATAAATGGCAGCGGGGAATTAGTAGCCAATTTGCTGTTTGTTCTTCTTGTTTAGTCGCATTGTTGCACATCTCTGGCTGGTTCTTTCTCTCTCTTTCTTTTTATATGGTGATGGGAGTCCATGAAAACAGCATATTTGCAAAGCAGGGATGCATCAATCTTCCCAAGAGTCCATGCAGCATTTCTGATGCATCCCAGAATAGAGAATAAAACATATATATTTTTGTAAGAAAAACTTCGCCAAAACATATTTCATTTACTTCCCAATTTTTTATAATGGAACTATATTTCTGCTGTAGACTGAGTTTCTTCATTGGATGGAAATTCAACTGCTCTCGGGTTTGATTCAAGACTTGTACGATTTCCCCGATTCTATTTTTTTTTTAATGGGAGAATCTTACAGTTTAGAAGCATTATTTGCACGATATTAAAATTATTAATATTTATTTATAATTAATTATAGTTTCAAAAATATAAATTATTTATATAAATACGTCTAACTTGATATTAGAGAAATTCTAATAGTTAATGGATTTTCCTATTTTCTTTAAAAATTCTTAGTTAATGTGGTTATTAAAATGATTTTTTAAGTTTTAATATTAAAATATATAAATAATAATTTATAACTTATAAAATCTAAAATTCAAATTCTTTGCATATATATATATAATGTAAAATGTTGATTTATTTTTCATTTTATTTTAAAAAATCTTAATTAATGAGATTATTATAAATTTATGGTGAATGAAAAAGTACATCATTTTCATTATTTTATTTTATTTTTATTTGACAAGTTTAACCACGTTAGTAAGCTTTATAAAAAAGCACTAGAATTATGCAACTAAAAAATTAATTGATTAATTAAAAATAAATAATTGTAAAAAAAAATTGAACTTTTTAAAAATAATTTAAACTTTCCATTTTTTCAATTATTTTAATAAACTTTCAAATTTATATCAATTCTTGAATGCATCTAAAAAATTTCGTACAAATCTAAGGGTAATATTTTTATATATATAAAAATATATATTAACAAAAATAATAAAATCAAATAAAAATAAATACAAACTTTATTGATAAATACAAACTTTTAATATAGCAAAAGGAGAAAAGAAAATTATAAGCAAAATTTTTTAAATATTTCAAAATAATCACTTCATATTGAATTTTAATAATACAAATTTATCATAATATAAGTTACTTTCTTATTAAAACATCAATGAAACGCCATTTCAAAAAAAAAAAAACATTAATGAAACGAATTATTGATGTATAAATTTTAATTTTGAATATTATCATATAATTAGATATTTTTTATCCTATCCAAATACCCTGAGGAAAGCAAGGGGAGTATCATTTTTTGAAACAAAGATGGAAGGCCTTCTGGGTTGCTCACTATCATTAACAAAAATCGTTACTTGGTCTCTTCTTTGTTATATATATACAATTAAAACTTGAGCAAGTGGAGACGTAGAGCAAAGGTCTCATCTGATCTGGCTCTGAAACCTGTGAAAGCCAAGCCACGTTTTAAAGTAACAAAAGAGAAGCGCAAAGCAGAACATTATAGCCCCAGAAAATAGAACCCTGCTAGACCATCGACACTTGTCCTTGAAAGAAACAGCATTAAATTCGCTCTCTCTCTCTTCAATATTCAATCTTCTCTTTTAATCAGTCTCTTCACATCCAGCAAATCCGCTCATATCAGACTTATTCCGCATCAAAAAATGTTTACCCATTTCTGTTTCAACAAAATCATCAAACCCTCTCGCTCTCTTTTCTTACTATATCATCATCATCACCTCCACTTCTTCTTGGTTTGTCCTTGTAGAATTGTAACACACATTGTCTCCCAAGATTTTGATGCTGCTGGAAATATGACCCTTAAGGGCGGCACCAGCCAGGCCTGTGCTGCGTGCAAATACCGCAGGAGAAAATGCTCCTCTGAGTGTCCCTTAGCTCCTTATTTCCTACCTGATCAACCAAAAATGTTTCAAAATGCCCATAAATTATTTGGTGTAAGCAACATTCTTAAGATACTCAAAAATCTTGATGCCCCTCAAAAGGCAGAAGCAATGCGTTCTATTATCTACCAATCAAATATTCGTGACAGGTTTCCTGTTCATGGCTGTTGGGGCATCATCTGTCAGCTTCATTACCAGATTAGGCAGGCTGAAGAAGAGCTACATGCTGTTCATTCACAGCTTGAGATGTATAGGCAACATCAACAGCATCAGATTTCTTCTTTAACTGATGATGTTCCTTCGCAATTAGAATTAGGGATGGCTACTCCTAGTAATGCCCTTTCACTTTTTGGTCACTCTACCTCTCCTCAACCTTATGATGTTGTGAATGCTTTGCCTATTTCACAGCAGCACTCCTACTCCAATAGCAGCAATGCTGGTTATAGTTCTGGTTACTTAGATTCCAAGGATCATCTAGGCAATTCTTCTTTGTGGGTTCAACATCCATATGCTACCACCACTAATAATAACAATAATAACACCAATCCTATGGCAATTCAGTCTCAATTGGTTGCCTCACAGCCATTATCTATTCAACAAGAAGTTGTTCAAGATTATGACGAAATCCATCCATTTTTTGATACTATAGATGACCGGCAATCCTACATAGATTCCAAAGAGGCCTATGACTCAAGGTAACATTTCTCTAAACTATTCTTAACATAGATATTTTCAATAGTTACATCTATGTGAGCTTTGGGTATGGTCAATAGCATGAAGTTAAATGCAGAAACAATGTTTTGAGTAATGCTGCAACTTATTACTATGGTTTAAATTCTGTTGGTTTCAATCTTGATGTTTTAAATATTTCAGCTCCGAAGAATCATTGAAGGACACAACACAATCAATTGAGCATGTAGCTGAGAATGAATTGAAGAGTGCTGCTGCCTGCTTTAGTCTTACAAGTGTCAATTGATCAGTGAGCTGGACAACTAAACCACGGTCATTTCAATTCTTTTTTCCCCTCATCTTTAATCCAACATCATAGAATACATTCAACAATTTTGAACTTCTATTTTCTTCTTTTTTTTTTAACCCTAAACCCTTTTCTAGGACCCTGAATTTCTAGAATCAATTATTCAATTTATAAAGTGTTCGTGTTTTCAATAACTGTAATCGTTTTCAAACTTCTTGATCAATTTTGTAGAGTTATACATAATGGCAGTAAAACACCAATTTTGGTTGAAGCATAGATAAATATGTTAAGATTCTCAGAGAATATTTTTACTCTCAATGTGTGTGACTGTGAACTGACTTGAACATGCCTCTAACCATGAGTACCAAAATAATAACAATTAAACATGAATCTTTCAATAGCAATTGAAATAAGTAAATAATCATCCATGAGTTAAAATATAAATATAGAAATAAAAACACCTTGATAAAATTATAATTAAAAGTCTGATCTTATATTTTTTTTAATATACTAATATACAAGTAGTATACTAATAATTAAGAATGACAAAGTGATTTAATATATCTATAACTAAAATTACTAAGAAAAAAAAAAGATGAATAAAGGATAGATTGTATAGTCTATAATTATAATAAATATTATAATCATTATAATATACTTTTCTTACAATCTTAATTGAATATAAATATCTGTGATTATATTAGAAGTATATAAAAAATATCTATAAAAATCATAGTAATTATGTGTATAAGATCAGTTCTCAGTTCCGATCTTAGTGATAAGCCAAATAGAACCCAAACAATACAATAACTTCGACTTCGTATAGCTTTCAGTTAGGTTCTGGACTTGCAAAAACTGAGCACAGCCCTAGCTGCTAGGCGTCATACATCAGCTCCATTACTAGATTAGTCAGGTTGAAGAAGAGCTCCATAATGTTCACGCATAACTCAATACATACAGGCAACATCAACAACATCAAATTTCTCCTTTATCTGATGATGTCCCTTAACAATTAGAACCAGTGATGCTCCTAGTAATACCCTTTAACTTTTCCTTCACACTACCCTCAGCTTGCAATGCGGTGACAGCTTTGAGTGTTTGATAGCAGCATTCCAACTCGAATAGCAGCAATGCTGGTTTTAGTTCTAGTTACTTTGACTCTAAGGATTGTTTAGGAAATTCTTTATGGATTTAGCATCCCAATTCTCACAACTAATACTAATAATGATAATACCAATTCCATGGCAATTCAAACTCGGTTGCCTCACAGCCACTAGCTATCCAACCAGACTTCAAGATTATGACGAAACACATCTATTTTTTGATATTATTGATTCTAAAGATGTCTACAAGTCAAGGTACAATTTACTTTGTTTGTTTAATCATTCAATTTCTTTTTCTTTAAAAACTAAAGCTGTAGATTCTTATTTGGCCATTTCTTCAATAATAACATACTGTCTCAGCTTTGGATTTGTTTTCTACCATGGAGTTAAAGGCAGAAACTGTGATTAATTAAATGCTTTAGATTATATTTATGGCTCAATTTCTTATTGTTTTCCAATAAGGCCTAAATTTATATTTTAGCTTGGAAGAATCATTGAAGAACACAAAACAAAACATTAATTATGTTGCTGATAATGACCTGAATAGTGCTGCTGCATGCTTCAGTCTTACCAGTGCCAAGTGATGAATAAACTGCAAATGTTAATTTTTCATGAAACTTTGATGAAGTGCATCAGTAAGCCGCAAAATAGTATTTTGATTTCAATTCTTTTATTTTCGCCTTTCCTTTTGGACCACATTACAGACTACCTTCTGCAAATTTTAATTTCTAATTTCCTTCCTTCTTTTCCCTCAAAGTTAAATCCCTTTTGTAGAGAATCTGAATTTCTTTAGTTGATTTAGAATGAATTATTCAGTTTATGATCAAGAAAAGAGTTTCAGAAATCAAATTAATACATCTTGAGAAGAAACAAGACCTTGAGTACAAGGTACTACAAGTCTACAACTGATTTATTCAGAAGATCTGGATTCCAGGGATCTGTTTCTTTATCTTCAGACCCAAAAAACAGGGAGCTCTCTTTCAATGCAAGTGATAAAGACAGTGATGATACATGTTAATATTTCTAGATGTATATGAAGAAAAGAATTTACCGACTACTATGAGCAAGCATCATAGAAGCCTGGTATTGTACGAGCCACAGTATTGGCATTTGTGATAGTGCCAATGGAAAGGAGCTGCACCTTTCTTCTCACAGTCATTACATAATATGGCCTGCAATAACAATCACAATTAATCAAACTAAGCATGTATTCAGTAAGATCATACAAGAAAAATAAGGAAAAGAGTATCAAGAACCTGAGTTCTGTCAGAATATTCATCTGGCATTTTCTCTTCAGCCAACAATGCATCCAACATCTTAAAATACACCTGAAAGGCTTTCTTACATTACTTAAAAGTCAAATTATAATAGCTGGTGAATAAAACTTAAACAGAAAAGAAAAGGCTTTAAGCACTTGGCAATTCATATGACTTTAAAATATGAAATTGGCGAAAAGTGGAGATAAACCCAAGTCACTGCTAGAGGTAAATACTCCTAATGTTCTCCCTGTTGCATATAACTAAATATCATTGGTGAAGATGAACAAATATTTTGAAATTGAAGTTGACAAAGAATTGAGTTGCACTTGATGCTTCTGAACTGTCTGCCCTAATTGTCAACTGACAGATATTAAACATCAATAGAAATGGGTATGAGCTTTCATCTTTCTAGCTCAAAATCGTATGATTTAGAAATTCCATGCATCATTTGGCTATGAGAATTAGTAGGTTAGAATCAGTTTGGTTTATCAATTATCTTCTGAACTTAACAGCTTTTGAAGATTATAGTATCAAATTAATGTAGAACCAGAAAGAACGCTCCAAGGGGAAAAGAATAAAACTACCAAATCTGCTATTAATTCTCAATTGTCAATATCAATAATTATATTTTCTAGTAAGATGCTTAGGTACTTATAGATTAGTAACTAATCCTACCACTACTAGGATTAGAATTCCCAACTAGGAAAATATTAAACTTACCGACTAGAAAATTCTAAACTTAATAGAACTCTTAAATATTACTAAATAATAATGGGATTCCTGAATGCAGAAATTGTACTAGAAATCCAAAATAAAATCTCAATCTGAGTTTCCTTGGCTGCATCACATGGGCCTAGTTTTATCGTGACATTCACAGAGGTAGGATGATCAACAGATGACCGTTACAGAAATTTTTTGATTACTGTAAGTCAGATACACTTCAGACTTCCGAACTTTAACCCCGCAAATTTTTCATGAAGAATCATAAACTTTTAAGATTCAGCAGATTCCTTCCAAATCAAATTTAGCATTACCTTAATCAGTCAAGAGATGATAATTCAATCAATTAGATAGTGAGAAAATAGAAGTTAAGCATGTGGAAAAACTTGATTTGATTCTGGGATTGCGATATGAAAGTATCATACCAGAATATAATAACTGAACTGCTCAGAGGAAACAAGAAGGAAAATTTATGATAACAGACCTGCATATCTCCAAGTGATTTGCTACAGATTGGACACGTATATTGAGTACATGTGTAGTCCTGACAGCAGAAGCATTACAAGCAACATTAAAACTGTGTAAACATATGATATACATGAAAAAAGATGAACACTACTTAAAGCTGATACCTGAAAACATGTTGAGTGCATCAAATGACCACAAGGAAGTGCTTTTACAGGATTGCTGGATGTGAAAATGTAATCATGGCAAATTGGACAGTTTTCTTCCAAACATTTCTCCCTGCATGTATGCACTAAAAGAGACCGTGACATGCAGGCATTGCAATTCATGCAATGGAAGTAGTCAATGCCCAATCCCTTCCCTAGTCGGCAGAGGTTACAGAAAGGGCAGTGATATATTTCCCTGTTATAGATGTTTCACATGAAAACCCTCAATCAATCTAGACTTAATAAGTCCAATATTAAATATAGAGGAGTTGAAGTGTTGTTAAAATCTATCAAAAAGAAAAACAAACAGAAAAGAGGGGGAAAAGAAAAAAGGGAGAGAGAGAGAGAGAGAGAGAGAGACTGTGAGATATACAGCCATCTTGGTGGTTAGTGGATAGGCGACATTGCCCAAGTAAGAAGATGAGGTGTACATTGATTATCCAATCTAAATCAATCTTTGATCAGGTATGTATTTTTTGGACGTGAAGTCTTTGTTATGATCTAATGATAACATGCAAATAAGCATAAATGATTGGAAAACTGACAATTATGACAACTAATGTAATATCATTGTGATAGACAGAACTGCAGCTGCTCAAACATGGTCATCATAAAGTGAGATTTTGAAGTTTCTAAAACAGGCCAATAAGTATACAATGGCTCGCCTATCAACTGTACATAAGTGATGATGATAACCTAATTTTTATGATAATTTTTTTACGCGAACATCATTAAAGAAAAGGACACAGAATGCTCAGACATCAAATAAATTTGAAATTTTAGCGACCGACTTTTGAAATGCCTTCTCCTTATTTATTTTACTTCAGCTTATCATTTTCTTTTCTTTTTAAATATCTTATCTTGAGTGCAAGAACCTGTCCAAAAACAGATAATAACCAAAAACTAACAATCTGTGGGAACGCCTGAGAGGCCAAGGTTTTTCCACCCACAAGTCTCCAATCTCCATACGACCGATGTGGTGCGTAGCAGTTAGAACATGTCTTTAGGGAAACAGTTGAGAAAAAAATAAGTTTGCTTGAATTACCTTTCATCATCAAACAATTTGCAGATCTTGCAATAATATCTTGCCATGGATAAATTGTTACATGAGACGGTTGAGCATGTCTGTGCAATTGGCTGAATAGCCAGGCATTTCATGCACATCATCTTTGTAATAGTTCTCCTGAAAAAAGTGATCGATAGAAGTAAAAAGAGAGAAAAGAAAATCAGATAAGAGAGAAAAACTTTGAGGAAACTCAAGAAACTCAATTGTACCTTTCTGTTGAATGATCAGCCACCTCATCATGGCAACGTATGCATGTATAGAGCTCATTGCAACAGGGAGTGACAAGTTTACAGTTTCTTTTGTAGTGTTTGCAACCCAAGGTTACTTTGAGAGCATCACGGTAAGATGGATGCCCCCCTGGAATTTCTTCCCCATTACTTGAAATGATTGATTGTGTGTGAGATATACGTTGTCGAACAATCCAACGGCTGAAAAAACATGGATTCCACTTTACAGTTCCATTAGTGCATAGTAAACATATTAAAATCACTAAAAGAAAGAGCATGATTATATGGTTTTTCTGTGTGTGTGTGTGTATGCAACGTTAGAAATCAAAGCTGATATATTTAATTATAAAGAAGTGATAATGTCAACCTCATGAGCAGGTTCTGTATTATATACGATTTATTTTGAGGATCTAAGGATGAGTCACGAGACACCCTTCTTATTGCAGCCTCCAGCTCATCTTGACTTATGGTCAAAATGTGCTCAGGATGTCCAGACTTTGGATTTGATTGAAAAGGTTGCCCTGGTTTATCTGTCTTAACTCTCACACCAGCAACCTCATCGCATGTCTTGTTTTCAATTTCACTGACAAGTTTTTCGGATTTTGAACCTTCATTATTTTGATTCACTTCAGAAACCTTTGCATCATCATCCAATTTGCACTTTCCCAAAATGTCAACGTTAGTGCCAAAACAATCTAACTTGATGCCCTTGTCACAGAGGATGTTGCCTTGCTCTTCAAGAGCATCGGTAGATAGATATTTTGAGATAATCTCCAGTGGATCTGAAGTGCACAAAGTATTTGGCTCCTCTGCCACATGAGCAATATCATGCCCTTCCCACCATTCTCCTAACCATTCATCAAACATTGTGTTTTTTGTCACCTTGCGCAATAAGGACATCATAGCATGCTGTTCTTCTGGTGTTAACGAGCCAATCAGCCAGGGTATCATATCTTGTAATGTTTCTGCTCTGGCTTTCCCTAGCATGAGTCCTAAAATCTTTTCTTGCTCTTGGATGGAAAAGCATTCTCTAAATAAGGGCCAAAGTTCAATTTCTTCATGGTGAATATGGTCTGAAAGTAATTTATGCATTGATTTGCACATATGATGAAGTTTCACACACAGCTTATTGTATTTCACCATTATTTGTGCCTGCATGAAGGAATCAGCGCTAGAAACTGAAATATGCAATTTAGACATCTTGTCTAAAATGAGGGAAATCTCGTGGAAATGTTTAACTTCAAGCTTGTGGTCCATAGTGTAGGAATAGCTTATGTTTTGGACTTTTCCCTTTGCCTCCAGAGCAGGAAAAGCAATTTCATCCTCTGTATCACTATGAAATTGATACCGAAGCCACAGAAGATGGAAACGCTTGCTGAACTCCATAAGAAACATGATGTTTTCAACCAATCGAGCTGAACCAGAAACCAGGCATTCAAAGTCTTTCTTGAGAGCCTTATGGAAGAAAAAGATGAGGTCCATTGGTTTTGGTTCATCTGTAATGGAAGTTGCAGAACTCTCTCCACCAGGTAATTTAGGAAAAGGGAGCAACAATCTTTTTGTTCCAGGAAAAAATACATGCAGATTTATTTCACTTGCATAGAGTGTCTCATATGTTTCAGCTTTGTGGGGTCCTGAAGAAGTATATGAAAAAAGCTTCTTGCCCTTGTTAGTGGGGATTAGTTCTGTTTTACTAGATTTAGATTCTCCACAAGGTTGTTTGTTTGGGTGCAGGGAGGAACATCCAGCAGTTTCCTTGATTTGCTCACACAGAAATGAGCATCTACTCTTGAATATTTTCTGCAAGTCCTTTCCAATATCTCCAGAAGATTTACCAGAATAATCAATGTGGAACCACTCAAGTAAGAGGGATGGAAAAGATGTATTGGCAAAATTATCTCCCATCTGGTTTATGAAGTGAAGGAAGGACCTGGATTCGTCCACAGACAAATGAGCTGCATACCAAGGAATCACACATTTTAGCAGTCCTAGTGGCATCAGACGAAGGCTTGTGTACAAAAGCTCCCACTGCGTATCATCACTGCAGTTCTTGCTAATAAGGGGAAATACCTGGGCAAAACTGAAACATGTCAAATGACAAAGTTGTGAATATTTTGAAATAGTTGGTTGCTTACTGATGCTGAGTAGCATTATGAAGAAATCTATCAGAAAAATGAAAATGAATAAATAACACGTGTAGTACCTCTGTTTCTTGAAAGTAAAATTGTTTGCCAATGTCCCTCACAAGGGACTCCAGTTCATAGCAAAGCTTCTCTACAAACTGAGACAAACCTAAACCATTTTTAGCGTTGCATTGTAGAAACTGATGTAAACTTTCTATATGAGTTTCAATGGAGAACTGATCACTGGAGCACATAGACAAGTGATTGTTGGCAAGTTTATTCAACACAGGGTAAAAGAATTTCTTCAACGCATTGCTGTTTAACAGAAAAAGTTCAATGAGAAATACAAAAATTGATGAAAAAGAAAAGATGCATAACATAATGATAAAAACTCTTGGGAAACAAATCAGAAACACATTCCACTGGGAAGCTTATCTTTGCAATTTTGCCAGTTACGTAAAAGTGCTTCATCAGCCATACCAATTACCTGTAGAAAATTATGACATCAGCAAGGAATTTCAGCCGGACTACTATTGAATCGCTCTTTAAGGAACTTTTTGAATTTCTTCCTTGATATGCCTCTTCCAGTATTTTTTTCAAGTCTTTCTGGATGGCGCGATGCCAGAGATGGAGATGTTCAACCATATTGCTTCTGACAGCAGCTGGCACACAGTCCTTCGATTCCCCAGTTTCTCTCGCTGGACTATCAGAACAGTGCAACTGCAGTATACTTCTCATACATCCATCACGAGCTTCTTTTCCAATTTTGGTGAAAGCCCCAAAAGAGGATTGGTCATTCCTACAAAGCCAAGAAATTATCACCTGCAACACACTGTAATGTGATCACCAATCAGAAAGGTTACTAAAATAAAGAATTTAGCTCAGGATCTACCTCCTGCAAATATTTTTCCTTGGGTACAATTTTTCTAATACAATGTATCACTTCCACTTGTTTTTCAGGACTGAGAAAGGAGATAATCCATGGCAACAATTCCTCCAGCAGGATTACGGGAATGCTGCAAAAGAACTCCCACACAAATGAAGCTTGTTCATTTGGAGAGAACTGCTCCAGAAGCAATGGAAAAACCTGCACCCGTGCATATATGCAACTCATTGTCATTGCATATTTAGCATTAAAAAATAACTAAAAGAGAAAAGACGCGTTCGAATTTGATAATGAGACTTAGTGCTTGATATAATGAGATGGAACATTGCACAAAAGGGACAAAAAGGGTTAGATGAATGTTGTACCCATTTCCTGCAACTTATTTTAGATCTTGCTAAAACTCCTGCCAATGAATGCACGCTGGCAAATTACCAATACACCGGAAAATTACTCATTGCGGATGTAGTACAAAACTCCGGTTTAAGAATAATAATGTCTAAAAATTCATTATGATAATGGGAGGGCTGGTGTGTTGGCAGAGAATGATTCTTTAAGGCTATCAATGAATTTTAGCTTCCAGAATACAATAAGCCTTCACAAATAGTATCCATTAGAATTACTTAATTCTGATGCAATGTCAAAATTTACAGCCTTTTTTTCTTTTTTCTTTTTTCTTTTTTTTTTTTTTTAACTTTCCTTACAAGAAGTCAGTATCCTGCACGAGTTCCAGCTTGACTCTGATCCATATGCAGAGAGAGAAGAATAAAATTAAATTATGAAATTATGCAGGACAAAATGCCACTTTTGAAATTTTCACGAGGGACCAAGTCCAAAACAATAAACGTTTCTTTAACATGTAAAGCCATTAGAATTTAAATTTTTTTCTGTATTTTATATGTTCAACATCGTAGTAAAATGTTATTAATAATAAACTTCTTAATTAATTATGTTAAATGCAATTTAAATATATATTAAAATTCTGAATTATTATATGCCCATCAAAATCAAAATTTCCATTTTTTAAATGATTATCAATTATCCTCTAAATGTTCCTTCATAATAATGTAATAAAGTAGTATCTACGTAGTATAATTGCAATTAAAAAAAATAAAGGGTATGATCAAAAAAATGCGCCAATGTTAGCAAATATAATAATAAGTATGCTCAAAGATATTGTCTTACATATTATGCTAATATTCAAGAAATACTAGTAAAATGACGTAATTTGATTTGAAGTGTTAGTAAATATTTTTGTAATAACAACTAAAAGAATTTGCATTGATAAATTATCTGCACTATTCAATTTTAAAATTTGAAATATGTTCATCAATAGATTATTTCTGTTAATTCTTTAAATTGTATTAAATTCAGCTGTTTAATATGCCACGCATAGTACAGGTATTAGGGCAGGTGGCTTATGTTTGTAAACCATTTTTTAAGGTTCAACTTTATATATATATATATACACGTATAAATACATATAGAAATCTTATGCGGATTTAGAAAGGAAGAATGTGGAATTCACTGTTAGAGATAAAATATTTTTCGAAGTTTCACTATCGAAGAAAGTGTTTTGAGATTTAATAAGAAAGTTAAAGTTAACTCTAGATTTATTGGTTCATATAAGATAATTTATATATATATATATATGAGTTGCAATTGCAGTAATTTAACACCATGGGTCTGATAAGGATTGTGTGATTGGCTTGCAGTTTCTATTTTAAATAAGATAAGGGTTGTTGTAGATTACTTTGAATCATCCTTGTCATATAAGTTCCCTCCTATCTTGATTGTAACTCTACGTATGTACTAACTGCTCTACACAAAATGAAAAGCATGTAATCATTCTACTGCCATAGAGTCAAGACAAAAACACTGCATCAAAACACCACTTCAAAGTTCAAACATCAGAGCAGGAGCGAGTTTTTCTATCGCCTAAATTAATTTCTGGCGTTCAAATTTCATGCACTAGATATGCCAATTTTCCATACATGAAATTATAGCTTAATTTGTACATGCTTTTGGGGGAAAATCATTCAGTACACTCATTTTGTGAAGGTGCTTCTTCATTCAGTACACTCATTTTGTGAAGGTGCTTCTTTACTTACAAATATAGACCTCACTATTGAAAAAATTAATTTTCTTTAGTAAAGAAATATCGACGTGTGGTAGACTAGGTGTACTGAATATTATAATTTGAGGCTTTTGAGTTTAGAATATAATATTTTCATTATGAAAATTCTTATATAAATTCAATTCACTGAACCCAAAAAAAAATCATAAACTCAAGAAACGTTGAAGTGAGTTATCTATTTTTTTCATAAAGAGATCTACTTTTTTATATCTTAGTCCATGGTATAATGGGTGCACACAAGTATTTCTTATTGCTGTAATATGTAATATAAATTATAATTGCGGTATCTTCCATAAAGAAATTGTTGAGATAGAATTCATCCTTTTTTCACATGTTCTGTAATGTGAAAAAAGGCTAGCTACCTGTTCTTCTTCTTTCAGCATATGCTGACAAATGTAGGAATGCATGGTCCGGATGCATGATATAAGTTCCTGAAAAGTCTCAGAATTGTCCTCATTTGCCTCCAACGAATCCAAGCAATGGAAAACAGAGTCAAACAGGTCATCTATACAGTTATGTTCAAGCGAATATTTATGTACAATGTTTTTTATGCGGACATCTAATGCTAGAAAGATAACCTGCCACAAGAAAATTATATATTAGTATGTTATGAAGCCAAGCCATCACAATAACCAAAAACTTGAAAGAGATAAAAATCTCATTCTCCTAACCATTTATCATCTAGACATCAAGCTTATCTCGATCATTTGAAAGTATAGATTTTTAATTTCTTTTTTTCTGGTATAACGTTCAGTATAGTATCACTGGATTCACGATTCGCAAGTCAAAATTTTAATATACTAAACATTAAGAAACCAATTTCAAAATTAAGTCAGAAAGTTAATATTTCTTACTAATGCAAATCAATATGCACATAATAGAGTAAGATTTAAGTTTTCGCTTCGCATTTCGCTCGTAAGTTACCGGATTCATCAAAAATTATAAACTCAGCACCATATGAAGCACAATAAAGTTTTGTTATATTTTATGGTTGGCTACTCAATGCTGAGAAATTATGACCTGATTAAGCGTAACTGGCTTAATTAGCCAACATTGAAATTTTCACTAATTCAATTTCTCTAGTTAATAAGGAATAATGAAAGTTGTTTTCCTTCTTTTCTTCATTTTCACGGGAACAAAACTGATTGTGCACTAAAAAAACGAAAGTAACGAAAAGCTTTGCTGACCTCATCTTCCACAGCAGAATGATATTTATGTGCAAGTCTGAAGAAATCAAATCTCCGGCGGAGCTCAAGTATAAGCTCGCGTTGATTAGACAGACTTTTAGAAGCAGTAACAGCCAATCGGTGGAGGTCGGAGAGCTCGTGGCGAAGTGCCTTGTGTGAAAACACAAGAAAGAGTATCGGTGCATCGGAAAGGGGGACATCAGATAAAGGTTCCACCTCCGCCGGCGAAGACGGTGACAGAGTGTCTCCATCGTCCTTGTCCGGCGGGCGTTTTGGAGTGTCGTCTCCGTCGCCCATATAAATGAGAAGAAGACACCATGTACGGCGAGAGAGGGGGAAGAATTGGCATTTGGGAAAAGGGATGGATATAAAAGAAGAGTGGATATGTAAAATGTATATTTGATTTTGGAGTTAAGCCGCTCGTATGTATTTTAAAATAAAGGATTGGAGATTAGTATATTAGTTGCCACCGAGGGTGACACAGACGTTTCACCAAACGAACAATGTCAGTATGCGTTTGTTCATGTGGTTGACAATTTAATCCCAGGCAAGCCTTCGGAAATTAAAACTGGCGGGTCTCCGGTGGGTAAATTACATAATGGTCCTTTAATTAATCTTTATATTTTGATAAGCTCATCACCCTTTGATTTTGTTCGGCACAATAATCCTTTAACGTAAGTATAATTTATTATAGCCTTTTCATCTCATCATTTTTATTCAATTTTTTTAATTATTTCAAAATTATTATCTAAATTTTTTTTACACTATAATAATATACAAATTAATTAATATAACTCTACTTTATTTTATCTTTAAAAAATTACTCAAACCATTTTTTAATATTTAATAAAATTTAATATTTTTTATATGAATATAATTGAAATATTAATAAAAAAAATTATTTTTTTAATATATATAAAAAATTAAAATAGATAAAAATTATGTGATGATTAGTATTATGTACAACTACTTAATTTTTAAATTTTATTATTAATAATACTTTTAAGAGATGAAAGTATTTTAATTAAATAAAAGTTTAATGACATTTTTTTATGGTGCGATAAATTATAAAAATATATTAGTGTCAATAACTTTTTTATAAAAAAAAAAAACTCAATTTTTATTTAAATTGTGAAAAGTAAACCCATACTTTTATGAGCAATGGAGGACATTCAACAAATATGTTGAATAATTTCATTTGTCTAGTATACCTAATTTCATGAGATTTTATAGGGTAACTACAGTTTAATTAACATAATTTAGTAAAATTTACACATTATTTTTAAAAATAGATATTTAGTCTTTGTAATTACAAAAAAAAAAAATCCTTTCACAATATAATTTATTTATTTTATTTATAATTTAGATCCTATAATTTCATATATTTGAACAATTTAATTTTTATAGTTTAAACAAAATATAACAAACTAATCCTTAAAAATAATATACACATGATTACTTACCATATTATATAAAAAATATGTAATATTAAGTAGATATCGTTTAAAATAAATTACGAATTGTTAAGAATTTAATAAATAGAAAATATGATTACACGAGAAAAAAAATTTAAACATCTCGACATCTAGTTCATCACCAAAACTTATTCTCTTTTAAATAGAATGAGTCTCAACACTAAGTTACTATTATCATATACCGTTTATAATCGCAAAATCATCAAATCTATTAATTAGCGATATTTTTTATCAAACTGCCGATATGCTATATATGCATAATTATAAAAATAAAAAAATATTATTTTTTTATATTAAAATTTTAAATCATTGATTACATTCATTCTCAGTATATTGACTTGAGTGTTGGAGTGGCTAATTTAAAAATTCACCACCATCTCACATTATTTTATTTATGGGTCTAATTAAATATTTTTTAATTTAATAAAAATAATATAAAAAATATAAATATAAATATGAGAAGAAAATGATATTTTCTATATGAAAATTAAAAATAAAATTTATTAAAAATTAACTAAATATATTCACAATCTGATGAAACTCACTAGTGTTAAAAAGTGACATTAATTGGTAGGAATTGTCACATTATATTTATTTATTTATTTTATCTTTTTCGTTGGCGATAGGAAGTGAAGCCCAAATAAACCGAGGTTGTACGGTGACTGGAGAGTGCAAGTTACGCAGAAGAAAAGAGAGTGGGATGTAGATGTGTTAGTCAAATAATATAGTTTTGTGGGGAGATTATAATTAGCGATTATGTTAATGAGAAAGGTAAACTTCATGCCGTCCGTACCTTGTCATCATCACGCGATGGACGCAAGCTGGGGTCAATTCCATAGGCCCACTAACTTTTTATTTGGCAGGGCCTTCATGTGGCGACAATTCCACGTGTTCATCTACGGTCTTCCACGTGCTCTGCTTGTGTCTCCACGTGGTCTGCCATGGCTTAGGCTGATCTCAATCCCTTAATTCCTAATTAATTATTAACCTCGTGAGAGACAACCTTCTTCGATATTATTATACATATAAACTAAAAATTAAAAAAAGAAATTGTAATTTAATTACACGATATTTGCGTTTGATAAAATACTTATGGATTTTAATGTTTTTTTGGAGCATTTTCCAAACTCCTTAATAGACAATCTAAAAAACGAAGAGGAAACTCAACTCCTATCGAGATGGAGTTATTTGATATTTTGTGTCATTGAATTTTGGCGAATTTTAATATTTATAAATTATCAAAATAGTATTAATCATTATAATTTTCACTGGGCTGGTCATACCATTGATCAATATATTTATATATTTCCTTTTTCAGAATTAAATAAAGTGTTTCATTGAAATTAGCTGGGGAAAATAAAAGCTAAAGGAAAATCCTCAAGCCAAACTAGTTCTCTACTGGATTCATGCAACACATGAACTTGCTTATGGACCAGCCCAATTAACTTGTATAGGCACGTGTATTGATATACGTTTTTATTATTTTGTCATAATACATAGACTATCACATACGATGATTTTCTTTGAAAAACATTTAGATAGAATATCCTAACTATGATTTTATATAGAATAATGAGGAGTTAATAAGAAATTACTGTGTAAGTAAATATAGTTATTGAATTTAGATAATTTTTTTTTAAAACTATTAATATAGACTGAAACTACAAATTAAATATAAAAAATAAATTTATAGACTATCGACAAATTTTATAATTAAACGAGTTATTTTTATGACAAGTCGTATCTGTAAGTTTTATGTTCAATATGTTCAATATGAAGCAATTTGAATTTAGTTGTCAGCTCTTTTGATATTAAAATTGTTAGTTTTATATAGTTCAAATTCAATAAATTACTAATTAAAAATATCTTTTTTCTAAGAACTGTTAATTTATTCTATAATATTGAATTGATAATTTTTTTCTAATAGTATATTTAAAAATCTAGAAATGAATGACAATTTAGAGATGAATATGTAATACACTCTCAAATTATTTATGCTATTCTCTGTCATATGGACGAATTCTGAACGTCAAATCCAAATTTTAACCAACAATCAAACTTTTGAGTAGAAACCACTTGGATGAGGCCTCTAACGAGTCATCTCAAGTTGAATTTTGATTGTGTTGTTAACAAAGCTACCAAAAAAGCTAGTGTTGCTGTTGTAGCCTATAATTCAAATGGAAAGGTGATCACCTGGTGTCACAAGCGAGTGACAAGTATTTATGATCCCTGATATTTGAGGCATTGGCCTACAGAGAGGCAATGTTGCTAGGCTGACCTCAACTCATTCATGGATTGTTGATAGAAATATGACTCCTTACAAGTTATTAACTCTATAAAAAAAAAAGTGTAGCTTCAGCTCTATTGAAAACATTATTTCTATGTATAAGACTTATTTTTGTTAGAAATGTTTTTTTCTTTTTACTATGTCAATTGAATAAGAAGCACAATAACACATAATTTAGTTAGACAGTGTCTTGAAATTTTCTTTAATATTAATTTTGTTTCAATTCTCATTTGTAATCTTTGAATTGATGGTGATGCTCAATAAATTGAATACCTATTTATTTTTAATCCCACAAATTTTAGCGAAATTTTATCTTTTGTTCAGATAATTTTTAAGTGAGGAAGAAAATAAAGAAAATAAAATGTGAAAAATAAAGAAGTGAAATAAAAACAGTGTAAAAGTTATTTTCCTCCCATTAATTGAATATTAGAAATAAAAGTAAAAAGAAAAAAAAAACTTTTGAATGATAAAATAACTATTTTATCCTTTATAATTGTAATAAAAAAATAAATAATTACATAAAATAAAACAGTAATTACATTCATTTGCCTCTATTACTTTCCATTTTTATTTTTCTTCCTCCTTATTTTACTTCAATTAAAACAAAATGAGGAGGAAAATATTTTTACTTTCCTTTTAAATTCCTTCCCTTCTTATTTTCCTCCATCCAAACATAGTATTGAAATGTGTGGTTCATATATCAATATATTCTTGTAGTGAATCTCAACAGTTCATATATATATATATATATATATTTGTAAAACTCTCTGCCCAAATACAAGCGCCGGTTAATTCACGCGGGATTAATTCGTTATTCAGCTTGTGTGGAGTCAATAATATATTTTAATTTCAAATATATATCATAAAATTTTGTGAAATTTAATTTAAATATTATTAAGGTCTCTATAACTTGCTATGATCAGTTAACAAGTTTTATAATAAAATTTTACTTATTGTCTATCAATTTTAAATTATATCATATTTTTAATATTCTAATTTAATATATAAATAATTTCAATACAAAATATGCTTAAAAATAATATAAAATTATTAATATAAACATAAATAAATTATAAAAAAATACTAATATATATAAAGAAAAATAAATAATTATATTAAATAGTGTTTGAATGTAATTAAAATAAAATAAAATAAAATAAATAAATTATATAATAATATTTATATACTTTTTCATCTTATAATTTTTATTTATATTTTTTAAAATTATTTTAAAATTATTATTTTTTAATTATAATAATATATAAATTAATTGTTATAATTTTATTTAATTTTATTTTTTGATAATTTTTTTAAAATATCTTTTAATATTTAATAAATTTTAATATATTTAAAATAAATATAATTAAAAAATTAATAAAAAATTATATTTTTAATATATAAAAAAATAAAATAAATAAAAATTATGAAACGAATAAAATATAAATTAATATGAAAACCAATAATAACTTATGAATTTAGGGATATTTAGATCAAAATTTAAGAGTTTTGTAATATAAATTAAAATTAAGAGATATTATTAATTAATATGATTATCTAAATTGAAACAGGATAAGTGAAAATAACCGATCCAAGCTGATAAGTACTATATTTGAGCTTTATTTCAATTGATACTAAAATTATAAGTAAGATTGGGAAAGAAAAAAAAAAACAGTGGAAATGAATGTAGTGAAAAATAAAATATTTAGTAACGTTAAATAATTTAAGATTTGAGAGAAAAAAAAAAAAAAAAGACAAAGAAAGGGAAAGAAAAAGAGAACGACGCTTAGGTTTTATCGATCCATGGTGGAATGGTCTTCATATCTCCCTTCTTTCTAGCTGTTGTTTTATTTTAATTTATTTTTTGATATTTTATCGTAATTTATCCTGTTTGGATATTATTTTATTTTAGTATATTTTTCATTTATTTTTTGATATTTTAGCGTAGTTTATTGAAATATTTATTGTGTTAATTTTTATTTGTGATAGTTTTGAATATGTGATTTTTACATGTAAATGTATTCAATCTCTTCTGTTAGAGTTTTTGAATGTTGACTATTGACTATCACTACATTTAGTGATCAATGCTTTCGATGAGTTAATGTCGCATTTTTTCTCTTAATGGAAATTCGAACCCTTTTATTTGAATTTGGATTTTGATGGATAATAAAAATTTAATTTTAATTAATTTATTGTTGATTTAATTATGGTATTATTTTTTTTTATTGATAATTATTTCTGTATGTGTGAATTACGTTTTAGAGATATGTATGGAGTTTTTTTATATTTCTGTCACTTTTTTCTCTATATTTTTTAACCGTGATTGAAATACGAAAAGTGATTGATAGACGTTGCGGTATATTATCTTTTCATCCAATTGGCATTGTGGGTTGACTTGATTTATAGGTTTTTTGTTTCATTTGAATCGATTTTAAATTTTTATTTTTCTTTTCAGGGTTGGATTAATCTTTATGTTGATTTTAGATTGTATCTTTTTTTTTTTTATTATTCTTTAAATTTTTTAATGCAACACTCTTTACATAATAAAAAATAATAAAATATTTAAAACTTAGAACACATGGTTGTTTGGAATAGAAAAAGCATATTCTATTCAAACCCTGTGTTGTTGGGCGGGCAATTGCTGAATCTATGTTATATAAAACAAATCATGGGTGGGGCCACCCAATCAATCAAGCCAAGGGCTGTTAAAGCTGATCCTCATCAATAAGAGGCGTGATGCCTGCACGTTGCAATCAATGGGTGTGAAAGAACGAGAGGTTGTCTCGACGTGTGGCCAATAAATGGAACACAAACTTTCAAAATATCCAAATATTTAATTGAATTTCCGCAATCACATTATTTTATATGGCTTTTTATTTATTTTAAATAATTATAAATTATAAAATTAAAAATAATTAAATTTATTTATTATATCTTTAAATATAAAAAATTATTAATAAATTTTTAGTTTTTTAAATAGGTGCAAGGCTGTCGCTGTTTATAATAGTAATATATAAATCAATTATTATAATTTTATTTATTTTTATTTTACTTTTAAAAAATCTCTTTAAATATTTTTGAATATTTCACACCTTTGATACTATAGTTAATTTATTATTAATAAATATATAGAAAGTTTAAAGAATTTCTATTAAAACGAGAAAAAAAAAATCACACTTTTTTTTATTTTCTCAATACAGATAAATAAAATATTCCATTCATTTTATAAATATAATATCTATTATTTTTATTAATTATGAATAGTAATAAAAATTTATTTTTATATTATTAATATTGATGATCACTGGATTTCTTCACCCCGGTCTAAAGGCTAGGCCCATGAAAACAGTCCATGACCCGAAGGCTTCAATATTCCCCTCGAGAGTCAGGTCCAGCCCGCTCAGTCACAGGGCCGGACTCCGCCTAGACTCCTCAATCAAGCCGGCCCAAACCTCTCGGCCCAGTAATCAGGCCCTCACTAGGCTCAACTCCAGCCCTACCATTCAACCCAGCCCCGAAAGGGGAAAATGACCAAGATGCCCCGCTGGTAGGTCCTTCCGCATGCGTATCAGAGGAGAATCAATTGCCGTTAGGCATGGAGCAGGAGCCTGACACATCCGTACATACGGAGCTAGCTAGACGGCAAAAGACAACTAGCATTGTGGCAGAGAGAGACAAATATATATATCACGGTAAAGGCCACGCAGAGGGGGGCTCTCTTCTTCTTCCTTTTCCTTCCTGGACACCATTTTTACTCTTTCTGTAACCCTTGCCTAAATATACTACTCTGAGCCATAAAATCTGACTTGAGCGTCGGAGGGCCTCTGCCGGGGCACACCCGGTAGGCCCCTGACCATTCTTTCTTATTTTACAGGTCCTTTCACCAGGTAAAACATGGAGAGACCCATCAGTGAGCCCAGCAAGAAGGGACCCAGAAGAAAACCAGATCTATCATGGACCAGGAAGGGGAAAATATTTATCAAATGGCGCCGTCTGTGGGAAACGAAAGAGATTTTACTATCTCTAAAGTTTCCAGATCCACCCATTGAGATCCACATAAGGTACGAAAGTTTGAGCAGATAACCCAGCTGAATAACCCAGCTGAACAACATAGCTGAAAAGAAAGACTCAGCTGGTTCAAGAATACTTTGATAGCCTTTTAGATAATTTATTTTAATATTTATTAAATTTTATTATTACTAACTTTTTCTTTGAGATCTGACGAGGTGAAACTTCATATCGAAATGCTTGTCTCTGAGTGTAGATTTTAATCTTTTTTATAAAAAAAAAATGAATGAGAAGTATATATATATATTTGTCGAAGTTGTGAGGTCGGCTGTAAAATATCAGGTTAGCAAGTTAAAGAGAAAATTAATAAATGAAAAATAGACAAGGTCAGACTAACATTTCAGGTCGGATAGGACATGAGGTCAGAGGGTACACGATTCATAGCCATCCAACTCTGTTGGAAAGCAACGCCCCTCAAGTATCAGAGCAACCTGGAGATAATAGGAAATAATCAAATATCCAGGCAAGGTGGATAAGCTCGGACGCGGTATGCCGTTCAGCTCAAAGACAAGGTGAGATGAGATACCCAGGTCGGCATGGTCGGCATTAATCCGTATGATTGTCGAGAGAACGACTGATCAAGCACCACTAGTAAGACCGTCAATGGTTTCGCTAGTCGGAGTAACAGAACTGAAAGGAACTTGGCAAATCCGACGACCACAGCGTTAGATTACTTGTTGAGGTCGGATCCGTGCTCGAGCTTAGATTTGTGATCAAGGTCGGAACTCGGACGCTTGATCGAGGCATCGAGGAATCTGTATAGTTAAGACCGTAGGTCGGAAAAGAAAAAGTAAAAATTGAGAATCTGCTGCTTTGGGTCCATGAAAACAGTGACTTCATATCTGGTGAACGGCGTCGGGACAACCGGCGCATGAAGGTGATGACCCAATGTCGCATCCAGTCATGGGTGTCACCGGCGAAGCCCGAAACTGTGCGTTAGCAGAGAAAGCTCGGTCACCTCGAGGATGGGGAAGACAACCCAGCTGAAAAGAAAGACCCAGCTGGTTCAAGAATATTTTGATAATCTTTTAGATAATTTATTTTAATGTTTATTAAATTTTATTACTACTAATCTTTTCTTTGAGATTTAACGAAGTGAAATTTCAGATGATGAATATCTTTGTTAAAAACTGTGAGATCAACAATACACATATGTAGAGATTGGATGGGCAGATCTATTGTGAAGTCCCAGGTAACAGGTTAGATAAGAGGAGTCCGCGAGGAAAAAGCAGGTCGGATGATTGAAATAGCAAGACAGGAAGGAGCTCGGCAAATCCGACGACCACAGCGATAGATTGCTCGTTCAGGTCGGATCCGTGCTCGAGCTCAGATCTGTGATTGAGGTCGGAGCCGTGTTTGAGATCGGGCTCACAATTCAGATCGAAGTAAAAATGACGCGTCAACACAACTCATGCAAAAGTGGTCAACATGGCTCTTAAATGCTGGGAGGTAAGTACCCAAATTCTTTATAAATATTACAACAAATGCCATCAGAAATGATTTATTAGCTTATGCATGATCCATTACTGATGCGGGCAATTAATTATTAATCATCATCACAACCAGACAGACCTCAAAATCAAGAGTCTTTTACGCTACTTTCATTTATCATTTTGCAGTTATTATTGATCACAGAATTATAAAGTGTAAATAATACTTATACTGTTCACAATATTTTACATGTTCGAGAATAGTATTTTATAAATTGAAAACGGAAATATAGAGTTAAAATGTCTTGGGCGACATACTATTTATTGATGAATATTATTGAATTAACAACGAGCATCTTCATTATATATGCTCTGTGCAAGCTCTTATTTTGCAGAAAAATTCAGAAAAATAAACAAGACCTCAGTTAGACACAAAACCAGCTGAGATGACGAAGCGACAGTAAGGCCATAGAGCCCAAATTACAAAGAAGACTCCGGGATCCCCTAAGAACTCCCGGGTAACCAAACAAGACCGGGATCCCCTAAGAACTCCCGGGTAAACAAACAAGACCGGGATCCCCTAAGAACTCCCGGGTAACCAAACAAGACCGGGATCCCCAAGATCTCCTGGGAAAATAAAGAAGACCGGGATCCCCAAGATCTCCCGGGTAAACAAAGAAAACCAGGATCCCCAAGATCTCCTGGCATTAGAAGACCTCCTTGAGACATAGAGACCTCCTGGAGGTAGAAGACCGGGATCCCCAAGATCTCCCGGATACAAGACCAGGATTCCCAAGATCTCCTGGCATTAGAAGACCTCCTTGAGACATAGAGACCTCCTGGAGGTAGAAGACCGGGATCCCCAAGATCTCCCGGATACAAGACCAGGATTCCCAAGATCTCCTGGCATTAGAAGACCTCCTTGAGACATAGAGACCTCCTGGAGGTAGAAGACCGGGATCCCCAAGATCTCCTGGCAAAAGAAGACCTCAATAAGGTCTTGACAAAAGAAGACCTCACTGAGGTCCTAGCAAGAGAAGACCTCAATGAGGTCTTGACAAGAGAAGACCTCAATAAGGTCTTGACAAAAGAAGACCTCACTGAGGTCCTAGCAAAGGAAGACCTCAATAAGGTCTTGACAAAAGAAGACCTCACTGAGGTCCAAGCAAAGGAAGACCTCAATAAGGTCTTGACAAGAGAAGACCTCAATAAGGTCTTGACAAAAGAAGACCTCAATGAGGTCCTAGCAAAAGAAGACCTCAATAAGGTCTTGAAAAAAGAAGACCTCAATAAGGTCTTGAAAAAAGGAAGACCTCAATAAGGTCTTGAAAAAAGGAAGACCTCAATAAGGTCTTGACAAAAGAAGACCTCAATGAGGTCCTAGCAAAAGAAGACCTCAATAAGGTCTTGGAAAAAGAAGACCTCAATAAGGTCTTGACAAAAGAAGACCTCACTGAGGTCCTAGCAAGAGAAGACCTCAATGAGGTCTTGACAAGAGAAGACCTCAATAAGGTCTTGACAAAAGAAGACCTCAATGAGGTCCTAGCAAAAGAAGACCTCAATAAGGTCTTGGAAAAAGAAGACCTCAATAAGGTCTTGACAAAAGAAGACCTCACTGAGGTCCTAGCAAGAGAAGACCTCAATGAGGTCTTGACAAGAGAAGACCTCAATAAGGTCTTGACAAAAGAAGACCTCAATGAGGTCCTAGCAAAAGAAGACCTCAATAAGGTCTTGAAAAAAGAAGACCTCAATAAGGTCTTGAAAAAAGGAAGACCTCAATAAGGTCTTGACAAGAGAAGACCTCAATAAGGTCTTGACAAAAGAAGACCTCAATGAGGTCCTAGCAAAAGAAGACCTCAATAAGGTCTTGAAAAAAGAAGACCTCAATAAGGTCTTGAAAAAAGAAGACCTCAATAAGGTCTTGAAAAAAGAAGACCTCAATGAGGTCCTAGCAAAAGAAGACCTCAATAAGGTCTTGAAAAAAGAAGACCTCAATAAGGTCTTGAAAAAAGAAGACCTCAATAAGGTCTTGAAAAAAGAAGACCTCAATAAGGTCTTGACAAAAGAAGACCTCAATGAGGTCCTAGCAAAAGAAGACCTCAATAAGGTCTTGGAAAAAGAAGACCTCAATAAGGTCTTGACAAAAGAAGACCTCACTGAGGTCCTAGCAAGAGAAGACCTCAATGAGGTCTTGACAAGAGAAGACCTCAATAAGGTCTTGACAAAAGAAGACCTCACTGAGGTCCTAGCAAAGGAAGACCTCAATAAGGTCTTGACAAAAGAAGACCTCACTGAGGTCCAAGCAAAGGAAGACCTCAATAAGGTCTTGACAAAAGAAGACCTCAATGAGGTCCTAGCAAAAGAAGACCTCAATAAGGTCTTGAAAAAAGAAGACCTCAATAAGGTCTTGAAAAAAGGAAGACCTCAATAAGGTCTTGACAAAAGAAGACCTCAATGAGGTCCTAGCAAAAGAAGACCTCAATAAGGTCTTGGAAAAAGAAGACCTCAATAAGGTCTTGACAAAAGAAGACCTCACTGAGGTCCTAGCAAGAGAAGACCTCAATGAGGTCTTGACAAAAGAAGACCTCAATAAGGTCTTGACAAAAGAAGACCTCAATGAGGTCCTAGCAAAAGAAGACCTCAATAAGGTCTTGGAAAAAGAAGACCTCAATAAGGTCTTGACAAAAGAAGACCTCACTGAGGTCCTAGCAAGAGAAGACCTCAATGAGGTCTTGACAAGAGAAGACCTCAATAAGGTCTTGACAAAAGAAGACCTCACTGAGGTCCTAGCAAAGGAAGACCTCAATAAGGTCTTGACAAAAGAAGACCTCACTGAGGTCCAAGCAAAGGAAGACCTCAATAAGGTCTTGACAAAAGAAGACCTCAATGAGGTCCTAGCAAAAGAAGACCTCAATAAGGTCTTGAAAAAAGAAGACCTCAATAAGGTCTTGAAAAAAGGAAGACCTCAATAAGGTCTTGACAAAAGAAGACCTCAATGAGGTCCTAGCAAAAGAAGACCTCAATAAGGTCTTGGAAAAAGAAGACCTCAATAAGGTCTTGACAAAAGAAGACCTCACTGAGGTCCTAGCAAGAGAAGACCTCAATGAGGTCTTGACAAGAGAAGACCTCAATAAGGTCTTGACAAAAGAAGACCTCAATGAGGTCCTAGCAAAAGAAGACCTCAATGAGGTCCTAGCAAAAGAAGACCTCAATAAGGTATTGGAAAAAGAAGACCTCAATAAGGTTTTGACAAAAGAAGACCTCACTGAGGTCCTAGCAAGAGAAGACCTCAATGAGGTCTTGACAAGAGAAGACCTCAATAAGGTCTTGACAAAAGAAGACCTCACTGAGGTCCTAGCAAAGGAAGACCTCAATAAGGTCTTGACAAGGAAGACCTCAATAAGGTCTTGACAAAAGAAGACCTCACTGAGGTCCTAGCAAAGGAAGACCTCAATAAGGTCTTGACAAAGGAAGACCTCAATAAGGTCTTGACAAAGGAAGACCTCAATAAGATCTTGACAAAGGAAGACCTCAATGAGGCAGAAGACCTCAAAAGAGGCAGAAGACCTCACTGAGGCAGAAGACCTCAATGAGGCAGAAGACCTCAATGAGGCAGAAGACCTCACTGAGGCAGAAGACCTCAATGAGGCAGAAGACCTCAATGAGGCAGAAGACCTCAAAAGAGGCAGAAGACCTCAATGAGGCAGAAGACCTCAATAAGGCAGAAGACCTCAAAGAGGTAGAAAACCTCACTGAGGCAGAAGACCTCAATAAGGCAGAAGACCTCACTAAGGTAGAAGACCGGCAAAGATCTCAAAGATCTCCCGGAGCAAAAATAGCCAGAATCCCCAAGATCATCCGGTGCAACAAGCAAAAACAACTCATAAAGAACATAGTTCTGATCTCACATAAAAGATTGGGGCACGGGACCATAAATGAAAAAGCTAAACTCCGACCTCCCAAAGGAGCTCAAGTCATCAGATAGAGAGACTTTAATCTCACCCAACAGCCAAAAGTACCAAAGCATCATGCCGATCTCAAGAAAACGAGAGCAGTACAGGTAAACCCGATAAGACAGACCGAATTAAGGCAAGGCGATTCCTAAGCAAACTGCATACCAAAATACAAAGCCAAACAGAGAATCAGGGGCAATCATGAGCGGCAACGACCTCGAGAATTGACCGCTCACACTAAACCAACTCAGCTGACCTAGAGAAAGGTCCAATCAACAAAGAGCCCGCAAAACGCTCGAAAGAAGACAGCCCATAAATACTCAGGGGCAAAAAACATACACAAGAGTCCAACGCTCAGGCAAAAATAATAAAAAGGCAAGAGAGGGATACTTTTGACAGGAGCAGTTCTCAGACCACACGGCCATGAACAGAATTTAAAGATTTATCCCCTCACCAGTCATGGAATAACTGCTGAGGAGATAAAGGGGCAATTGATGATCACTGGATTTCTTCACCCCGGTCTAAAGGCTAGGCCCATGAAAACAGTCCATGACCCGAAGGCTTCAATATTCCCCTCGAGAGTCAGGTCCAGCCCGCTCAGTCACAGGGCCGGACTCCGCCTAGACTCCTCAATCAAGCCGGCCCAAACCTCTCGGCCCAGTAATCAGGCCCTCACTAGGCTCAACTCCAGCCCTACCATTCAACCCAGCCCCGAAAGGGGAAAATGACCAAGATGCCCCGCTGGTAGGTCCTTCCGCATGCGTATCAGAGGAGAATCAATTGCCGTTAGGCATGGAGCAGGAGCCTGACACATCCGTACATACGGAGCTAGCTAGACGGCAAAAGACAACTAGCATTGTGGCAGAGAGAGACAAATATATATATCACGGTAAAGGCCACGCAGAGGGGGGCTCTCTTCTTCTTCCTTTTCCTTCCTGGACACCATTTTTACTCTTTCTGTAACCCTTGCCTAAATATACTACTCTGAGCCATAAAATCTGACTTGAGCGTCGGAGGGCCTCTGCCGGGGCACACCCGGTAGGCCCCTGACCATTCTTTCTTATTTTACAGGTCCTTTCACCAGGTAAAACATGGAGAGACCCATCAGTGAGCCCAGCAAGAAGGGACCCAGAAGAAAACCAGATCTATCATGGACCAGGAAGGGGAAAATATTTATCAAATATAATTAGGTATTAAAAAGTAAAATGTATTAATTTTAAATATAATTTCATAATGTTATTTAGTTTTAAAATAATGATAAAAATTAATGCATGTTTAAAAACAAAAAATAAATTAATTAGTAATTGTATTAATTATTTTTTCTAAATACATATGAAATTTACTATGTTTATTTTTTTAAAAATATCTGTTAACAAAATTTGTATGTTTACCTTTTTTGGCGTTTAATTATTAGCTTGTCTTATAAATCGTAATTATTGAATAATTATAATTTTAAGATTATAGAAATCGTAATTATTAAATTATATATATTATTAAACTGTCATAAATTTAAATATTTTTATTATTTAATCTCTTTAAACAATAATAAATACGTCGATTAATATTTTTGAATAAAATAATTAAATATTTTGATTTATAAAATATATGAAAATTTTAATTTAATAATTTTAAAATAATTATAAATTAATATTTTTTTAAATGGAGCAATTTTATAATAATAATTTCAATAATTATTTTTTATATATTATCTAATTAATTTCTTCACATTGGACAGTTTTATTAAAGAGAAAAGAAACTTTATAATAATTATTCTAATAATTAACTTTTTTATATATTATTTATTTTATCTATTTTATAATATTTATTTATTTTTTTTAATTATCAAAAAATTATTATCCATTTTCTTTAGATTATAATAACATATCAATTAATTTATTTTATTTTATTTTTAATAATTCTTTTAAAATATTTTTTAATATTTAATATTTAAAATAAATAAAATTCAAATTAATAAAAAAATTATATTTTTTAATATATATAAATAAAAATATAAATTAATTAATTTTATAGTATTGAACAGTTTTATTAAAAAGATAAAATGCTCACTTTTAAAGAAAAATACTGTATATTTTAAAATATAAATAGTAGTAAATAAATGATTTTGCCACGCTGTAGTGGCTTAGTAGTAATTTTACTTTTAAAAGAAAACGTATAACATATCAAGAGGTGACAGTCAGACCGCCCGGGAAGAAAGATGGACAGAGAAATGCTAAAATCGAAATGGATGGCAACGGTTGCCAGCATATGGATCCAGTGCAGCTGCGGCGCATCCTACACCTTCGGTATCTACTCTTCCATCCTCAAGTCCACTCAAGGTTACGACCAATCAACGCTCGACACCATCTCTGTCTTCAAGGACATCGGAGCCAACGCCGGCATCCTCTCTGGCCTTCTCTATTCCGCCGTCACCCTCCACGGCAACCACAGCCGTCTCGGAGTTTTTATCGGCCCATGGGTGGTCCATGCGGCAGGGGCGATCCAATGTTTCCTCGGGTATTTCGTGATATGGGCTTCCGTGGATGGATTGATTCCCCGGCTGCCGGTGCCGCTTATGTGTTTCTTCATGTGGATGGCCGCACACGCGCAGACGTTCTTTAACACCTCGAACGTCGTGAGCGGTGTTCACAATTTCGGTGACTATGGTGGGACCATTGTTGGCATAATGAAAGTAAGGTGGCGTTACACGTTGTTTGTTCTTTGATCTCATACTTCTTTTATTTTTGTTTGTTTTCATTAGTTCTTGTCCTTTTGCTTAATCCTTGGAGCTTTGCTTTGATTATTTGTGAACTCAAGAATTTTTGGGAATTGGGTTTGTTTGGTTAAATAATTGAGGATGAAAACTATTAGGCGAGTGGAATTTGCAACGTTGCTTCTGTATAGCACTTCCAGTGCTTCCAAATGAATGCTTGCAGAAACATATAATTTTAAACCCATTTGCAGATTTTATAGGATTTGTTTGGCATTATTGTTGAAATACAAACTTAATTATGCTAATTAAATGCCAAAACTTTTTTTTTTCGAGTTAAAATTGGCATGTTCTGTAATGGGGATTCTAAAACAATTAAACAATTTCTTTCCTTAACATCTTTTCAAAAAGCATGTTTGAATTTCTGTCTATGATATGTTTGTCTATGCTCCTTCTCGAAGTATGTCATTTGTGTATAGAGTTGTGAAAATTGCCATTTTGTGTTATTGTTCAGGGCTTTCTTGGGTTGAGTGGAGCAATGCTAATTCAATTTTATGAG
Organism: Manihot esculenta; assembly: GCF_001659605.2. Lineage (NCBI taxonomy): Eukaryota > Viridiplantae > Streptophyta > Magnoliopsida > Malpighiales > Euphorbiaceae > Manihot > Manihot esculenta. The sequence goes on from NC_035166.2 coordinate 23,186,639, forward strand.
ACGGTATGCCTGGGTAATCCAAAAAGTTTCATTCTACTAGTTGCTCTGACACCAACATTGCTCTCTCTGTTGCTTATGAATTTGGTAAGAAACTATGACACAAATACAAAAGAGGACAAGAAGCACTTAAATGCTTTCTCAGCAGTTGCTTTGATCATTGCTGCTTATCTAACAATTAACATACTTTTGGAGAACATCTTTACTTTGCCATTATGGTCACGCATCATCACATTTGTAGTCTTGGTGTTTCTTGTTGGCTCTCCTCTTGGAATTGCAGTCAGAGCTCAGAGAGAGAGCTGTGATAGATTTGCACAATCATTACTAGAAGAGAGGGGTTACAAACCAAAGCCAGAAGAATCTTCCGAGTTTTCTGCAGCAGAGGATCCTACAGATTATCGTGCACTGCCTAGTGGCGAGGCTCAAGCAAAGGCTGCCACTGATTACCAAAGTTCATCAGATGAATATGACCTTAATCTATTGCAAGCATTGCGAACTGTAAACTTCTGGTTGTTATTTATTGCTACAATTTGTGGATTAGGATCTGGGCTCGCAACAGTAAATAATATCAGTCAAATAGGAGAATCCCTTGGTTACACAACCATTGAAATAAATTCTCTTGTTTCATTGTGGAGTATATGGAATTTTCTTGGCCGTTTTGGAGCTGGATATGTGTCCGATATTTTCTTGCACAGAAGTGGCTGGGCAAGGCCATTATTCATGGCAATCACTTTATCAACTTTGTCCATCGGTCACATAGTCATTGCCTCAGGTTTTACTAAATGTTTGTACCTGGGTTCATTCCTTGTGGGGGTTTCTTATGGTTCACAGTGGTCATTGATGCCTACAATCAGTTCTGAGCTATTTGGTGTGGGGCACATGGGTACTATATTCAACACCATTGCCATAGCAAGTCCTCTTGGATCATATATTTTCTCTGTAAGAGTGGTTGGGTACATTTATGACAAGGCAGCAACCGGTAAAGATAACACATGCTCTGGAACTCACTGCTTCATGCTGTCTTTTCTAATCATGGCAGCTGTTGCTTTCTTTGGAGTTCTTGTTGCTCTTGTGCTGTTCTTTAGGACAAGGAGGTTCTATCAGGAGGTTGTGCATAGACGGGTACATCATTCTTAGAGACCGTTGATTTGAAAGTTCAGTAAGGAAGAGTTTGTGTTGTATCCTAGTGTTAATATATGGAATTTCATGTGGAGTATAAATTTTGAGGGGTTAATAGTCCTATTTCATAAAATTAAAGGGTTTAATGGTTAGATTTTATAAAGTTTTAATATTGAAAAGATTGGGTGTCAATTGACTTTTTGTGCAAAAATAAAGGGTCATGTTATATATTTTACACTCTTTATTGGCTGCTGTAATTTTATCAGAACAAAAGCATGTGTTGTAGACTATCAGAAGATGCACCTTTCAAGGCTAAAATTCTTTGGCATTAATTGGGAAGTAGCCATAACCAAGATCTTAGTATGTATGTATATTTGAAGATAAACTTAGGACGAAGTCTAATCACATAGAATAGAAAGACTTAAGAGGGACATGCTTGGACAGGTTGCAAAGCAAATGGATTGCCACAGTGCAGCACAGATGCTACCCTGACCTGCAGCATCTATTCTTCTGTCCTTAAATCCAGCCAAGGCTACAATCAATTGGACCTTGACATGACTTTGCTGCAATAGCTCAATATTTCCCCCTAGCACCTGCCAGGAGTTTGAATAATCTAATACAACCGTAGGTGATATGTTGCCTTCCAAATTGCATCGTCACAGGAGTTACCCTTGACTCCAGGTTGAACAAAGTATATGTAGGCAGGCAAATAACCAAATATATTTTGATGAAGACACCTTATCACGGAAGCTCAAATTTGCAATAGACAAAACATAATACAAACTATATCTACCGTTTGGTGAATGAGAGAGGAAGGATCACCATTGCATGCAAAACAAAAAGAATTTGAGCCTTCTCCTGTTCAAAAAGCGAAAAAAGCAAAGCAAAATGACTTGGCTTTGTCCATAGGAAAATATATAAAGATCATAACATATATAATTAGAATTTAAATTAGTTTTTGCTTGCAACATAAACTATATTTATTGAAACTCATTATAATAAAATTATTATATACAAACGATAATTATATTTTAAAATCAATATTATAATAATAAAATCATTTTTATATTTACTTGTATTTTATGACAAACAATCATTATTTATAGTTTGTTTGATATTGAAGTTGAGGGTCGACAAGCATGTTTCAAACGAAAAGTATCATTTTGAAAAAAAAAAATGTTTTATTATTTTAATAATAATATTATTAAATTATAAATAATTTTTATTATTATATTTTACAAAATATTTTTTACAACATTACCAAACAAACCTTTAAAATATATACTACTAGACACTTACTGACGCATATAGATTTTTTTTTTTAAATTGTTAATAAAATAAAAATAAAAGTATAATATTTAAATTTAGATAAAATATCAAAGTTATTAAAAAACTAAACTTTTAAAGACATACCTTCGCAAAGATTTGTGAAAGTTCTATTTATAATTTTTTAAATATATTTTTATTTTAAATTTTAAAATTTGACGATGCAAATGTATAATAATTTTATATTTATAGAAAGGTCTTAAGCTTCAGCCATAAAAAAAAAGACAACTTTTTCTTTTAATTTGTCATTTTTTAATATTTATTTAAATGATATACGGAAGTAAAGTGAAAAAATAAAGGTTAAAATTGAATTTTATCTTTAAATTTTATATATTTATATTTTAACCTACTAAACTCTTTAGTATATTTTAATTTAGTTTTTAAATTTTAAATATTTATAAATTGGTCTCCTAAATTATACTTTTAGTATTTTAAAATTCACTTCACCTGAATAAATACATCGATTTTAATAACTATCTCAAACTAGTACGTTAGAAAACTCTAAACACCTTTTGAAAATGACTCGTTTCTGATTTATTGATCACACTATCTACTTAGTTATCTTCTGATTCGCTGATCATATTATTTACTTTATTTCTAAACATATTTTTTAAGGTTTTTATTATTCAGTTATTAACAATTTAGGGTTAGGGTTATGATAGAACATTTCTTAAATAACTCGAGGTAAGTTAGTATTTCCTTTAATGTTACTTATTCTAATAGTAAAATAATCTATTTGACATTTAATAGTGTTACTATTTCTAATTGGTTTAAAGATGTGACCTATTCATTATTAATTTTACTTATTATTCATTCATATTTACATAAATTGTGATTAGAAATTTTCATATTCATTATAATAATTTATTGATTATTTTCTATGTTATTTATATTCATATTATAACTTAATTTTATGTTTCGACTTTATTACAAATTTAATATTATAATATTTGGATTTAAATAAATATTTTATAATCATAAACATGAGTAATTAATAATAAAAATATAACTATATATTTAATAACACCAATAAAACTTATTTATGTAAATATTAACAATTAAAAGTATTACCTTACATAAAAAAACCAACAATTAAGAGTAAAATATAACTAAAATATAAATGTAACATGTATTGAAATTATGATTAATTATTATTTGTTTATAATTATTTTACTTATTAATTTTAAATTTAATAATTTTTTTTGCAAAGTTTTTATCTCACATATAATGTTTTATGTTAAATATTAAGAAACTAAAAGGTGATAGGTTAACGAGGGATAATTATAAGACTAATATATTTTTTTTAATGTAAACATATTAATTAAACTGAAAAATCACTTTCTTTCAAAAAATATATAATTATTAATTAATAATAATAGTAATAAGATATGAAAAGAATAAATAGAAAAAATCTAATAGAAATTTACTCATCACTACTAGGAGAATTTGTTAATTATACAAAAAGCAGTCTATAAGGCTTGATGGATCGACGTTACAAAATGGGCTAGTTAGCATCGGCCCATTCAAAATTGAGATTTACTGAGAAATAAGGGAGTATTTGGTGAATTAATCCCTTTAGATATTAAGCTGTATCTTATAAACGATTAGAAAAGGAAGCGAGGAAGGGTTTCTGCAAGCTCCTTCTGTCTTTCATTGATTTTTAACCAAATTCCATATCGAACAACAAGTATATGAATCACTATTGTTGCTAATTTAAAAAAAAAGTGTAGTTTTTTCTTTTTCGAGGAGACGGAGATAGATATATAAGGCCAGAGTTCTTCAATTTCTGTATTTACAAGATGAAGACGACGAAAGGAGGCAAAGTTATGAACCCCACTGACGCCTATCGTAAGGAGCTTCGCAAGAAGGAATTGAAACGGGTATTTCATTTTTATTTCTCTATTTTTCTTAAATTTTGGAATGTGGGTGGTTTGGTTACTCATCGAATAGTTTTTTCTCTAACTGGATTTTGGATGCTTAATTGCTGAAGGTAGAGAAAAAATAAATGTAGCAATGCGGAAGAACTATTTAAAATTTTTTGGTTTTGCAAGGATCGAAAGAAAATTTGCTATGATCAAGCTCTGTAAAATTTGGAAATTGGAAAATTTTTATTTGGTGAAATTGCTTATTTCCAAATTTATTAGCTCCAGAAGGACTGTAATTGGACATTTTCTTTTACTCATTTTTCCCCCGAATTTCATAGATTGAATGCTAATGATTGCTTCTGTGATTTCAGCATGCCTATTTGTGTTGGTGCCTTGAGTAATTTTATCATGTCCTTGAGATAAATGAAAATCTTATCTATTAGTTGACAAGTTATCAAATTTCTGACCTGTATTCAATTTAACAGAACAAAAAAGAAAGAAAGAAGGTGAGGGAGGTGGGCATTTTGAAGAAGGATCCTGATGTTCTTAAGGAGCAAATAGAGAAGTTGGAACTGATGAGTAAGTCATAATCTACTTGAGTCTTCTTTGTCTTCTTAATGGAAGTTCTCCTGCTCAACATTTTGAATAAAAGTGTCATATTTCAACAAACTGATTATAGTGGAATGCCTAGGAGCTATTAGTGGTTGACTTGGATCCCTAATTATAAGATCATGGAAGTAGAGGCCCAAGCATAGGTAGAACATATTCCCTAATGATGGATGCTCAGTTCCCTCAAAAGAATGACTGTTCTGAACTACTTGTATATTCTGCATAACGTGTGGCAATGGTGCTTCCATGCCAAGTGACTTCTTATTGTTATCGTGTCTAGCTCATCATAAATTAGTGTCAGTTCTTCTCATAAACATTAACCCAAGTATGATGCTTCTTTTGCCATGAGGCACCAGATTTAATTTTTCTTTAGAACTTTCAGTGTGTGAAGATTGAATTCTTAAGTCCATGGAACATTGTAGATATATAGCAAGTTCAAACCTAATAATGCCAAGAAATCTGTAGATGCAAACAAACATTGATATTTTTAATGTACTAAAAGAAATGAGGAAGCAAGTCGTGATTGACGTTCTCTTTCTGTTGTTATCTGTACCTGTACATTACTCCATGCAGATATGAGGTTGTAGTTGGGGATTGGAGGTGGTATTTTTATAGAATTTTGGAATAGATGTTGCTTTGGGCTACCCTGTTTACCAAAATAAAACTTTTGGGTTTACTCTGTACTAATTGAAGCTTGTAGCTATAGTAAATGTCCTTCACTAAAAAAATTAGAAAGAAAAATGTCTTACAAGATCCATTGCTCAGGCACTTTTTCATGCTGCGTAAGTTTTTTCCTTTGATAATTATCCTGTGGTTTTCTATGACTTCTCTTCTTCTGTTGCCTAGCTGTTGACTGTTGTGCCCATATAGATGATACTTTTGTTGCATGTGACTTGGAAATGAAATTTGCATATGCTAGCCTTTTCTCATTAGAACATCTTAATAATTGGTGCAGAGGCAGACGGTGCCTTGGATAAAGCAAGAAAACACAAGAAGCGGCAACTTGAGGATACACTCAACCTTGTTTTGAAAAAGAGAAAGGTAATGGTTATGACACTATGTTTCCCGCTCCTCCTTTCATTTCCATTTTCCAACTCCTTTGTTTAAAACAAAATTACAAGGGTGACCAGATATCTGGATCAAGACAAACATTTAGTTATAGCAGAAAGGAAACAGCATGCAGTTCACCAAATTATTCAATCAGCACAGTACTATATACTTTAAAGAGTGGAGATAAATAACATTCATATAACATTATCTGTAGAAATTCTAATGGTCTATAAATATTAGGCCTATGATTGTATATAGGATGAAATAGAAAAAGTAGATTGGGAATAGGAAGAAGAAATTTTGGTTGTACAAACATAATAACCTGTTTTTTAAATATCACAAACAGGAGTATGAAGAGAAGATGAAGGAGAAGGGTGAGACCCCAGTCATGTTCAGGTGAATGTTCTCTATTTTCTTCTTTCCTCTCTTTCTTTGCCAGCATGCCATTTTTTTTAAACATCTTTTGTTTTATTGACAAACTGAATTACAAATTCTATTGCAGTCATTTGGGGCCGCCTCGAAGGAGAACATCTGCAGAAGAAGAAGAGAGAGTCAAGCACCCTAAGCCTGAAGTATGTCTGAATTCAATAATATTTTATTCTTATTCCCTCTCTTATGATCTTACATTTACCAAGTTTCTGTTTGCAGGACTCTGTCTACTATCACCCTACCCTTAATCCTACTGGGGCCCCACCACCGGGAAAGCCTCCTATGTATAAGTCATCCATAGGTCTTTTTTTCAGCTGAATATGTTATTGATTTATGTGATCCTCATGCTTGTATCTGCGTGTGGGTTAACTTGCTTTGATTTAACATACAGGGCCCCGGATTCCCTTATCTGCTGCTACCTCATCAAGCACTGCTCCGTCGTCCTCAAATGCGGAGTCAGATGATGCTGCCTTAGCTATGCCTCCCCCTCCACCTCCCCCACCTCCACCTTTGACAGAGAGCACTAACTTGGCCTCTGGAGACATCTCTGTTGTCCCTGCTTCTTTACCCCTACCTCCTCCTCCTCCAATGCCACCAAAGCCTCCTGCACCTGGCTTGGGTATGCCACTGCCTCCACCTCCTCCAGGTCCTCCACCAAAAGATCAAGTTGCAAATCACACCTTACTTCCACCACCTCCACCCCTCCAACAGTCTGCTCAGCCACCTCCACCTGGCACCAATGAAATTGGAAGGGAGAGAAATTTATGTACCTTGTCAGATGAACCATCCTCCAAAGAAACAGTTCAGGTGACCGTGACTTTTTCTCTCTAATCCTTTGCAACTGCTTTTTTTGTCATAAAGGCAACCTAAACTTGATAAAGACATCACATCAGATTCAAACAAAAAACAAAGTATTTTATTGGTTCATAATTCAAAACCCAAAGGGTTTTAGCAGGTATTTACAAACTCAATGAATTTGGTAACAAGCATTTATGTTGACGCCTGAACTGGATTTTTTTAAATATTTTTCTTAGAAAAATGTTTTTCTAAACCATTTCTGAACTTTTGGGTGTAAAGATAACATCCTCATTTCTATATTCAGGTACCTACTCTTCTCCCTCCACCACCTCCTCCTCCAAGTATGCTGCTGAAGTCAGCCAGCAATCAGTCTGAAGGTGCCTTATCTGAAATTGATGGAGATAATCCAACAGCAGCAAAGGATAACCTTAAAATGGTGCCCCCACCACCTCCTCCACGGCAACCACCTCCTGTGCCTGGGCCAACTTTGATACCCACATTACAGCCTGATGTATTACCTCCAGGAATTTCACATTTGCCAGGACCCCCACCTCCACCAGGTATGCAGGCACCAGTGATTGCTACTGGACTTCCTGGCCAAGTGGCTCCACCGGGAGTGATGGTTCCACTAATGCCAAGACCACCATATCCTCCTCCCCCTGGACCTCCCCCAATGATGAGACCACCCCTTCCACCTGGTCCTCCTCCGACCTTGCAAGAAGATCCTGCAATGAGGCCACCCATTCCTCAGAAGCCATCTTATATCAAATCTGCCGCATCCACTGTTGTTAAGAGGCCATTAGCACAGCATACTCCAGAACTTACAGCTATGGTATGCGCATTTCTCTAATTAGTTGTCAAAAGCCATCTTATGTAAAATCTCTCCCCTCTCTCTTTAAAATTTATCTATAGGATATGTATAAAATGCAAAGGTCAAAAACTTCTCTTCCTTCGGATATTGCACAAAGAAAAAGCAGTACCATTGCTCATTAGACAAATTTCTAATGTGTTTAACCTTGATGCAACTTGCCTAGAGGTTTTCAATAGAAAATATTCAAGACATCTTGAAACATGGAATACATTTAGAATGTGTGGATGATTTGCAGACGTCCTCATTTTCTGTTCATAATCAAAAAATAGATTGCTGAACACACTTCCCAGAAGTCATTATTGGAAATAATCTAAGTCATTATTGGAGATAATCTATGGAGCAGAAGAAAATTTCCGCTGCATGGCACCTTCGAGGAACTTTAGGGGAGATGAATGCAAAGAAAATGGGTTTATCATATACTGCATGTGCTGTTTAAATTCTGTTAGCATTGTTATAAAATTGTGCGTATATGATTAACAATCTTGCTTGTATGGTAATGCGGCACCCAACAAATATCGTCTAGTTTCCCATACTATGAGCCTAACTTTAGCCTGTGTTCAGGTTCCTGCTTCAGTTCGAGTAAGAAGAGAGACTGCTGTCCAAAAATCAAAACCCAAGCCAACAGTTTCAACTGCATCAGTAGCAGCCACCAGACCAACAGTCGCTACCATCGTGAAGCCAGAGTCCACCAACTTGCCATCAGCTCCAAAGGCTCAGAGTATTGATGACTCATACATGGCCTTTTTGGAGGACATGAAAGCACTTGGAGCTCTAGATGCTTGATCTCAGACTAGGGGGACTCAGAAACAAGGAACCGAAAGCAGCAAAGTGTACAGGTTAATGTGCTGGACCAGGTGTTTGAGCTAGAGAAATTGTGGTTGCAAGTGGCTTTTGGTTCGGTTAGTCGTTGGGTTTTCAGAACCTACATTGTATCTTTGATCCATTTTTCTGTTGCTAAAACTCCTCAATATGTAAGTGGGTGTGAGTGGGGCCAATTTTTCTTGAAGTGGACGATGGATATATTAACTGGAATAGAGGGATAACTGTACTTCATAAAAGTCAATATTTGGTTGCCAACGATTCCCAACTTATTTTCTTTGTACTCTCTCATTTGTAACTTTTATGGGATGTAATTCCATTATTATTGTTGCCTGTTTAGAGAGACTTGTAACCCTTTAATCTGCTCATTTTATGTTCTATTTGGTGTTAATTATAGTAGTTTCTCTGAAATTTGTTTTAGAATACAGATATCTTGTGTTAAATTAAGGGACGATTACTATCATTTATCTTAGTAATTAAATTGCCTTTATATTTTTAGAAATATATTAAAATATTCTTATAGTTAAATGACATCCATCGATTTCTCCTCATTTTCTCTTGGTCTATATGAAAAAAATTTAACTCTAAATTTCCAAATCTAACCTAAATGATTTAGAGAACATATCTCTAATCTCCAAATATTGTCATTTTTCTCTTTTAAATTCCCAACATTTTTATGCTTATGTGATTCAAATATCATTTGCAATTTTTATTTGACTGTTATCCTGTTCTCTTGGGCTGTTGAAGTTCAACATGTTGGAGGTAGTGTTTTTCAGAAAAATCCAATAAAAGAAATTGTGGGAGTTATATTTATAATTTTGGCAAAGCTTACGTTTTTACCCCTTAAAGTTGATGTCCAAGTTGATCTTTAAGGAGTGGAGCTTCAACCAATCCTAATGAAGCCAAACTTCTGTTGTGATCTCCTGAACTCAACAGGTAATTGGGTTTCTTATTAGCCAATCCAAGTATTATGTTTGGATTTTATCACTCTCAGGAAAATTCAATGAAGCAGCAGATTTCTCAGTTTTCCTTGAACTGAAAGTAAAAAAACTTTGAATTAAATTGTTGGTTGATGGCATTGTGTTCTACACTTCTATTGTTTGAAGAAAGTGGTGGATAATGGATCTATTAGGCAGTCACAGTGAACAAACCTTTTCTCTTCATACTTGTTCTTCCTGCCTACTGGTGGCCATTTTCAAGAAATATGTCATACGTCCTTGATGATCGCTGGATTTTTTCATCCCGGTCTAAAGGCCAGGCCCATGAAAACAGTCCATGATCCGAAGGCTTCAATATTCCCCTCGAGAGCCAGGTCCAGCCCGCTCAGTCACAGGGCCGGACTCCTCCTAGACTTCTCAATCAAGTCGGCCCAAACCTCTCGGCCCAGTAATCAGGCCCTCACCAGACTCAACTTCAGCCCTACCATTCAACCCAGCCCAGAAAGAGGAAAATGACTAATCTGCCCCGCTGATGGATCTTTCCGCATGCGTATCAGAGGAGAATTAATGACCGTTACGCATGGCGCAGGCGCCTGACACATCCGTACATACAGAGCTGGGCGGCAGAAGACAGCTAGCATTGTGGCAGAGAGACAGATATATATATCACGGTAGAGGCCACGCAAAGGGGTTCTCTCTTCTTCTTCATGGACACCATTTTTATTATTTCTGCAACTCTTGCCTGAATATATTACCCTGAGCCATAAAATCTACTTGAGCGTTGGAGGGCCTCCACCGGGGCACCCCGGTAGGCCCCTGACCATTCTTTCTTATTTTACAGGTCCCTTCACCAGATAGAACATGGAGAAACCCATTAGAGAGCCCAGCAAGAAGGGACCCAGAAAAAAACCAAATCTATCATGGACCAGGAGGAGGAAAATATTTATCAGTCCTTAAGCAATATGTCGTGCGTCCTCAAGCATAAATCAAAAGAAATTGAGCAGGGTGAAAGCGAGTAAAGTGCGTATCATAAGTTATTATTACACTATATAAAATTAGGTATTAAATGTTAATTATGACAAGACTAGTTGTTTGAATATTATAGGATTATAAATTATAATTATAAATAAAATTTTTAAATTTAAAAAATTAATCTCAAAGTTTACACTAACAGATATGTCTTTTTCTTTTTATTTTTTTCAAAAAAAAAATCCACGCACGAAAGGCACGGCCAAATGTGCACTATTATATAGTTATGGTGTTTATTATGGTTTGTTAAATTCTATGAATTCTCGAAAGCATTGGTTGGAGAGGATCCATGAATAAACAATGGTATTTTTGAAGATTCACTTGCAAATCAAGACACATTTTGGATTTAATTATCATTCCAAGCCAGTTTCAAACTCCCAGAAAATTTGATATGAAGTAAAATAACAAAAAGATGGTAGAATTCGCAGGTAAGAAGTCCCATAATCAGCTTTTTCTTGTAAACGAATCAGTGGAAACTGAAAACTAGCAGATGCAAACAAAGCTTCAACCATGAAAATGGCTTTCCCTCTTTCAAAGGACCCATCGCTCTGCCATGTTGACCGGGTATTTTGAGTTCTCAAGGAACCAATTTCAAGAACAAATCAGGCCAGGAAGCTCCTCTTTGCAATTCCTGTCCCCTTGTTCTAGGATCCCAAGATAGTTCCATATCTATCCCTCACCCACCTATTATTCGATTATATTTCTCAGCAGATGATGTGAACATGTCACTGATCCCTTTATATAAAGCTGTCTATATTTTATATTAGCAGTTTTTATTTCATCCTTAACATCTGTTTATTCTCATTTTCATGTTACAGATGGGCCACCATTAGAGAGAGACTGAAGGTACTGAAAAAATAGAGCAGTTAGTAGACAGAAGAATGTTCAACTCAAGAAAGGCTTTCTCCTCTAGCTAATACTAGTTATTTTCTTACCCCATTATCAAGCCAAGAGTTTGCTGCTTAAGATGATTCTGGCATAGGCAAAAAGGAGGACCTGGTGGTTGTGGTGGATCATCATCGCTGCTTCGTCTGTTTTGTGTGATGGGAGCAGTTCTCGCCATTGCCTTCCTGTTCTTCACCTCACTGTCACTGTCTGATCCTTCCTTTTCTCATCCGTCATGCTCTGATTCAAGTAGGTTTTCTCAGTTTTTTTTTTAAATTTAATTTACTAAAGTGGTTGTGTGTGATTATGTACTGGAAACTGATTTTCTTTCCCCTTTTGATTTTGTTGATTAGGAGCACCTGTTAACTTAAACACCACTCTGAGATTTTGTCCCTACAATGGGAGCAGCTGCTGCAATTCCACTGGCGATATGCAATTGCAGAAGCTATTTCAGGCAATGAACATCTCCAATCCTGCCTGTGCTTCTCTCTTGAAATCCATACTTTGCGCCGTAAGACTTCTGTTTCCTCCTTTTTGTCAAGTAAAAATCATATCCAATGAACATTATTTTTCAGTAAAGGTTGCCTTGTTTGAATATTTTGCAAAGGCCAGATTAGCTTAAAGCTAATGAGAACCACTTTTGATAGAATTTTCTCACTGATGGAATCCTTGTTATCATGGTTAACAGAGATGTCATCCCTTTTCAGCAGAGTTGTTTACAAGCAATTACGTACGCCGGCCAGTTCCTGTTCTCTGTAATTCCACTGTTTCAAGAAATTCATCGAATGACTTCTGCTCTAAAGTATGGGATACATGTGAAAACGTATCTGTATTAAATTCACCTTTTGCCCCTTCACTACAAGGCCAAGTTGGATTACCTGTCGATTCCAATCTCACCAAATTGACTGATCTCTGGCAATCAAAAACGGATTTTTGCGAAGCATTTGGCAGAGCATCTGCTGATGGATTATGTTTCAATGGTGAACCTGTTACCCTCAATAACACTGGTTCATCGAGTCCCCCAGCTGGTTTGTGCCTCGAGAAAATTGGAAATGGATCTTACCTCACTATGGTTGGTCATCCTGACGGCTCTAACCGTGCATTCTTCTCCAGCCAACCGGGTAAGATTTGGTTGGCAACTATTCCTGAAGAAGGATCTGGAGGAATTCTGGAAATTGATGAGTCCAATCCTTTCATTGATCTAACGGATGAGGTTTATTTTAATAGTGAAATTGGGTTGTTGGGTATGGCATTTCATCCAAACTTTGCACAAAATGGCCGGTTCTTCGCTTCATTTATTTGTGACAAGTTCAGGTGGCCAGGATGTGTTGGAAGATGTTCATGTAATTCAGATGTGCATTGTGATCCTTCAATGCTGGTTTCTGATAATGGTGTCCAGCCATGCCAATACCATAGCGTTATTGCAGAGTATTCTGTAAACAACACAGCAGTTGAAGCTTCCTTGGTATAAATCTCTGTACAAGTAGCATTTTGTGATGTTATTTTAATTCAATGATTCCAGCTGACTTTTGGCATTTTTTCCAGGCCACAGCTGCCAAATCATTGGAAGTTAGAAGGATACTTGCAATGGGCCTTCCATTCACATCCAATCATGGAGGACAGATTCTTTTTGGACCCAAAGATGGGTATTTATACTTCATGATGGGAGATGGGGGTGGACCACGTAATGCTGGGGATCCTTATAACTTCTCCCAAAACAAGAAATCATTGCTTGGGAAGATCATGCGACTGGATGTTGATAATATACCAAGTGAGTGTCTGCACAGAATTGTTTTGATTACCAGTTATTTGTTGATTTGTGTGAACGGTTGCTATATTGCAGTTTCTCTTCTCTTCCCCAACCCTTTGGCCAAGCAATGAGTTAAGAGGCCTTGTTGCACAACTCATAGTTACATTTTTGCAGGTGCTAAAGAAATTAATAACCTCGGCCTATGGGGAAACTACTCCACACCGAAAGACAATCCATTTAGTGAAGATGGTGAATTGCTACCAGAAATATGGGCTTTAGGCTTCAGAAATCCTTGGCGCTGCAGCTTTGATTCAAAAAGGCCATCCTACTTCATATGCGCAGACGTTGGTCAGGTTTGTGATATCTTTTGCTTCCAACAATCTTACCAATTAGTTAGTTCAAATTTGCAACGCGTTTAATTTATTTTTGGCCTGCAGGACGTATATGAAGAGGTGGATATCATAACAAAGGGGGGAAACTATGGCTGGCGTGTGTATGAAGGCCCCTATCTTTATGATCCTCCATCATCACCTGGTGGAAATACAACTCTAAACTCAGTAAACCTAATTACTCCAGTTATGGGTTATAACCACTCTGAAGTATACAAGAATGAAGGGTCAGCTTCAATTACTGGGGGTTACTTCTATCGCTCAAAAACTGATCCATGCATGTATGGAAGGTACGGAAGCGACACACACTTTGCTCAAACATTCTACAGACCCTTAAAAGCAATCATGTCCTTAAGCAGACATTCAAAAATCAATATGCTTTGTTCTGTACGTTCAGGTACCTGTATGCAGATTTGTATGCTGGTGCTGTGTGGGCAGGAACTGAAACCCCTGAAGGTAGTGGTAACTTTACCACAAGCAAAATTCCCTTCAGTTGTGCAAAGGACACTCCCATCCAGTGCATATCTATACCAGGAAGTGATTTTCCATCTCTGGGTTACATTTTGTCATTTGGGGAGGACAACCGCAAGGATATTTTTGTGCTAGCCAGCAGTGGCGTTTACAGAGTAGTTCGACCAAGTCGCTGCTATTACACCTGCTCGAAGGAAAATGTCACCAATGTTGCAAGTCCAAGTCCTGCCACACCACCTACTTCGAGTGCAGGTCAGTTGCAATGCCGATGTAGCTGTATTCTGGTCCTAATCTCCTCGTTGTTGCTGCTTTGGTTTGGCGTTATCTAACATATCACAGCAGTCTTTTTGTTGTGCTGCAGACTTTTCTTAATTCTGTTTCTTTAATAGCAGTATCTTTAATCCCTGACCAATGGAAATAGGTTTTGACTGCAATCCATTGAGAGCTGCAGCTGCTTTACGATTATTTCATTGATCTTAACAAGGAGAATTTTGAAAAGCTGCTTTAGACTCCATTTATTTTATGAAAATCCTTTTTAGTTAAATATTTTTCCTATTTTTTAATGTTTGGTTACTCATAAAAATTGGTTATAATTTTTTTTTGTAATTAAAAAGAAAATTTTAAATTATTATTAAGAAAAACTACTTCTATCTTTAAAAAAAATCATTTTTTAGAATTTCAATAATATTTTAATACCAAACATAGTATTAAACTTTTTATATATCAATGTACTAAGCAACCAATTATCTTATGGGAAATTGCACAAGTGGGTTTGTGAAAAGTTGCTTTTGTGATAATTTAAGAGGCTTCATGCATCGAAACAGTTTCTTCAGAATGTTGTGATTGAAGTTTAGGAAGTGATTACTCAAAATTTTGCTTCAGATGCATACCATTTATCAAATGGTTTTTCAAAATTTTATTTTAATGAAATTCAAATTTTATCTTTTCTTTTTCACCGTTTAAACTTTATCTAATTTTAATAAAAGCAAGAATTGCTCATCTATTATTATCAAAAATTTCTCGAGAGAAAATGGAGTAAATTCTTAGAAATTGTTGGACCCCATGCTCCCTATTTATTCAGAATAAATTTCTAATACCTATGTATTTAAAAAAAGTTGAGAGCTTACTGCGTCATGTACATGTTACCTTTTCTTTTTTAAAAAAAGAAAATTTTGTAATATCTCTTGTTGGGTTGGATAATGTCCTCTTAGCTTTAATGTTAAAAATGTGGTTTCAATTGCAGAGGTTAGGTACTTTGTCCATTTTTTTCATATCCCTTTTAATTATGTTTAATTCATTTCATTTGTTCAACGATTAAATAAATATTTTATTTTATAAAATATATGTAATTAAGAATTTTAATAAATCTTTCTTATTATCTGAAATAACATATTGAAAGTAAAATAAATGTGTTTAAATAAAAAAATATTCAAATAATGCACCTATATATCGATGTCTACATTATAATTATCGATTCAATTCTAGTATTAGTTTGTGTTTTTTATCATTATAAACCATTAAATTGAATTATATTATCACATAGAAAAATCATTTTTTACTCACTGATGTTACTGTGGTTGCTGTAAATAATATAGGGTCAATAATATAAGAGAGGCTTATACTTCACTGACAAAAATCGAATCAACATCGGTTTTTATTAAGTCCGAAATGGATTCTGCAGTTTTTGTATTAGACTTTAAAATTAGTGCTATACTGGCAAATATAAGTTTCAATACTTTAGTTTTGTTTTAATTGCGGGTAAAACAAAAACTACTGTTTTCAAAAAAACAATCAGGAAAATTATGCCATTATTGCAAGCATAAACTTTTTTTATTAAAATTACAGTGAACCCATCGTGATAACTGCTAATGACACACGATTAAGAATTAAAATTCCACAAGCAAAAAGGATAGCAAACTAGCATTATCCGTCAACTCCAATAACACCAAATTCCTAGAAGAAAATTAGCAAAAAGCATAGCGAAATCAACCCTAATTCCTTCAATAGAAGAAGAAATTTGTAAAATTGATAAAAACCCAATAACCCCCGGTGGTTAATGGTATAAAAAATCCAAGTCCTACACAAAATCTCAGACATTCTCCCTCCTCTTCTCCTCTCCTCTCCTCTCCCTTCCCTTGCCAATCTTTCTTTCTCTTCCCTTCCCCTTCAATTTCTCCTGCTTTCCTTTCCACCAAACAGAGCACTACATATACAATTTATATGTGAATACAAGTAATGGATTGGACTTTTGGTCCTCAATCTTCTTCTCTTATCACTTTAATTATCATTCTCATTCTCAATCCAAAATTATTTCTTTCCTTTGATTCCTTTCTCCAATGCAAACCCTTGATCCTCTACATGTAAATTCCACATTAGCTTCCCTAAACCCTATCGATCTCTGCAACAATGTCCAGCGAACGACCTTCTTCATCTCCGATCCCCCTAAACGAAGCCCCTGACTCCGCCACTGATTCGAACCACGCCTCTGCCCCTCTTGACGAGGAGCCCCCTCCACCTGTGCAGGCTCCAGCGCCTCCTATCAACAGGAGCAATCGACCGTCCCGTGCTTGTACTATCCGTGCCGCCGAGAGGCTTCAGGCTGCCCAGCAGCAGGCTGCGCTAGACCGGAAGCAGAAACCGAAGAAGGAGCAGCAGCAGCAACAGGGATGCGATGAGTCGCCGCAGCAGAAGGAGCAATGCAGCGCCAGCAGTAAGATCATTACGCCGCTGGTTGGGCCGCCCGAGCCAGCTCAGTTGCCGAGGTGGACCCTACGCTCCATGTGGGAATTAGCTTCCGTACTTAATTTCTTGCATGTGAGCTTTTCTAATGCTTCTTGAAGTTGTGAACTTTGTTGGTTTTGGTCACCTGCATTTTTTGGTGTCTTTTAGTGGCTCATATTTTGTCATGTGTTTTTCACGCCGCAGGTATTTAGGCCTCTATTGAATATACAGGTTGAGTTCTCAGCTGAGGAGTTTGAGACAGCTTTGATTACACCAAACGATACTCTGAGTGATATTCATATACCCTTAATGAAGGTCGGTGCTTTTTTTTTTTTAAGTTGATTTTTCCTTTATTGAACTTCTTGCACCTGGTTTTGCAAGTTGTTCAGTTCACATTTTGGTTATGTGCGCGCTTGTGAGAAGCTCAATTTTAGCCATGCCTCGGAGGTGTTACTTCTTATTTGATTTAACTGTGCCCAAAGTGTTTTACTTTGGGTGCTAAGGAAGTGAACTGATGGATTTTAATTCCCAAGTGAGAACTTGGGATTATGGTTTTATGAGTGGAGAACTGGCAGATGTCAAAATGATGATATCTTGCAAAGTGCTTAGGGGATGCCAGTATGGACATGCCCTGTTTTTATCTCCTAGTGTTGCCAAGTTTATCGAGACTTTACGGGAATGGTGCTGCTATAGTGCTATTATTGATTCCATTTAGGTAACCTTCATGTCACATACTGCTGCTTGGCTAGCAGCATTGAACGTAATGAAGGAAAAAAGATGCTGAGAGGAGGATTATTGTGGGAAATTAAATACTCAAAATAATTAAATTCTTTTTACATTGTCAAATTAGGTACGAAATGCTGATGTGCTTTGTTTTTTAATTATGAAATTTAGGGCTTGGTCGGGATCGTACTATTTGAAATATTTAGGCAGTTTCATGTTGCTGATAGCAAAGAGAGAGAGAGGGAGAGAGATAAAGAAATTGGACTCTGGAGGGTGTAGGTTGCTACGGCACTGTTTTGAATCTGCAGATATTTGATACCAGGGCCTTATGATATGATATGCTTTTGTGAAATAGTCAGTTTTGTTGAGTCAAAAGTGATAAGTTTTTTTATCTGAAATAGGTGTGAGGATTCTGCAGCCAATTTTGTTGGTCCACTCCCAGGCAGTCACAAATTGTGAGACGAAGGTGGTTGCATGATGTGCTGAAGAAATGGTTATTCTTTGAGCACATCATGGGTTATCATAGTTTTGATTTTGAAGTGATAGTATGGGTTTTGCATAAAATATGGCTTAATTTATAGTATATAGAAGTGAAATGAGTGTGATAATTTTTTTTTTTTTGGAAGAGAAGTGGAACTAGTAACTTGTGATTGTTACAGAAGGAACTTCATATTGAAGTGGTGGAGTTCCCAACCTTCATCGAGCTGAAACTGTAGTTTGAGTGGAACCTTGATCGTGTACCCATTAGCAGCTAATGAATTAAAGTGTGTTTTTGTATAGTAATTTAGTGCAACATGCATGTTCATTGATTTTCTGCTTGATAGTAATACATGATTAGTAGGAATACTGCATGCTACTGCAACTACCGTACTTATTTCTTTTCATCTATCCATTTTACAGGCAATCCCTCCTATAACCCGAATGGCCCTTACACGGGATACTTGGATTACTGTTTTGTGTAGAAAATTAAGAGACTGGTGGCACTGGGTAACTCAATCATTGTACTTATTTTAACAGATATTTAAAAATATTGGCACTGACCCTTTTTAAGGCTTCTCCCTGCTAAGATGAGTTTGGTGTCTTGTGCAGGTTGCAGATGGGGAACTTCCCATAGTTGCTTCACATGGGTGAGCAGTTTGCAATTTAGTATACTTGTAGGATCTATTTGGCATTTTTGTTGTAGCTGTTGTTGAGAGGAGCAACTCCTTAAATACATTAGTTAAGAGGGTGTTAAAATTAGTTGGTTAAAACTGATACAGCTGATTTGAAGCTTTTCTAACTAAATTATGTTAAATTATCTTAAAAATAAATTTTAATGACCTCTAATTAACATACTTAGGATGAGATTTTTCTCAGTTAATAATTCCAAATAAACTTCTCATAGTTAATCTTATATGTTCCTAATATTTGCTACTTAATTTTTTTTAGGGTTGAGATTGAAGTGTATAAAACTCTTGATCCTGGGACCCGAGTGGCGATCTTGAAAGCACTATGTGACATTCGAGTTGAGGTATTATTATTGGATGTTCTATGATTCTTGATTTGAAATGATTGCTTACTGCCTGCAATTATATTTTTAATTTCTTTTTACACTCAATTGCATATTAAACCTTATTAAAGCTTAAATGGGCATTATATACTGATTCATAGACCAAGTGGAGCACTTTTCGTAATGGGGTTGGATATGTTTAGAAGGAGAAGTTAAGTGAATATAAGCCTTGGTCCAAGTTAGTTGTGCAGGTAAATACATCTTGTTCTAAGGTTTGTTTGTGTCCAAGGTGTTTTTCTTTAGCAGTTAATCTTGTGGTTTTCTATTAGCACAGATTCTAAGTGTATGGCTTCTCGTTCCTTGAACTTGAGTCAAATAGGTCTTGACTGGTGTGCTGTGTTTATTTTTCATTCTTTCACTCAATTTGTGCCACTGATAATTGTAAAGAACTTTGCCATCTAATGTTCTCATAAATAATTTCTATTTTTTGGGGAGTCATCTAGCCTTATAGTCTTAGAATTTTTCACTTTATGAGTTATCCTATAGAATCAGTTAATGAATATACTGGTATGTTTATGCTTGCAGACATGAACATTGTAGATGCAGCTGGCTGTTTATTTTTTGTGCAACATCTTCAATTTTTCCTTGATTGCTATGGCATTCGGCCGCCATTTTTGGCTTCTAGCAATCATTTCCTAAATTTATTCTTTATTTTGACTAATTCAAATTCCCTAGTTATAGACTTTTAGCAACTTCGCATCTTAGGTGTTTCTATAATTTCAATTAAGATTGAATCCTTTCTCTAGTTTATAGTAATGTTTCTTCTGTATGGTTTTGATTTAACTTACATCAAATACGTGAATACTAGTCATTCAATAATTTGACAAATAACCTATATGCATTATCTAATTCTGAGTCTACATAAGAACTTCGTCAGCAACTTTATTTCCCCTTTTTTATTGTTATATTAGCAAAGGAATTGAATCTTTGTGATATATGCAGCAAGAAGATATTCGAAATTATATTGACAACTCTGTTAAACATGGTATTCAACTTTCTGTATTTCGTAAAGAACGCGTTGGGGGTGATTCACAAGGAATTAATTACTGGTATGCAGATTCTCTTAAAACATTCAATTTAGAGTACTCTTGGTTTTTAATGATGTAAAAAGATCAACGAATCTGTTTCTGTGCAAAACATAATGTCTTTGTTTGGAATAAAGTTTTTGTATGAAGTTATATAATCTATGATTTTTGTTTTTGGTGCAGGTATGAAGATGATCCAATAATTGGTCATCGGTTATACCGGGAAATTAGAAAATTTGAGGTGAAGAAGGCAAAGGCCAAAGGTTCCCAGGTCCTTCCCAATGCAACGTATCAGTGGGAAACAGTTGCAACTAATTTTGATGAATTCCAAGATGTTTCCGTATGTTACTTAAATGGCCTTTCTTTGTGCACCTGTCTTTTCTAAATTTCATTGTATTTTCTATTTTTACATTTCTTTTATATATTTAGATAATCAAAACTAGTTACGGGTTTTGAAGTCAACAGTTTTTTTTTTCATTTTTTTTTTTGCCATAAAAGGTCTCGTTTCATATTTTTGTTATTTTATATTGTAGAACAAATGTGTATGCATGATAACTTGAAGTGTGCTCCAAGTATATCCATCATTTCATTTGAAAGAGAGCATGTTGTTGTTGCAAATATGATGATGTGTCTAAATGTATCAAGTAAAATTATGATTATGCATTAATATTTGTAGGTGCATTGCCATCTGTCCATGTATGGCCCTATCATTTGCTGCACCTTTAATATTATAAACTAGTCTGATGAAAGGGGACAAATGAAATGCTGGATTTAAGAACGTTAGATAGAGACTTATGGGAGGCTTAGGAAAGTTATGCCAAGTGTGTGTTTTCCTGGAAGAATTAGTTCATATGTGGAAGACAAATCATAAATAAACTTCCTTGAATGTGCAGTCGACCAGTCAACTGAGCATTCTCCTAGCATGTTCCTTTAACCTTTGATAAATCAACAAGTATATTTGCGTATCAAATTTTCAGGAGGAAATAATGTGAGATTGAAAAGGTTTAACATAAATGCAGCACACTTGCATGTGCGCTCATATAGTGAGAATAGACATCCATGATATTCAAAACCGAATGCAGCATGTTAATGTCAGGTCCTGTGGCTGCATGCTGAATTTGTAGACTCAAATTAAGATGTTTTGAAAGATTTTATGAATATATGTCTGGTTGAGTTATCATTCTTACCCTATGTGATGTTTGAACTTCTAGGATCTAGAATTGTTTGGGTTTATCTTTTGTGGTGGAATTGCTATCTTTAGACGAGATTTTCCTTTTTCTGGTTTCTTTGTTATAATTTCTAGTTGTACTGAACAATTTTTTGGTTTTCTTTGAGTGCTAGCCTTTTCTTCCACGATATGCACAGTTGTTGTTGCCACAAGTTCTTAATACATGTAGACATATATACCATATGCACAGGAATTGTAGATCATTTTTTAATTCTTATTATGAATAAAAAATTTAGGGAAAATTACCTTGATGTACCTAGGGTCTACTATAACTAATTAGTTTTCCCTATATTTTGACGATTACATTAAATGTCCTTTTCATTGTCTATTAAAGAGTTCTTCCATTCATTTTAAAGCCTTTAATGTTTGTCATCCTTAGAAAAGCTGGTCTAGTGAGGGATCAATTTTTTTTTATTCCTACCTTACCCTTGACCCTTTGTCTCCCTCTCTCCATGTCCCTCTTTGTCCCAAGTGCGATGCACCTTCTTGATTCAGATGGATGGTGAGGATGGAGATTATATCATTCTCAATTGCGTAGTCTGAGATGGTTTTCATTTAGATATTTGTGATGTATAGGAGCTATGCAGTCCCCATGGAACTCAACATACTGGCCTTGTGCTCCTAATTCACCATAAAATTGGAAGTCAACATCTGGTCTGACAGTTGCGGGGGAAATAATACATAAAATTGGAGAATAGAGAAGAATTTGTTAAGCTTGTTTGGCCTAAAGTCGTCTTCACATGTATGGGTGAATAGGGGGTGGATATTAAGCAATGGAGGGCTACTTGCTTATAGTATGCATCTGGCCTTATTATAATGTCCATACTTCTACAGTGAATGAACCACCAAATTGCCTATTAAAACTCCATAAAATATGCTTTATGAGCTGGTGCTAGTTCCACAATTGTAGATTGTGAAATAAGCATATCCATGAGACTTGTTCCATCAAAGATATCAATATCATGCTTGTTAGGTGAGAGTGAAAAGACAGGCAGGCATGCATTATTTACCTCTACTGTCTTTTAATAATGAGCCTTAAAAGGTTAGTGGGCAGAGGAAGAGAATGACATGTTTGTTGGTTGGTGAGAAGGGAAGCTCTGGTAGTGATGAAGAAAAGTTGAGAATATCAAATGGAGAGAGTCAGAGAGGAAGAGGAACAACAGTGAAGTGGAATGTACAGAAGGCAAAAATTGTGTGGAATTAAGGGTTATTCTTAAACTCATCATTAGGGTAGTTTAGTCTTTGGCATTTTGACTAATGGCAAATGCCCAAGAAAATAGACAGATGTCCTTTTCACTTGGTGAAATTAAATTATAGGGGCTTTTTTATGTTGTTGTCTACAAACTAATTAATTGTAGCAAACTATGGGGACATCAGGGTAAGTCTCCCAAAATTTTAATTGTTTTAGCTGTTATATGATAAAACTTTTGGTAGTTGTTGACTTCAACTTTGTTACGATTTTAAAGCCTTTTCCTTGTGGGAGATTTTATCTCTCTTTTTAGCATTTTATTTCATAATTTATACAGTGATTTTTTTAATAAAAAAAGTATTACACTGGCAATTGCTTCTGTAATTCTGCTTGTATCATTTTGCTGATTAATTATGCCTTTACGTAATTGTTTTTTTTGGACATTATCTTTTGCCTAGGGTTGGCAATCGCAGTTGGATCAATTTCAAAATTGTTGCTGCTGGCATGATTTTTAAATATTCTTCAACTGGTGCTTTTTTTTAAAAAAACATCAGCTGTTGCTGTTTATCTAGTTTCTCATTTGTCCTTGTCCATCTGTTGTTGCAGGAGAAGCTTTTCACAAGTAAAAATAGAACAGAAGCCTCATTAGGGAAGAAGCTAAAGAATGACATGCTTCCTGAGATTGAGAAGGTTCATAAGGTATGAACTATGAAGACTACATTTTGACTGGATTTTCTTGATTGGATGTTAACAAAGAAAGGGAAAGGTGCTCCTTTCTTGATTCAGGAAGCCTGGTGTCATGACTCATGATTTTATGTTAACTAAAAAATATTTGCATTTTGACTCATGTTTTATTTCTTAATTGCATATGGTGACATATTTTGCTTTCCTGTTGTGAAAACATCCTTTTTGCTTTTTCTGTGAACACTCAGAGGAAAGAAAGGTTGCTGAAAAAGCAACATAGACAGGCTCTACTTCTTGATAACTTCTTGAGTGTGGATGGACTCTCACCAGGACGCTCGCTTCGTGACAGAAAACCTGTTACTTATACTTTTGGTAAGATGACAAACATCATTCAACACAGAAGCAAGAATTAGGCTTCATTTTTAGTCAGTTCTCAACTGTAGTTTACTGATGATTATTCTCATATGTCGATGGATACATGACATGAATCTGAACATGGATGCCATATGTTTTTACAGATGATTATGACCGATCAATCAGTGAGGCTATTAAAATAACCAAGTATGAACTTTATTATGTATTCCTCATATTGCTTTTCATTTACTCCTTTTTCCCCTTACCAACTTGCATTATTAACTTTATTAAAATCCTTAGCATTTTTTATTTTCTTATAGGCGGAAACCACCATCACCAGAGCCTATTTGCAGAAGAGAAGGTATTATCAAACCCGAAGCTGCAACAAATGGTAAATGGGTTGGTTCTTCACATGCCTCTGAACATGGCACTTTCAGTTTGACAATCCCTGGTTCACCTGGTTTTGACGATATTGATGAAGAGCATAAACCTGAATTATTGGATCGGAGGTAAGATAATTTCACAGCTTCTTGCATTGTGTTGAAATTGCACATGAGCTTTACTATTGCATAATTGCTTGCAGCAATAGGCGAAGGCAGAGGCCTCAACGGTATTCCACGAAAGAGTTTGTTGAAGCAGTTTCAGATAACGAAGCAGACTTTGACAGTGATGATGACATAGTTGGAGAAGCTGTTTATGATGAGGAGTACTTGAAGAAACGTAAACAGAGGAAGCTGTCAAGCAGCTCTGAAGGGGATGAAGAGTATAGGTGGGATGAAGAAAATGGTGAAGAAGAGGAAGAAGAGGAAGAAGAAGAGGATTCATTAAGCATCAGTGAGGATAGTGATGAGCCCCAAAAATTTAAGAAACTACCTGGCCGAACAAGGAGGGGAACTAAATTAAGGTCTGTCGATGAGCTTCAATCAGGTTTGAGACGCAGTAAAAGGGCTACCCGAAACCGGATTAATTACCGGCAATACGAGCTGTCAGAATCAGAGACAGAGTCTATGAAACCTGGAAAATCAAATGCATCAGACGAACACTCAGATGCTAGTGAGCAAGAGTATTCGACTGGAAGTCAAGATTCTAATGACAATGAGGATGAAGAACAAGATATGAAAGTCGATCAGCCTGTTGAAGATTACACCGAGACAGCAGAGAAACAGCAAAATCAGCCACCAGATAGATCAAATAGCCCTGGCCAAGACGAACTTGAGGGTGTAAGGAAACGGCGTTTCCTTGATCTAAACGAACTTGCTCCAGGCTCTGGTTTTGAAGATGGTCCAAACACGATAATGAAAGATGACAATAGAGACAATTTTTAAGTTCCCCTCTGGTGGAAAACAAGGTTTGTCGTTTTCTGTTGGGGACGCTTAATGTATGATAGTAAAAATACATATAAATTTTGTGATAAGCCTGTGGAGGAAATTATGGTCAGAGTTCTTCCAAGGGGAAGTTAAGGAACAGCCCGATGCAATTCATTTGGGATTTGCTGCAGGGAGCGACTTGATGCTGAGAGTTATGTAGATTAGGTAGTCATTTTTTAGCATGTCTACATTCATAGAAAACCAACTAGGGTTGAATGAGAATTCGTTTGGAGTTCGTTCCTTATCCAATTAATGTACAATAACATTAACTGATATTGTAACTGAAAAATTTGGGTGTTAGATGTTCAAGCCCTTTAGTTTAATCCACCATGATTACGAAAACAATGTGCCCATTGATCATTTGGCTTTGTGTATGGATAAAACGATTGGATCTGAATTCATTTTATGCAATGGTCTATCCTCCCTCGAATGGTAACTATGTTTCGCTTATTAGGACGGCATTCTTCCTGCACAGCAATTGTCCCCCTTCAGGGTTTGTAATGCTTATGGTGCGTGCTCTGCACCTGTTATGCTGAAGATGTGTGGACGAAACTGATTGAGCTGTTTGTAGTTTTGTAATTTTCTATTGCGATGAAAATTCTCGAGTGGTGTCAGTTTCTGACTTCTAGATAAGACTTTTCACAACAGTTATTTGTAACTTGTGCATAATAATAACAATTACTTCAAGCTCGTACCCGAAATTGTAGATGGGCAATGTATTTAATACAAGAATTTAATGATGGTGCCGGTTATAATATTTTTTCGGCTTCTCTATTTTCCCGTGGCCAAGCAACACCTCTGTTGACAGGGTTCTCTGATCTCTCATCAGCTGCTGCTTGTTCTTCTAATTTGCTTCTGTTCCTTATTCTTTCTCTGTTTTAAAAGCTTCTGCTTCTTTTACTTCCTCAAGGGCTTGAATCAAGTTTGAAAGACATTTCTCTGCATTATCAAGTGGGGACTTGGGCATAAGGTTTTCTGCAACATCAGCAGGTGTGATCCTGGTCTCCTTCATTAGCCCTTCAATTGTGTCGAACATAGGGTGTGCTTTGAGTTTCAAGTAGTTCATTGCAAGCACCTTGAATGCCTCAAAACTGCAATAAGAAAGTTCTATGTGCTTGTCCATTCTACCCCTTCTTATTAGAGCAGGATCAAGCTTCTCCACATAATTGGTGGTGAACACAATTAGCCTCTCACCTCCACAAGCTGACCATAACCCATCAATGAAATTCAACAACCCTGAAAGCGTCACCTTGCTGTTTGCCTCTTCTTTAAGGTCTTTACGAGGAATTTCCTTCTCTGATTTCTCCTTCTCATCATCTAAAGATTTCTCCACTTTCTTCTTCCTCTGACCAGTAAGATCAAGCGAGCAGTCGATGTCCTCAATCACTATGATCGATTTACTGGTAGTTTCTATCAAAAGCTTCCTTAATTCTGTATTGTCCTTCACTGCTGTGAGCTCCAAATCATAAACATCATAGTTCAGTAAGTTGGCCATTGCAGCAATCATAGTAGACTTGCCAGTCCCTGGAGGACCATAAAGAAGATACCCTCTTTTCCATGCTTTTCCGATTCTGGCATAGAAATCCTTGCTCTTGCTAAAAGTGAGAAGATCTTCAATAATCTCCTGCTTCTTCTCAGGCTCCAAGGCCATTGTCTCAAACGTAGCAGGATGCTCAAAAACTATATGGCTCCACATAGTCTGCTTGTAGCTTGGCCACTTGTAACCAGGACTATTAGTGTAAAGCTTCCTCTGCCTATTTCTCATTCTAATCTCCTTCCCTTCCCTCATTACGTACTGCAAGTAAACCTCAGTGATCATCTCCCTATGGTTCTTGTGAAAGGCGAGCTTATAATACCTTCTTTCTTGTTGAGGATACATGGATTGGCTGGGTGACACCAGCTTGCTGGAAACCCACCACACTTTAACCCCTCGAAATTCATCAGTGACCCTCTCGTGCTCATCCATGCTAAGTACTAAGTTACTGCAGTCTTTACCCATCTCAGCCTTGAGCCTTTTAGCATACTTGGTTGAGTTGACACTAAGGTAAGCCTCAACAGCAGCATAGGCTTCACTTCTCTTGAGGCGACCTCCTGTGTACTCATGAATTGATATCTTAATGTAAGGGTAGAAGAAGCTCATGATTCTTTGGCTATATTTTTCCAAGTAACGGCGAACCTCATATGGACAGAATTGGCGAAAAATAGCCCAAAGAAACATGAAACTGGCTATGGTTGAGCCCATTGTTGCCCACATCTCAGTCATTGTTTGAGGTGAAACTGTCAGCATGGTTTTTCTTTTTGGCTCTTGCTCTGTCTTCCGGGTTTCTCCCTCTTCTCTTTCTAGGCCTAATGCAACAATGGTTCTTGTGTTTATTGTTTTTCTATAGGCTAATGCATGGATCTTGATGGGTATTGCATAAGCTCATATAAATAAATAAAAGTAAAGGAGAAAAAGTAGGTAAAGTATAAGAAAAGGAAAAAAAAAAAAAGTATTTGCCAAAAACAAATGTATAAAAGAAATGTTTCTCTGGGCACATATACACTGAAATGGGGATACTTTCGTTGTCATTTTCTGATAATTTAGTGGGATATGTTTGGATGTTGTCCTAAAAAGCCACAAATACAGGCGAGCAAGAAGAGTAGCCAAGAGTGACTAAGCCCTGCCTGTCACAGAGTCATTATTGGCCCTTGAGTGCGTGCTGTGTAGTGTAGCTACCCGATTGCTAGTCAATAACAGTAGTAAACTTTCTCTTCTAAGAGTGCTCTAGACTATTTCTTTTTAAATTTTTGAAAATAAATGGCACGTTATTGGACAGTGGTTTTTAAGATATCGGTGGTGGTGACGTTGATTTTCAGTGAAAATAGACAAAATTTGTGGGCTCCTTAATACCCAATTACTCTCTATGATTCTCTTGTCAGTATTGAGGAAATCCATTCAATCACTTGCGCACGAGTTTATCCACTGTACATTGATACATTTTTTTTTAATGGCTTATCTGCAACTTATGGGTCGTTCCTTAATTCTATTAGGAAATTCTAACTATAACCATTTTATACATTTTAGCTCTTTTTTTTTTTCCTTCTCAAAAAAAAAAAAATCCTCTTTTAAAAAAATTGATACTAAAATTATCTTTCTTTTTTTCATATTTTTGATGATGACAAAATTAGTAAGAACTATTGATCACAATGCTGGTGGAACAAAAGAGATGGATACAATATGACTCAATATTTTAAAATACTTAAATTCACCCAAATGGCTATTTCACTGAACCTGTGATTGTCGCCAATGAACTTTTGAAAACATGCTTCTACTAATATATATGATCAATTATCTTAAACAATCATATCAATTTTTAGTAATTTAGTGGAATAACTTTCAGTGATTCTTTTTTTAAAAAATAAGCACATAATTGTTTGTCAAAATTAAAATTATCTGATATAATAAACAAATAAATCTTAGAAATACAAATATTTTCTTATTATTTACTTTTAATATAAGCATTTTTTTTAATTGGAAAGCCAACAGATATAGAAATAATTTTCAAATTAAAGATACAAATTTTTTTACCATCTTATTGAATGAGAGATGGGATTTATACATCCTTAAAAAATAAAGGAGATGACTAAATTATACTTACTGTCTGAATCCTAGAACTATGAAATGAATATATCAGCAAAATAAATAAAAACAGACAAGTTTTGCAATGCAGAAGTGAAGTCTCAATCAGCAATAATTTATAATGCAAACCAAATAATTGACTTTAAAAGTTGATTGAATGATAGGTATATATTATTTATATGGTCAGAGAATGATTTTTCTTTTTATTTTTTATTTTTTCTTTAAAAAAGAATCTATGTGAAGATTAATAAGGTCTTCTCGTTTTTCATAAAAGATTTCATATTTAATAGCAACAACTCATTCTTGGGATTACTTTCAATAATCAATATTGACCTTTCGCCCCTAATAAAGGCTACAACAAAAATAGATCTATGACTTACACCGTCATTTCACCAATTTCATAAAAAAAAATTACTTGAGGAAATGAATGCGTTATATCCATCAAACCAATAATGAATTGACATGTTTTATATTAATTATGCAATTTCTATAAATTATTTACAATATTTGGTGAATTGTACTAATTATGCAAGGTTAGAGGAGAGAGAGAGAGAGAGAGAGAGAGAGAGAGAGAGATTACCTGCAACAGAAGCGCGCTGGCGACAGCAGTTGAGAGAATAAAACAGGTGGTGGTGTGGGTAATCAGTCATGGCATCCACAGATAGCTTCCACACAGCAGTGCGAGGGTTCCACAGCTGGTGGCGTAGGGGTGCACAAGGGTCACCATCAAACAATGGCGTGGCCACTGCATACATGGCAAGGACTAGTTGATCTGACTTGGTCACTTTCATCTGTTAAAAGAGGACAAATGGTCCAGTCATCTCATTCACGTGGCGTAGAACTAATGGCATTTGAGCTTTGGCAGATGAAAGTACTTACCCTATAGTCCCCTACTTTGGAAGGTTGTTTGTCACTTTCCAGCATCATTCTTTGTCCATGCACACTTTTTCAATTTTTGTTCTTTTCTTCCTGAGATTATCCATTTCTACAATGAAACCCATCATTGAAAATCTCTCATCTACTTTGACACCAAATCCCAAAAGTCTAGTAGCTGTCTGGATGCATAGCATTTCATTAAAACTTATATTATTAGTGAATTATTATCGGTAAACCATCCTAACCTAATTGAATTGTCTAGATTCATTATCAAAGATAGATATTAGAGACTACTCCATTTATCTTGAAAATGTTTAGTACCAATAGAACTTGGAGCGATAAATAATTGAAGAATTCATAAATTTAAATATATTCTGAAAAAAACATGATAGAAGATGAGAATGAGGTTTACCTGTTTCTGTGATGATCCAACTAGGAAGTGAATTGAATTCCTGGCTGGCTTCCCATAGAAAAGACAAACGAGATGCAGGTAGTGGATCATGTAAAGCCACTTTTCGTTTTATTATAAAATTCTTTGATTTTGTGCCATAACCATTTGTCTTTTATAGATTGACAACAGGCCATGCTTGCCTTTAGTAGATAGTTTTTTTATGCAAAAAGGGCCACCTCCTACAGAAACAAGCTGTTGCTTCTCAATTCTCAACTTTATAAATAATAATAAACATAGATGCTGCTAAACATGATAGATTAGATATGTGGATAATATACTTGCAATTTAATAATAAGTAAAAGAATACTAAACCAGCAGGTGTTCACCACCAACTTGTTGAGTCCTTCCATGAT
The DNA here is from genome assembly GCF_001659605.2 of Manihot esculenta. NCBI lineage: Eukaryota > Viridiplantae > Streptophyta > Magnoliopsida > Malpighiales > Euphorbiaceae > Manihot > Manihot esculenta. The sequence goes on from NC_035166.2 coordinate 23,217,123, forward strand.
GGGAAATCATGCTTTGATCAGACAGGAGAAAACCACCATGGCCCCCTAGGAAAACACTACCTGAACAGAAGCACATTTAAACTTAAGGTAATGATTATACCATATAATGTTACCTATGATCAACCAATTCGTATTAAATTATGAGGAAGATTAAAAGAAATGCAGACGACATGACATTGAAGATACCCTAGCTTGGCGAGGCGTGAGCCTCCTAATCAAAAGCAAAGGCATCAATCATCTTATGAGCAAAGCAACAAAAGGAAATTCTAATGTCAAATAAATTTAGTATTAAATATTAATGGTTGCTGAAAGTTCAAATTAGATTACAAAATGTAAGAAAGAAAGAAAAAATGCCTATTCTGTATACATGAAGAGATTATTTATATAAAATAATTTCATCAAGATTCTATGTCCTCTGTGAAACAACATCAAAAAGACTCAATCCACCAACAGGTATAATCATCAGTCTCCTTGTGAGTATATCTATGGATGTAAAGATTCTTGATATCTTCTTCCTTGGCATACCAGCTTTCTACGATCTGTGAAAACCAGGATAAAGATCCTTACAGGAATTCTTGATGGTGCCTTCATCAGCGACTGCACACAAAATACCCGCAACCATAAAAGCATTATTATTTTCCAGAAAAAACAAGATGGATATCAGGATCAGTATCTTCTGACCTTTGAGAGCTAACTCATTGTGTTGCCACAAATGTTGGCCTCCTCCTGCAGGATAATAGACTATTATTTTTTTCAAAGCCCAAACCAAATATCCAATGTGACCATTTGATGCATTCAAGAAGATTCAACTTAAAAGTTATTTTTGTTTAATTTTTAATTGTAAATTAAATCTTAATTTAGATTTTTTAGTATCTCCTATTTTACTTAATTTAAGAAGTTTGAGTTGGTTTGAGATTCAATTACCCCTTGCACCCTCCCTCTTAAATAACACTTAAAAAAGAATCGGAAAATTCTTCCTGTATCCAGGTGTATATATCCGTCCAATATAATCTTGACACATAATTTAAAATTAAAAGAAATCTTATCCAAAATATGGTGGGACCCATATTTTAATTTTAAATTCTAACTTTTCATTGGTTAGGTGTACAAATTAGCTTGTACAACTGGATACGTGTTAGAATTTTCCAAGAGAATCAATCACAAAATTCAATAATATTTCTAAAAGTAAATGAAAACCAATTGACTTCAGCAACAAACCAATTTCGCACTTCATTCAAGAAAAGCAACATTAATGTAGTGCTTTTGTATATCATGATCAAATAAATGGAAAGATTCATTCAGACAATGTAGAGATATGCCAATGACAAAAGCTATTGCACTCGTACTATAACTATAAGAGGGAAAATGAAAGAGAACCATAAAATCTAATGGGGGACCATGTGATCAAGAAGATCAAGACAAATTACCTAAGACAATTTTTTTTACATTAAAATTAAAATAACACACACTTACGTAAAACAGACTAAATAAGAATAACATTTCAGTTTCTTAAACAGGGCCAAAACTAACCTTACGTCAAGCTCTTCAGATTTCTGAAGCTTCTTGGGCAGCCTCAACTGCATGATTGGTCATTTCAAGTTTAGAGAAAAATGTCTCTGCAAAATGAAGATAGTCTTGCATTAAGTACAGTAAAGGAAAGCAAGCAAGAAGCTCACCAGATACTCTGCAGCATGTACAGTTCTTATTTCTATGGATGCCCATAGTTCACAATAAACTCTTTCATTCGACCAATATCTTTCGTTGTGGCCCCCCATTGCCAACAGAACAAATTCTAGAAGCCATGCACAAATACAGGAACTATCAATGCATAGAGGAAAATATCCCAAGTAATTATTGCCAAAAGAGAGATGGAAAACTTGCTCTAAACCTTTATAGTCTGTGGCTTGTTCTCTCGGAGCAGCTAGAATTGATCTTGATTCCGGCCTTTTAAAGGTTCCTGATCTTCTACATTCTTGCCTATATCACTAGCTCAATCCTTTATGATTAAAAAAAGGTTAGAAACCCAAAGCAAAACCACTCTTGAAGGTTTCTGATCTTCTACATTCTTATATATATCACTAGCTCAATCCTTATAATATGTAAAAGAAAGGGTTAGAAACCCAAAGCAGAACTATTCATGATGAGAAGTTGAAGAAATTATGGTAGAATAAGACTGCTTGATCTGGTTAATCCAAGATTAAGAATTTCATGAAAATGCAAAATTTCTATGAGTTATATAAAAGGTATAAGCAATCATCATATAATAAAAGACAATTTTGAACACAAGGGAAATGCATTTGCATCCAGTATTAGCTACTTCTCGTGCCACTTCCCTGTAGTAAGAGTCATATTTCCCATGTCATGCAAACTTATTAACTTCCTATGTCATGCAAACTTATTGACTTCCTATGTCATACAAAATTATTAACTTGATATTAAGAGGCCTCTAGACCTACTGTAATATGTTGTCTTATTCCCACACTTTGTTTTGAAAGCATCTCTGAAGACCTAGTCTTTCTTTTCAAACTTACTTGTTGATGCCTCTTGATTACCACTCGATATAATCATATAAGGTTCAATCAATTAACTTAGACGAAGACTAATTTCCCTTATAACAGAAAATGACATCATCCCATCCCTTACAAAATCGTAATCCTCATATAGCCACTGTCACCCACGCTGGTCACAGAAGCACAGCAATCTAATCTGCATTCTACATTCTCCTCATGCACTTAAATGTCTGGTATAATCAACTTTCCATTAATTAAACTATAGTCAAAAGGACAAACACTGTAGTCCCCATCACTACAAGATATTATTTTCCAAGTGAAAATAATGCATTTAAACTTGCATGATCCGTGCAATAAGAATAAAAATTAACTTTATAGAGGAGAAGAAGGGGCTACAACCAAATGCATATGGAGATAACTTTAATTAACCGACCACATTTGTGGTCGTCACCAGTCCCAACCAGAAACAGGCATTGCATATGAGTATGACAAAATTGAAGATCACACATGGCAAATCCCTGACCTATATTTCACGTTATTTAAACACATTAAATAAGTTGCTGCATGCAATGTGTAGAATTCACTCTGCCCCAGTAAAAACCTGTTCTCACACCTTGTTTTCAACTTCAACCAGGTTAAAAATAAACACATTTCGGCAAAGTTACCATTTTATCCCATCTGTTCTGTAAAATTCCGGCAATGTTCAGGGAAAGAAAACTACACAAGTTTTAGGAAACCCAAAAAAAAAAAAAACAGTAAGATTATGATAAAAACAACCTTGTTCAAGAGCTATCCCACCAGAAGTTCAAACGATAGGGGCGTCGATTTCATTTCTCTATTTTCTGCTCTCAAATAAATTTGCATTTTAGTTGCTTCACATTTTTTCATCATTTTTCAGCAAACCAGTAATCCATTGAATGCAGATTATACTCCTAAAGAAATAATTTAAAAAAATCCCTTGAAAACAACAGTTCTACGTAGCTGAAAATCATAGAACACAAAATTTATAAGCAGCGAGATGAAGGTGAAGATGCTACGCACTTACCTGCCGTGGCAGCAATGGACTTGCAAGCCTGAATCCAACCACGATCACGATTTGAGCAACGGCTCTGCCATTTCCCGAGAAAGCCAGAGAGAAGCTCCTTGGAAGGGCCATTAGTTCCATAAATAACAGTAGTAGGGCCACCATTACCAAGCAGAGGGTTGAGGGGACCACAGACTCGGTTAGGGTTATAATCCGAGGACTCGTCGGCGAAAGTAAACCACTAGGAGGTCTCGTCGACGGAGCGAGGCTCGAGGACTAAACTTCACTCGGGGCCATATCCGTCTCTTTTGCATACATGATATTCCACGTAAGCCCCCTTGGTCACATGAGCGGTTTGACTAGCTCTTACCTGTTTTAGTAGCGTTAGCGTTTGATATTAGTTGTATATTAAATTAGCTTTTAAATAAAAAAAAATATAAATAAATATATGAATTTATAAAAAAATTATCAACAATTAAATATTAAGAAAAATATCTTTTTAATAATTACTTATTCAATTATTAAATGTTATTATAAAATAATAATTATTAAATAATAAATAATAAAAATTAATATTTTAATTTAACCTAAGCATCAAACACTATATTAATTTTAAAAAAAATACGAAACACTTTCATTAAATAATGTTAATACTGTTACTGAAACGAGACCTTAGTTGGACTTAAACAACTTCAACAACAGAGCAATTGGAGCTTATTATCTAGTATTAGGGTGTGCAAACGATTAGTTGGTTAAAAGTTTGAATTGACCAAATTAAAAATTAAATTTTCATTTGAAATTAAAATTAAATCGAATTAATTTATACATAAAATTTAAATTAAATCAAAATAAATTAATTTAATTTAATTTAAATGATTGATTTTTTTATACCTTTATTATTTTCTATGATTTTATGTTGAAATCACAAATCCAGTCAATAATGTCAAACATTTAAGACAAAATAAGAAGATTTTTCATTAACAGGAATGATGAACAAAGTTTCTAAGATAATACATAAATTAATATCTCAAATACAAAACAAATCAATAAAAGAATAGAAAACATGCAAATGAGCAGCTGTGACCATCACTACCGTGAAGGAGAAAGGTAACGGTTGTCACCAACGCCGTAAAGGAGAAAAGCAACCGCTGTGACGGGTGCTACAGCGGCTGGACGGGCGGAGCAACCCACCAGGAGGAGCGACGCATACCGATACAGCAGCAGGGACAGGCGGAATGATGCAACGTCTGGGACGAGCGAACGAACGCAGCGACTCGGACGGAGCGGACAAACGCAGTGGCTGGAACCATAGGGGGACGAGCGCAGCGGCTGGGAGCACGGGAGCAAACGCAACGGGGAGCGGCAAGAATAAAGGAGCAGTTGGGATAGGAATTTGGACAAAATATCGCAACAAGGATGGATCACGATTGATATTAGAGTTTTTGGAAAGAAAATAAATAATATATACTAGAAAAAGAACTACCAACAAATGGTTAGAATTAAAAGGTAAAAAAGTGAAAAAATAAAAATGAGTTGCTGAGTCTTGAACGCTCTTATACCACATATCACATGCGCTTTTAATGAATTGAAGTCTGTGGCATTCGCTGACTAATTTCGCTCTTTTGGACTCATCAGAAAAGCGCCTGCCAACCAGTATATGCATGAATAGTAATTTCTCGCACAAAAAATATTGTAAGCATTCACCACCTAATTAATCTCCATGATAACATTTTCCTTAACTTGATTTAATATCATTGAAAAAATTATTTACTATTATACTAAACATCAAAATTATAAATTAAAATGTGACGTTGTAAATAAATTGATTCGGTTTAATTTATTTGAATTTTTTTTAAAATTGAATAAATTATTTTTTTAATTTTAAAATTAAATCAAATTAATTTACTATATAAATTAAATTATTAAATTAAATCTTAATTTTTTTTATTTAAATTAAATAGGGATACTCTGCAGCAGGATTCTTATGCTGCTTAACAGTCACCTCCAAGGCTGACGAGTGCTGACCTAATTAAACCTGGACGAACATATGAAAGTTAATCTCGAAACTACAGAGTCAAACAGGTCAAAGGGAGTTTTTTTGTTCCCAAAAGGTCAATGGAAGTATGAGCCAAAGCGAGCAACCGGGCAATTAAATAAAAAACCATCACCATATTCACCGACAAGGTCAATATATTTTTATTTTTTCAAATTAAAAATAAATTATTTTATTAAAAAATATTTTCAATAAACCTATTTTTCTATGAAAAAATATTTTTTAAATATAAAGTATAAACGAATGGGAATTCATATGTTTTTATTTAAAAAAATCATGTATTTATTTATTTATTTTTTATTCTCTTTAAAAAGAAGGAAAATAAAAGATGAAGAAAAATAAGCTTTTTAATTTTGAAAAAATAAAAAATAGGATGGAAAGCTTTTTATAAAAAGAAATTACTATTTTCGTTTAAATTATTCTTTAAAAATATATAAGATAATATTATATATTAGAAAAAAAATTAACTTTATTTATTGATTTTTACTACTTTTATTTTGATTTATTCAAATAAAAATAAAGAAAATAAAAAAATAGTTTTTATTTTTCTTTTTCCATTTGCAAGTTCCTCAAGACAGTAAAATTCTTTTCAAACAGCGTCAACAAAAATATTCCTAACAGGGACAACATCTAGAAATATATGCATGTATATGTATATATCTTATTATCAACTAAATTTGCATATAATTTTCCATCTTTTAATTTATTAAGAATTAAACTGGATAGAATCTCAAATCATCTTTTAAACTTTCGAAATAAATAAAATTTAAATTTAAAAAATTTAATTCATTTACACAAGGTAAAAGTAGGATAAATTAATTCATAGGAATATTTTTTATAATAAAATATTTCGTATCAAAATTATAAACTATAAGATACCATTTTTCAAATCATATAAGCACGACAAATTGCAAACTATAGTTTAACACCAGCTATTCCCAGCTCTATATATTTTGATTATGAATTGAAACGCAAGAAAGGACTTATGGGGACAAGTTTCCTGCAAAGATTGAACTGCTATCATCTATCATCTTCCAAGTTCCAGAACCTTAGAGCTAAATGTGAAAACAAGAAACGGAAGAGAGAGGGAAAAACAATGAATGAATTGGAACTGGAACTCGTTCAGCCTAGGAGGAAAAGCTAAGCCAACTTCACAGAATTTACAATTTTTATGCTATGGCTGCAAAACTTCCTCGTGTAACCTATCTCAACTTCTTCAGACAATCATCCATTGTTGTGATCGTCGTAGCATCCACTGGCTTGAGTCACCAAATACTGTGACCATCACGGTATCAACCCATGTTCCAGCACTCGACAGCATCAAGGATTTGTCATCTCATATTGCAGCACTGGGGCTTTCCAAGCTTTTGCAGTTTATCCCAAAGGCAGATAATCTGCCTTGGGGATTGATAATGAGCTGTGAAATAGCCTTCAATGCATCCAAACTGGCAGTACTTCAAGCTATGTACATACTCCACAGGTTTTGAGCTATTGAACTGCTCCACCCACATTCCCATGCTCACATCTTCCATCTTGAACAACTGCAGAAAGTTCATAGTGCAATATTAGTTAAACACATGAACTATCTTCTTGGTTCTTTTTTTCCCTGGTAGGTTGGAGGTGGGGGGAGGGAACACTTGCCCTTAATTTATGTCTCTCGAACTCGGAAACAATGAACCATGCAATGTCAGAGGACACAATGTACCCTGGTCCATTTGCATAAGGCGGATACTCTTCCTCTGGCCACTCCTGAAACCAGGAACAAATGGCAAGAGAATATCACAAGGACTAGTAAGGAAAAAAAGGAAGAAAGAAGAAATTAACATGGTCATTCAACAACTGCCCATCATTTATTCTCTAACAAACTAACTTAGCCCAAAAATTAGTATACAATAAATTGAAGTTGTCCTAGCTGCAACCAGTATCCTCACAAAATCAAAGCATGTTGTGAAACAAATAAAACTAACATGTTGTTGAGTAGGGGAGAGCTTTCTGATCCAGAATAATCCCAAAGCATACAATTATAAGCTGATCACAAGCAGCAACAATTAAACCAGAATTTAGTGCATTGCAAGTACTCTTCTTTGAAGAGGCAAACCCATAGTTGCCAGGGATTTGATCCCAGAACATACAGCAAAAGTAAAGATACACAAGCATCACAACCGACCAAGAAGCTTGCATGTTCACATGAAATCTTAAGAGCGTTAGGATGACTATAGATGGAAACTGACAATTTGTCAATGACCTCCCAGATAAAGCTGAAGGCACCATGTTTTTAGGTATCTGATAAAATTAAAGGATTAAGTAATTAACATTGTTATCATACCTCATATGTCACTGCCCATTTACCATATCGAAGAGGCTTATGGTAGTAATTTATGTTCCCAATGTAAAAGCTCCTGCCTTCAGGAACTTTTCTTGCTTCATCGAGGACTGCATCCACTCTAACAAATGTGTCATCATCACCCTTCATAATATACTTTGCATGGACAGTGCGAACCTTTAAAAACCCAAAGGCATCTAATATGAAAATAAACATCAAAAGGAATAGTTCAGCTACTAAAAATTATTCCATTACTCACCCCATATTCACAGATAGCAACCGTTTTTAATACCACAAGGTCATAGTTGTCCATGTAAGGCACAATAACAATGTCACCAAAAAATTCTGCCTCTTTCTTCAACTCCAAATTCACATCTTTCCGGGCATGCTATCCAAACATAAATTCAGAAAAGCAAGTAGCATCAATTATAGCAAGAAAGAATAATGAAAAATGCAGTCGCTAATGCATTCTTCACATACCAGTGCTACAAAGAAACGAGCTACTGCAGTTGAAGATTTAATGATCCTATGTTGCATCCAAGACTTCCTTGCAGCCATCCTCTCAGCAAAATGGTTGCCTGCAGAAAGAATGCCAATAAAAAGTTCTGCAGAACCCTCAGGAAGAGGTGGTGCTCTCCATCTGTCTGTCATCTCTAAATGCCTCTGAGGAGCAAAACTCGGGTGTGTTGTGGGCAATGAAGCAGCAAATAGAAAGTGAACATCTATGTCACCGTTCACAGTTAACCCTGTGGCATCCTCAGGAGTATAACCCTGTCAACATTACCAAACAATATTACAGAATGCCCACATATACAATGATATTAGTACAATAATAGGATATTACTCACAGTGTGATAAGGAAAAGAGGCGATGTGCCTCCCATCAACATTAACATGATAACCTTCCAAACCAGCACTGAGTGTTAGAACAAACAGCTTCCCCTCTACAAATGGAAATGGCCAGTCAACAGACACCTTTTTAGTTCGGCCAATGAGCCGGCTTAACCACCAAGTTGCCTTTGACTCCTCAGAGTGATTGTCGTCATCTCGGATCCACTTCTCACACTTCACCTGATCATCAACTGTAACCAATGTAAACAGTTACTTAACTGCTGGAGATTTTTTTTTAATAGAAAAGAAAGGACTTGTACCAAAAAAAATTATTAAATGGGGAAAATAAAGAGGAAATCCTCATCACTTCTGGAGCAATTTCAAAAGATGACTAGAAAATAGAAAAAATCTACATTCTTAACATGGGTGTTCAGTTGTTGAGACTCTAGAATGATTTCCCCCTGTTTTGGTGGGGACCAGTGGGAGAGGAGGAAGGTAAGTGGAAAGTTACATGTACCACCCTAACTCGAAACAATTACTTACCAGTCTCTTCATAGTTCATACAATATGAAGAACAAACTATACTGCTTCAAGTTACAACCACTAGCATGCAAAGTTCTCACCACTGGCGAAGGGTAAAATGGAAGTTGCTTGTTAATGCCATATCATATTGTAATTCATGCAGAATCAATAAAAGCATCCACAACTTGCCTTCCATTTAGGAGGCCTTTCAAACAACCAATTTTGTCAAGAGCAATTTATCTTTCAAATGGTCATCTGCCCATCCCCTTTCGATGATATAAATTCGGCATTATTTAGCCTAAACTGCTAAAAAGTTTATTTCAAATATTATATTGATGATGTGGCTCAAAACCTCTACATAACTACCAGCCTATTATCTATGTAGTTCCAATATTGTAATCCTAGCATGTATAACATTTTAAAAGAAGGTCCTCCAAAAGAGAAGACTTCTAACCTATGAAGCATTTAAAATTAGACCATTGAGACATTAGCAGAAATGGTAGAACTGTGTAGCGATTTTATGCTATGATTTGGTGCTTGAGTTGTGCAGAAATTTAGGAATGATTATAGTAGTAATTGAGTTGAGTAATTTCCATGTATAACCCACCCTCCCCCAATAATGTGAGGATATGATCAAGCGTTTCACCTAAATATTCTCACACTTATGTCCTTTCATCTATGCTTCATGGTATATGAGCAATGAGGTAAAACACGCATAGACCCGGGATTCAAAAACATGATGGGCTGAGCTGTAATAAGCCAATTCCATGACTGAACTAAAAGTCAGACTCAAGTTGGATTCATAAGCTAGCCCAGCATGCTAGATCCCAAGAATGAAGCCAAATAATGCTAGACCCAAGTCGATGCACTACCCCATATAATATCAAGTAAAGGAAGAGCTTCGAATGGTCCAGCCTAATTGCACCTTAGCTGGAGTATTCGAATGTGGCTTTCTCACATTGGTAGTAGCAATAAAAATGAACCAAAATGGCTTTTGGTTGAGGAGTGCCAAGTTAAGCACAATTGTAGCTGTTGCCCCACTCTGTGGTCCAACTTCACAAGCCCCAGAATACCAACATAGACCAAGTGGATCTAGTGTAAAATAAACATTTCCAACTCTCACTTTCAGAGAACACACACACACACACACACACACACACCATCATCCTAATTCTGAGATACTGAAACATAGCACACGAATAGCAAATTTTTACAAGTTTACCTTGTGTTTTACTCCATAACAATGACCTCCCATTGCCATACCAACTTCACAGCATCAAACTCCAATAGTGAAAAAATGCATCCTGATTCTAACTAACAATAAGCCACAGGTACTTGTTATTAACCTATACTAATTCATTAATACACAACAAAAATCCGCAATATAACGTCTGTAATGTCCATTTCAGGAAAAGAAGTAGGAACTCAAAAGCATATGCCATAAAGAAATTATACTACTTGCACACTCTTAAGGCAGGCCTCAAATAACTCACAAAAATGAAATATCTATCGGACACGATAGCTAAACAAACTAGGCACCAACTCACCTGTCTCCTCATCAGCCTTAGACTTCCAACCCTCACAACGCAGAGCAGTCCCCCACTGCATCCTATAACAAGTATTCTGCTCAATCACCGGCTTCCCACTCCAATCCCCCTTCAGCCTCGGATTGAAATGCAGAATCCTCGGCGGATCCTCGCCTTCCACGATCTTCAGCCCCTGCAACTCGATCATAAACTGTGACACCATCACCGGCTCTCCACCATCTTTCACCAGTGATATTTTTTGGTCTTTCTCAGCATGGGCCCACCTTGGCATCCCCACCACCGTTACGTGTGACCCCAACGTCAGCCCACACGGCAACTCCACCACCTTCCCTCGCTTTAAAAAATCTGACCCAGGTAACGAAACCGAATGCAGGCACGACTCGGATAGGTTCTTGGGGGTTTTTACATCCGAAACCTGAACTTTACCCGAATCTATCTCTTCCCAAAACTTTCTTCCCACCTCCCAAGCAGTCTTAGCAGTCTTGTGAAGCTCGATGGATCCATCTTTTTTAGTAGGATCAAATGTTGTGGGGTCAAAATTCAAACTTGACAACAACCTGAGGGTTCTGTTAGTACTTTGGGACTGAGTTGGTTGGGCCGAGTTATGAGAAACCAAGTGACGGGGCCGAGTAGGAGCACCTTTATCCAGCAAATCCTCTTCGCTTTGAAGCGTAAAAGGGCGAGCCAGAGTTTCTTGAGAAACAGCACTGAAACCAGTATTAAAGACAAAAGGGATTTCTATAGTAACAAGGAGTATATACAAAAAACCAACGCCAATCAGAATTTGAATGGATCTTTGCCTGCTCAAAGACAGGAACAAGTCGAATTTATCCAATCTGGTTTCCGATTTTCTCCTCTTCATATTGGACAATACCAAAACAAATCAAACCTAATTTCTGAAATAAACAGAGAAAACGGAATCTGGGTTGAGGAAACAAGGCAAGAGAGAGATACTACGGATGGTCCCGAGGCATAATAGAGAATGAATTTGGTGATCACTACGTTCACTGAGGAAGAAGAAGAAGAAGAAGAAGAAGAAACGCGTAGCCAAGTGAAGGGATTTGAATTGAAATGAAAAACGGCGACGGTGACCGCTCCCTCGTTCTATTTTTTAATAATTATTATTAAGGGAGCCTGTGAGCAAGTCGGTCATCTCAACACCTTTTTCTCTCATCGATGTAAATAGAAAATACACAAAAACGAACTTTCTTTTTTCAATCGAAAATTTCAGTTTATTTTTATTATTTCTGAAAATACATATCTTTTTTTTCTATACTTTAATAGTTTACTCGATCAATATTTTCAATTTTCTAGTAAAAAAATATTTTTAATTTTTTTATTAAAAATTACAAAACTATACTATTAAGATTAAATCAATTTTATATATTTATTTTTATATAAATATTTTAAAATGAAACAAATTTAAGACCGTGTTAACAGTTGAGAATCACCCACTAACCTATCTAAGTGGACTCCACTTGCCCTTTCACCAGAATCAATTGAGATAATTAAGTAGGTCCCCCAAACTTTACTTTTCTAAAAAAAAATCTTTTTTTATTATGCTTTTCAGACATTAAAATTTAAAAAAAAAAAAAGTATTTCACAAAATAAGAATAAAACTAAATTCCGAAAAATCTGAAATAGAGAGTATATTTCTTAACCAACCAAACTAAACGAACTAGCATCCGTTAAAAAAGGAAAATGACACTTTGATTTCGTCCACTATTGAGTCCTGTCTTGTTGACTAAATCCAAATTATGCAAGTATAATTTATTGAGAAATATTCAACAACATGCTATAAAATTATGTAAGAGCCACTTGGAGTTGTACTTAGGGATGATGGGAAGACTGAATCTTAGAAAAGGTGCAGGAGATTTACCATTGCTTGTGAGGAGGTACACAAAAAGCCAGACACTTGGAGAATGAAGAATTCCTAGTTATAATAGAACTTCAATCTATTGAAACTTGCAAATTGTGAGAGAGTTTGAGTAGCTGTTGGAAAACTTCTACATGGTTGTCATTATTTGATTTTACATAAAATTAGATATTTTTTTCTTTGTCAGCTATTTATTTAAAAAGATGTTAAGTCTCATTATAAATATTGATTATAAATAGAAAAACATCTTAACTTAAGAAAAATAAAACAAATCATTAAAAAGTCACAATTTAAACTCTACACAAAGATTTAATCCATAAATTTGAGAAATCCTAACTCACTTAAATGACTCTTCTGAAACGTCTCTACACAAAGATTTAATCCATAAATTTGAGAAATCCTAACTCACTTAAATGACTCTTCTGAAACGTCTCTACTGTTACAAAATCACTAGAGACCATAAGAGAAACTCCTCATGAACAAAGACTACATAAACCAAATACATAAAGCGAAAGCCCGCCTTTGTCTAAATTGAGTAATAGAATACTGACAAAACTCCAAGTAAGTTTTGTGCCATTAGTATCTCCTGCTTATAATAAAGGAAAATCGGTACATCAATTTCATGAGAATACTCTACATCAAGAAAAATGAAATTCTTCCATGATCGAAAAATATAACATATCTAAAGTGCAAGGACAAAGGAAAAAGATAATTGAGTAAGAAAACCTCTCCAAATTGAGAAGATTCTCTCTCCCGAATATGCAACAAAGTCGATCCGGACAGTAAATCCAAAAATATTTGCATGCAACACAAGCACAACAAGAAAACAAAAAAGAGAAATCAAATCCAAAAAAAGACTCAACCTAAGCTTCGAGCTGAACAAAAACAAAAAGAAAATAATTATTTAATCACAAATTTCATGAAAAGTTTGAAAGACTAAACTCACGGTGACAACAGGAAGAGCAGATAAAATTAAAAAAAAAAAAAAGACGAAAGATTCTCTAGACTCTCTCTAAATAAAACTAAGAAGAGATCGTTTTTTTTTATATATAAAGTTAATGAAACAAAGTATCGATTTTTCTAGATGAGAAAGGTTGCTTACCATGGAGATGTTAAATAATTTCAAAAATAGTTAAATACAAATACTCAAACTTGAGATCTTTCCATTCCCACCGTTAATGGGACTATATATGAGTAATTTAGTTTTTATAATGCAATCAACAAAAATAATTCTATAATTATTTTTAAATATATTAAAAAATAAAATTAAAATAAATGAATCAATAACTTATATATTTATCTTTTTTCTAATATACTTATATTATTCAATTTTTAAAATATAAAAAAGTAAAGTAATTAAGTTTATTTTTTAGAAAGAGGGAATATATATTGAAGTAGCATTAAATAAATTGTATTATTATAATTATAATTTTCTAAAATTATTTGTATGTGATGTACTAAATATATCTTTTGATTAGGAAAACAAAATTTAAATTTTTGCTTATCAATTGTACTAAGCCATCATAACTCCTCCTATAAAATAATACTAATAAAAGAGAGAAAGAAGTTGATGGGGATGTTGAAAGATTTGGGAATTAGTTGTTTTCCAAATGAATAGGCAGACAAGGCAATCTATGCCTTTCCTTTGTCTTATCTTTGAACCTTCTTGGTTTCTTTTGTGTTTGTGGGTTCAGAGAGATAAATATTGTGATTGTGACATATCTGAAATTGTCAGACAAGTGTTAAATTCCAACAACTAAACTAAATTTGTACTATGTCATTATGATTTCTCCTGATAGGTTTATTCCAAAAATGAAGGTTTCAGAAGGTAAATTTTTCTTTTTTTTTTTTTTTTTTTTAACAATGCACAGAAATACATTTGATCATGGCCATAGGGCAAATTACAGGATGTATCCCAATAAAGCTCCTGGCATACAAACTATCCGGCTTAGAACAACTAATAAACTCAAACACAACTCAATTCAAAACATGCAGCAAGCATAGACCAAAACCCATGATAAAATTCTCATTACGTCTTGCATCCGACAATAATAGTAGCAGCATCATCGGCAAAACCAAATGCAACACCACCGTGCGCCGTCCACTCCAACGCTAACACTCATCATCACATAACACCAAATCCAAAAATCATTAAATACAAAGAAACAGGCCGCTTGTCCAAGAAAGCCAAACTGATTACATGTAGCAAATTTCAAATAGATGAAGCATAGCCAGAGCAGCGATGAAAATGCTTATCGATGTCTCAATCTTCTATATTCTGAGAGAAGCCAGCCAAAGAACCCATGGCCACTAAATCCTCGAAGTGCCAGACCACCTAATGAAATAACATTTTCGTTGAGCACCAAGCAAGGAAACTCATACCAGAACAGATCAAAAGAACCCTCTACAAGTATGCTCAAATCAAGGAACAAAAAGAACTTAAAAAAAAACAAATAAACAAATAAATAGACAAAAACAAAGTTAGATCAGTACTTGCAAAACCAAAACTAGCAAACTCTTCACTTATTCAGAGAATAGGGAAAGGCAAACAACCACCAAAAAATCAAAAATAAAAAAAGTTGCCAAAAACTTGGTCACAATCGAGAGAAAGCAAACCAAAACTAGCCAAAACTAAATCAAACTCCACTTATTCACAGTGTTTAGGTTTGATCTAGTTCTTTTTCGCTTGACCTGTATTAGGCCCAATTGTTTGGAATCCGTTAGTCATCGAAAAGGAATATTCACACTTTATCACCTTATCAAAAGTGGGATTTTTAGTGCATTTAGTTTCCCACTGAAGTGTTTTCACCAGGTGAATTTGATTCTAGGAAATTAATTACATGCAAATGTTTTTATACTTAAAAGATTAAATATTTATATTAGTAATATTTTTTTTAGAAATTATTAGTCAAAGTGAGAACTCAATTACAAGCTCTTATAGTTTTGTTCAGTATCACAAATTTATAATTTATTGATTATAAATTTGTTTATTTTGAGAAAAATGTGGAAGAACAATTTTAAATTAAATTTATCTTTACTAAACTATATCAAATTAATTTCTTGTTGCTATGTACTACGTTCTTTTTTTTTATAAGGGGATGGAGATTAAGGATTTAATCTAAAATCTCTCAAAATTTAGCTTAATACAACTACATTCTTATAATTTTTTATTTGGAGTATTAATTTAAATTCATAATCGTTTCAAATTCTAAACCCAAGAGGATTTGGACTACAATTTTTTACCAAAACAGCGTCTAGTCCAGTCCAAACTATTAAAGGCTGTATCTGAAAACTAAAGCCAAGACCACTAGAGTCCAGAGGCCTTAATGCATCGTCAAATAATTCTTTTGTGTGTGTGTGTGTGTGTGTGTGTGTGCATGTCGTGTTATCTTTTGGCCATTAGGTTGCATGCTGTTTCTTGAAATCTTCTCCAAAATTTCACCTAAAATAATATTATATTTGTTAAGAACCTGCTACTTTAATTCGAGTATACATAAAAAGCTACAAGATGTTGTGGTTGTCATAGTTTGATGAGCATGGAATTGTGCAGGATCCTTCCTTGCGCTTGATATTAAGAGGTTAACAACTTCATTAGGTGGCGGCAGAGCCGCAGGAATCATCCTTCGGACGTTCACAACTGGAATCAACAGAAATTTCTAGTATAATGAGGCTATTAGTTCAAAAGCAAATGTTCTCTTTATATTGGCTTTGCTCAGCAAAGCAGTATATATGATATGGAAATTTTACCTTTTCTCTGGTTCATGGACCTCACTTTTTAGTGGTCTTAGCCTTTTAAGACACGAGTCAATTGGGTTCCAGGTCCTGGTAATAGAGAGCCTCATTGACCAGCCCACACTGCTATCGCCAAGTGTTGCTATATTTCGTTGGGATCACTCGACTCTGAAACTATTAAAGGATGTAGGTGTGACTGGCAGTTGGAGCAAGGAGTGTGGCGTGCATGGGTTGGGACCAGAACCGCAGTGATTCTTAAGTAGTCTTCACTTAGCTGGAGAGGGCTCTTCGTCCATTAATTTCATGTTTCGCTTCTGGGTATGGGGCAGCTTAATTGTACAAGTGATTGTATCATAACAAGTGATTATGCTCGTACATGTACAAGAAAATGGTGCAACCATGCTGAAAATACAGATCACCGAACTCTATAATATAAGCCATTTTCTTAAGTAGTTAATGCAATTTTCACAGACACAGGCATTCGAAGTCCGGGTTTGATAAGCAAAATGGAAAGCTTGTTGGGTCAAAAACTGGCATTTAAAAAAGTAAAAGGAGATAGACACACCCTGTTTCTGAAAACTTCATTTAGATGTTTGCATTATTGATGGCCTCTCAGTGGACCATCATCAAACACCTTTTGCCAGTTCTAGTAATGCCCTGGAGAAATGGGGCCTTCGCTTTGTTTGTTGTTCCGTTCTTTGAAGAGGAGTGAAGGATGGCTCTATCCAATATTAATTGCACGAGGTGGAGGTGCTCACTGCTCAAGATCATAGGACTGGGACCGGTCTCGTTGGTGAGAGGAGCCTTTGGTACCTTTCAACTTCAAGCGACAGCAGGACAAGTGGACAACACTTTCTTGTGACTCTCATTAATGTCTTGCAGATTAGCAAGAGCAATGATGAACAATTTGGACCCAAAAGCTGAGTCGGTGCCTGTACCAGAGCCCAATTTAATGCTAGCCACCCGCGATCATGAAAGTAAATGTATATACCATTAATTTTTTAGTTACCAATAAATCAGGCTTAAATTCCAAACAGTGGTTGCTAATTCAGCAGCAAAAATGTACAAAGTTTCATTCAGAAGTATGAGAAAAGTCATGAATCATCACTCCCACTTGGATGTATGATTGAGAAGCTTCAGCAATGTGAACTCTCGAAAGTCCTCAGAGTAATGTGAAATGTTTCAAGAGTAGTGAGTTGGGTGGCCTTAGGCCTTTTTAGTAGGCGAGAGACATCATTCTTGGCATGGCACAATCTGTTGGGTAAGTATAGCCGAAAGAAACTTCTGACCTTCTGAGTAAACCCCACTTTCAATTTTCTGCTATTATCTCTTTTTTTATCGATCATCTGACCTTTCATTTCCCCTCCATAAAAAACATGGATGACATGTAGACACGATTCACTTATGGTAAAAATTGAAAAAAAAAAATTAAAAAAGAAAGCTATATTTATAGTAGGATCTATCTTATCAGTCTTGGGTAATATATAATATAATTGAATTTAAATTTCTAACTCTACGTTAATTTTGTAAGAAATGCTTGACGAACCCTCATTTCAAAAAATGGGCAATTTTCTCGAAAGTTATTGTTAAGATCATGCATATATCAGAACTCTCATATCAAAAAATAATTAAATAAATGAAAATTTTAAATAAAAAGACAAAAACATCCATAGATTTTAAGATTTTGAGTTGAATGCTATATCTCATTACCTTTTTCATAAAATTCATAAAGAATAAATTCTTTATATTTTTAACCGGTACAATGATTTTGAGCATTTGTACACTTTTAATAGAATAATTCTTTTGTATCTCGATACTCTTACTTTTTTCTTTTCTTTAAATCTAATTTCTTTTTTTTCATTCCTCATGAAAGATTATCTACGTCAATGATAAACCGTTAATGCATTGAAGGATTTAGTTGCTAATTATAAGTCGGATATTTTATTTTTTATGAAAACAAAAACTCTTAATTTTCATATGGAAATCGTAATTTTTTATATTTTCACAGTTGCTTCTCAGTCAATAAACAATTATTGGGAGGAGACTTTTTTGTTGATTTTTCTTTAAATTTTATTAATTTAGTTGTTTCGAAAAATAATGTTCAATGGAGTTTTACGGGTTATTATGGGTTTCCGGAATCGCAACGACGATGTCAGTCATAGAATCTTATTCGAGTTTTATTTCGTATAAACTCTCTTTTGTGACTTTGTTCGGGAGATTTTAATGATTTATGTTTGAAAGATACGAAAGAATGAGGAGTATCATTGCCAAATTATCTTATGCAAGGGTTTAGACAGGCGCTTGAGGAGTATTTTTGCTAAGTTATTTTATGTAGGGGTTTGATTTTGAATGATTTTAAATTTTTGTTAGTCTATAGAACTGATATTTCTATTAAATAAGTTCGTCGTAATACTATTTAACTGCTTATACTTTGACTAGAGATTATCTTTCTGTTTGAAATAATATTCTCTTTAATTTGATGAAATTTTATTAATATAATCAATAAATTTACTTTAAAAAAAAATAGAACTCTTCGATTGTTATAATATTAAGTATTTTTCTTTCATCAAAATATTATTATTTAAAAGTTAAAAAAAATTATAATATGTAACTTTTCTTTAACTTTTTGTTAATCACCACTAAAACATTAATAGCTACTCAAATAAATAATATTATTGAATAATGTTTATATCTTGTCCCTTTATTATATTTCATAATTTGTCATGGTAGATGATAGTGACATCCATTGATGTACTTTGAAAGAAGGAAATACCTAAAGTGTTATATTGAGAAGATGTGAAGGTGATATATACAGCATATAATAGAATTTCAAAACCTAAGTTAGGCATGAAAAAGAAGAGGCTTTCATATATTTATGATCCACTTGCTTTATGAAAAACTCTTTGAATATTAATCTCTAACAACTAAAGAAGACAAGAAGACTGGGAAGGGCACAAGGGTTAGGAAGCAGTAATGCTCTGCTCTCACTTCTCTAGCTAACTGACAAAAAGACTGGTATTATAGATTCATATCCCCTTCTGGCTAGTACTTTGTTATATTCATATAGTATTTTATTTAAATTGAAATGGTTGGCTGAATCAAATCAATTAAAAAATTCAGTTTGATTTTGAATTATTTTTTAGTTTATTTTATATTTTTTTCAGTTTATTTTAATTTAAAAAAAATATTCAATTTAATTTTAATTAAAAAATTTAATGAAATCAAATAAATCAATTAATTAATGACATTATATTATTTTAATAATATAGAAAGGTGAAATTCTAAAAACTTGAAGTGATTTAATTTAATTTTATAATATTAAAATAAGGTATAAAAAAATTAATCAACTAAATTAATTCAATTCAATTCAAATTAACTTCTCGTATAAATTTTATTTATTTTCCCTCGATTTGGCATTGTTTTCAAAATATTTATTGCGCCAAGCTTGATTAACTTCATTCATCTTTCTTGATTGCGATGTAAAACTAATTTATTCGCTATTCTCTCAAAACAATAAAGAAGCTAAGGCTACCTTTGATTAAGGTAAAGTATTTTTATAATTAATCAGTCTATATTTTAAAAATTTTATTAAAATTACTATATATAAATTTATTATTATTATTATATTTTCTAAATTATAATTAAGTAACAAAAATAGGTTATATATTGAAACTATTTACTTTCACTTGCCACTAACTCACATAAT
This sequence comes from Manihot esculenta, assembly GCF_001659605.2. Classification (NCBI taxonomy): domain Eukaryota; kingdom Viridiplantae; phylum Streptophyta; class Magnoliopsida; order Malpighiales; family Euphorbiaceae; genus Manihot; species Manihot esculenta. Next base: position 23,237,246 of record NC_035166.2, read on the forward strand.
TATATATCTAACATGGCATTTCTTTGGATCTAAACTATATTACGAAATTAAATTTATTAGAAAATCCAACATATTTCAATATCTATTAAAGATTGATAGGTTATTCAGTAATTTCTATTTTACTTGATCAAGTTTAATGACCATAATAATTATAATACATGATAAATTATAGTAATATAAAAAATAATAATTTTTAAAATAAATAGATGAAAGACTTAAATAATAAAATTATTCATTTCCTTAAAATTAGGAAAAAACAATTATTAAATTAAATAATTAAACTGAAACAAATGAAATTTAAAACTTCTCTAAGTTATACTAAACAAAGAAAATATTTTCTACATCAAAAAAATATTTTTTAGAAATTAATTTTGTTAATATTATTTTTTAATATTATAACTAAACAATATAAAATAAATTATTTTATTATGAAATGATTTTTTATTTAGAACAATATTTCTCATTAATTAATATTTCAGAATGTTATAAATCTCATAACGATTCTGCAAAAATCAGTTCCATTGAGTTTTATTTTAATGGTCTAAAATTATGTTTAGGTTTGTTATGTTTTAATTATTTATTATTTAATTTTTATAATTTATTGTGATTAATTATTTTATCTTTATTTTTAAAAAATTGCATTAGTTAGTTTTTATTTTTTAAAATTATTAACTAATTACTATTTCCTTTTAAATATAACGACCATCTGGTTTATAATTGGTCCTTGTAATTTTTTTTGCAAATGTTCATCGCATTTCTTACAGTCTATTGGGCTAGCAAATACAAGAAAGAACACAGAAAGCTCAACCCAAATACAACAAACCCTAGCTCAACTCAAAATCATATGCAAAGCCCAGAGCCCAAGAGCATGTCTGTCCAGCTCCACCACTGCACCACTTCCACTGCCTGAAACTACCAAGCACTGCCAGTCTCACCAGGAAAAACAAGCGAAGAAGATGACCGGTACATGCCGAAAAGCAATCCACAGACGAGCAACGAGATGCATTGAGTCAAACAGAATCAAACGTAATGAAAAAAATAGCGAGTCAAACAGAATAATCAGACGTAATGAAAAAAATAGAAAGCAAAGGAGGAGTTAAAATAAAAAACACTTCAAAACAACGATATAGAGAAAAGTCACTCACAGCCAAACAAGCAAACACAGGATTCTCCCATAAAACAAACACTATCTAAAGGAGGTAAAGCGATAGGGCTGGCATGGAAATGGTAATTGCCGGACGCATCGGCCCGGTCTTAAACTGCCGTCATCACCATGTAATAGTCGGGCAAAAAGAAGACTCGCAAACCGAATTCTCACCACCGGTCAGCGATTAAAATCGACACAATCCAACAATAACAAATAAAATGTAAAGAAAAAGAGACAAGTCTCATTAAAAGCAAATAAAACTAGATATCACCGAGCGGAGAAAAGATAAAGTCGCTCTCCGTCGACGGAGCAAAACCATAATCTTGCATTCGTTATTTTTTTCTCTTGACCTAATTCCACTAACTTTTCGTATAAATTCAATTGGGTCCTTGTAACTTAAAAACATAAATATTCAACTAACTAAAATCAAAATTACAACTATTGTAACTTAAAAACATAAATATTCAACTATCTAAAATCAAAATTATAATTATTCAGTTATAAAATTAGTTAATATGTTTTTAAATATAATGAGATTAAATAATTAATTTTATTAAAAAATAATAAATTATATTTTAACATTTAAATTTTAGAATAATTAATAGATCAATCTCCCTACTTTTAGAATTAAACACTTAAATCTCTATATTTTTATTCTGTCTAAACTGAAATTACTTTCAATTCCCTTATTATGCATCAAAAGCTTATTCTATTTCTTTTCATCCTTTTCATCTCTTTTTGCCTACTTTTTTTTTAAAGAGATATACAATGCTAAATTACTAATATCTATTCACCAAATCGTGAAGATGAGGCTGGAGATCCAAATTTCTTGTCTAGTAAAAGTGCTAGATATGGTGGAGATTAAAGAGAGTGAACTGGAATCGAAGTCCCAAGAATCTGAATGGGAGATGGGCTGCGACTTCGATTTCTCTTGATGCAAAGATCTCACTTGAATCTCAACAATATCAATATCCCAAAGAACCCAATTCTAAGCAGCAGTTTTACATGAAATATCATAAGTCAAAGAATTTCTCCAAGGCAAGAGCCCTCTGTTGGCTCTCAAGAAGTTTTCATAATGTGTCTTGAGCTTAACTTGCCTCCTTCTAAGTCTGGAGGACCTTACGACCAGTCATGTTGAGAAAAAAAGTCCGATTAGAAGTGGTATTTATCATAGCAAAACTTGAGGCGGATTATGTTGTCGGATCCAAAGACGGACTCGACAGTCCATCTAACACTCTTGGGAGACAAATTTCTCATCCTGGAGATAAAAAGGGCCGGTTAGATAAATCTTCATGATTTGATGAATAGATGATGAGTACATTACGTATCTCTCAGAAAAAGTAAACAGAAAAAGTTAAAAAGGATGAAAAGAAATGTAAACCTTTTGACGCATACTAAATGTATTTATAAAATTTAAATATTTTTTTTTAAATAGATTTTAGAATAAAATTATCTCCTATTTAAATGAAATAAAAATACAATAATCGATTTTAAAAATAAGAGAATTAATTTATTAGTTATGTTAAAATTTATGGAGGTGTGTTTTATCTCAAAAATTAAAATGGTAAAATTTTAACGATGAGGATAAACTAGTAAAATTCTATATTCCTATGATAGAAGGGACCAACTGAAGCCGTTAAGAGGATAAATGGCGCCGCGGGCGTAGTGCGCACACCATCCCCAACCTCAAGTGGAGTGGAAAAGAGATCACTTGATTTCTGGCTCTGCTCGCTTTCTCACTGTTTTAATTCGCTCTCTATCCAAACTCAGAAAAATACTCACCCTTTATCTCTCTATCTCAATTCAGAACACCTGAATTTTTTGAATGAAACCCAATCACTGATAAGATTATGGATCCTCCATTGATAAATGAGACCTCCTTCTCTGCAGCTAATCCATCTTCCTACACTTTGACCGAAATTTGGCCTTGTCCTGCAATTAATGGACAGGCGGTTGGTGTTGGTGGGTTGGGTCTCCGAATGGGGAATTTGACTGGGGCATTTGGGGAGCGGGATGGGTCAGTGGAGGAATCCACCGTGACGGAGCAAAGCGTTGGTGGGAGCGGTGGGAATGGAAGGAAGAGGAGGGATTTGAGCTTAGAAGACGATTCATCTAAGATGGTTTCTACTTCCAGCAGTGGCAACGAATTGGTTGGTTCTTTACAAAATTTATTGTCTTTAGCATGGTTTTCCTCCCTCTCTCATTCTGTATAGTTGATAAGAAAATGGAAGAATAGTGATATTATTTTTTGGGTGACGGTTGTCTTTTGTTGGTTTGTATTTGGAATTAAGGGTGGCTCGAATTGACAGAATTGTTATTTTTCTGGTCCCAATTGATAGATATTCAAAATTTTGTGCGAAAGTGAAGGTCTTTTCTATGAAAAAAAGGGAGAGAAAGTAAAGAGTTTTTGGGTTTTAAAATAAATTTAAAATTTGTATTTTCGTGCTATATTTTCTCAGCAATTTGACTATTTGGTTGGTTATGAGTTTTTGAGACGTTTACTCCACCTGTGACCTTCGATCTGTAAAATTTCTCTGAACTCTTTTCAAATGAAAATGGATTTTATAACTGTTATACTATTATATGTGTGATATATCCATCTTTGTATAATTAAATCTTGAGAGGCTAGATTGGAGTGGTTTCTAAACCTGATATTGTTATTTATGTATTTTCATTTTGTGACAATTTATCACTTACAAAAGAAATCCTACAACCATTCGTCTTATACTTTTGAGTTTGTAACAGAACGATTCAAATGGTAAGCGGATTAAAATATCAGGATCCAGGAATGAGAGCAGTAATTCGAAGGCTGAAGTAGCACCAACTTCTGTTGCCAATAAGAAGAAGTCTGAGCAAAGCAGCAAACTATCTGTGCCCCCTAATCAAGACTATATTCATGTGAGAGCAAGAAGGGGTCAAGCGACTGATAGTCACAGTCTAGCAGAAAGAGTAATTCACTTGAATCATCTTAAAGTTGAAATTTTTAGTCATTTCTCTGTGTCTAAGATAATGGACTTAATGTGGTTATAAATGTAGGCTAGGTTGATATAGAAGTGTATCATTTTATGTTAAAGAAGCATATCGATTCAAGGTTGAGATGTGTTGCTTAATAAAACCTTCTGGATAATGAGGTTACTTACTGAACCTCTGCTTTGGCAGGCAAGGAGAGAAAAGATAAGTGAAAGGATGAAGATGCTCCAAGATTTGGTTCCTGGGTGTAATAAGGTGCTTACTCTTGTCGACTTGGTTTTATCTTAGCCCAGTTTCTGTACTGTTGCAGATAAACTCTGCCTAATTTAGGCTAAGAGGATATACAATGGATTCACCTTCTTTATATTATACCTCATGTTTTGTAAGCCAATATTGAGATTTGTATGTAATAGACATTTGTTAACATCTAGGGGTGTCACACAAGTTCCTAATTCAGTCTCATTTGACTTGGAATGATTTCCTTGTACAACCAGGTAATTGGTAAAGCACTTGTTCTTGATGAGATAATTAATTACATCCAATCACTACAGCACCAAGTTGAGGTAGTATCTTAATTTTTCCAATTTTCCAATTTGACTGTCACTTATATGACAATTCAAATTTTCTCTTCTGCTGAACCTGAACCTGGAGCTTTGCTATTTTCACTTTATTGTTGTAGTTCCTGTCTATGAAGCTAGAAGCAGTTAATTCAAGAATGAACGTGAACCCTGCACTAGAAGGCTTCCATCCAAAAGATGTAAGTCTACTATACTGGCGGGTTACTTCAGCATTTTTGTCATCATACAGGCTATTACCTACTTAGATTTGTCGCAATTTAGATTTAGTTTCTGGCACATTGGCATTTTTATTCCTTATTTAATGATGACTTCTAAGAAATTAAGGAACTTGGAGCTGTCAGTTTGGAATTTTCAACTTATTGTCCCCTTCAAAATAGCCTCATTTTATGATTACAGCAGTCCAAGACACCGTTTGAAGTTTGTCTTTATTGCATATCTTTGAAGTAACAACCTGATTCCGTAACTATATGTATTTTCTATTCATTTTTCTATGCTTGTTCAACTATTATAATCTTCTATTTCGTATCGCAAATTTATTATCTGTTTATCACTTCACAAATTTTTTCATCACACTCTGCATATCATAATACAAGTGAAAAGGAAAAAGTTCTTACGTGCTGACATTCTGTTTAATATGGCTTAGCTTTCGATTGGTTATAAAAACACCACTTGCCAGTTTTCTTTTAAGTTCTATTTTCCTTTGTGTTTGGGGGGGGGGGGGGGGGGGAGGGGAAGGTGTTGGGTTTTGGGAATCAGGAAGTGCTTTTAATCAATCTAAAATACAAACTTCTGCTTGGCAATGAGTGGGCTTTAGAATGCCAATTTCTCACATGTGGGAACTGCCTCGTACTTTGCAGAGCGCATGTTTGTTTTTCCTCAGCTTATCATTTGTTCATCGGTTTACATTATATTGATTATGTTATACTATAGATTACCATATTGACCATTATCCTTTTTATATTGTTTGTTTCATCTTGAAGAGAGATAATCTCTTCTTAAAGTCAGATTCTAAACATTTGTTGTAAAACGATTTTGTTGCTATCTTTCTGACGAGTCAACTTCTTGTTGTAGGTTGGTGCACAGCCATTTGATGCTGCTGGAATGATCTTTGGCTCCCAGACAGCGAGGGATTATGCTCAAGCATCACAATCAGAATGGCTGCATATGCAGATTGGCGGAAACTTTGAAAGAACATAATCAAACTACAAGAACTGTTCTTCTGTTTCTTTACTTGGAGGGAAATTCATTATAGCTTCCGCATCTGGTGCATAAATGTGTTGCTCATATGTATGATTGCTGTTGAAATTGTAATTCAATATCGGTTGTAGAAAATGCATCAATCTTGAACAAAATGTCCTAAGGATAAGATTGTAAGATGTTGAACTGAAGATGTTTAAAAATTGAATGGATAAATTCAGTGTGTTATGAAAGATAAATTACACGTGGAAATCAAAAGCAAAATGAACAAATTGCAATCCTTGTTATTGTACCTTCACATCTCTGGCGTTCAACCGAAACCCATTTTCACTAGCCCTGCTTGGTCCTGAGTCAAAGAATCACCGATTTCAGTGCTCGGGGGGAATTTTCAAGAATGATTAAGAACCAAACTTGGATTCTAGGGTTTTGATTGTATCTTCCCCTAGTTGGCCTTTGTTAAAATTTGATTCTGAATTGAAGCTGCAGAAGCAAAAAAGAGTTGTTGGGGCGATAACAGATCTAGGGAAGTGACTGTTGAAAGCAGAAAAAGGGACGGCCTGGCCTTCTCCAACATTGCTCGTTATCACGAATGCTACGAAGAGCTCACCTTCTACGACCACCCCTGTCTAACTTGCACGAGGATACAAGTGAGGGGGGTTCAGCCCACATGGAGCGAAGTCTACTCTGTTCATTGAAATTCCGAGAGTATTGAGGCCATTGATGTGATATAATCAGAGTTGGTTGAGTAGTTAAGATTTGTTGCAATTTTGTTAGAATATATTAGAGAGATTAGCAAGCGTTGTTAGACATATGATGCAACCAAAGAAGAATTCAGCAGAAAGAATAATGGAAGAAGGAAGAATATAACAAGAATTCGAGACTTGAGAAGAAAGTAAGAGTTCTCCTTCAATCATAGCATACCCTCGGTTAAATCCCTTATATAGAGCTTACATAGAGTTCTGCTCTCTCCATATAACTGCTCTTAACGACTCTATAACTACTGTAACAGCTTAACAACCACACTAATCAACATTAGACACAAATCAACATAAAAGACAATCTGTTCTAGATTGCAGTTACTTGTGATGAATTGAATGAATCTTGAGATTTTTCCCGAGTTCTTTTCTTCTGTGTTAGTATTTCCTTCTTTGATTTTTTGTGTGCATCAAGGAAATGCAAAAGCATGAGTTGAAGTCATAGACCAACCCAATATCGTGTCACCGTTTTTGCTCAAACCAAGATAATCTGTAGACTTTCTGCTGCAATTTTGCAAGATGCAGAGGCTTTTTAAGTTGGCAACACAGAAATCTGCAGTCAGGGTCAGCTGAGTTGACATGCATAGGAAGAAGCAGCAACATTATCAAACTACCCAGCGGGGGAATGGGAGAGAGCAAATAAGTCATAGTGTATATGAACCTTGTGGCCAAGAGAGTAGAATATCGCTGGTAGAGATTGTTTCTCTATGTATATCTCTAATTTATTTCAAATCTCCATTAACAGTAATGACCAAGTTGCACATCAGGAGGAACGGATGAAAATAACCTTTGTCAAAGACAAATTACAATTACAGATTCTTTAATTTTGAGTCCAGATAATGATAAACGAGGGTTATTTCACTACTTTCCATAGGAGGTGCTTATGACTAGTTAAAGCCAATGGAATCTGGGGAACTAAGCAGTTGTGGAATGTCTGATGTAGCTTAATGGGAAGTTTATTGTTGGAGTAGTTGCAAAGAATGGAGGTATGAGTGATCCATCCATTGATTCTAAAAGCTAACTTGGGAAAACTTCTTCCAACATAGGAAATCTCCAGCTACTGCTACAAAGGCGTTTAGAGCTGGACATAGCTGTCACTGTCCAGAATCATTCCCCTGAAAATTAGCAATTGCTCTCCAACGTATTGATAGGAATTGAACCTGGTTAGAGTCCCTAAATTATTTCAAGGCATCTGCAGGTAAGCCTTGAGAAACCAATCCTAAGTCCAGTCTGCACTTTGCAGCCAAGAGCAACAGACTACTGATTGACCAGTAAAGAATCACTGTTGTTGCCATAAAATGAGCAGCAACCTAAAATTTAGAGGTTCTAAAAGGGAAATTGACCCTTGGAAAAATGAAAAAAAGATGGCCTGACTTCATTCATTGACAATCACTGATGGTCAAATTTTGTATCTACAATAACTCAAAAATTGCAGTTAGTTCCATTTTATGATGCAAGAAGGCCAAGAACTTGTAGAAAATTAAAATAATCAAAAATTGAACAAAACCCTTTGTTCGAATCCACATTAAAAATAGATCCAAGTTAGATGCTTCATACAACAAATACAAATCACACAAACCTGTTTCACATCAAGCTCTGTTTCTATATGATTCATGCTACTTGAAAAATTAGTTATGCCTCCTGCAATGGCATATGAGAATTTTTTTATAGCACCAACCTAATATTACAAGCACTTAAGAACATGTCATCCTCCTTGTCAGTTTACAAGCCAAAATCAAGTCTTAGAATTCCATTCAAGAAAGTATCTAAGTGTGGCTTCAACATCCAACATCAAATCTGCATTCTACAAATATAAACATAATCATTTAACCAGGAAAAACAATAATTCTTATCTATAGCAAAATAAAAGAGACAACTAGTTAGCAAAACCTTTCTATGGCAGATGGGTTAATGGGAATCATGCCGGATGGAGTCACAAGAGCATCCACCAATACGTCATGCGGAGTTACTGGTATAACGCCATCCATGATTTGCAGAGAATAGGACAGTGCAACTGCAGAACAAAAGCAAGTTGTCTCATATAGAAAATAATATAATTTTGACCTAATTAATAATTGATTGTAGCATCTGTTGCATCCATAATAGAAAGAGATTAAAAGAAATATATACCAAAGAGAGGTTGCTTCCAATTCCTCTCCCTTGCTAGCTCTTGATACTTCCTCAAAAAGGTGTCGTAGTAACTTTGATTTTGCATTGCATATGTTAAGAAGATAACACACAAATTATAGAAGAGGGTATACTGAAGTTATGAAAAAGTAATTGGCACAATAGAAAATCAGAGCATTAGAAAACTTCAGTGGCTATGAAAATATGACCAATAGAAGATGTGCAAAAAAATTAAGTGAATTCTCTAATTATTCTAGGGAAATAACAATGCACGATATCCACAAGCATTGGAACCTGCAGGTTACTTCAAGCATCAAGTTATGGGTTGGAAACAAACTAAAAAGCAGAGGGTGTGTATGTGTCTGGTGTGAGAATATAAGACCTGTCAAAGGTTCAGGTTACTGATGAGAATATTAGAAGCTTAGGCTAAGATGCGAGAACTCACCCTCCACCACGGCCTAAGCGTCTTCCAGATCTGTCAAATGCTAGTCCTGGGAGCGCAACAAAAATGAGTGCTACCTATTGAACTTTGGGTTTCCAGTTTCCAAACATAACGGTTATGGAGTTTAACAACACACTTCGACCGAGGAATAAAAAAATAAAACAGTTACCGGGCAGGAGGAACAAATCAACTGGGTCATTTGCCAGCGTTACTGCACATTACAGATCATAATTATCTATTAGTATTATATGAAATCCAAAAAAAAAAGGAAATGAACAAATCGATTAAATCGTTAGCATTATAATTTTTAGAGATGATGTAAACAAGAAATATAATAGCTAACTGGATTTGAACTGTGTTTAAAATGAATACAAAACTATGCCTGTGCATAAATCACACAAGTCTGATGCATGTTTAGGCAAAGGGAGCAAAGAACATGTCTCTTTATGTATTTGGCAATCTGGCAATTAGTTCCATAACAATGAGTAGTTTGTGAACATGACTATGTCAATTAGCAGCACAAAGGGCAAATCCTAAGACATTGATAAGTTGCTTTGTCATTTCTGAAGAGAATGAACAAAACTGTCTGTCATTGCTTTTAAGTACTCAAACTTCTTGATTAAGGGAGACAAAGACACGAGTAGGATGGCATACACAAGAAGAACAAAAAGATCAAGAATTTTCAGAAGTAAATTATCTGTCACAAGAATTTTATTAGAAGGGAATTAGCAAAACACAGAGATATAGCTAGACAAGAGATCTTTTATACTCATACTTCCTTAGTTCTTACATCCAACCAAAGGGAGACCAAACAAAAATTTTAAAAAATCAACCATCCCATGAGGTCATTATCTATTTTGGGAACATAAAAGAAAAGGGATGCCACACTAACCATCTTCCCGTGCATTTCCAACATGATCAATTGGAGCAGGTTCTAAAATATTCATAGAGTTTGCAATTAGATCATCCATGCTTGAGATGTTGAGCATTCGCATATGACTATGCTTGTCCTCCACCCGCGGAACATAAAGCTTTTTTCTAGTCTGAGTACAGCCCTCTATACTTCAACAAAGAAATACAACATAGAGAAGTGAGAACTCCACAGTGGTTACAAGTATTGACTCTTAAGATCTAACCTTTCACCGGATTCCGCAGAATTTCCGTTAACAATTTCGACGTATCAACCTCCCTTAGAGCGCTGCAACTTATATAAGCACACAAACTCCGACTAGACTTGAACCATGGAGCTTCTAAGATAATACTCTGGATTGCATTGTCTAGCAAACACAACCCAAATGAGATTTAATTACAAGGGTCTCGAAACAATGAGCTAATGATAGAATTTTTTACATTACCTTCTTGTGATCGGAGGGGGGGATCCATGGACTTGAGGGCCTTGCGGACTGTGGTTCTGAGAATCCGTTTTTGCTTGAATATTTCGTCGAGATTGGTGGATTGATCAGGGTCGTTGCTCATGGTGACGTTTGGCCGGAAACAGGCGGGGCGGGAGGGGAGGAGCGGCAGTGGCTGGAGCAGTGAAGTTGGTTGAATCATGAGCGCAGCCTTGACCCTTGGCGCTGGACAAGAGGTAAGCCATCTTGTCCACATTTTTTTCACTTTAGCCCTTTGGTTTATCCAATTTATGCATGCGCACACCAACAATCAATTTTCGCAAAGCAAATCCTATCTAGATGGCTGAAGTATCCCTGGATATGGTTCAGAGTCATGAATCGAGTTTCTCAACTCCATTTTCCATAATTTTGTTGTAATGAGCCTTGTAAATGCTTTGAGTATCGTAAAGAAAATAACTCCCATTTATAAAATATATTTTTTTAAATAAATATAAAAATTCAGATAACTCTAGTATGTCAAAATATATTCAATTTTTATTTTACCTATTTGTATATGCTTCAAGTTAGAATTCCTAACACTATAAAAAAAGACATTCTGATACATCCAAGATCATTTGATCTCTCATCTCTCATTATTAATTAGTTTAGGATGCTGAAAATATTCTTCTCATTATGGTATTTCAGCTATGAACATATATCGCTAAATATAATTAAAGTTTCAGTTATTAAAGGATAATTAAGTTTTCAGTTTGATTAGTTGTGAGATTTATGTGATTTTATTCTTCCTTTAATTGTTCTTGATATTTATATTATTTCTGTAACTAGTGTTTATTATTATTCTATCGATTATTGCAATAAGGACTTGAGACCTCTCCGATTTACTTAGATACACTTACCACCAAACTAAACTTATGAGTGCATTTAATCTTATAGTTAAATATTGGATTTACTTACAGGGATATATTGCGGCAAGATAATGTATCCGAATTTTCTTCTTTTTTTTTTCTTGTGTCATAACTTTTACAATTGACCACTTTAGTTTAAAGTATTGGTCTAAGAAACTTGCAACAATAAATAAATGCAATGCATGAATTTTATGGTCCTCCTCAAAGACAATATGATGTTTGCTTGAATACTAGCAATTAAGGATGGGGAGATCATTCAAATTTCAACTATGGAACGATGCTGATCTGTTCCCAAAATCCTCAAAGACTAGCATTTTCATCAAATTCAGGTGTGTCTCTTGAAGATATTGTCAAAAGTTTAGCAATTAACACTTAAGAATTTCAGCAGAAAACGAGAGAAAAGACTCAAAATTTGAAAATCCAAATGAGCCAACTAGCTGCGTCCTTAAGCAAATTGGAGTCTCAAGAGGAATTATCTTCCCAAACAATAGTCAACTCAAGGGAGAATGTAAGTGCTGTTACATTGAGAGGTAAAAAAGAGTTTGTAGAGAATACAGGATAGCTGATGTTCTGTTATATTGTGTTTATGTTCCTAGGTTATATGGGTAATTGTCTTCTGTAAGGGTAAAGATGAGTTTTTACTTCTTTATTTGGTCTCACGTGTTAGAGGTCATGTGACCTGTAGGGTTATGTAACCCTTCTTAAACAGATCACAGTGATAACATGTATCTTTGTACGATTCTTTACATCTTGAATAAAAGGAAAAACAGTTTTCTTCTTCTTTCTTTTCATGGTATCAGAGCATGTCAATGGGGGTGTCCTTTCTGTTTGGGGGGGCTTCAACAGCTGCCACAACTCTCTTGTCATGGCCTATGGTTCTGGTTGTTTTGGAGAATTGTCCATTATTTTTGGTTTTTGTCTTAAACCATTCAGGGTATCCTATTAGCTTGAAACAACCCTCTCTGACATGTCCATCCATGTCACAGTAGGAACAGTGTCCCTTTTTCTGGTCAGGCCTTTTCTGCCTTCCTTGATATTGTTTCTGTGTCCTATTCATCAGGACTAAAGGTTCAGTGTTCCCATTTATACTTCCCAGAATGTCCTTCTGAGACTCAAATTTGAGTACCATAGAATAGGCTTTATTCACAGAGGGCAAAGGATCCATGCCTAGGATCTGATCTCTAACTGTCCCGTAGGCATCATTCAATCCCATAAGGAATTGCATTAACCTATTTCTATTATTCAGCTCATCTATTGCCTTTGATGCACCACATGTGCATGGTGGGAGAGTTTCCATTGACCCCAATTCATCCCAAAGCCCCTTTAATTTTGTGAAATAGACAGATGCAGAGGCATTGTCTTGAGATATCAAGGATATTTTCCTTCTCAGCTCATAGATCATGGTGCCATTACATTCACCAAATCTTTCTGTGATTTCAAGCCAGAGATCTCTGGCTGAGGCTGTGTAAATGAAACCATCTACCAACTCTCTGGATATAGAGTTCAAAATCCAGGATGTGACCATAAAGTCACACCGCTTCCATTGTTCATACGAATCAGAGGACTTTGTTGCTTCAGCCACCACTACTGCTTCCCCTTCCCCCTCACCCATCTGTTTTACACCTTCCTACCAAACCTATGTTCTGAATGTTTCCCACATCCCTGAACCAACTACCTACAGTCAAGCATCCCAAAACATTAATTGGATTAATGCAATGCAACATGAATTGCATGCACTTGAAAAAAATAACACCTGGACCCTTACAACCCTCCCTCAAGGCAAGAAAGCCATAGGTTGTAAATGGGTCTACAAAGTTAAATGTAAACAAAATGGTGACATTGATAGATTCAAAGCCCGGTTGGTGGCCAAGGGCTACAATCAAATTGAAGGTCTTGATTATAAAGACCGTTTCTCTCCTGTTGCCAAATTGGCTACTGTTCGGATTCTGATAGCCCTTGCCACTCATAAACAATGGGCTGTGTTTCAACTTGACATAAACAATGCCTTCTTACATGGCACTTTAGATGAAGAAGTTTATATGCATCCTCCCCAGGGGTATAATAAGGCCTTGCCAGGGCAAGTCTGTCTCCTTAAAAGGTCTCTGTATGGCCTTAAACAGGCCTCTCGTCAATGGAACCTTGAATTCACAAGTTATCTGAAATCTCTCGGTTTCACTCAGTCTGCTCATGACTATTGTCTCTTTGTTAAAAGCACTACTGATTATTTTCTTGCTTTATTAATATATGTGGATGACATTCTTCTTACTGGTACTTCTCTTGTTGCTATGACTGAGATCAAACATGCCTTACACTCTAAGTTCACCATTAAAGATTTGGGATTTCTCAAATATTTTCTTGGTCTTGAAGTGGCCCGATCTTCTACTGCCACTCTTTTAAGCCAAACGAAATACATATCTGACATTCTGAAGGATGCTGGTATGCAATCATGCAAACCAGCCCCCTTCCCTTTACCAAAAGGCTTGCAATTGTCTCTAGCTACAGGAGATATTCTGCCTGATCCCCATGTTTACAGGCGCTTGATTGGGAGGCTTCTTTATGTCAATCTCACCAGGCCTGACCTCAGTTATGCTGTCCAGCATCTGAGCCAATTCATGCATCAACCCCGCAAGCCTCACTGGGAGGCTGCTATGCATGTCCTTCGATACTTGAAGGGCACTCTTCATCAAGGCCTGTGCTTCCCTGTTAGTACCTCTATGCCTCTCACAGCTTACTGTGACTCTGATTGGGCTGCCTGCCCCTTCTCCAGAAAGTCACTTACTGGGTTTTGCATATTCTTTGGCTCGTCATTGGTTTCCTGGAAAACCAAGAAACAGCCTACTGTTTCAAATCCTCCGCTGAAGCGGAATATCGTGCCATGGCCAGTACTGTTTGTGAATTATTATGGATTTCTTATATTCTTCAAGACTTACAGGTACCTATTCAGCTGCCAATCTCCCTCCACTGTGACAACAAGGCTGCCTTGCACATTGCCGCTAACCTGGTGTTTCACGAACGCACCAAACACATTGCCATCGATTGTCACATTGTCCGTGAGCAATTTCAACGCGGTTTCATCTGTCCTTCTCATGTCTCCACCACAGCTCAGCTCGCAGACCTGCTCACCAAACCGTTATCTTCAGATCACCATCACCGGCTGTGCTCCAAGTTGCCCCTGGTTTCCATCCCAGTTCCAACTTGCAGGGGGCGTGTAGAGAATACAGGATAGCTGATGTTCTGTTATATTGTGTTATTGTGTTTATGTTCCTGGGTTATATGGGTAATTGTCTTCTGTAAGGGTAAAGATGAGTTTTTACTTCTTTATTTGCTCTCACGTGTTAGAGGTCATGTGACCTGTAGGGTTATGTAACCCTTCTTAAACAGATCACAGTGATAACATGTATCTTTGTACGATTCTTTACATCTTGAATAAAAGGAAAAACAGTTTTCTTCTTCTTTCTTTTCAGAGTTCTCACAAAATCCTTGTGAGGTAAGTCATGGGCATGACAAAAGTGCAGACTTGGAGACTGAAAATGCAGTACATAAATCAGATAATACATTAGCTCCAACACCTACACTTGCTGAACTTAATACTTAGTTAATTAAACTTCCTTTTCCATAAAGGCTAGCTAAATCAAAGAAAGAAAAATAAGAAAAAGAGATCCTTGAGAAATTTCACAAAGTAGAGATAAATATATCATTGTTTGATGCAATTAAATAGGTATCTCGCTGTATGAAATTCTTAAAAAAATTATGCACCGAAAAGAAGAAGTTGGTAGGTTATCAAAAAGTTTGTATGGATGAAAATATTTATGCTCTGTTTCAAAAAAAACTTCGTACTAAATGTAAGGATCAAGGTATGTTTACTATTTCTATTAAAATTGCAATATTGGTGTGAAAAAAAGTAATATGTGATTTAGGTGCATTAATAAATATCATACATTTATCAGATTTTCAATTTTTGAATATTGGTCCACTAAAAGAAACGGGTGTTACAATTCAATTGGCTGAGTGCTCTATTATTTATCCTGATGGGGTGTTAGATGATATTTTAGTGCAAGTATATAATTTGATATTCCCTTTTGATTTTTACATTGTTCCTATAGAGGATAATAAATCCTCAAAATTTTTTGATATTTTGATAGGGAGACCCTTTTTATCTGCTACTAGAACGAAAATAAATGGTTATGATGACACTCTCACCATGGAGTTTGACGGGAAAATCATTGAATTTAATGTTTGAAACACCCTAGTGATGTTTTTAATGTGGATAGAGTGAATGCCAGTAAACCTCTAGTTCACAAGTGCTTAAATTAGAATATAGAGATGAGTTGAATACTAAATTTTGTGAGAATTTTTAAAAAAATCCAGCTTAATGAAAATAAAAGAAAATTATGATTGTTTAAAAGAAGCGGGAATAAAAGTGAAACTGAAATCACTGCCCGGTCAACCGCCTCCATTTGAAAATAAGAATCGCACGTCATATAGTTTGAAATTATCATTCCAACAAGTATTTCTCAAGCCATTTTATAAAAGATTCAAGGTTTGGAGATCACTTTCAGTGATTCAATGCTAATTGTCTGATGGTCATGATATTCAAATAAAGTCTAGCTAAGACTATAAATTAGAACTATTTATTCTCTTATTCCTCTAGTTATTATTATTATTTTTTTACTTTGTTCTTTCATTCAAATAAAAAAAAATTGATTTTCTTTGATTGCCTAGATTTTTCTTTTTTATTCTCTTATTTTGAGGGTGCTTATTTCATTTAAGATACTCACATAGAAATATTTGTATTTTTTGTTATGCCCATAACTACACACCCACGACGCTTACAAAGCCAATTCCTTTTGTTCATATTTTCATTTTACTTATATGTTTTTTTATTTTTTAATTATTTTTTTAATCAAGAATCTTCTTTCCAAGTAATATGATATGATACATCACCATTTACAATTTTAAGTTTTTACAGGTATGAACTCTTATATCATATAAAAAATAATGTGTTTTAGAGTATGAGTTAATGAAGACTTATTTCATTATTTATTTTTTTTTACTTTTTATTCTTTACACTTACACAACTCTAATCATTTTATTTTTCCTCTCACTACGTTGTAGTCACACATCACCCTATCCATGGCTCTAAATAAGGGTCTCTTGAAATTATAGGAAGAAGTCTTGAAATTATAGGAAGAAAACTGTTTTTATTTTCTTACACTTTGTGTAGTAGGTTACAGGGTTTATATAGTGCATAATATGAACAATTAAACCTTTGATTGTGCTCTCAATTATGTCTTAGAATCATGCTATGCTAGGAATGGTAAGACTTGATCACTGATTTATTTACAATTATGACAGAGGATTCTTTCCAACACTCCCCCTCAAGTTGGTTCATGTGGATCTAGCATGCCCAACTTGCCCAAGACATCATGGAATATTCGTCCAGCTACTGCTTGGGTTAGGATGTCCGCCCACTGATCCTCTGATTGAACAAACGGTAAAGATATCAGACCACTCTCCAACTTTTTCTTGATGAAATGTCGGTCTATTTCAACATGTTTTGTTCGATCATGCTGAACCGGATTTTCAGAAATGCTGATTGCCGCCTTGTTGTCACAACGGAGTTCAGCTGCGTCCTTTGATGAGAATCCAAGCTCAAACATCAACTTTCTGATCCATAAAATTTCTGCAAGTCCTTTTGCTATTCCCCTGAATTCTGCTTCAGCACTTGACAGTGCCACCACCTTTTGTTTCTTACTTTTCCATGTTACCAAATTTCCTCCGACAAAGGTAAAGTATCCTGAAGTAGATCGTCTGTCGGAAAGATCTCCTGCCCAATTTGCGTCTGTATATCCACTGATACTGAAATGACCATTCTTCTTGAACAACATGCCCATCCCAGCTGTTCCTTTCAGATATCGAACGATTCTCAATGCTGCCTCCATATGGTCTTGTTTTGGATCGTGCATGAATTGACTTACTACACTCACAGCATATGCCACGTCTGGTCTGGTGTGTGATAAATAAATCAGCTTTCCTACCAGTCTCTGGTACCTTCCCCTGTCTGCGGGTCTTTCTTTTGAGTCCTTGCTCAGCTCGTGATTGACCATTACCGGAGTATCGACTGGTTTGCAATCTATCATTCCTATTTCAGTTAACAGATCAAGAATGTACTTTCTCTGTGATATCAAAATTCCCTGGTCTGACCTGAGAACTTCAATTCCAAGAAAATATTTTAACATCCCCAGGTCTTTCATCTCAAATTCTTGGAATAAGTTGTCCCTCAGTTGTTTGATTTCATCCACATCGTCTCCTGTTATAATCATGTCATCCACGTATATAATCAAACACGTGATCTTCCTTCCTTGCCTCTTCAAGAATAAGGTGTGATCGGAGTTACTCTGTCGATATCCATATTTTTTCATTGCTTGAGTAAATCTCCCAAACCATGCTCTGGGTGACTGTTTCAACCCATACAAGGCTCGCCTTAATCGACACACTTCTCCCCTTCTATATCCACTCGTGAACCCTGGTGGAGCATCCATGTATACTTTCTCTTCCAGATCACCATGCAAGAAAGAATTTTTTACATCAAATTGGTGAAGTGGCCAGTCTAGGTTTGCAGCTAGAGAAAATAGGACCCGTATTGTATCAATTTTTGCTACTGGAGAGAATGTTTCAGAATAGTCAACTCCATAAGTCTGAGTGTATCCTTTTGCTACGAGTCTAGCTTTGTATCTGTCCACCGTTCCGTCTGACTTATACTTTATGGTAAACACCCATTTGCATCCCACTGGTCGTTTTCCCTTGGGTAGCCAGCATTTTTCCCAAGTTTTGTTTTTCTCCAAGGCATCCATCTCGGTCTCCATTGCCTCAACCCATCTCTTGTCCTTCTGGGCCTCTGTGGCATCCTTTGGTATCCATTCTGAGCAAATGTTTTTATGTAGGTTGACCAACTGAGGTGATAGTCTTTCTCCTCTGGTAACGTTTGCCATAGGGTATCTAGATCTGGCTGCCTCGAATTCTGGATCATATCTCCTAGGTGGAATTCCTCTGTTATTTCGAGGGGGTAGAACATAGTAGCCTGTTTCAGGAAACTCAAGGGAAATGGGTTCAGTGGTAAGGTTATTAGAAACAGGGAAAAGTTCACATACCTCAGTTGTGTGTTCCTCAGGATATTCTACGGTGTCAGGTTCTGGTTGTGACGTTGAGGCTGAGAACTGTACTAAATGGTCAGTTTCTCCAAGTTCTGGTGTAAACTCAGGAAGAGAAGAATGATCAAGTTCTAGCTCCCCCTGACTAAGCCAATTTGGCAGTGGTGGTGATTCTGCCGTTGTCTCCCCCTCACTGCTAGTTGGCGAGGGAAAAAAATATTCCTCTTCCAGAAAGGTGCAGTCCATGGTGGTGAAGAGCTATTTAGAAATGGGTCAAAACACCGATAGCCCTTTTTATGGACACCGTAACCAAAGAAAACACATTTAAGAGCACATGGATCGAGTTTAGTGCAGTGTGTTCTAGAAATGTGAACATAAACTATGCAGCCAAAGATTTTAGGTGGAAGGTTGAGATGAGAAGGGATGGTGTGATGAGAAGACAAGGTATGCAATGGAGATTGGAAATTAAGGACACGAGACGGGAGTCGATTGATGAGGTAAATGGAAGTGGCAACTGCTTCAGACCAAAACTTAGGAGGAACTCGCGCTTCAAACAATAGGGCTCGGGCAGTCTCAAGGATATGCCGATTTTTTCTTTCAGCAACCCCATTTTGCTGTGGTGTATAAGGACAAGTAGTTTGGTGAAGAATCCCATTGTTCTGGAAAAAGGTTTGGAGATGATTATTGACAAATTCCCCCCCATTGTCAGATCGAAGGACTTGAATGGTCCTGTGAAATTGGGTTTTAATCATGTGGAAAAAATCACAAAATTTCTCAGCCACTTCGTATTTTTGTTTTAACAGGTAAATCCAAGTAACATGAGTACAATCATCAATAAAAGTCACAAAGTATCTATAATCAGGTGAGACAGTTTCTGGGGCAGGCCCCCATACATCAGAGTGTATTATTGAGAAGGGAGTATCAGATTTATTTGTGGATATATGATAAGTGCTCTTATGACTTTTAGCAAGCACACATGAAGAACAAACTGGGATATCAATGGATTTAAACTCAGGAAACAAAGTACGAAGGTATTCACTTGAAGGATGGCCGAAGCGCCGGTGCCAGAGTCATAACTGTCGGATTGAGGACCCTTGAGCTAAATGAGCTGACCCAGTACTTGAGACCTCCTCCACATAGTACAGTCCATCTTTCTCAGTACCATGGCCCAGTACCGTGCCCGTATGAATATCCTGCAAAACACAAAAATGAGAATACATGAGTACTTTGCAATTTAACTGTTTGGTGATCTGACTGACAGAGAGTAATTTGCAGGATAAGGAAGGTACATAGAGGCTGTTCGAGACATTTAAAGTGGGGGTTATAGAAACGGTACCACCACCGATGACGGGAAAGGAGCCACCGGTAGCATTTAGAATATTGGATTTTGAGGGTGGGGCTGACAAAACAAAATCTGAAATATCATTGGTCATAGTGTCTGTGGCTCCTGAATCAAATATCCACCCACTAGTATTCTGTACCTTGTTAGCATGACCAATAGAATTAAGGGCTAACGATTCAGTTTTGAAATTACGAACAAACTTATCTAAAACATCCGGGACAAGGGATTTAATTTTATAGGAATTGAAACAAGCAGGGGCACATTTGGATTTATACAGGGGTAGAAAGGTCATTTGTCCTCCTTTCTAACCCTAAAATACCTCCTTCCCGATCATAAGGGACACTCGTGCCTCCTCCTCTCTTGGCTCCTTGTAGCGCCGCTGCAACCCCTAAGCTCTGTCCATCGCCCGAGTCTTCTTCTGTTTGTCCGATCAGATTGTTGCCGCAGGCGGCCTTTTGGTTGCCGCTGGCAGTGACCGCGGCCATTTTCCCTACTCCTTGTCCCCTTCCTTTCTTCTTACGGGTCTTGTTTTCCTCCCACCATTCCGGATACCCTATGATCTTAAAGCATCCGTCCCGGGTGTGTTGAGATTCGCCGCAATGGGTGCATTTTAAGCCCGATTTGTCATCCCGGAGTGATGACTTGTCTGTGTCTGACCGATTTTTAGCCAATAGACCGGCACCCACGAGATCAGAACCTACTATCGCTAGTGATGGAAGAGGAAGGTGGATGGCACGGCGCAACTTCTCACCTCGGAGTCGAGAGTAGGCATTGTCCAAGGTCGGCAATGGCTCCTCGTTGAGAATTTCTCGACGGACTGGGTCAAGGTCTGACTGTACTCCGGCCAGAAACAGGTAAAGGCGTTCCTCCTGGATTTCCTGATTTCGGATAAGGATATTGTTGTCTCCTTCGATTTTGGTTGGTTGTCTTTCATCGATCTCGGCCCAGATGACCTGAAGATCGTTGTATAAATCCTCCAGAGTGCTTTCTTGTTGTGTTAATTTGTATGCTTTAGACTGTAACTCGTAAATGATAAGCTTGTTGCTACCTGCATTGAATCTGATCTTGAGAGCATCCCAGAGCCCTTTGCTTGTCTTGTGTTGTAATAAATTTTGACGGAGCTTCTACTCTACCGTCTGGATTAGCCATACTCGGACAATGCTGTCATTAGTTTGCCACAGGTAAATTGTGGGGTCTGTTTCTGCCGAAGGAGGAGGGATCCCAGTCAGATGGTTTGATTTCCCTCGCCCTGTGATAAACATCTCCATCATCTTTGCCCAAACAACATAATTGGAGTCATTCAATTTTATGTTGGACGGTGGCTGCACTGAATCAAGAGTAAATTGGTTTGCTGATTTCTGATTTCCATTTTGGCTATTCTGAATTAACTGGAAGAGTTTTTATGACAGGTCGGCTATTGGATCAATGATTGCCTGGGATTGGTCAGCCGGGTTGGATAGGTCGGCCATTGTTGTTTTGGTGAGGAAAAAGTCGGGAAAGGTATTTGGTAAGCTGGTTTGGTGAGGAAAGGTCGGGAAAGGTATCTGGTAAAGGATGATTGCAGGACAGCTATATTTTAGACCGAAACCTGCTCTGATATCATCTTGAAATTATAGGAAGAAGTCTTGAAATTATAGGAAGAAAACTGTTTTTATTTTCTTAAACTTTGTGTAGTAAGTTACAGGGTTTATATAGTGCATAATATGAACAATTAAGTCTTTGATTGTGCTCTCAATTATGTCCTAGAATCATGCTATGTTAGGAGTGGTAAGACTTGATCGCTGATTTATTTACAATTATGATAGAGGATTCTTTCCAACAGGGTCCGTTAGGAAAGCATTTGAATCTCTATTATCTGCCATTTGAATATTTAAGTGTGGAGAGAAATGTTTTTGATGACTTGCTTTATATGGATTTGTTACACGTTGAGGGGGATTTTCGTAGAGTTGGCTTTTTTTCTAATCCACAGCGTGCTCTCAAGTAGGCAATTTTTCTAATCTCTGTCATGATTTTGTAGAGTTGGCTTACAGAATAGGGGATTTTTGGTGTTGATAAAGGGGCAAATATATATATATATATTTTGTCCCATTTGGAGAAAATATTTCAAATTAGCTTGATTAAAAATATATAAAATTTTCTTTTCTTCTTAACAAAAAGGAAAACAGCATGACAATAATTCGGCAAAAAAGCAAAAAAAATAAAAATCACAGTTGACGTTGTCCATAATGTTGGAGTTTGGTCATCAACTATGGAGACCCTTGCTTCTCCCTCTTTACCTTGATTGACGTCGCCAGTTATCTGTCGGCACCTCGTGTATATGGGATTTAGAAGTACATGAATGAGCTGGTATTCAAAACTGAGTTCATCACAGCACTCTTCGCTCATTCTCTCATTTTACTCTTTTCATAGTTTGGTGTCACTGCCCTCTCTTAGTACCCTGACCAGGAGTAAGCAGTCAAACTAAAAGTTTCAGTGGATCCTTCTCTCACACACTTTAGAAAATGTGTGTATAGACTACTCAAGAGTTTTCACAACTCAACAACGGTGCTCATCCTATGTTTTTAAAGTCATTATAGTTTCTATATTAATATATCTGGATCATTGTCTTCCCTGTTAAAAAAAAAAAAAAAAACTGACATCATTGTTATAATTTACTGAGCTGTTCATAAAAGATTATTCTAAGCTGAATTTATTTATTTAAAAATTTTTTAAGAAAATAAATCTATAAAAAATAATATATTAATTATTAATGTATTAAATATTATATTTAAATTTTAAATTAATAATAATAAAAATAAATTAAAAAATATATATAGAGATAATCCGAATTGAAAATGTTTATAAAGTAAAAGAAAGTTAGACGCGATTTTGAATTTCGTCCATTCTGAAATATTTTTTTTAAATAGGATTGGTTATGACTCGAATATGATATATTAGTCCAGAAATATTTTTTTTAAATAGGATTGGTTATGACTCGAATATGATATATTAGTCCAATTGCAATTTAGGCTAAAAAAAATCACTTTTTACTGAATACATTTCAATTCAACACCTTTTGAAAAATAAGTTTATAAACCCACCATTTGCTCATTTACTCCTCCAATTCTGCAGGAAGTGGGAGGTGCTGAGCAGTCCCATTATTAGCCAGGAATGGTGTTAGGCAAAAAGGGATGCACTAACCCCAACTGGCCCTCCTGACATACCAAAGAATTTAAAGGGAGAGAAAGCATATAAAGGAGATAATTTATGTAATTGTAGAAAAATAATTAATGTGAATATTTCACACACAATATAGATGAAACAATGTCTATAAAATATTGTCATTGAGTAATCAAAGAATGTAGTAGTTCAAATTCAAAAACACTTGCTTTGTAGCCATTACATACATTCACTAAAACTAATCCAGTATGTAATTTCTTTTCAATGAGATACCTATCCGATGAATGTACAGAGACATTACCATAAAATTGACTAGGAAGAAACTCATGCATCTTGACCTTCACTCAAGGGCATTGAAATGAATTGACGAAGCTGCTGAATATTATCACATATGTCTGTCAACAGTTTTTCTCTTTCAGTATCACTTTGAGTTGTATCACCAGCAGCATGCTTTGAGACTTCCTCATCTTCAAGAGCCCTCACCCGTTCATGAAGTTGCAACAATTCATTCATTAATGTGCGTTCTTGTGCTGTCACATCAAACCACAGCTGATTAGATGATGCTTTATAGATGGAATTATTACACTAGCTTACAGAAACTAATGCATCTTACCTGTGTCTTCATCGTGGGTAATATTGTTGGAGATGGCCTGTAAGAAAGGAGCTCCATCATCTGACAGAAGGTGAATTCTCTTTTCCAAGCTTTTCAACCGACCAAGATAGGATCTACCCCCTTTGTCTAACATGTTTGGGGTCCCCTCTCCATTAACATCCCACATAGATGAAGACTGATTGTTACTATGCAGATTTTCTTCATTAATACACCCATCGATGAAACTGTAGTCTGGGCTGATATTCTCAGACGAGATAGACTGTGCGTTCTTTTCCAGGTAACCCTCATCAAACTCGTCTCCAGATCCCTCAAAACTTTCTTCCCTTAAGAGACCATATCTTTCTCTATACTCGTCAAGTTCAGCCTCTAAAGCATTAATATCTTCGTCTCTCTTTCTAAGTAAATTATTTGTTGCTTGCAGGGCTTCTTGATCATATTCTGCCTGTTCCTCCATCATTCTTTGATACTGTAAGGCCTCCATCTGAACAGACGCCTTCTCTGCCTGCAACCGGGTGATCATGGCCATTGCATTATTAGCTGCAATGGCAGAAGCATTTCTTTCTTCATCCAGTTCCATGTACAAAGCCATCAGTGATTTGCGATCCAGTCGAGCCTGTCCCTTCATATGGTGCAAAGTCAAGTCACCATCTCCTTCATTTTGTACAGTACTCCCTTCCGTGGACTCTGAAGCAAGTTCTGTTTTTTCAAGTGGTGATTTCCTTGGGATCCTATTAGTCCATCTAGGGCTGCAGGTAGCTGAATCTGTTAGTGGAATTCCAAAAAACCTGTTTCCTCGGGCAAACGTAGGAGTTCTATCCTCATTCATATACTCAGCTTCCGGCAGCGATGGCACTGTGGCAGCTTTGACATCTTCCCTCGCTAATGCACAAAATCCATCCACCAAATATATTAGATGTTATCTTGGAGTTAAGATATTTTGCTGTCAATTTTTTTATGAAACATGAAATGTGCTTAGTTGCAAAAGAATGGCTCTCCATTTATGAAGCAAGCTTTGTAGAAATTTGTCTGATAGGTAAATGTATTAATTTACTTGAAAAATCACCCTTTGCCTATAAAAGGGAGCTGCGGAAGAGAGATGAGTGAGTTGAGGTTAGCTGGAGAGCGAATTGAAAATAAAGAATAAAGAGAAAAGGAAAGTGAGTCTTTGTCAGTTTTTTCTGTTTGTGTATCTCTGTTCTTGAGCAATGAGTTGCCTCTTTTGTTATGTGTTATTGAGGTTTTTGCCCCCTTTTTGGTTGAAAACCATTTCCAACTCCCTTTCCTCTGTTTTGCTGATATCAGAGCTTGAGTTCCTATTTTCCAACAGGTTAAAGAATAGGAAAAAAGAAATTACCTGGAAACATAACTGGCATGTCCCAATTTTACAGGTTTCATGGCAAAATTTAGAAGCAAGCAGAAATTACAAAGCACCATTAGCGATTTAAGCAATAGATTGCAAGAATTTTCATTTGGTGTCCACCACCATCAACTCATAAATCTTGCATTTAACAAGCATAACGATTATGTATGAGTAAATGCAAGGTATCTTAAACATTTCAAAGAATTCAAATCAAAGCTACAAAATTGAGAGAAAATAAGGGCAGAGTTGAAGTGACACTCACACTGCTTACCAACATGTGATGTATTTTGGCCATCGTCATCTTCATGTGGCTCAGATTCATTGTCTGAAAACTTGAGTTCTGTAAATCGCATGTTAGGCAATTCCATATTGCGATGATCCTCATTTTTCAAATTTCCAAATGGTGCTCTTGGGGAAGGGGTAGGAGCCTGTGAAACCATGCTCGATCCCTTTCCCTTAAAGTAGGATTTGGCCTTCAATGGCTCGCCACAACAAGAACATGGATTGCGAATTATCCTCTCAGCATGCATTGAATCATCTTTTCTTGCAGTAGGCAGCGTAAAATGATGATCTTGATCATTATCAACAAACATTTCAATGTCCTTGTGCAAAATCCCAACAAGAGACTTATAAGTATAGCAATCAGTTGCCTTCTCAGTAGCAAATGAAAGAAGGCAAGTCTCGCACATTTTTCTTATATCAGAAAGCTTCTTGTGGCTGTGACAATAAGCCAAACACGAAAGCTCCTTCTTGTGAGACTGGCAAACGGATCCATTATAATAAAAATCGTCCGCTCTATCAACCAGAACATGATCAATCCTTGTACATAGCAAACAAGGGATTTCCAACTCAAAGAATCTAGCAAATTCATTGGCAAAAAATGCAAGAAACCCATCAATAAAAAGCACAATTATCAACAACCATTCGAGTACAGCATAGATCAGAAAGAGTGGGAACTTTCCCAGTTCTTGTTCCACATAATGTTTAAACGATCTTTTAGCCATAGTATTTTTTTTTTTCTTCCAAACCCCCAATCAACAACAAAAAATGGGTGTGGATTATGGAAAAGAACTATATAATCTTTTATTGTTGGCTATACTCAGCAGGCTGTTAAACGAAATAGAAAGGAGCTAACAAGGTAAAACATGGAAGATCATGACCCTGGTTGTGGAATGAACCGGAGCCAGATCATGACCTTGCCCATTGCGTATCTGAGTGAGAGAGAACAGAAGGAAGGGAAAGAAACAAAAGGGAAGGTTCCACTTTTAGGTATCAAATTTTGGATGGTCATTTGCTTTTAGCTATAAATGGAAGACAAGTTTGTAGGAGAATTGAGGTGTTTATGCAGACCATGTACCTGAATTAACGGTCTATCAAGCACTTTTCAGCAAACTGAATCAATCAACAACACGAGACCACAAGTACTGGGATTATCTCATGTCAATAAAATAATAAATAAATTAATTTTTTTACGTGGATCACTGCATGCTTAATTTTGCAAATTAGTTTTAGTATCAAGAGATAAGCAGATTGGTATTCGTTTACTTTGATTAGTTTAACTTGATTGGTATTTGTCCACTTGAATTAGCGGTTGAATTCGAGTCTCTCATTTGAAAAGATGAAATATGCCTCCTTCGAACGAAAAAACGTCAAAAAATTTGATCATCCTCTTCACGCAATTGATAAAACAGTGCCAAATATACACTGTTGATGTACACGAATCCAGCCATGGCCAATTCAGTCCCGCTACTACTTAGAACCCATTAACCGGATGTTAGGAAAACGTATTTTATATATGACTTGGTTAATTTCTATAGTTTTCTTTTTCCTTTTCTTTTTTTTGAAAAGGGTTCATTTCTATAGTTACTTTATACAAAATATAATAGAATTATTTTGTTTGCAATAATAAAATCTCAACTTTATGCAACTTTTATTCTTTTCTCATAAATTTAAGGTAATATTTATTTTTTTCAAGAATAATTACTTTATTCAAAATATATTGTATCAATGCATAATAATAATATTTTGACATAATAAACTTATACTAATTAATAACAATGAAATCAATTGTTTAATTTAATTATAAAAATATTATAACGTTATCATTAACTAAAAATAATACTTTATCAAATTATTTATTATATATATATATATAGATAGATATATAATATCAATGCTTCTCTTTTATTTATACAAAGTATAATTTTTTTATTAACTTGATAATTTAATTGAAAATTACTTTGAAAAAAATGTATCACTTTTATGAAATAAAAAATATATTTTTATACATTTTTATAAAGGATAGATTAATTTTACATTTATGAGTTATATTAAAATTATAAGTACATCTCTCTGTTTTTAAAATTACACAATTTAATTTTTATATTTTAGTTTCGCTAGAACTCCATTTGTCTTATTTTTTATTAATTATCTTAGAAATGATTAAAATATATTTAAGATATAATTTCTTTTAGCCATTAAATTATATTAAAATCAACACTTACGTTTCTTTTATTTCTAAAAATAAATAATTTAATCATGATATTTTTAGCTTTATCAAAGTAAAAGAAAATATTGTTTTTACAGAGGTTTCCTTTACGGTTTCAAAATAAAAGAAAAATTAATAGCACTTCTGATTAGGAAAGATTTTGTAGAACAAATGATTAATCAATGACCATAGCAAAACAAGTGCAGCAATATTCCAATTTCCTTGCATTATTAGAAGGGGAAAAAATCACAAGTACCAGCGATGAGTTCAAAACTCATACCTTTCAGGTGGGAATTGTCAAATCTGATTTCGGGAACAAAATGAAATGGAAAATCGTCGATTAGCAATAACAGAAGGTTGAAACAAGATTATAAAGCAGAGAGAAATTTATTAGTTAATTTTTTTATTTCAAAAAAATATATTAAAATTTTTTATCATTAATCGTTGTTAAAAGATTTAAAATGTTAAATAATTATTTAACTTTTTAAAAATTTAAGAAATTGATTAATAATTTTTTTAAAAATTAATAGTAAAATATTTAATAGTAACATTAATGAAAATAGCAACATTAATGAAAAGATTAATTAATAAAAATTTTAAAATATTAAAAATATTTTAATACACTTTTTAAAATTAAAATTCTCATTAATAAGTTTTCACGAATTAAGTAATAATTTTTTTATTTTAAAGTTCAACTATGCCGAGAAAGTCAGCCTCTATTAAAAAAATTTAAAAAATTACCTGCGGTCAGTTTATCAAACATGGTGAGGGATATGAAACCAGGAGCAGGAAACTCAGGCTGCCCAACATCTGTATCCAAATACCATACATTTCTATATCTGCAAATAAGGCAATTCCAACAATTTCGAAGTCATTTATAGGTAAAGAGAAAAATTCTGTCGCCATAATGTATTAAATTATGGCAAAAGCACATAGAATAACTTGCGCATATATTGAGAGTCTTTGTAAACAAAAATGCAATATCGCATGTAAACACGAACTTCAATCATGGGAACGCTTCAAGACGAGTTGATCTTTCTTCCATGAACAACGGACAAGCTCAAGAGTAAAAGCAACCAAACAAAAAGCAGCTTTAATATAAATATAAACCAATATCTGTAAACAATCAAATTCAATGCATAATCACGAAGCAAACAGCTAAAATACAACGACCCAAGTCCACCAGAAACCCAATTTACAAATTCAGGTGCTTCAAAATGACACCGGAAACACTCAATTTTACACATACAATACAAATTAAAGGGCGGGTTTAAGAGCAATCGATTTAAACCTCTGAAGAAGAATGTTGAGAAGGTAGCGAGAGAAAGTGGTTTTGCCACAGTTTTTGGCTCCACAGATTAAGGCAATAGGACGGGGTGCAGTAGCGGAATAGTACGTTATGGTGCGTGCTCCTCTGCCCCTTCCTCCGGTATATGTACGGTCGGTGTCGGGTGTTCCGTCACTGATATGAAAGCCATAGCATTCTCTTTTATCTCTACGTGGACGCTGCACACTTGGGATTTCTCTTGTTTTATTTGTGTGCTTTCCGACTGGCGTTTGGAAACTGACTTTTATACATGTATTTTGCGTTGGTATTGGCGTGACGTTGAATAATCTCACGCTGATTCAAGTGGACAACCAGCTCACGAGTGAACTTCAGACTCTACACCTGGCCGCTGCTCGTACTGGCGGTTCGTCTGATTCGTATTCCGCGTCGACCGGTGTGAACAGGGTCGGATTATACACCCGTTTTAATATATACTTTTTAAAAAATACTATTAAATTAATAAAATTAACTACATAATTACTATGTTTTAAAAATATTTTAAATTGTGCATGTGAGTCAAATATTAAATATTTAGCTTCTTTAATTAATTATAATAATTAAATTATTATTATTTTGAAATTTTAGAAATTAGAGAGTTATAATTTAAAATTACATAAATTTAAATATTTGTGATTTTTAAATGACAATGATCGACAATCGTTTGAAATTACAAATATTAACCTTTTATCATTTAACCTCGCAATACAATAGTACCTACCTTGATTGATGAGATCGCTGATTCACTGTTAGTAATTTGGAAATAACAAAAATAATTTTTTGCAAAATTAACAAGGAAAAAAGATAAATAGAAATCGAACAAAAACATCATTTCGACCCCCCAAAAAAATAATTTTTGTAATTATTTTTTTAATTAAAAATAGTTGAATTAATTTATTTTAAATAAAAAAATTGTTAAAAATTAATTTTAATGAAAATTTTTATTTAAAAGGGAAGGTAAAAATAGATGATTTGACTTATTTAATTTCAAATTATATAATTACAACATATGAAATCATCAACTAATAAATAGCAAAATCAAAATTGGACCGTCAATAACTAAACCAATTAAATATAATAAATCAAGTTAAGACATCAAAAAACCAAAATAAAAAAAATGATTATATTTAATTCGACTATGATTTTTAACAAAAATTTAAACTTGAACTAACCCTAATTTGTAAGTTACCCATATGACAAATTTTAAATATTTTTCAGAATATTTTGAATGAGTATTAGGTTTGACAATGACAAGGACTTTAATCTAGAGAGTGCTTTGCATGACGTGGAAAGGCAATGGGGGCAAATATGTTCAATTTTATAAAAAGGTTGTTGGAAATTTGGAATTTAAGGTTGATCTTTTTATATACTCAGGATTTATATTCAAAGTATTCCTGTGTTAATCATCATTGTTTTTTTTATTTATTTATTTTTTTTCCAGCCCCATATGTTCCCTTCCTTTTTGAGGTTTCGCATGCTTTTTTCTTTTCGATATGTTTATTTATTATTAAAATTGAAATCGCCTTTAAAACTAAAAATTTTGAAAATAAATGTCGTATCTCTTCTTTAAGGCTGTGGCCATTTTATTTCTCTTCTAGCATGGATATATGTAGCGGTGTGCATTATTCGGTTCAAATTGAAAAAAGCGACAGAATCGAATTGATTTAAAAATTTGGTTCGATTTTTTATATATTTCGATTCGGTTTGATTTTTAATTTTAAAAATTTCGGTTATTTCAGTTCGATTCAGTTTTGATCAGAAAAAAATTGAAAAAACCAAACCAAACCGATTAGTAATAATAATATATTTTTTCAATAATATAGAAAAATTAAATCATATTGAAACTAAAATATTTTAATTAAATTTTAAAATATTAAAAATAAAATATAAAAAATAAAAAAATTATTAAAAATCGAAACGAACAAACCAAATTGAATCGAATCGAATCAGATCGGTTCGGTTCGATTCGATTTTCATAAACACTAAAATTTTGGTTTTCAATTTATTCGATTCAGTTCAATTTTAAACCGAACCGAC
Source organism: Manihot esculenta (assembly GCF_001659605.2). NCBI lineage: Eukaryota > Viridiplantae > Streptophyta > Magnoliopsida > Malpighiales > Euphorbiaceae > Manihot > Manihot esculenta. Next base: position 23,268,193 of record NC_035166.2, read on the forward strand.
TAAATGCTCACCCCTGTGGCTGATTAATGAGTCTTGGGTTTCCTTTTAGACAATAGAATGTGTTTGTAATGGATCTTTAATTCTTTTAATTTTTATTTGATATTGAATTTTTATTAGAAAATAATTGAATTCTATAAAAAATTTAATTTATTTTTATTCATGAAATAATTTATTTATTTGAGAATAATTTAAATATAATAGAATTTAATTGAATTATTTTATATTAAATAAATTAATAATAAAATTTAAGTTGATTTAATTTATTCATATGTTATGATTTTTAAATAAAATATAAATATTTATTTTTACAAATAATTTGAAAGATCATTATTAATATTTGTTAACTAAATTTTATATAATTTTTTACTATTAAAATATAAAAATTATTTTTTAAAATTAATAAAATAATATAATAAAATTTTTAAATATTAATTATAAATCTATTAAATATTAATAGTTACTATTAAATTAAAATAATTTTTATTAAGGGTAATTATTAATTAAAATAAGAAATAAGTTTAAAATTAAAGGTAAAAGAAAAAGAAAATAAAAAAAAATCAATGACTAATTAAATAATTTTAACTTAAATAACTTTAAGTGAAATCATTTATTATAAAATTTTAATAATTTTGATAAAATTTATTTTTAATTTAAAATTAATTCTCATAAGAATTTAAGGAAATTGAATTTAAGTGAACTGAATTCTTATATTATTGATTTTGCTAAACACAAAAATTTAAGAAAAAAAATTTATTTCTTTTGAATTTTTTAAAATTTTGCTATTCCAAATAAATGTTTACTTAATTAGTAATTAATAATTAAAATTTAAGTAATTAGTAACTCAAAATCATAAATACTGCTCTTGGAATTAAAATTTATAAACTTTTAACTCCATTTAATCCGTTATTTATATATGAAAAATAAGTTTCATGAACAATATAATTGAAGAAAGTAAATTATCTTACACTGTTTATATTAATGTCCTCTAAATAAACCATTTTGACTATTTCATCATTGTGTATATATTGAAAGAGAAGGTGATGTAATTGCATAGTCGATAAAAAATTTTATATTTCACTCGATATCAACGGTTAAATAATAAATATTAAATTTATTTTTAATAACGAGTTAAAATTATATCGAGTTTAATGGTTTAAATTAAAATAACAGTATCAACATTAATCAGTCAAAAGAGAATGATACGATAATTATTGAATTATATTAATATTATTACTATAAATTAATGAATTCAGATTAAAAAAAGCAAAATATATGGAATTGACTAAAATCTTTAAATATTAAAAACAAGAGCATACTTTTTCAAATATTAAGACTGGTATTTACATAAACAACCCACATGACCAATTGAACTAAAAAAATTAATATTATTTAGAGTATTAATGGACATTATTGTATAAATATATTCGAATATGGTAGTTAATTAAGCAAAGGTCATTTCAGTTTATCTTTATAAAAGCCATAAAAGCATGAATAATTGGTTAGAGTCTTAAGCATGAATGATTGGATAGAGTTACAGATAAGTCGAGTACACTTTTTTCTACCAATTCTTGTCACCGTCAAAGGCATGACATATATCAAATAAACAAAAATATTTTTAATATAAAAATAAAAAATTATAACAAAATTATTAATTTTTTAAATAAATTATAAATATTACATAATTATAATTATTTTTAAACCAAGAATAAATGGAGGGAGAGATCGAATTTATAAATTTTTAATTTTAATTTTAATGTAATTACCATCGGAGTAAATTTATAGATGTTTAAATAATTATAATTTAAAATTATATGAATGAATAATTTTAAATTAAAAATTTTAATTTTTATATTTTCAAATCACTATTCCGAAAAAAATTATAATGAATATAAATAATAATATTTTAATTATTTTATGTGACTTAAATAAGTATATGGATTGGAAAAGATAAGAACTAGGTGGCTTAGTTCCATAAGCTAAGAGATATAGGATTTGATTTTGGAGTTTTGAATTCAGATTCTCATCCATTTTTAATTGTACTGCCCTATCAAGAATTTTAAATATTATAAAAATACGGTAAAAAATTATGAATTAATTAATGATTTTTAAATATAAAAATTAAATAATTAATATTAATTTCATTTATAAGGTATGTAACTAAGAAGTTTTCGAAAGGGTACTTGAAGTGCAGATCAGATGTATCAATCCAACAAAGTTTTACACATTGACAATCTGTGCCGTGGTCCCAAGTAAACCCCCGAATCAGTCGAAATCATGCGCCACGTGTCCGATTATTCATTCTTTGACCAAATTTGACAAAGTTTCAAAAACCCAAATTAACAAATCAGACGGCCAAAACTTCTCATTTGCTCTCCAATCTTCTCACGTCCTGATCCAAAATCTCCCAAATCCGCCTTTCACTGTAAGGGGGCGCCAAAAACCCCATTCCATTAAAAAAAAAAATAAAAAAAAGAGAAAGAAAAATACAAATCAACAAACGCATTCCTATCTCTCCCTTTCTCTATCTATATTTCAATCTATCGATTTATCTGTGCGGGCTTGTTAGGTTTTTAATCGAAGCTATGGATCATCAGAATGCAGTGAAAGAAGCCCTAAACGCACTGTATCATCACCCGCAAGATGAGGTTCGTTCCAAAGCAGATGAATATCTACAAGGCATTCAACGCTCCATCGACGCCTGGCAGGTACTCTACGCTTCTAGAGACTCAAATTTTAATGCATTATTGATCGATTAGTGGAATAAGTAGAGAGTTCACATATTTGGATTTTCTCCGAGAACTTTGAGTTCGACTATTTTCTAGCTTTTCTTAGTGTTATACCTTTGTGATTTTAATCATGTGGGAATTATGAGAGTGTTAGCATTGAATTCAACTGAGGTTTTTTAGAAACATATTTATGTTTATTCAGCATTTTTGTGTGTATTTCTATTTTGTTGGAACCGGGAGGGGGGGGGGGTTGAGTTACTGAGCTTATTTGAAATTCGAATAGCATCGAGTTACCACTGCACTAGGAACTTTTTCGATTACTATCAGTCTATCACGACTACCATTCTGCTGTTGCTGTTTCCTAATTTGCCCGAAAATCAAAATCGATGTATTGTGGTGCAACACAGAGAAAATAAACAAATGTGAATCATTAAAATCAGATTTATTTACTACATGGAACGAAGACATTATGCATTTGTTATTTTAGCTTAAAATTGGATAGTGATATAATCTATTTAAGTGTGTATAGAACAGATAATTGGTGATGACCCAAAAATTAGTTAATTTTGCGCACCAAACTGGGTTGCAGGTTTTAGCCAGAAGTTGAAAATTTATAGTTTTTGGTCATTTCTGTCCCTACTAAGCAGGGGCCTACCTCTGACCCCTTGCTCTCTCCCCATGATACAGGCTTGACTCATTTGTCTTATAGGGGCTGTTTATTAGAACTTGTTGGATTTGAATATATATATATATATATATATATATATATATTTAATTTGATTTATAAAATTTTTACTTGATTATGGTGTTTTCAATCATTATTCATTCTCTTCATCTACCACATCCTTCAGTTCTTTGTAATGCAAGGAAATCCTTTTGTAAAGTGCATCCTAGACAAAGTTTCAAGGAATATGGCTAATGTCTATGTTGATAGGAAAATTATGTTTTTCTTTCTATTCCTTGAAATTTCTCTTTGGTTCTTACCCATTCAGATTCTATAATTTTTTTTGAGTATTTGGAAGCTATTACAAGTTGAACTATTTTAATTGGACATAGTATGGTGTTATTCTTCACTTCACGTTTGGTTCCACCATCTCTTGACAAAGAAGAGCAAAGCTCATTATCGTTGATTTGTTTCATTATTGGCTTATCAATTTCTCTTTGTTTCATTTAGGTTGCTGATAATTTGCTTCATGATCCCACTAGCAATATGGAAACCTTAATCTTTTGTTCTCAAACTCTTAGAAGCAAGGTAACTTTATTTTCCATTTAATTGGCAAATTTTGTTTTACAGTTGTAAATCTTTATGTTTTTGTTGCCTTGCTAATTGCTTCTTTAACATAGCCTCCCCCTTCTCTCTTTCTTTGTTTATGTGCCATTTGATGTTTAAATCATTGAAACTTTCTTTTCTCTCTCTCTCTTCATTAGGTACAAAGAGATTTTGAAGAACTGCCTTCTGAAGCCTTTAGACCATTGCGAAGTTCCTTAAATGTGGGTGGTCAGTGGTCTTTATGTGTGCTTTTAATAATTGGAGAAGCTCATATTTATTCTCTAATATGTTACAATTTAGCATCACTGTGTGTACTTAAAATTCCTTCCGTATAATTGATGAGCTTTTCAAACTGGATATGATAGTTATTCCAGAATAACTATACTAGTTTTGCTAGTATGAAAACTGATAGTGCTTCATTAAGCTCTTTAAATCCATGTATGTGTTCATACATTTTGAGTAGCATATAAATTATGATGATTCAATTTAACTAAAAGATTTTAAGCACTTATTCTGTGGCATATCTAGTCATTCTCCTTAGAACGTCACACGATTTTCTAAGCTGTGCTTTTGCATCGTTGGAAAGAAGGAAGAAAATTTAATAGATATGTTGATGTTTTGATATTCATCTTTTTTTTTTGTTTTGGTTCTTTTGAATTTGATGCTTCTTTGCTTGTGGTTCCATGAGGGAGTGGCTAACCATTTGATTTTTAGGGGGAAATGATATGGCACCCATGGTGCCTCTTTTATATTTCATGCATGCTGTAGTTGTGCTCCTTGGGCCATGTTGTTTATCATGAAGAAGAGAGAAGGATGGTGATGAGAGATGCTCCCCGTCCTTGAGTAAATTACTCAACATCTAAAAGAGCTAAATAAATGGATATACTAAATTCAATTTGATGACATCTGTTAGTGCATGTTTAAGAACTTCATTTTTTCAAGGGGAAAGGTGATTGTAATTCCTATAATTGGCTTAGGGAAATCTCATTCCATTTACATGCATTATTTTTGTCGTGTCTTGCTAGCTGCCTGGCGCTTAAAAAAATTCATTCAGAAACTATTTCAATTGTGTCATTTATTTTTTCCTCAATGAAATTTTTCATATGATTTTTTGTCTCCTGCTTAGTGTAAGCAATATACAAGTATGGGGATATCGGAAATGGTTTTATCTGTTTTGTGCATGATGCACATGAATACAATCACAATATTTAACTATTTACTTAAGTTGGCTTTGGAATTGCAGACTCTGCTGAAAAAATTTCACAGCGGCCCCCCTAAAGTCAGGACTCAGGTACGATAAGATAGTTCCTGCACAAATTCACATTTGCACTGCAACTTCTTGATCCCAAGATGATGATATTTGGATAGTTGAATTGTAGATTAGCATTGCTGTTGCTGCCTTGGCTGTGCAAGTTCCTGCAGAGGATTGGGGAGATGGTGGCATAGTGAATTGGCTTAGGGATGAGATGAATTCTCATCCAGAATATATACCAGGATTCTTGGAGCTACTTTCAGTTTTGCCAGAGGTATGTAAGTTTAAGAATTGCGAATTATGTGATGAGTAGAATTGTGGACATGTTATGCCTGTTAAAACTAAAACCTACTATTGGGTGCAAGAAGGATTATTTTTGGCTAAAAATCTAAAGACAAGAGTTAAGAGTGTTGATGCCTGCAATTCTAGCTTTAATTAAAGGACAACAACAGCAATAACAACAACAATAAAGCCTTGATACCCAATTTAGGCAGGATCATCTAGGATAATTTTTTGGCAATTCCACTCTGTTTGAAACTAATTCCACATCGAAATCCAAAAATTGAAAATCTTTTAATACTACTTCCCTCCTAGTCATGTTAGGTTCCCTCTTGCCTTTTCATTTATTCCACCGCTAACCTGTCACTTTTGTACCAATGCATTTGATGCTCTATGTTTGACATGGCAAAACTATTTTAATTGACCTTTCATTTTACCCCCAATATCTGCTGCATGCGCTCTATGGTGAATATGGCCATTCTTACTTCTCAAAAAGAAAAAAAAAAGAGAATGCCATTCTTAATCTTATCCATCATCATGTTATCAAATATCCATCTTCATATTCACCTTTTTCTCCACACTCATGGGTATGGTACTTAAGATCCCCGACCCTTACTTCCATACAATATGGCTAGTATGACGATTGTTCCATAGAACTTATTTTTAACTTTGTCAAGGATCCTACCATCACATAGCACACTCTTCACATTTCTCCATTTCACTCTTTATGTTCTGATTCTGTAAGTTCCATTCTCATCTATTTCTTCTTTTTTTGGATGATAGAACCTAAATTTTTGAATTGGTTGCATTTTGACTCTGGATCTCTGTTCAATTGAACCTCATTAACATTCATTTACGAGAGCTAAACTCGCAATGTGCATGTTCCAGCTTACTTCAATTAAAGGACATCAACAATTTTTATCATCATCCCTGAATTCACGGATTGATTTGCTAAATAAATGGGTTTAAAGAATTTCTGTTCTCCTAAAAGGTTACAAGAGGTGTAGAATAACATACAAACTTTCCATGTTAACTGAAAAAATAGTGAGTGTGACTAAGGGATATTCTCCTGTGTGCATGTTATATTTCCCTCAAAAGCCACAGTGATCTTGTAAGAAAATGGATTTTAGTCGGTCGTTTGTTTGCATTTCCTTTTAAGTGTCTTTACAAGTGTTTGTACCTTCACATCAGGAAGTATACAACTATAAGATAGCTGCTCGTCCAGAAAGGCGCCGCCAATTTGAAAAGGAGTTGACTTCTCAAATGGAGCTTGCTCTTAATATTTTGACAGCTTGCTCAAAAATTAATGAACTCAAGGAGCAGGTGGGCACATATCTTATGCCATAGTACTGTACTTCTAATACTTATTTTATGAGTATTACATGTGAAATCTCAGTTATTATGTGCTCTTTTGGTAGCTTGTTTACAAAAGGTTGTAAGATTGCATGTCAAGGAATTAATTTTTGAATATATGGATGAAGTTCTTACAAAGACGTAGCTTCAGTTGCACCACTTTTCAAATAAAGTATTTTTGGTCTGCTGGTGCGTGATGTCTGAATTCCAATCTAAGGTTGTTGACAGAAAAATGGAAGATGGTGAAATATTTTTTTCATATTTTTTGTCTGGAATTTGTCATAATAATATCATGAACTTTTTTTTTGAAACTGATAAAATATTTCATTACTTGGATTTTTTTTCTTTTTTAAGAAAAATGTCTGGACCCTAATAGCAAACTGCATTGGTGCATAATGGGTGCAATGTATATGGTGGCTTGTCCGTTGTTAATCTATTTGGTTGTTCAGTTAGGAATAATGTATTTAATGAGATTTTTGATATTGGAAACTTTATACCAAACTGTTTCCTAACTCATGAGTAATGGAAATGTGAACACTGTCTTGATCATTTTTATTCATTTCTGTATCGAGCACATTTGACAAGAGTTGTTACTTGTTAGTCACGTCTTTTTAACCTGCCTGAGCCATTTCAATGTGTTTTTCAATTTTTTGTTGACATTAGTTATATATCTCATTGTTTTGCCTTTCTCTTCTCACTAGTAAAATCTGACAATTTCCTGAGAGAGCAATTAGAAACCAGGAGGGGGGACTCCCCTTATATGTGTTTCTTTCCTGAGCATTCTTAAAATTTTAAGTTGATGCTATGGATGTTTAACATGTGTGCTTTGATTAATGAGGCTTTGATCATTTGGCATTCCTTCTCTCAGGTTCTAGAGGCATTTGCTTCTTGGCTTCGACTGAGGCATGGGTATGAGTTGCTTTCTGGTTATTTTAGAATATTTGTATAGTATTAATTTTGGAGAATTTGGACATTATATGTTGAAATTTGTTTGGTGGACAGCACCTGATTAGATAACAACAGGTGCCTGCAAGAGAATAATTTTAGAAACTTGTACCTGCTAGTTAATTATGTGAAACCTTTTGATAGTTGAGATTACCTCATAAAGTGTCCTTTACTTGTCATTAAAGCAAAGAGATAATTTGTTGGTTCTCAAAAATAAAAAAAAAGAAGGCACAATGGGGTAATTGCTGCTAGTGGTTAAGCATGGAAGTAGCTGCAATTTAAGGATATATTTTTAACACTTATATTAACATACACTCTTGACTTAGTGATTAGTTTTCTTCATTCATTTTTCCCGTATCCTTTTATTTTTGGGTTGGTTTCTGGATTGTGAAAACCTGTGGCTTGCATTGAAATTCTAATACATAGTGCAGTTGTTTATAGTGTTTTGAGTAAGTTCTTGAAGAGTTCCACTGGCAGCTAATTTGGCAATGGCAATTGCTTAGAAAAGCCTGTAGCTTCTGATACTGTAGTCCTAGAATGGCCCTTTGCCATTATTTCATTAGCAGTTTTATTGATTTTTTCTAATGTGCTCCTCTTGAGAGGAAGTAATGGATACACTAGAAATTCTGTGATATTTATTTAACTTCTGTTGGTTTCAGGATCCCTGGATCTGTGCTTGCTTCTCACCCATTAGTGGTTGCAGCTCTCTCAAGCTTGAATTCTGAGCTACTTTCAGAGGCAGCTGTAAATGGTATTGCAGTTGAAACAAACTGTGTTTAAAACATGTTTGCTACTTTTCAAGTCTTATTTTTTATTAGTTACCATTTGCTTATATTTTGAGATTTTCTAAAATTTCATACACGGGGAGTATTATTAGCTTGTTTGACTCATAAGAACATGTTTTGCCTGTAATTTGTTCAGTTTGTTGTTTGAAGTTCCATCAATGAGATTTAAGATTGAGACCTCTGTGCAGATATCATGGTTGAGATGCTGTCATGTTGTGAATGGGCAATAATGACGTTATCTCAAATTTTGATTGTGCACAGTAACATAATGAATTGCCATTTTCTAGGAGTTCAAGAAGGGGGTTTGAAAATTATCTTGGAATAATAAGAGCTTGTCAAGTGAAACATTATTATTAAATTGATAGGACATGGGCCACACCGTTGTATTTAAATTGTGCATAGAAATGGGGCTCTCTCTGCCATTTTGAATTGGTAGTGACCTTGTCATTAAAATTTTTCAGATGCATTAAACTGACACTGAAGTTGTTTACTAAAATTAAGAAATGCAACTAACTGATCAGCATAAATGCATCAAGTAAAGCTATTGAATCTATGATTTATATACACTATATCTAGTTCATAACCAAAAAATGGTAATTTTTTACAACTAATTTATGAAGGTTGGGAACACTGAAGGGTTGGGACACATGATGTGGAGGGAAGTAGGAGAGCTTAGTAATCTTAGATATTTTTTAAAATTTAGCCCTAAACCAAGTAGAAATGCAGGAAATAATTCCATATTTTACGATGGCTTAGTTAAGTTGAGTGGAGTATGGTTGAAGTGTTAGGATAAATATTTAGCCAATGCGGAATTGTGTGATTGAATTTAGAGATATTACAAACAAAGAAATGACAAAACTGGCAAGTACAAAGAAATTCCAAGTGTTGTACAAAAGTTCATGCATAACATTTGTCTCCAGATTCAATTACTTTTAAGTTCTTCCTTACTGTAGCTTATGTGCTGTTGGGAATTTGTTGGTATATTTCCTTCAAATTAATGCATATATCTTTATCTTCCCAACCCACCATTCTCCCATTATAAAGCAGGATGATAATTATGTGGAAACATTTCCCTTTTTCTTCTTTTTTTTTTTTTTAAAAAAAATTACCTTCCTTATGCTTCTTTTCTTTATTTTCATTTTTCTTATGTGGATAATATCTTAGCACGGATGTGAATGGTGGAATTCGTTGGTGCCTATACTGATGAAAAGTTTTCCTGATCTTTGCAGTTGTCTCAGAATTGATACACTATACAACATCAGGAAGCTCTGGTGGTATTCTTGTACAGATGCCTTTGATTCAAGTGCTTGTACCTCAAGTTATGAGTCTCAAGGAGCAACTTCAGGATCCATCGAAGGTACATCACTTGTATGGTGTTTAAACGCTTGTTGCTTAATTTTTTTGGGCCAGTATTTGCCCTGTGAATAATTGCAGTGACTCTACTTGGATTTGCTATCATCTTGTGTATGGCAACAAAATATGGAAATATTAGCAACTTGTGCTACTGGATAAAGTGTTTCCCCCTTTCTCTTCTATGTGTATTCTATTTGATTAATTTATATGTTTCTTTTAATAAGATTATACTTCTTGTGTTCCATTAGAAGTAGTTAGAACTTTTCTATTATGTTATGTACTCTGTACATTTATTGCGATGCAATTTATAAAATTGAAAATGATAATTTTCTTTTTGTTTTTCTTTTAGGATGAAGAAGATGTCAAGGCCATTGCTCGATTATTTGCTGACATGGGTGATTCATATGTTGAGCTTATTGCAACTGGTGCATTTTTTTTACCATTTATTGATACCCATTATTTAGAGCACCGGCACTCTTTGACCCCTCTTATGTGCCTTTAAATTGATTCTCGTCTTCACATGATAATCCTAACTTTCTACTCTGATTTGCCTCCTTACTGTCAAATATTGTTATTTTTTTTCTCCTTCCAGGTTCTGATGAATCAATGGTGATAGTGAATGCATTACTGGAAGTTGCTTCACATCCAGAATATGACATTGCTTCCATGACATTTAATTTTTGGCACAGTCTTCAAGTTATCTTGACTAGAAGGTGAATTCATATGGAGCTTTGCTAGGCTTGCTGATTTCTAAAGAAATCTTGATCATGATGATTATACTGTACCAGGGATTCATATATTTCATTCGGTGATGAAGTGTCCATTGAAGCTGAGAGAAGTAGGAGGCTGCTAGTTTTTCGGCCAGCCTATGAGTCAATTGTGTCTCTGGTGAGTTGCTTTCTTTGCACAGAATTTCAAATTTGCTTAAACCAAGGAGAATGAAGGAATGACCATATGGCAATCCCCAATAAAATATGGATGAAGGCTGAGTTGTATGAGAAAAAAATTGGGGTTTGCAATATCAACAATTAAACAACTTCAAATGGTTCAAAAATTGATGACACTTTTTCCAGATTGGATGGCAGTAAGGATCTATTTGGATGAGATATCTGAAATCTCAGATTTGTTTGATCAATTTATCTACCTATGCTACACCCAACAAATAACATTTAGATTTCATTTCTGCCTACCTATCCAAATGCAACCTAATATAATTTCGTGGACATTTTCTCTCTTTATTCTTTGCTTTTGTTTGGTGGGATTTACATATTAAGAAATGCACAAGAATGTTCCACATCATGTTATGGAAATCATAGTAGTCTTACATGGAAATAATTGTCTCTAACACCATTGAAATTATGGGCCGAGGAGTGTGGATCAATAAACAAGCAGGTTTCATGCTGAACTGGGCTCCCCATCACCAAAATGGCTTAGTTTTGGTTTGCCTTGAACTTATATACCTTTTGATTTTCTTGTGCACGGTTGATGCGGACTTGTTCCCACGAGTCATATCCCAATACTCCCCTTTAGGAGCAATTTGGCTTAGGCTTCATATAGGCCTAATTATCAATTGTCATTGCATGGTCACGGGGTCACCCATCTAACTTGGGTCTTGATCCTCTTGGCTCTGACCTCAAGATCCAGCCTTTCTTTGACAAGCCCGTGGGTCCACTTTCTTCTAGTTCCTTTTTGGCTCAGGTCACGGGTCTAACTCCTTCAAGATCAACCCCGTGCTTTTGGTTGCTGAACCTATGGTCATTGAGATTAATATTGTGATACAATGTTGGGATTCTCGAGCACAGGGGGTTGGAAAACAAATGGGTCGGCTTGCAGTAATTGGGTTTGATTGGTACGCCACCAAAATGGCCTAAGCTTTTGGTGATGGAAAGCCAAATTCCAGCGCAATTCAACATGTGGGTCAGCTGTTTTGTTGATCCACCCCCATGATTCTCCACTAAGTAGCCATATCATTGATAGTTTGATACTGAGCAGTTAACCTGGAGGCAATTGCAATGAGCAGAATTTGTAACTTGCTAGCCTAGCATAACTCATACTTGCTAGACTAAGTGATGGCAAACACTTAATAGTTTAGTGCAAGGCCCAGTGAAATGGATGGATATACGGTGGACTCATGTTTAGCCTCTTAGGATTACTTTGGGAAAAATGATTGTGATTTAATGCCATGAAACAGGCTTTTGCTTTATTTGCCCGCTTAAGTGTGTTTCCAGCAGTATCAGTCACCATAAATTTCCACAATATCCCTGTTTGGTGCTGCTTTGCTTTCTGGTTGCTACCATGTGCTTTTCCTGATAAATATATCCTTTTAAGAAATGGGATTTGTCATCTCAAGCATATGTACAAAAGGGTTAAGACTAGTGCATATTTAACTATAAAATATGCATGTAGATAAATATGATTTCCCATCTCATCATGTATAATTTTCTTTTATAGAAAAAATTGAAGAGCAATGATTTTTCCTTACAGGTTAGCTTTCGAGTTCAGTATCCCCAAGATTATCAAAATCTTTCAATTGAAGACCTCAAGGATTTTAAACAGACTAGATATGGTGAGCAGTTCTCAAATTAGTTGAAACAGACATTGTTGCTGAATTTGCCCTTCGTACACATTAATTAGCAAGCCTGGTAGTATTTTTTGTACTTGCTTTTGTTGCCAAGGCTTTTATTGTCTGATTGCTCAATCACTATTAGTTGTTTCTATCAATTGTGAAGACAATTTTCTGCCTTTATATATATTCACCTTGATGAGACCTCCCATCTTTCTTCCACTGCTTCAGCACTAATTGTTTCTGTGATGTTGCTAGCTGTTGCGGATGTGTTAATTGACGCTGCATCAGTTCTAGGTGGTGATGCAACTTTAAAGATTCTTTATGTGAAACTTGCTGAGGTGCGTATTACATTATGGTTAACATTACTAATTTAAGTTGCCTTCATATTGCCTTTGGCACCATCCTTATAAAATCTTGAGTTGCAATTTTGCATTGGGTTAATCTGCTGTAGAACCATCTAGTAGTTTTTCATTTGGAAATTGCTTAATTCTAGAGTTGTCTAGTCACAGTAGCAGAATTCTTACTCTTGGCTTCTATGGCCAAGTGCTCTCTTTCTTAAAACATGAAATTTGGGTGGGTTTTGAATATATTGGATATTGCTTCATGCATACTCCACTATGAAGTTCGGCGTTGCTATTGGAAGCAGAAACAGCTTTAGCTGAAGCAGAAACAATATCTTTAAAGCCAGATTGCTACAGTTTCCTTCCATTAATCCTGCATTAGCATGCAAGATCTGCTTTTCTCAATAACCATGCTCATTTTCTTTTAAATATGAATACAATTTCTGGAGTACCTGTACCATTTGCAGACATCTTGTTGCTTTTGGTGGACTACCATATTTCTAAGAACTGGTCACATGCTAGTGAGCCGAACTATTTTAGCATAGGATTGGGATTTCTGAGCTTCATATCAGCTCAAGAGAATATTCTGTGATTCTGTAGTTATCACGTGTATGTTATAATTATGAGCAATTGTTGTGTACTGTTCAAGGCTCAAGCTTGCTGGGGGAATGGACATAGCGAGTGGCGTCCAGCAGAAGCTGCTTTATTTTGCATCAAGGCTGTATCAAATTATGTTTCAGATGTTGAAGCTGAAGTAATGCCCAAGGTATAGAATTTTTTGTCAAAAGTTCCTATATGAGCACCATTTTCTTTTTTGCAATTTTCTAAGGTGATAGTGTAGAGTTGTTGCTGCAGATCTGGTTTCAAGTTGTGGCTTTAATTCATCTCTGTGGGCAACCTTTTGCTCATATATCAAGTTTATTGTTACCATTTGAGAGAGAGAGAGATGGTAATATAAAATTATAGATTTCGGTCGATAATTTTCACCGGCGGTCACTAAATTTCAAATCTGTTTCATTTCCATTGCTCAAATTTAATTTTGTTTCAATAAAATCACTCAGGAACTTTGAACTTGTTAATGAGCTTCATGCTACCAAAATAAAAATAATCAGTCTAGACCTCTCTCCATTATCTTTCTACTTCTCTCACTTATTTTCTCTATTTTCTCATCTTTGATGGTCAAATCAATTAATGATCAAATATTTTTTTATTTAACAATTTGATAATAGATTAGTTATTATTTTATGTTTATTTTTATTTATTATTTATTTATATTAATTTAAATTTTACTAAATTAATCAAAGCAAATTGATATTAAATTAAATTAATTTAAGTTTTGGTCAATAGTCATGAGATAAAAAAGTAAATTAATTGAAAACTTAAATATCTCAATAATAAAAAAAATGAAATATTTTCTATGATGTGAACAAAATGAGCTTAATAATACCTATATTTAAAATGCCTAATAATTAAGGTGAAAAACGTGATTTCTCTATATTATTAAATTATTAGCAAAATCAATTATCCAAATCAAAGATTTCAAAAGGAAAAAATCTAACATCGTCTATAAAATTTGAATATTTAGCATTGAAAATTTTCATCAACTTTGTTTTTATCAAACTTTGAAATCTTTTCTTTATTTAACTAAAATTAAAATAAAAAATTTATAATTTTAAAAATGATTTATTATATTATCTTTCATGATATCATTTAAAAAATTCATAAAATGCAGATTAATGATTAATCCTTAAGCTTTGCTAATTGTAAACTTTAATTTTTTTATTTTGTAACAAAGGGATTGACCTTCTAAAATCTAAATTTGTGCAAAAAATAAAATTCAAATTCAATAACAAAGTTATATAATTAAAATCTTAATACAGTTTATTAAAAGAAAATATTTTCGTTATTGAATAATCATCTATAAATTTCAACACAAAGGATATATAAAAGAGGGAGAGAGTACCATGAGTAGAAATTATGATATCCATTGTCGTTATCCATTATAGTGACCATGCGTAAGTTGTAGGATATCCATTATAGATAAGCTTTCCAGCCCTTTCCTGGAATCCTTTTTATGTATGTTATTGATGGGATACTTTGTGATTGGTAAATTTTTTAATTGGTTCAGATTGTTTTGGCTCAAACTATTTGAAATAACTTTTTGTGGGTTGGTTTGCTTCCACAGGTTATGTCTTTACTGCTAGAGCTTCCACATCAACCCCAACTGCTTCAGACAGGTGATTTATCTTCTATCATATATTTGTTTAAGCTTATACTTATACTTCCCTTAAGAGGATCATGAATGTCAGTGTGAAGCAGAGATTTTGAACTACCATCTCTGCTCAAAACAGTGGTTCATGTCTTTTGAGTCCCAAAGCTTCATACCTGCCTCAGTGCGGTTCCTCTTGATGTGAAATCTGGGCTTGATATTTATGACAACATTTTCAGTGTGCTTAACAATTGGAGCATATTCAAAGTGGCTTGATGCTGCATCAGATGGATTGCCTTTATTATCTTCAGTCATGAAAATTCTCATGCATGGCATGGGGACATCAGAAGATTCTGCAGCTGCTGCAGCTGTGGCATTCAGACATATCTGCAATGGTACTTAATTCTTGGTTGAGTGATTATTTGCACTTTTTTTAGATGCAGAATCTTAGAATTTAGTAACTACTAATAATCTGCTTATAATTTTAAGGAAATTGTAAACTTCCATGATTCTTTGCTGAAGTTGAATATATGAACTGCTAGCTCTCGAGGATAACCTGAATTCTACCCTTGATTTTGATCCACTATTAACACATATCTTTTCATTAGTGGGATTGTTTGGGTGCAGTACCATTTTAATGTACAGAGTTTAATTCATTTGTGTTGTTTAAAGGATGTGAATACACGTCTTATGCTTGCAATCAATTGATAAGCTCCTAATTTCTGATGTAGGAAATACTAAAGCTATTAGGACTACTTGTATTTGGATTTTATTTATGATTTTGAGTGATTTATGATTCCAATTTAGTGTTGGATTTAGGTTCCTATTCCTAATTTTAGAAGGATTATGAATACTTCATATATTGGCCTAGTTTCTCTACATATTTAAGTAGATTTTGCCATGTTTGTCAGATGATTTGTGCTAATAAAATTGAGAATGTGTTTTTCTACCAAATGAGAATTTGTTTTTCTCTGTTTGATCTATTGGTTCTTCATCCATTTGGTATCAGATCTTGTTCTACATCAGTTTTGTTGTCTAACAGCACAGAGCAGTAAACTGATAGAATTTGAATATGCTTAAAATAAGCTACAACATTCAGGATCGACACTTTAATGAATCTAGAAAACCACCAAGTTGAAGATAAAAGTTCTCCTAAATACATGATTTCCTCCAAAGCTGTTCATGACTCGTTTTCTTCCATATGATTTTTGTTCCTTCAAATTTTGTTGCTGGTGGATTTGATACCATGTCTTTAAATGATATACCTAAAGATTGTTATTTTTGGTGTGGTATTTGTGATGTTCTACTTGCCCTGACAGGTGCCACCCACCCTGTTCTCCCTTGGTGACTGAATTCCATGGTGCAATGCTATTTTTTCAACATCTTAAGTTTGGATTAATTTGGTTTATGTTGATTGTAGATTGTCGGAGAAAGCTTTGTGGATATTTCGATGATCTCTTCCCCATATACCATAGGGCAGTAATTGGGGAAGGTAGCTTTAGAATTTCTGCTGAAGATTCTTTGCATGTGGTTGAAGCCTTAAGGTATCTGTTTTACCTTATTTCGTTGGGAATTGCTTTGTTACATGATGAGATTAAATTTGCAGAGAGTACTTGATTTGGATGTGTTGTAAATTATTTTGCAGCATGGTCATAACAGAACTTCCTCCAGACCAGGCTAAGCAGGCTTTGGAGAAATTATGCATGCCAGTTGTTAATTCTTTACAAGTGAGGTTTATTACTAGTAGATTTATTCATTCATTCTTTGATTGTTTTTGATGCTAGCTGATAATGTGAACAACCAGGGAGTTATCAATCAAGGTCCAGAAATATTGGAGAAGAGACCTGCTCGAGAGTTAACAGTTCATATTGATCGACTTGCTTACATCTTTAGGTTTGCCTGACATCCTTCTGTTTTAGCTGTAAATATATTTGTATTCTCAGAGTGTAACTAAAAAGCCAATTCAGATATGTTAATCATCCTGAAGCTGTGGCAGATGCAATTCAAAGGCTTTGGCCACTCTTTAAAGCAATCTTTGACATGTAAGTTTATGCAGTCTATTGTAAAATAGGTTTATTGCTATGTGAATATTCCTGGGTTCTCCCATTTTTATTGATCTGTGTTTTTCTGCTGTAGTCGTGCTTGGGACATGCGGACAATGGAGTCTCTTTGTCGAGCTTGTAAATATGCTGTGAGTTTGAAAAGTTGGATCTTATGCAATTTTAAATAGCTGAACTTCAGAGTACTTGACTACATAGTTACCCTTAACCATAGTTATCAAAGATTCAGCGGGGCACCAGTATATGAAGAACCCAAAGGCAGAGGACCTACAGGAGGTGCACCAAGGCGCAAGGCTCGCCTAGGTGCTCTTCATGAAGGTCAACCCAAATGAAGGAGGGGTGGGGGTGGGGGGAACATGGGTTTGGCAAAGTCTGTATATGATTTTATTTGCAAAGTTCTATCGACCAAAGATTTAGTGTTTTGTAGGCGAACATGTTCTCAAGTAATCTACATTAGTTCCAGATGCTAATGCATTTGAGATTTCTTTAGGTGAGAACTTCTGGGAGGTTCATGGGAATCACCATTGGAGCAATGCTAGAAGAGATTCAAGCCCTATATCAACAGCACCATCAGCCTTGCTTCCTTTATCTCTCTAGTGAAGTTATAAAGGTAGGTATTTCTTACTAAATATGAGCAATTTTTTCTTGTATTGGTTTATTTCAAAATTGAGTGTTTAATTTTCTTGGGGCTGCAGATATTTGGTTCTGACCCGTCTTGTGCATACTACTTGAAAAATTTGATTGAAGCTCTTTTCAAGCGTACAATATGTCTCCTTACCAATATCAAGGTCTCAGTTCTACAAGCAATGCATGTGTTTTATTGTTTGGATTTCTGTTACGTCTCATGACTTCCAATCACCCTTTATATTTATCATATTCAGGAGTTCACTGCCAGACCAGACATAGCAGATGATTGTTTTTTATTGGCATCAAGATGCATTCGTTATTGCCCTCAACTTTTTATTCCATCTGCTGTATTTCCAATGTTAGTTGATTGCTCTATGATTGGTATTACCGTACAGCACAGGTATTATTTATTATCATTTCTTTAACGTCCACATTAATTTCATTCTTTGAATTTCAGTGGTAAATAGAAATATTCTATGAAATGCAAACCAGTTCAAGACATGCTGGGAAAGCATGGATAGAATTGCAGATATAAATACAAGCACAGATAATTTTTACTGTTTTTTTGAAAAGTGTGGATAAGATAGGGTGGTTATGATAAATAAGCATATTTTTACTTTGTATGACATGAAAAAATAATCAAGATGGGTGCATATGCTCTGCCACAGTTTGCATAAACATTTTTAAGTATCAAATAGGTTCAAGAAGATAGAAAATAAACCAATTAAAGGGCAAAGATAACAGAAAGGCATACTGAGGTACAAAGTGAATATTTTTCCTTTTTAACAAAAATCGGCATACACATGAATAATTTATCTATTGACATTTGCCACAAGACACATCATCACCCTAATTTTTATATTCCTTGATGCCTAAAACTATTTTTTTTGGGTTTGATATTGGGAACTGAAAATGTGACTATAAATTTACTTGATAATACCAAAAATTATGTCCACTAGGAGATCCTTTGTATATCCTAATTGCATCTAACCATATCCCTGTGTTTACTATTCACCGAGACATATGGATTGTATTTGTTAAATTTGGGTAAGGTCTAACTCATTCCAAGCTAACTCAAGGGGAGGAGTAGTGCCTATGGCTCATAAAACCGACGTGGGATTTAACATACCTCTCACCCCTAGAATTGAGAGGCTCAATATGAGTAGGAGGCTCTCATATCATATTAAATCTGAGTCAGGCCTAACTCACTCTAAAAACTAGCCAGCTCAAAAGAGAGGAGTGTATATGCAGGAGGCACATTTCCCCTTTCTCACTATGTGGGATTCAACGGTATTAAATGTGGTACTTCTATGCGCTATATGCCAAAAAGATGTGCAAGCAGACTTTTAGAGTTGAAATATTGATGCTTCCTAGTAACAAATGTTTCATTTAGTTCAAGGGGGGAAAGAGACAAAAACATGATCTAGCTATTTCGTGACCTTGTAATAGTTGTTAATTTGTGTGTATAATATATGCTTTACATACGCTCGCAAAAAAATTTGTATATGCTCTACATATTTGAAAATCTGTATGAAATTATTTAAAATTTCAACCAAATGTTTAAATTACAGATCAGCTATTTTGTTTAAAATGTTCATTCTGTTCTGACTTTGTTGTTTAATTTTGCAGAGAGGCTTCCAATTCCATACTGACCTTCTTGTCTGACATCTTTGACATCGCAAAATCTAGTGTGGGGGAACAATACTTATCCATCAGAGATAGTGTTATTATTCCCCGAGGTGCCAGCATTAGTAGAATTTTGATTGCATCATTAACTGGAGCGCTTCCTAGTTCTCGATTAGAAACGGTAGCTCTTACACTCAACTCAGTACATAGTGGATTGTGACAATGACGTTAAGAAATTTAATGAAGCTCTCTTTCTTTCCTTTTCCTTTTTTTTTTCCCATTCTTCCCCAGGTTATGTATGCTTTACTGGCACTAACTCGTGCATATGGAGCGAATGCATTGGAGTGGGCCAAGGAGAGTGTTTCACTAATTCCATTGACAGCTGTCACGGAGGTGGAGCGTGCTAGATTTTTTCAAGCGTTGTCAGATGCAGCATCTGGGATTGATATCAATGCGCTGATGGTTCCTGTTGAAGAGCTTTCTGATGTTTGTCGGAGAAACCGAACAGTGCAAGAGATTGTTCAAGGAGCATTGAGGCCGCATGAGTTGAATTTGATTACTGTATCATAGTGGAGATCTATACGAACGTGCATTCTTGCTTAGGGGGTCCATCTATTAGTCATGAGTTCATGCGAGTTATTTGAAGGTATAATAGCTGTTTCATTCATTTTTCATGGTGTATTATTTATATCATTCTCCAATTTTTTTAGGAGAATTGTTTCCATTGGTTGGGAGAGAACGATGGGTGATTGTTGTATCTTTGATTGATGAGATGTTGGATGTCTCGAGTGGTTTGAACCGCACTGGCTTCAATTTTTGGGGTGAAGTTTCAGTATGAAGATGTAATTTTAGCGTGCAATGGTTGGGAAAAAAAGGGAAGAAAAATTACACACACTACACACATTGCTTATTTATTTTATTTTATTTTTTACTTTGAGAAGTTATTTCTCAATATTTTCAGATCTTATTGAGGTTTTTGGGCGGTCATGAATCATATGAAGAGCTATAAATGAGTTGAACCGTTTATCGGCATGCTTAATTGGATGAAATTCCATCTTTGCCTGCTATGATTAATTTTATTTCAAATTTAAGTTCTTAGTCCAACTTATGATTTTGGATCAATTTTTAATTTCGAGTAATAGTTGTCTTTAGGGATATGGAGTTCTTTGAGCCAAGTTTGTTTTGATGTGATATTATATTTACTTATAATTTTATTTAAATAGTGATGACCGTCGGTCTCACCACCTTGGCTGAGGCCAAGAAAACAGTGCTGACCCAAAGCTCATGGAGCCTTCTTTAGTTGATCGGTCCAGTATTTTAAGTTTTGGTCTAGGCATGTGGGGCAGGTCGGGTCATTTGTGAGTCGAGGTCCGATGAGAAGAAACCCAGCCCGGTGATGTGATGTGATGAAGGATAGCTGGCTCAGTCATCTTCAGCTCTGTCTGCATGTGCGTCGGGGGAATTAAATGGTCGCTTGGCGTTGAGAGGGGTTTTAACACTTCTGTATGTACGGACCTGCGTGATAGAGACAGATGACACTGTAGTAGAAAAGTCGTTAGACGTCACTAGCAGACAAAAGAAAAGGAATAAAAGGAGCGGAACACATTCCTCTCTATCTAAGTTTACACGCTGTAAAATTCTATTCTCTGGATCTTAGAACATCAATTGGTGCCGTCTGTGGGAAATGAAAAAGATTTTTTCGTCGTCGGAATTTCTTTCTTGTAAAACCCACTGAGATCTACAATGGCAAACCACAATGAAAACTATACTGTTAACACCTCAAATGATATGAGCTTTGCTTAAGAAGGGTAGCAGTTCTATTTTTCTAGTCCTACAACACCCACCAGCCAACCTCTAATGTTGTTTAACCCTTTGCCGAGCTCGGCAGGGAACATACCCAGAATCATAATTTCCAATCAAGAACTCCAAACCATGGCCCTCCAGCTGCAAAACACCGCCCACTTGCTGGGGCAAATAATGCAGCAAAGGGGTCTCAATACCCCATTGAATGTATTCCCTGTAGCCGAAGGGCTCTAACCACAGAACCTCAACCCACCTTTAACCACTCAATCCCTAAGCAAAGTAGCCATAGAACTGGAGAAGAGAGTAGAGGAACCGATAAGGAGGAGTCAGCAGTCAGGGCTTGTGGAAGAAGAGTGAGGGAACTCATTGAGAATGATGAGGTAGAAAGCTATTCTGCAGGAACGGCCAGGAGGACAGAAAGTGAAGAGTGGAAGGATGGGTACCGCCTAGAGAAGAGGCCTAGACAGGAGGAGGAAGACGTAGATAAAAAACTGCAGAAGATGAAGGAGCAGCTCCTGGCCGAGCTGGGGGCAAAGGACCATAGCTAGACCCTTTTGCCCACATCCTCACCTTTTTCAAGGTGGATCCAATAGGAGACCATCCCCAAGAAGTTCATGATGCCTCCCATGGCGACATATGATAGAATGGGGAACCCGAGGGAGCATATCCTTAACTACAAAACTTTCATAGAGCTGCAAACTCTGTCGGATGCCTTGATGTGCAAGGTATTCCCTGCAACACTCACCGGGCTAGTGAGGGCCTGGTTTAACAGTTTGGAGGCTGAAGCATCAGAAGCTTTGGTGGCCTCGCCAACATCTTCATTAGCTGGTTCATAGCAGGGGTCCCGGCTGAAAGAAAAACAGTTACCTGGAGACAGTTAGGCAGAGGAAGAACGAGTCCTTGAGGGAATATGTAGCCCGTTTCAACACGGAAGCCCTACAGATCCCGGAGCTGGATGAAAGCCGGGCTGTAGAGGCCATGCAGAAGGGGACCATCTCCCCTGAGTTCTTTGACTCGTTATGCAGAAAGCCACCCACCTCCCTGGTAGAACTAATGAAGAGAGCGGAGAAGTATATAGGGCAAGACGACGCCTTGATAACCAGTAGGTTTGCCAGGGAGGCTGCAGATAGAGGGAAAGCTCCAGAAGAGAGGAGGTCGGAGAGACCTGAGAGAAGGTAGAATAAAGGACCCGAGGCATACAGGCAGCCCTGCGACAGGAGGGAACAGAGGCCGTACCCACCTCGGGTCCCTGAAACAATAACACCCCTCAACGCTTCTAGAGCTGAAGTGCTCATGGCGGTTCAAGACAAGGTGTTCCTTTAGTGGCCCAAGCCCATGAAAGTAGATGCAAGTCGGAGGGACCCTGACAAGTACTGCCAATACCACCGCACCCACGACCATGACACCAATAACTGCTACCAGCTGATCAGTGAGATCGAAAGGCTGATAAAGAGGGGATACCTTCGGAACTTCGTGAAGAAATCTAAGGGAGAAAGACCCAACAGAACCCCACCGCAGAAAGGCCCCGTAGACAGGGGGTAGGGCCAGTGAATGACGGCTCCAGTGGGACCATTAACATGATTGTCGGAGGGACTGGAGGCCGGATGAGCAGGAGGGGAAGGAAACGAAGTTGGGATGGGGAGGGGAGCAGCAGCGAAGTCTTGCAGGTGGTAGAACACTCCCCAGGGGTCATCTCTTTCTCTCCTGAGGATGCCCATGACATTCAGATGCCCTTGTCATTGAAGCCGTCATCCACAACTACTAAGTCTGGAAGATCCTGGTCGATGATGGAAACAAAGTGAACTTATTGCCATACAGGGTCTTCTAGCAGATGGGGATACCAGAGGAGCAGCTGGTGCGGGATCAAGCCCCGGTGAAGGGGATCGGAGGAACCCCATTGGCCGTGGAGGGGAAGGTGAAGGTGGCCTTGACCCTGGGAGAGCCACCCCTATCTCGGACTCACTACACCGTGCTCTTGGTAGTGAAGCTCCCATTAAGCTACAACGCGATATTGGAAAGGCTTGTGCTGTATGACTTCGAGGTGGTAACCAGCATTAGGTACCTGACTATGAAATTCCCGATAGAGGCAGGGGTGGGAGTAGTCCGAGGGCGTTAGGAGGAAGCAAGGGCAGTATACATGGCCACGGTGGCAGAACCGAGTTTAGTATATGAGGGAATCAACTCAGAGGTCATGGAGGTCAGGGATGAGAAGAAAGATGCAAGGACAGAACCTGTGGGGGAGCTGGAAACCTTCCCACTATCATAGGAAGAGACAGATAAGGTTTTTAGCCTCAACGCCAGCCTGACCGAAGAGCAGAAAACTGCAGCAATGGCCTTAATCTGAAGCTATGCCTCTAGCTTCGCCTGGAAGCCATTCGACATGCCAGGAATAGACCTTGAGGTGATGACCCACAGGCTAAATGTTCTCCTCGGGGCAAAACCGATAAAGCAGAAGAAGAGGGTGGTGGGGAAGGAGAAGCAGCAGGCTATCAGGGAGGAAGTGCAAAAATTAGAAGAGGCAGGGTTCATTAGGGAAGTTATGTACTCACAGTGGTTAGCAAACCCTATGTTAATTAAAAAAGTTAATGAAAAGTATAGAATGTGTATAGATTTTACCGACCTAAACCAAGCCTGTCCCAAAGATTGTTACCCCTCTCTGGTCGATTCTACAGTCGGTTTTGATTATATCTCGTCTCTGGATGCAATATCTGGTTATCACCAAATTCCAATGGACAGGTCAGATGAGGAGAAGAACGCGTTCATAACTGAGGACGGGACTTACTGTTATAGGGCCATGCCCTTCGGGCTGAAAAACGCGGGGGCGACATATCAAAGACTGATGAACAAAATTTTCAAAGGGCAGATAGGAAGAAATGTGGAGGTGTATGTAGACGACATAGTGGTGAAGAGTCAGACCTTCCAGCACTTGGCAGATTTGAAAGAAGTATTTGGGTGGTGGAGCAGTGCAGAATGAGGCTGAATCCGGCGAAGTGTGCTTTCTTCATCAGGGGTAGAAAATTTATGGGCTACATGGTCAGTGGAAAGGGCATTGAGCCAAATTTAGAGAAAGTGGAAGCCATACTGAAGATGTCTGAGCCGACCTGCGTAAGAGATGTGCAGAGACTCACGGGGAGGGTGGTAGCACTTAACCGCTTCATGTCAAAGTTGTTAGAAAGGCTACTGATGACCGCCGAGCCTCACCATTCCTGGGCAAGACCAGACCCAAGAAAACAGCGTTGACCCAAAGCCCATGGAGTCTTCTTTAGTTGATCGGTCCGGTATCTTAAGCCTTGGCCCAGGTGCGCGGGGCAGACCGGGTCGTTCGTGAGCCCAAGTCCGATGAGAAGAAACCCAGCCCGGTGATGTGATGTGATGAAGAATAGCAGACCCAGTCACCTTGCAACCTTGCTCGCATTCGCCGGAGGAATTAAATGACCGCCTAGCGTGGAGAGGGACTCTGACACTTCCGTACGTACGGATTTGCGTGATAGAGACAGGTTGCACTATAGCAGAGAGACCATTAGACGTCGTTAACAGACAAAAGAAAATAAATAAAAGGAGGGAAACATCTTCCTCTCTATATAAACTCACCGTAAATTTTACATTTTCTCTCTCAAAATATTAAATAGTATTAAATGTTTTACTGCAGGTTACATTATTCTTCAATTCAAATATTTACAATCGAGTCGTGAATAATACTATTATTAATAAATTAGTTTTCACATTTATAAAAACTCATTAGAAGGTTATTATAGTTTTTAACTGGTGATTAAAATGGAAGGATCATTTTCTACTTTTTTTTTTTTTCTCCTTTGGCTGTTAGATAAATGGAAAAAAGACTATTACACCTCTGTATTTAGATAATAACGATGGAAAAAAACTTTTCCATTTTTCAAACCTTTTACAGACATCCCTAATACTCTCCGGTAAAAATCCCTGCAACCTGGACTGTGTCATCTGCCACAGCCTTCAACAAAACGTATCAAAGTCCTGAGTGGTTCAAAATTCTAGGTTCAATTAATCACCATACGAGCAATGAAAAATCCCACCAGTTAAGAATCATCAATTTGATTGCAACGGTGAAATCGAGAATGGAGTCATCATCGAGGGGAGGAGCAGTAAACTTAGAAAAAGAAGTGGTTGAAGGTCTGATCGGAGAGAAAACCTGGTCATAATTAAGGATCCAAAGGAGACTAAAAACAGAGAGAAGCAAACAAAAGAAATATAAGGAATGCAGAGCTTGCATAAAAAAGCATAGCAATCGAAGCTTCGTTCTCAGACATCATCTAGCCTTATTCTAAATTTTTTTCTCCTTAAGCTTTGCATCCTTAATTTTGTTGATGTTCTCATCATCGTAAGCTATATTCCAAGACCATCTTCAATTTTTACTTTTCAGTTATTATTTTTATATGCATAGTGAAACTTACTATCTTTTGTTATAAATTAATCATGAAATTTAGTTTTCTCGTCTTGAATCTGTCCAAATTCAGCTTAATTTTTTTTTAATAATAGATAAAATTAAAAGATTAAACTAAAATCTCATAAAATTCACTCTAATGCACTTGTGGGTCGTACCCCTGAGTGCCTTAACTTAGATTTAAAGTAATAAAAAAATATTAATCTTAACATGGTAATTAAAAACTATATTTTATTAAATATATTAGAGGTTGACAAAAATTAATTAAACATTATATATTAGCAATTAGTATACTTTAATTATAAAATTAAAATAATAAAATAATTTTTAATAATACTTAAAATGATTGTTTTATAAAAAAGTGTTTTATTAATTGTAAACTTCATTAACAATGTACATATAAGAAGTAACTGTTTATTTACCAAAAAAGAAAAAAACAATGTAATTATAAAATGGACGACTCGCGAGTGAACCAACGAGCACTAAGGGCGCGTAGTCCATTTATGGCAGACTTCTTCGCTCATAGTTCTCTTCAATAATGCACTAATTATTGGGAAATTCTTATCCTCTCTCTCTCTTGCTATTCTCTCTCTTTTCTCTAGTAATGGTGTTTCCTTCACTTTCTCTTCATTTTCTCCCCTAATGGTTTAACTGTTTAAAGAGTTCTCTTCCTTTTTCTCTTATTTTTCGGTAATAGTTTAACTATGTAATCTCAGCGCTCATAGCCCGCCTTGGCCTTGATCCAAAAATTAAATTCTTGGCTGGCTCTTCTTCCTCTTTATTTTCTATGCTCTGCTCTGTATGAATTGGAATTGGATTGAAAATGGTTTCCAATTCTCAGAAGAAAAATCTTCACTCTGTATTATCCTGCAACCTCAAAAAGCTCACAATAACGCCTCCCAACCCCACCTCTGACTTCGACTTCTCTGAAGTATTTGGCCCGCTGACCCCACACCCTAACCAATCACAATCTCCTTCAACATCCACCTCGTCTTCTTCCTCCTCGGCTTTTCTCGGGGACCCACTTGTTATCCACAACCGTTCCCACTCTTTCGTGGGTCCCTCCCCTCGCTACACCCTCTCCTCTTCTCTCCCTTTCCAAATCCCAGAAGAGGATCTTGAAAATGAAAATGAGGTTATTGTTGAGGAGGATGACAAGAAGGAGAGGAGTGAGCAAGTGGGTTGTAAGATTGGGCCTGGTGATTTTGAGATCCTGAGAGTTGTTGGGCAGGGAGCCTTTGGTAAGGTGTTTCAGGTGAGAAAGAAAGGGAGTGATTGTGGAGATGGGGATGGGATTTATGCAATGAAAGTGATGAGAAAAGATACTATTATAAAAAAGAATCATGTCGATTACATGAAGGCTGAGAGGGATATTCTTACCAAGGTCGTGCATCCCTTTGTTGTTCAGCTTCGATACTCTTTCCAGGTTCTTCTCTCTCCTCTTCTGTTTCCTTTGTTTGTGGATTTTGTATTCCGTTTCTTCTTCTTCCTATTTTCTCTCTTTCTATCTATTTTGTGGTGTAAAATTTGCCTTTCTCTAATCCAGCGATGTAGATATATTTCGGAATTAGATCCTCTTGTAGTTGAATTAACATAAAAGTTTGCTCTATTTAGAAGATCGCTTTTTAGGTGGCATTACTTTGATGAGCATTAATCTCATTACCAATAGCACGTTATGCTTGTTTAAAAGTTGTTTAGCCTTTCCAACAAAATTTTGTTTAAAATTGAGTTCTACTTGATATGCTTGTTAAATTTATTGCACTTCTTTATTTTGGCTTATGTCTCCTTTTGGGTTAAGGTTGCTTATAAGATGACTATAGTTCTCTTCTGTTTTTAAACATGGCTTTTTTATTGCTATAGAAATGATATTCTAGCTTACTTTTTGTATTGTTCAATTTAAGTAGCAATTTGAGTGGCCATATTATCCAACTGTAGTAGAAGCAGGATGAACGTTATCGCTGTAATCAAATTTCTAGTATGCATAAGCAAGTTAATGAAACAAAGGTTTATGGATGACTTTAGATAGTCCTTAGTTCTCACAGCCATCAACGCATATGGCCTAGACACTTTTTTATTATGTTACTGATTTGAGTATGTGTATACTGCATTGTTTATTTCCCTGTGGAATGGAAGTGATTTCAGCACGAATTGTTAAAATTAGATTGTCCTCTTACCTTTTCAGACGAAGGCTAAGCTTTATCTGATCCTGGATTTTATAAATGGAGGTCATCTCTTCTTTCATCTTTATCGGCAGGGGATCTTCAGGTACTACCTTATGTTTTAAATTTTAGACTTATTACAAGATGTATATTAACCTGTTTTACTTTTCGCTTTATATGTCTTGAGTAGTGAGGATCAGGCAAGGGTTTATACTGCCGAGATAGTATCTGCTGTTTCACATCTTCACAAGTGCGGGATTGTGCACCGGGATCTCAAACCTGAAAATATTCTCGTGGATTGTGATGGACATGTAATAGCCTTGCCATATATTTCATTTGTAGCGTTATTTATGAAACTCATTACATTTTGTCATGCAGGTTATGCTAACTGATTTTGGACTGGCAAAGGAAATTGATGAATCAAGTAGATCCAATTCAATGTGTGGGACCACAGAATACATGGCTCCAGAAATTTTACTGTCGAAAGGCCACAACAAAGACGCAGATTGGTGGAGTGTTGGAATACTCTTATATGAAATGCTAACTGGGCAGGTAAAACATTTCATTACTCTTAACTATTAAAGTCTGGTTAGAGGGAATTTGGTTTGCTTCAAGGAGTTCATGATGAGGGTTTTTCTTTGGCCAACTCCCTTCCCTTCCCTTCTCTTTTGTGCTTAGTGAGAACTGCTACTTTAGGTGCCAATATTTTGAAATTGGTTCTAAAAAGATCATATGTAAATATCTGCAGCCTCCATTTACACACAAAGATAGAAAGAAGCTTCAGGAGAGAATTATAAAAGAGAAAGTCAAGCTTCCACCATACCTGAGCTCTGAAGCTCACTCTTTGCTCAAAGGGGTAAGTATAAAATTCTGTTGACCCTTTCAAACATTTTACTTCTCTCCTTCCTTTTTAAAACAGTGACAAACAAGTGAAAATTCCTTCCATTGTTCAGTTGCTGCAGAAGGAACCATCAAGAAGGTTAGGAAGTGGTCCTGGTGGAGGGGATGAGATCAAAAGTCATAAATGGTTTCGGTCAATCAACTGGAAGAAGTTAGAGGCAAGGGAATTGCAGCCAAAGTTCAAGCCAGATGTGAGTGGAAAAGATTGTACAGCAAATTTTGATAAGTGTTGGACGACAATGCCTCCTGATGACTCACCAGCTGCCACACCAACAGCTGGTGAACATTTCCAAGGATACACGTACATTGCACCAAACCCTTGGCTTTCATCTGCATGAAATAAGGGTATTGTGTGAAGGCAGCCTGTCCATGTTTTGTAAGTTAATCTTTCATAAACTTTTTTCTCAAGAAAAAAGTAGAAAATGAAAAATAAATACATGCTGATATTTCACATGTCTTGTACGTTGTTCTTGAATAAAATATTAAAGCTGCTTGTTGATTACTTGGTTTAGCATTTTTTAGGTTAAATGGGAGGTGAAAGTTTTTCTCTTTTCATTTTACTGTGCAACTCAAAGAGCTTATAAATAGAGAAAACTGTTTGACTTCAAATAATATGGGATAAGCAGATATGACCTTGCCTCATGCCTCTTTTTTTTTTCTGGTTCAGTGCACTTCAATTGTTCTGTTGGCTATTGAATACCTTAGCGAACTTCAGAAGTTTCAGAACATCATATGAATGTATATTCAAAAATCAAAACTACAAATCATTGTTATGTAACTTTTATCAGCTGGAGGATCAAATTCTTGCAATTTGAGATACTTCTAAATCAGTTTTTACATTATTGAAATATTAATGTCTCTTATGGGGAAATGCTTGACGTCAATTAAGCATAATAAATGGTAGCAGCGCAGGAGGCTTCTTAAGCAAAATTGCAATTTTCTATATTAAACCAAAAACTCAGCTTCAAAACCTCCAGTGAAGATACATCTACACACAACCTCCCAAGAGTCAATGTCAACAAAACATAGTCTGCCTTTGTGTTAAAGCGTAAGGCAGAAAACTATGCCCCCTTAAACAGCAAAGCTGACACTTCCACCAACAGAGATAGATGACTGAAAAGAAGTGGGAACTTTGGTTTTGTCGGTATGTAAATAGAAATTTCCTTAACAACCAATCTTTTTTATTTAACGAAGTAAATGGTTAAGACTATATTCAAATCCCTGTTTACAAATATTGTCATCGGAGATTCCTTCTTATTTTGGCATGACAGAACTCAATATTGAGATCTATTTAGTTGGTCAGGTACAAGATTACTATGGTAACTCTTGTATGATTCCCTTATTTGCTGCATAGCTTTTGTATGGAACGTTAAGGAGTGGCAAATAAGAATCTTACACTTTTAATTGGCCAAATATATACTTGCACTCTTATACTATTTTGTATTAGTCCATTAAACACTTGAACTAAAATTATAACCTATTGAACGCTTAAATTTACAGAACTATAATAATTAGACACAAATTAACTATATTATTGATAATTTTAAAAAGAAGTCAGAAATAATTCGATTTATTACTTACAATACTCGAAATTTTGCTAATTGGACTCTAATTTTCATAAAATGTTAAAAATTATATTCGTCTAACTTTGTCAATTTATAAAAATTTATCATGCAATTTTTACTTTTTTTGGATAAATTATCAATAATATAACTAATTTATATTTAATTGTCATATTTTTTACACGTTTAGGTGTTAAATAGGTTACAATTTTAGTTTAGGTGTTTAATAAGTTAATATAAATTAGTATAGGGTGCAAGTATATATTCAACCTTTTTATTTTATTGTTCAACATGGTCTTGAATATGCAAAAAAAGGATTGTGCTTAGGGAGGCTCAGTCAATCCTATAAATCTAGTTAAGGAGAGGAAAAACAATGAGAATTCTTTTTTTCCTCGAAGGAAGAGAATTTGGAAGAACCATGCACTAAAAATATGCTCCTTATGCTTGAGAAGCAAAGAAGGCAAAGATTTTGTTTATTGATAGCCTCCAACAATGTTATTGTAGTGAATGGAAGTGACATTGAATTGGTGCCTCTTACTGCATGTCATTGAGCAAGACTTTTATGGGGTTTGAATGAATTAGTCATGAAGTTACTCTAATTGCAGTGGTCTAAATTAGATTAATGGTTCAGTGTTTAGTATGCGACTGTACGAACTGTGGACTAAGCAGCTGGGTTAAAGATGAATTTGGGATAAGCTTCTCACTTGTGACAGTTTGTTGTGAGTGAAAAGTGGAGAAAAGTGAAAGTTGATTTTTGATGATTGTAGTTCATAGCAGTATAAGTCTGAGTCTGACGTGGATACTTGACCCCTTCTCTGAAATGCATTGAGCTCATGATGCATTAGTGTTGCTGAACACACGGCAGGATCCTTGTTAGTTCTATGTGGCAGTTGACAAAAAAAAAATAATGTCTAGGATCTTTATCAATTCTATATGTCTAATCGGCAAACTAGGTTTAGTGCGTTAAGTATATTTAGTATATATACTCATCACTTTTTGTGTGTGTGAGATAGAGGTCCTAATCTGATAGGAAGTTTGTGTTTTCCTGTTCCTTACCTTTCATTTTTCCCTTAATTTTTACACAATCGTTGATGTGACTTGTGACACAGCAAAGTTGGATTTCTTGTGAGGGATGCACAGTGGTTCTTGCACCAGTTGCAGGGTGGTCTCTTGTATTCTGCGTATGCAAGTTAGAGAGAGTAAGAACTTGAGACGGTTTGCACTTTGCAGTGTAGTTGATAACTGAAAGCATCTCAGAATATCCAATCCAGAGCACTGAAGTACCTTTTACCTGTCTGTCTACAAATTATTGAGTAAGAAAAAGAGAGGGAGCTGAGATTCTGTGTAGAACTTCCTCGTGCGGGTAAGACAAAAGTGATGATGTATAGTAAAGAGAAGCTTTTCAGAAAGTACAAAGAGGAAAGCAATGTAAGAATCTTGTTCCTCACTTGACTTGGTTTCAGCAGAATATCTGAAAGCTAGCATCAACCAATCCTTTTTTAAAGCACATGTTGAATGGATTGGCATGAACTCATTACACAATAATAATAATTCTGCCTGCCTGTGTGGAAACCACATTAATCCATCCACATTGAAAATAAAACATTGCTGGGTCACTCATGGGAACTGATCAGTTGAATATTTCACTAGATGCACCCTTGTCATGCATAGGCTAGTAGGGAGTATTTGATTCTTTGGAGTTACACTGATTAATTTATCATCCTTTAAGAAAACAAATGATCTAAAGAATTGAGAAAGGAATCTCCACAAGCCAAAGGAACTCGATATTTATATGCCTAGCCATAACTGAGAGTATTACCTCATCTGTCTCCCTGGAGCTAGGTTTGTGTCTAGAACAGGATTGACGAGTCTCTTTTTTGGGTTAACTCTGCAGTCATCTTTTTTGTTCCTAGGAGAAGTTGAAACTAGAAACTCTTTAGAGCACCCATGAACAGTAAAGCCAAAAGCAATGGTTCTGTGTGTGAAAAGTCGATGAAGATGGTGGTTAACATCATTAAATTGTCTTCTTTTTCTATTTGCTAAGATGAGTCTTGGAGCCGCTGGGCCTGCAGTTGTTGCCAGAAACATTGCACATGCCATGGATGCTAATGAATCGCTACTGCCTCAAATCCATAGAAGCCAAAAGCCACAACAGTTGAGGGGCAGATCAAAGCCTTTCTCATTTGTGATGCAGCCTGATGAAGGGAAGAGTTCCTCTTCGTGTATGATTCATGGGGAGAAGAGTGTGATAGATGGAATGGCTTCTGCCTATATCAGGAAGTTCCATGAGAAGAATATCTATGATGCACATCTCCATTAGACATCAGATATTTCTCCATGGAGGCCACCTCCTCCATCACGTGATGTGAATTAGCCCATCTTCAACTGGTTCTGTATTTCAGTACATACCTCTATCTGCTATCGATCTAATAAGATTTTACAGTTTGCTTTGCTTGGGCTTGTTGCTTATTACTAATTTTTCTGGGTAATTTATACTCGTAATCTCTCTATTTTGAAATCTGTTGTACTTTAGTATCTCATTTTTAGTTTGTTATCATGAAATATCTTATCTTTAAAAAGTTTCGCATCTTCACAAACCTTTCGTAAAAATTGCTAAGATAATTTTGCGTAAAAATAAAAAATTAATGTGAAGAGAGAATAATAATAACATTATATATCGTATTTTTTATTTTATTTTATTTTTATACTATAACAATATCACAAAATAATAGTCTATTTTGAGAAAAAAGCGGCATAATGGTTAATTCTATTCTGATTCTGATAATGGTTTAGTTTAATTAATTTTTATTTTTTATTTTTTCAATAATTTGACACTCGTTCTTTGAAGATATAATTACATGGAGAGCATATCTTATCCTCAAAATTAAATAGTCACCTCATTAATCATCTGATTAACAAAAGTGCCATGAAAGCTAACTCTTTTATCTCTTATTCCTTGTTAAGGCTATAATTTCGATGGAATTAGCGGCTCCCAAAATCAATCTACACGTTGCTAATCAATAATCATCTCGAAATAGTGTCTTGTTGACATCTTAAGGAAACTTTAACATCTTTTTAAATATATATATTTTAAATTTTAATATGTATAAAAAATTAGTTTCGACTGAAATTTAATTTGAGATTTAATCATTCTAAATACAATTTTCGTATTAATAAATTAAATTCAACAAATTGAAAATATATATATATATATATATATATATTTAATAAGTTTTGTTTTATGTTTACGCGGTATATGGTGAGAAGCAATTCTTTATTTTTATTCTAAAATTTATACTGTCTACACTTTAATGTATACAGTTATCTAAATTTTGACAATGCACGCAATATGTATTATTTCATTTATAAATTGAGAATTTGAGTGCTTGAAAATAGCAGTGCGCCTAAATATAAGCAAAAGCTATAAACACAAATATAAGAATAGAGATGTTTTGTGACCTATGAAATCACTCTATAAAATTTATATTATAATCTCCCAATAGAAATGAAATGCTACCAACAATAAAGATATACATCACAGAAGGAAAACCAGCTCATTCCATTGCTTAAAAAGCCAGAATCATTAACTAATAAGTGGTTGCATGATGCGGTCATCTAGACTTTTTTTTTTAATAAAAAAATTAATTAATAAAATTTTCAAAACGTTGTAAGTATTTTAATTAATTTTTTAAAATTAAAAAACTAGCTATTTAATCGTATTAATATAAATTTTACAAACAATTAGCATACATTAATAGCATTCAATAGGTAAATCAGATAATGATAATATATGCTCACAAGCTTAATATGAAAGTAAATGCATTATAGTTGAACAGATAATATGAATCATACTTTAGATATTCATGAATATTATATTCTAAGATCCTCCTAACCACCATGCCCATTCCTTCTATAAAGTATTCATTTATCATCAACTCGGACAGCACCCTCAATCAAAAATCATGTGGCCCAGGCCCACCATTGTTGTTGTTTGTTCCTTCATATTTTTTTTCTTTCTATACTGAGATGAGATCCATAAGCATTCCTAATTACAACTACTATTTGGGAAATTCCCCTTTCTTACCATGTGGATTCTAGTGGGAGGAGGACTATAAGAAAAACAGCCAGTCATGACTGATAGCGTCCCCAGAATGATAATGCCCACTCGACAGGGGCAAACAAACTTACAAAATGAAGAGTAATTGTCTAATTTAACATATAATCAGTCTAATTATATGCCTACCTACCAAGCAAATGACTTCTCCCTTCAATATAAAATCACCATCACATAACAAGTGGTCCATATCATAACACCATTAAAATACCTAAGCAACCACCCTCATCCATATTCATGAATTGATGCCCACAATTAATCAAAAATCCCTGTGAATTTTTGTCCACTCATTAATGAAAAATGCCTCTGCCACAACAACCCATCTGATATTTTAAACCCATTTCAAGAAAGGACAAAATCCAGTACTGATGAACAGAATACTTGGGTCTTATTCTTCCACTCATAACAAACTACAAACAAAAGAACAAGAACCTAACTTAATACCATAAACCAACAATAAATGAGATGACAGTTCTTTTCTGGTCTGTACATCAAAGGATTACTTATCCAGTCATCTAATTTACTTTTTATCTTCTCTAATCCATACCGCCATCTAATTATGCACCCTCCACCTTTCAACCTTATTATCCTTCCTCAAGCAACACTGATCATGCTATCTCCGTTGTTCAAGCCAGACATCACCTGAAACACTGATTGCATTGATGATGATTCCCTCTCATCACATGGCAGAGAGAGCTTGAGTGACAACGATGATGGGTCCTCAGATGACTTCAAGTTTAAGTAAAGGTCAGATATTCCAGAAGCATGAGGGCTTGGGAGGGCAGGAATCGGTCGGATAAGATTTGCGGCCAAGTTAGTGGCTCCTTTACTTTGTCCCAGTGACAAGTTCTTCGTTGGACTCTCAATTGGGACAGGCAATACAACAGGACTGGTGGTCATAGGGAAAGCCGGCATCACATGGAAGTTGCCGATATTGTTGGTTTCAGGTAATGGAGGTGGCACTGGATGCGACTGAACCGTGATGTTCTTGTTGTCTTGGCAATGAGCTTGCTCTTCCTCCATTGGAAATGCCGAGACCTGATTAAGAACAAGGTCAACGCCAAATGCTCAACAACTTTCATGAATAGAAATAACAGAATACAAACAAAATATTTTAGTAGCTGCGAAATCCAGTATTCATCGTTTAAAATACAGAAAAGTAGATAGTGCCGTAAGCATACAACTAATCTTGATATGATTTTTGGCATGACCAAGTCAAAAAAATTTCACTGCCAAGAAATCAGAACTCTGTGATGTTGGCTTTCCTATTTATTTCAACAACCGAGAAAGAGGATCCTAAAACATGAAAAATCTCAATCTTAATCCATAAACGATATCAACAATCCAACTTTGAAACCTTTTAGAAGTTATAATTGTTTACAGCTGAATAAGAACAAATAATCAAGTAAGCCGATCCATATCAAACTATCACCAGTTTTCAATCAATTTCCTCACATTTAATAAATCAACAAACAACTGTTCACAAAAAAAAAAAAAAAAAAAAAAAACGATAAAGGGTCATAAAAGAAGATAAACAGACAGGAGATCAGATTTTAAGAAAAATGAAAAGAAGTATAAGCGATCAATACCGTATCAGTGGTAATATCAAAAAGGCTAGAACGGCGTCGGCGGCGATTGAGATTACTCCGGCGAAGAAAATACTTTTGGGCGTGGCTTGCTACCTGCGTTGGAGTTCGGGTCTTGACAAAATTACGAGAGATTCCCCTCCAATCTCCCTTCCCAACTTTCTGCAATCCTATAAGGAATAGCTTGTGCTCGTCCTCTGTCCACGGAACTCCTGTTCGCCATCCATGTCATCATCAGCCACAAATTTTTCACTCATATGTCATCTAA
This sequence comes from Manihot esculenta, assembly GCF_001659605.2. NCBI lineage: Eukaryota > Viridiplantae > Streptophyta > Magnoliopsida > Malpighiales > Euphorbiaceae > Manihot > Manihot esculenta. Next base: position 23,304,394 of record NC_035166.2, read on the forward strand.
TTGAAAAAACTTCCATACCAAAAACTTCAAAACTAAAAACTAGATTTTAAAAAAAAAACCCACGATTCGGTGCATGGAAAATAGCGATTTATAGATTTGATTAATCATACAAATATAACACATATTAAACAAATCGATGAGTTCCACAAAGCAAATTAGAGACGACAAAAAAATTCCTCCTTTTTGGATTGAATAATGGGAGATCGGAATCGCACCTCGCTTGCGCTCGCCGCGACTATTGGATGAATGAGGAACGGCGTCATCTGCAGATGCATAACCAGCAGCAGTAGCAGCAGCCACATCCTCCTTGCTATTATTATTGGTTCCATCCTTATGAATGTCAGATTTATTGCACTCTTGAGGCTGCTCATACTGCGACAAGTTGTTCAAACTGACGCTCTTCCTCATGGAATCAACCACCACTCTAACACCAAACAGCATGATCTCCCTGGCTCCTCCACCAGCACCACCTCCGCCGCCGCCAGTGGTGCACGTGCCAGCCATTTCTCAACGCTTAAGAGAGAAATCGCGATATCGATATACGGTCGTCGGTTTTTAAGATGGATATTTTTGGTTGAGGAATCTCCAATATAAGGCAGCCCAGCCCCAATTGTAAAAGAAATTAAAAAATAGAAAAAAAAATGGAGTTGGGAAATGATAATGAGGGAAGGAGTTATATATATAGTAGAAAAGATAAGCTATGATGCATCATGCCCATGTGGCTAAAAATATGCAGTGCTCTGTCTCTATTTCTGATACGTGGCATTTTCCTGTTCGTTTATCTCCTTTACTGTATCTCCTGAATGGCTCAGTTTTGTTCCGCTGCTTCTCACCTGTTGATCTGATGATCAGCATCATCATCATGTTGACCAAGATAATGATGCCTGAGCTTATGATTTGTTGTTAATATCAAAATAATAATTATTATAATTATTATTACTGTAATGACGAAAATAATCTGTAATTTTGAAAACGACATTTGAAATAAATAAGTTTTGTTTTTTTGCTTGTAATTAAAGATTAATGTAAACTAAAACTCAAAGCAAAAGATGGATTTCTCTTTTTTTTAAGAAATTATGTTGGAGATGATAATATTTTCTAATGAGTGTTAAAGCCCAAGTTCACGTGGATATCACTTGAGATAAGTAAAAATAATAATAATAGATAAATATAAAAAACTTTAAAAAAAAGAAATTGAGAGAGGGACAAGTGCACATGAAAGTGGGGGATGAAAATCGAGGCAACAATGTCCTATCCAAGCCCTTTAGCCTTTGTATCAAGTCGAGAAAAATGAATCTAGTCAATTTGCAATTTCATTTACCATTAATTATATATAAATTTTATTAAATATTTTTAGATTAAAAAGAGCCGAATTTAAATATAATAATTAAAATATATAAATAATTTCATGACATTTTTCACAATCTGTCAGAGATTCGAATTCTAAACACTGTGAAATCAATCGTGATTTCATTGATTGTGTATTTCAGTCGCTCCTTCTTTAATAAACTATTCCCTACTCCACATCACCATTACCAAGAACCCGATCTTGGACAGCCTTGCCCATGATTAATTTTCTAACTCAAAGGATTTCATCATCCACGTCATCCTGTTAAGAAAACTTTGAAATTATTTATAGTTATGATCAATTATTTCAAAGAGATTATGCCTTACAATAAATAATTAGAACAAATTGAAAAGGATTTGGTAAAGTTGCCATTTCTTTAATCCAAATCAGATCTTCATTATTTTGTGGGTATTTTTTTTATAACAATTTAACTATATTTAATTATTAGTAAAAATTATAATATTTCGAAAATTGGGTTTCAAACTATCAGATTGATTAACCAATAAATCTAACAAATAAATTTCTTAAATCTAGTTGGATCTAATTACTTGAAAATGACATTTCACTAAAATTGCTTAGAGAACCAATCGGATTGAAGGTGATAATTTTTTTTTGGTTAATTTGAAATATTAATTGGCATCCAATATTTTATGAAAGATGAGCATATTCTGCTATGAGCTATGGAGAAAGAAGAAGAAGAAAAGATAGTTTAGTTTAGTAATTAAGATGGGGGAAAGGGAAGGAGGTTCTCTTTGTATGCTCACCTTCCATGGTGGGCTATTTGTGGAGGATAAGGCAAGATAAGGTTTTGTGGGTCTCCACTATATGTCTGCCTCACCCATTTTGACACCAACAAAATAACCACATTGTCCCATTTGAATAAAGGGAAATGCATAATTTGACCCTTTAAACAAAAACTTAGTTGATATTATGATTTGTTTAATTAATTTTCTAACATTACTTTTAATTAAAAATATATATAATTATTACAACTCAAAATAAGTGTGACTCATGCCCGCGAATCAAGTAGTTATATTTTTATAAAAGATTGAATATGCTCCATTTATTTCAAAAATATTTTTAAAATTTATTTTAATAAAATTATTTATTTTTTATTGTTTAGTTACAATATTAAAAAATAAATAATATTAAAAGTTTATGTATGTGATAAATCTGATTTTCCTCTGACTCTATGATGGATATAATTTTTTTCTTGCTCAATCACATGGATTTATCATATGGGTCTTTCAATATTCTATTTGATGAAAGAACCTGCAAAATAAAGAAAAATGGTCAAAAATCCTTCGACGTTCAAGTCATGTTCATAAATTAATATAGTATAGATAAACAAGAGTTGCAAAGAAAAATAAAGTAAACAAAAATATGAAATCGAGGAAGAAGCCGGAAGAAGGAAAAGGAAATAGAAGACCTCCCTTTTTATCTGCCCCTCATGTTTCTACTATTGTGTTATCTGTCTATGTCACTCAGACCGTACGTACGGACGTGTCGGATATCTCCTTACGCCAGGCGGCCATTTAATTCTCTTTGTGCGCGTGTGGGCAGGGCTGCAAAGTGATTGGACCAGCTCCTCTCCCTCACATCACGTTACCGAACTGGACTTCTTCCTGCTGGGTCTGAGCTCATGGGTAACCTATCCGGCCCGGCGTGTCTGGATCGAGGCCTGAGAAGCTGAGTTGATCAGTATAAGGAGGGCTTATGGGCTTTGGACCATTATTTTCCTCTTAGGCCCGACCTCACCCAAAACAGAGGAAGTCTAGCGGTGAAATCATAAAAATGATTTCCATGGAATTAGCGGAGACGATATTTAATATCTTATAAATGTTCTTATTATTGCATATATCTTATGTCTTAGATACCCAATATCCATTTTTATAGAAGAATTGGAATACAATTCTTTTTTTGTGCGTGTGATTAAACTGCCAGAAAAGTAACTGTGGGACAAAGAAAGAATTTACTAAATAAATCTCATTGATCAATTTAATTAATACATTTCTTCTTCTTTTTTTTTTTTTCTTCTGATACCAACATGTTTAGACTTATCCAAAAGAGAAAAAAGTGAAAGATTCAGTTAAGTGTGTACTTCTTATGAACTGGGTGAATTCTTGGCATGGCTATTGGCTAGTAGCTCTTTTTTGCCTTTTTTTCACCCAATATTCTTAATTTCTCTCTTTGCAGCTTTGCATTTTGAGCATATATTATGCTATAATTGCTTTCTGCTATTTATGAATCAAAGCTGAATCTTTGTCCCCATAGGGTTTTCTTAGTACCAAAGGAAATTAATGTCCCTCAGCTCACCTTCCATGCAATAAGACAATTTCATTGGAGATTTGAAGATCTTACTTTAAAAGTTGTTTCAGAAGATGGACATTAATTTAAAAAGAATTACAGAGAAATAACCCAACTATTGATGAATTTTATTCTACTCGCAATGGATCTAAATTTAAATTTTACTTAAAATTATAATTTTTGATTACGAGACATATCTCGAGACTAATAATTTATTTAATTATTTTCATGGTATAAATATATTATCGGATAAACTTTATCACATAGAAACTAAGTTTTCTTATCACATGATTTTATAAATACTCTTTCAAATTTAAAAGATATCACTTTAAAGTACCCTTCATCAAAATAATTTAATGGAGCTCTTAACCTTAATCATTAAAATAAATAAATAGTAGTGATTGAGGTACAATAGAAATGGATAAAAATCAAGAACAATTACGGTGATAGCTTTCACATCACATGAGTAGAAAATATTTATAAAAAGAAATGGAGATGATTCCTCATTCCTCAAACAACAATCATCAAAATAATTTAATGGAGCTCTTAACCTTAATCATTAAAATAAATAAATAGTAGTGATTGAGGTACAATAGAAATGGATAAAAATCAAGAACAATTACGGTGATAGCTTTCACATCACATGAGTAGAAAATATTTATAAAAAGAAATGGAGATGATTCCTCATTCCTCAAACAACACTTCACCTTTCAAGATTGCTTTTTCTTCTTTCTCATCATGTTTTGTGAATAATGAGGATGAAACCTGAAAGGCTGTAAAGTGTGGCCAAAGCAACCTATGCTCATTTTATATATATACACACACAGAGCACATATTTTTCAAAGATTCTTCCGTATTGAACCCTTTATTTTTTCATTATAGCCTTTCAATAATTGTATCCGTTTGAGTAGGGCTAGAGCTCCACGATTATTCTATAGCTCGTACTGATAGGCACTCATACCTCTTTAAGTCTTGAATTGAGAAATACTTCTGTATGTAACTCCACTATGCGCATTTACTTTTCTTTTTTTTTTTCTTCTGTAGCAGGAATCCATTCCATCCACTATACTAATTCTATTTCTGTGATTGCCAAAATGGTTATTAATATATACCATCAAACTGGAGTTAAAAATGACTACTGAAGAGACTTGTCTTTTCGGAAATTGAGAACTCACCATCAATAAACAAGCGAGTCCTTCTTCCACCTTAGAAAGATTCTTTCATCACGTACCACTCTGAACCTGTACCTGACCAGACAAACAGCCATTTGACAGGACATCAATTTCTTGGAAGTGTTATAGCAGCATAGCTGTTGGATCAGAACTAAATTTACAGTATAATTTTATTTGGTGTCAACAAGAACATAATCCCGTTTAGAATGATTCATCAAAGAAGACTGCCTTTTCTGCTAGCAACCTGAAGAAAACTTCCTGTTAAGTTTGAATCAGTACCTGATTTCCATCAATTAGTTTTTACGCTGGTAAGGTGAATGGATTTTTCAAGTTTTTGCAAAACCTGAACTCTTTTTAACTTTTTTTCCCCAAATAATAGAATAACCAAAATCCATTTACATGTAAAGAATAATAAACTACTGCTAAAAATCCTTTTCATCAGCTGACCTCTTCTCACCGTTAAATCTAGACTTGCCTAGTGTATTTAAATCAAAGTGGTAAGCAACAGAGACTGCCTCGCGAACACTGATTCATTCTGCAATTTGGTGAACTACGGAGCTGATATCCACCTTTAGAAACGACCTTATCTTCCACCAGTGGAAACATCAGAAGATACAACAGTAGAAGATCATTTCTTGGTGTGCATCTTTTTAATTGAAATTGGGAGAAAGATTTTCCGAGCATGAAATGCGGATGGTTAATTTAGTATATAAAATTTAAACTCTGCTCGTCACAAGCTCCGTTCTTGTTTCAGAATTGGGATTCTCATGTTGACTATTGACATTGCTTGTTGATGTTCTTGTGCTAGGGAGAGAAAGAGGGGAGTTACTTAAAGCAATAAATTCATCTTTTCTGTTTTCATCTGAAGTTGAATCTGTGCCAGAAAGAATGCGCTTGAGATGGGACCGCTGGCAGGTAATGCGACCCTTATTCCATACAGGGAAAGAAAATAACGATGACACATTATCCTGAAGAAAGGAGTAAACTGCCTTCACAAGGGGAAATTCTTGTGAAACAGAGCTTTTCTCCATCCGCCCCCGTCTGCTCAGAAGGAAAGGAAATGTTGCCATTACTTAGAGAATAGAGGTTTAAACAATATAATTGACAATGCACAAAACACAAAATGAAAATCAAACCCAAATGACATAACACAGGTCAATCTCCCAACAACTTTTCCCTCTCTCACGCAGTTACAGTGTGCAGCTTGTACCTAAAGAATATCCTCTTCTAACAGTATTTTTAATACTCGTAACACCACCACTAATACCTCCAACATGCACAACAGCATTTTGACTAAATTGATCAATTCACATCACGTTAGCCATAAACAAATTCACTAGGGACTCAATCTCAAATTATTCTCGAGTCAGCCATTTTGTATCCACAGAGATACAAACTAATTATTACCAACCGAGTTCATTTATTAACCTTCTCCAATTTCCATAACACAAACATAGAGCAACGGATATTGATTCAAGTGGCTTCATAGCCCAACAGCCAAACATGCCGAAGCACATGAATGTGTATTAAGAGAGTTCTGTCATGAGAGACTAGGTCCCTAAATGCACCATTAAGGAGAATGATTTTATCAAAGTTCAAGGTGCTATAAGAAGAAGAGAAGGGTGATAAGAATCATAGGTTGACATTATTTGTTACTTACAGCATCAAACAAAATAGTTTAAACTAATAGGTAGACGTTTCTCTATGCCATATAAAACCATATTGAACCAAATGAACACAGCTACCCCACAGGGTCACTTGAGTTGGACACTCCGAGACAAAATTGACATACTTGAGAAAGAACAGCAACACACATTATAGTGTGGCTTTCTCTACTACCACTTAAAGGCACCCAACTCATAAGCTTAAAATAGCAGATGAAAGGCTATAACACCATGCAGGGCCATCCCACACTTTACAATTGACCAACATGGGAGCTGAAGAACTCAAGATACTCTATGATGATCCATATAAAGCTAAAAGGTAAGAAAAGTCACATAGCTGATAGTAATTTGGAATGAGAGCTTTAATGAGCTGACTTCAAATTGATGTCTTGCTATGCTAGTCAAGTCTTCCCATCTCTTAAAGAATTAGAAAATGAAATGTACTGAGGAGAATCGACTTACACTGCAACAACTGATGCTAGCTGAGGAAGATCTACCCCTGCCAAGAACATCTTGTACATATCATTGAGCCAAACAGATATTGCTGTGCATGCACCACCTTCCCACATCCTAAAAAAGTCATCCATAACATTACAAAGTTTGCGCAGAAAAATGTAAGGAAGAAGATAATTTGGAAAAGAGATCAATCTTATAATACCTGTGCACATCCACAGCCCATACAAGTTTGCTTTTACGAAAGAGTTCAGGGAAAAGACCTCGCCTGGTTGCTTCACTGAGCACTCTTGCAGCCCGTTTTTTCTGACCCAACCACCAAAGTGCTTCCAAAAGAGTGTTATAAAACCTCATCCCCAGACCACATCCTTCAGAGTTGAGTTTGTCAAAGACATACTCGACCATTTGCCAATTAGAGTCATCATCATAATCTCCTTTGATCATCTGCCCAATCACTTGATGAATGTTTGATACCCTATTTGTTGCCATCTCATCAAGCACCTCATAGGCATCACTCCATCTGTTAGGAGGTTACTGTGTTAGAATTAATTTTTTCATGAACTAATACCCACAGCTCACTGAAGTTTTTATTTTGGCATGCCACAACATCTGCATCAACGTTTCACTTATGAACAGCTACAAAATTGCACTTGCACAGGGGCTATGGATTATGCATATAAAACAAAAAGGAAAGATGCAAGAACCACCAAGGTTTTTTTTCCCCTTCCAATCCTCATGATCTAGCGACAAAATGCAGATACAGAAACATGTATCTCGCTCTGTTTGACATGAAAAAGGGATATAGCACCAATCTAAACTAATCCTGTGTATCTCTGATCTTCTTTTCTTCAAAGAAATTTCAAGGCCAGTAAGACAAATCTTTTATTTTATCACAGCAAATTTTTTCAGATTATTTTCTTCCTTCATGAAGTAACTGTACATGAATGGACATTTACACATCAATAGAGCTCATAACATTTGAAATCTGAACTAGGACAACTGATTTTCCAGCAGTCCCAAAGAGTGCACAGTTTGTTCAAGATATCTTTCCAAGCTTTGAATTAATAATAGCCTCGAAAGAAAATGTCAAGACAGCTTATGAAATGCAACTTTAGGGATTGAAGAAATGAAATATGAAGAGAATGATGGCACTGATTGGATAGGCATGGAAAATATAAAACAGAACAGATACTGGGATCACAGTTAAGATCACAGAAACCATCTCATGCATTTTCACCTCCATCATAAAGTTTTGGAATGCAAACTGGAAGCATAAATTATTCTAGACATCATTAAGCATATTCCTTGCACAATGTGTAAATATTAAAAAATATAGACTTAACTATAGTTTCCCTCATAAGGTGCCACTTTTACAGTCTAGCAACCTAGCTAAGATAGACTCTAACAACTTATGTTTTCTCTCAGTTTTGGTATATCCCTAATGCTAAGTTCACAGGTGACAATCAATATAAGACTAACATAGCCAGAACTTTAAACAAATTTCAATAAGAATAAAACAACTGCTAGAAGGATGAGTAACCCATACCTATTATTCTTAGCATAAACAGCCAGCATCATGCAGTAGCACATAACACTGGGCAATATTCCAGAAGCTCTAATTTCCCGGAATTGCTCCTCACTCTCATCAACAAGACCTGCAGTGCAGTAAACACTCAAACCGGCCTCAAGGGTCCGCTCATCAGGTTGAAATCTTGCTTTTTCCATATCAACATAAGCCTTGATAGCTTCTTCAAACTGGCCTCCTTGTCTATAACCTTCAATCGCACCATTGAAAGAATCCCTATCCTGTGCAAACCCAGATTCACCCATTTTCCACAACATAGCCTCAGATTCCTTGTAAAGTCCGCCACTTGCAAACATATAAATTAACGAATTATAAGTCTCAACAGTCGGCTTGCTTCCCATTTCATTCATTGTATTAAACATAACAAGAGCCTCGTCATACAATGCAGCCTGTCCATACGCTTCAATAACACCGGTGTATACCTTGGAGCTTGGCACTATTCCTTTCCCATCCATATGAAGTAAAATCTTCTTAGCATCTTCGTGTAGCCCTCCCTTACCACAAGCATATATCAACCCCTCATAAGTCCCCATATTTGGCTCCACATTCTCCTCCACCATATCATGAAACAATGTCACTACCTCCTTAAAATACCCGCCCTCACCAAACACCTCTATAAGTATATTATATGTTGCCACATCAGGTTCTGTGTTACTAACTTTCATCTCCAAGAAAAGCTCCCTAACATCATCGTATCTCCCATGTCTCCCATACAAATTTAACAGCATAGTATAGGTTACAGCATTTGGAACACAACCAGCCTCTTGCATCTGCCTAAACACCCCCATAGCATCCTTAATGTTCCCTTTGCTTGCATATGCCTCTAGCAACACATTATATGATGAAATTTCAGGTAAATTGCCACTGGATTCCATTTCCTTAAATAATTCACTAACCTTCTCTAACTTATTCAATTTGCCAAATGTTTCAACAAGATTACGATAAGTTGTTATATCAGGCACCATTCCTCCTTCATTCATTGTTCGAAAAACCATCTCAGCCTCATCCCCTAAACCCCTATTAGCACAAGCACTAAGCAAAGTATTATAAGTAACAATATCAGGCTGTACGCCTTCATGCCTCATTTCAGCAAATAAACTTAACAGACCCTCCCAATCTAACCCACCTCTAGCGCAAGAATTTATCACCGTATTATAAGTAAGTATACTGGGGGGAACCTTTTCTTTTTTCATTCTCTCTAGAAGCTCAAGTGAGACCTCGTACTGGCCGTGACGCCCGTAAGAGTTTATCAAAGCCGTGTAGGAGAAGACACTACGCGGTACGCCGTGTGTCGGCATTTCTTCGAAAATCTCGGCGCATTTTTCAAGGAGGCCTTCTCGGCCTAATAGACTAATCATGATTGTGTATATGTGCTCGTTGGGCTTGCACCAGATCTGGCGCTGCATATACTTGAAAAGGCGAAGCGATCTCTGCCAGTCCCCACGCTGGGCGAATTCCTTGAAGACCAAAGCAAAGTCGTTTAGGGAGAGCTTGTTCTTAAAGACTTCAAGGCAACGCGCGATGCTGCCACGCGGAGGGAGGCTGCTGAGCTTGTTGATTAGGGTTTCAACGTCGTAGCTGTACTTGCCTTTCTCAACGACGACTGACGGATTGCCGAGGACAAGTTCTTTAGTTTTGGCCCGAGCTTTTCCAGCGCCAGAATAGGTTCTCCGCTCGCCAGATACTGAAATGAGCCGTCGGTGGACCGGGAAACTAGAGAAAGAGAAGCAAGGAGGTTTAGACTTGGGTTTAACGAGTTCTGTGGAGATGGGCGAAGGATTCAGAATCCATAGATGGGACAAGATGGCCATTTTGGTAATTTGGATAGCATGAGACCGTCAGAGCCAATTGTGGATTGCTGGGGAGCTTGCTAAGGTAGGAAAGCAATTTTCTGAGGAAAACTAAGATTCTATAATAGAAATTTGAGCAGAATTTTCTCGGGAAATTGAGCTTATGAGCTCGGAGGAGGAGAGAAGTAAGAGCTTTCAAGTTTGAACTAGCTTGAAGAAAGACACGTAGAGCTTTTTGTGGATAAACAGGTAAGGGAGCCGGTTAGGCGGGTTAAGCATCGTCATGGACTTGACCCGAATGTTTAACAGATTATGAATGTAAGCGAGAACCTCTTTGGCGGTAAACAGAATTTAGAACTTCCGTTATAAAAAAAAAGCCCCATTTGTGCACCTGAAATATTACCTATTTAGAATTAATATAGTTATAAAAAAAATAATTATATTGACTTTTTATTAATTACCATATTTAAAATAAAAAATAATTAAAAATTAATATTTTTTATAAAAAAATATATAATAATTTAATTAAATTCTTTTATTACATATATACAATATTTGAAAAAAAATACATATATACAATATGTTGTACTGGAGTTTTAATTTTATCTCAATTACTGTAATAATTTTTTTTAAAAAATCCACTTTTAGTTTTTTTTATTATTTACAATCTAAAAGCAAGAATAATAATTTTATGCCATATACGATTTTCTAGTTTTATTTTTATGATAAATTATATTCCACTAAAAAGATTTATACTTGTTAAATTATTTTTCACCTATTAAAATTGAAACATCTTATATACTCAATCTTTGTAGAATATGAGTTGGAAAAATATTAGAAAAATGTAGAATTTATAATAGTTGATTTTATTGAAAATATTAGAAAAAGATAATGCCCATGAATATAGACTTATATAATTTAAAAAAAAAGCATAAAAATAAATAATTAATGAATTTTAACTCATGCAGTGAGTCTTATATTTACTGATATTGAAGTTAATGGAATTTGTTATTATAAGTATATAAACTCATGATTATTGCTATAATTAGCTTAAACATTTATTAATAAAAAACTTGAAAAATATATCATAAAATTAGCGATTCAAAAGCGAGAGAAAAAGTCAATATATATTTGTACACCAAATCAAACGGTCTACTTTCTAAATTTAAATATAATTTACAACACAATATATTGCAGGTTTTGAGAAGTTTTTAAGGTAAACTTAGAGTTAACTTACCTGTATTTTAAATCCATGAGAATTTAGATTGAGACAAATTTTTACCACAAATCTAAAACAGTGGCATGTTAAAAACCATATATCTTTCAGAAAATTTAGTTCTTACTTTTTTTTCAAAGGAGAAGGAGAAAAGTTTAATATAGAAAAAAATTTACATATATAATATCTGAAACTCAATTGGAGATTTGCAATTCACAGTTGTTGGTGATTTTAAATCTCTGCTTGAGATCACTTTGCCATTTATTTCTTGGATTATATAAATAATACTCATGGCAAAATCCTCATCAAGTGTAGAGATGAAAAATAAATTAGTTGCATATTTCATAGTGTGCGTTTTAGTTTTGCAGATGGCTCAATTGCAAGTAAATGCTGATGCTGACTGTTTCTTGGCCTGTTTAACCAGATGTCGAAAAGGGAGCCTTCCTCATCTATGTGATTTTACATGCTCAAATGAATGCCATATCTTTGTACACGACGGTACGTTCATATACATTGATTTTTAAGTTTTATTTAATTTAATTTAATAATTATTTATTGATATAAAAAAATTATATAATTTTAATAACAACGGCATATTATTAATATAAAAAAATATATATTTAACATTAAAATTACAAATTTTATATTAATGTTAAATAAATTTTGATTCTGGTTATTGATGTGCTTTTGATTTATTACAGAGAAACAAGAGGATATGACACAAATTGATGTTGACAATGATCTCAAATTCGACATGCAACCTTAATTTTTGGGTTGATTATAATTTCTAAGATAAGGAGCATAAAATAAGAAAGCAATTTCAATTTTTATAATCATTTACTTGTCAATTGCTCAATTGTGATTTCTTTCATTCTGATGTAAGAATTGATTAATTCTAAATTTGTATTTTGTATTCCAGGAAAAAAAAAAAAGCTACTATATTGAATTCATAATTAACAAATAAATTACATTAGATAAAATACATTAAGTAATTTCTGGTTAGTGAGCTATTTGAGCACTATACACAGGCATGGAGGGAAGGGGATAGTTGTTATAAATATTTTATTTGTAAATATTTTTACTATTTTATTAATAATTTTTTTTAAAAATAAGAAAATTTCATTAATTCAAAAAGAACAGATAAATTAATTCAAAGAGAATAGAGAAACAATATGAGTAGGAGGGACATCAACCCAAACTTCTTGACCCGATTCAGAATGAGCCGATATTGTTAGAATATGAGCGACATCATTTGCAGATCTATGAACAAAAACACACATTGTTTCCTCATAACTACATAGAAATAGTTTACAATCTTAAACCAAGAGGCCACAAAATGATAAATCATTCAACAAAACATAATATTTAAATAATTAGGTAACGTAAAATATTAAAATTTTTTATTTGTTATAGATTTAATAAGTTTTCTAATATTGATTTTTTAATTATACTTAATTTATGAGCAATGAGTATAATTAATTTTTAAAATTAATTTTATCTATGACATTAATCTTAAAAATTTATTACGAGACTATTTTTTTTTTTGGAAATGGAACGAGACTATTTATTTAGATAGTTAAATTAACTATATATTTATTTTTTATATTTTAATTATAAATAAAATTTGAAGTAAAAATTAATTTCAAAAATTAATAAATATAGGAAAATTGCAAAAAAATAAATTAAAAAACATAGAAATATTAAAAAATATAATATATTTTTAAGTAAGTTTTTATAATTTAATTTGTGAGATAAAATATTTTATAGTTTTATATAATTAATAAAATGAGACTTTTTCCTTTAACACTATTAATAAATATTGATATGATATTTAAAATTTAAGTGAAAATAATTTTTAATTTTATTTTTAATTTTTAAAATTTAATAAAATATATATTTTAGTTTCTATATTTTTTAATTCATTTATAAAATTTTTATTAATAAAATAATTACTTTAGTTATAATTTAATCTTATACTTTTATAAATTAATTTCTAAATATTATAAAAGACTAATTTTCTGTTTATTTATTAAAATTTACCTTATATTAAAAAAAGTAATAAAATAAAAATTAAATTAATAATTTTAACACAATATGCATCCACATCTAAGTCTAAATAATCATTTATTGCCTAATTTTTTCATGCTCAATTATTTTTTTATTTAATTATAAAAAATAATATCTTTTTTATTTAATTTAATTTTATTATTTTTTACATATAAAATATTAAAATTTAATAAACACTGAGATTATATAAATATATAGATTCAGTATTGTGATTATAATATTTAGCGATTAGGTTAAAAATATGTTGGAATTAATTTTAATTATAAAATATAAATTTTAAATTAGGAGGCATTTTATTCAGCAAACAAAATTTTAAAAATTAAATTTAAAAATATAGGAACTGTTCTAAAAGTTTAATAAGTATTAAGAATTAAATTATAATTTATTAATAATATTTCATAATAATAGAATGAAAAGTTTCTATTTGATCATAAATAATCTGTAAAAGCACGAATGAGGTAGTTAGTATCTTGTTGACTATCACTTTAATATTTTTTTTTCTTAATCAATTTTATAATTTTTTTTTATTTTTTAATTATGAATATTTTTTATTTGAGTTTCGAAAAGTAGTTATATATAAATATCAATTATTTTATTTTTTTCTTTTGTAGATTTAATATTTGATTAATCATTTATTTTTAGTTTGACATGAATTATTTTTAAAATAATAATAATTTAAATAAATTCTTATAAAATTATATAAAAATTCAATTTTTTTAAAAATAAGAAAATTTTAAATTAAAAAGTATTAAATTCTTTTATTTAAAATAAAAAATTTTAAAAAATTAAATTAAATTTTTATAAAATTTTTAATTCTAAACGAAGATTTAAAGAATTTTACTGACAACATCAGTTAAAAAGAAAATATTATCAACACATTTTTTCAGGAATGCCAAATAAAATTTAAGAATCAATTCTCATGTCAAAACAAAATATTAACAAATGAACAATTGACAAGTAAATTACTACAAAAATCGCTATACTCAACCGTACGTCTAATAGTATAGCGATATTGCACTGGCTTGAGCATGTAAAATCGTATAGGAAAGAAAGACTTTCTTTTCGGCATTTGGTTAAATAGGCAGAGTAACGATCAGCAGCAGCATGCATTTACTTGCAATTGAGCCATCTTAAACAAAACTAAAACGCACACCATCAAATATGCAACTGATTTGTTTTTCATCTCTCCGCTTGAGTCTCGAAGAAATAAATGGCAAAGTGATCTCAAGCAGAGATTTACAATTAGCAACAGCTGTGAATTGCAAATCTCCAATTGAGTTTCAGACTATATAGGCAAGTCTTTTCTGCATTAAGCTCTTCTCCAATTGAGTTTCAGACTATATAGGCAAGTCTTTTCTGCATTAAGCTCTTCTCTTTCTCCTTTTAACAAATAGTTGGCACGCAATCTGCGGGAAAACAGATGATCTTTAATATGCAACTATTTTAAATTTGTAATATATTTTGTTCCGGATTACATCTAAGTTTTGAAAAAAGAATGCTTTGCATGGTGTGCAATTACTTGACAATTTATTTTTTACTTTTTCTCTCGCCATTTTAGATTTTTTATCCTGAATTCTATGATAATTTAGCTTGGATTTTTTTTTAATTAATGCTTTGCATGATGAGCTGCTATGTTTTACTCTGTCAAAACTCTTATAATTGTTGTGAGATTATAACAGATTTCTTGAGATATATATCAGTTACAAATATTTTAGCAGTTGCATATACTAATTTTTCTAATAGCTCCTTTTTGCATCTAGGCTTCATTTTCACAAATTAAAGATACAATCATTTTCCTTATTCTCTCTTCATTTTCTCTTATCTATTGAGTTACATTAATTATTTTATTATTTTATTCTTAAATTTCTTAAAAAAATTATTTAATATTGTAGAATTATCAAATAAATTTTAAAAACAGTATGCATCGGTCAACTCCAACTTTATTTTTTATACATTAATTATTTGATAAAATGCAGAATAAAGAGTTATAATATTTGAATTTAAAAGTTATAATATTTATACTTACAGATTTAATTTGACAGTAATTATATCTGACTAAATTTGAAAAATCTCAATTCTACTCTCTCAATTTCCAAAACTATAATATATAAGGTCACAACATGTTTAAAACAAAAAACTCTTAAATGGGAGTAAAAAATAATCCATACAGTCTTAATTAAAGATAATTTTAATCATAATCGTGAGTTTAGCTTAACAGTAACTATATTAAAATTGAAATTGGAATTTTCTGAATTAAACTCTCTCAATTTCCTACTAAAAAAACTTAATATATTCTGATGGAAGGTCCGGAAAAACAACAGATATGTAGTATCCATTACGCATTAGTTTTGCCATCCTATATGCAAAACTATGATAGATTATTCATTTGTTTGGTTATTTTCAAGGCAAAAGGCTATAGTAGCCAAATGAAAACAAGCTTCCATTATCAATGATGGGTAAAATTTATATTTAAGTGTCAAATTATTTATTATTACAATATTTATGTATAAAAATTAAAAAAATATATTTAATAAGTTTAAATTCAATATAATTATATTTAATTAATATTAAATTTTTAGTAAAAATATAGTTCTAATTTATTAAATTTAAACTCATTAGATTTTTCTTTTATTTTTTGTTTTTAAGAATATGGAGGTTAAAAGTAAAATGCTATTAAAAACAACTAGACCACATCATATAAAGGAGAAATAAGACTATATTGTTTTCTCAATCAAGAGTCCTAATTTGATTAAAAATTTTGTGAGATGGAAAATTATGATGCATTAAAACTAGACTTACATAATTTTTTTTTATTATTTAGATAATAATTTTAATTTTTATTAGAGCTAATTTTATCTGATTATAAGTTATCTTTTTAATTTCCTCCTATATATTATAGATTATTGATTGTTTAACGCTTGATTGTACATCGCGTCGTTTTGTATTGTTCATCTGCTTTCCGTCGAGGCAAATGACGGAATGGCCCTTGAAATTTGTCTGCAATTATAAATTAATCCCTATAATTTGAAAGTCCATCAATTTAGCCATCCATGATCCAACTTTAATCATATCAACAGATTAATCCTTTCGTTTAAAGAGTCACACTTCCCTGCTTCACTGCTAACTGCCCCACCGTAGGCCCGCTATCAACACCGCAAAAACCACTGCACCCCCGCGCTTCCCAATTGCACACTTCCCCATCAAATCTCCACCAGACCACGACACGCGTTCAGCCACGTTTTGAAAAACAGGCGTACCCGGGACTACCCATCCACGTCATCACCGAGTAAAACTCTGTGGGCCCCGCCTTCCTGGCGCGCGCCCCCGTGAGGAAACGAGATCAATGCAATCAAAAAGCGGCACCGGAGCTACGGTTTTGTTGTTTGAGATGGTGGCAACATCGTAATTAAAAAAACTCCAGGGGCAATTGAGTAATAGCAAGATGTAGACAGGTCTTTCTGTTCCTAACAGACAGCAGCTTGCGAAATAACAACATAAAAAAAAAAGAAAGCCTCCCTCCGTTTTTCCCCCTTTAACAACTTTGTTCTTAACCAGAACTAACTAACACTTCTCTTCATTCTCGGTTCCCATGGCCGACTCCGAGGTAAAATTACCTCATTGCCCTCCCCATCTATCTCGCCCCCCAACTGTAACATCCTCCTCCCCACTTCCAACTGCTTTTTGCTTGAATTTGGAAGGGATCTCAATGGTTCCATGTTGAAATGGGGGTTGATACCGATTTTCTTTTTGCGTTTTCTTTTACTTATTTTTTACCGTTTCGTTTTTGTTTTGTTTTTGGGCAGAAATTGACGGCTTTGAAGAAGGCCTACGCCGATATAATACTGAATACGGCGAAAGAGGCGGCGGCGAGGATAATGGTGTCCGAGAGGAAAGCGCAGCGGTATCAGCGAGAGCTGTTTGCCGCAAAAGACGAGTCGCTTCGTATGCTTCTTAGGCTCAAACAGATGCTGGATTCTAAGGTAAAACCTTTTTCTTTTTCCCATTTTACCTTGTTGGTGGTGGTGGAGGGGGTGGTTTTAGTCTGGGTGATTGCTGGTGATTATGGTCTTGTGTGAATTACTGTTTGGTGGTTTGGGTTTGGACACTGATTTATTTTATTTAGTACTCTGTAATTACGATATCCGTGTGGATTGTTTGAGCACCTCTTGTGTTGATCACTCATTGTAATGTGAGAATCCTTCATATATTTATTGTCATTTCCTTTTCTCATATGGTTTCTTTGGTGTTAATGATTGATGTCTGGTGTACTCCTTCATATTACTCGTATTGGAATTGAAGGATTTTTTATTGATGAATCAAACAAACTAATACAATTAAGAACTAGGGTTGTAGTTGTGCTAAAATAAATGATTTGTGAACTCCACAATCTTTGTTATTGTTAATGGAGATATGCTTGTAAAGTTTCAGTGGTTTTGTTCTTTGAATTATTTATGATTGTTCCTTAATTTTCAATCACCGCATTGATACTTGTTGCTGTTAATTCAGATAAATGGTCTTGTGCCAGAATATTGTGTGTTGCGGCACTAAAAATGCTAGCCATTTTTTGAAGTACCAAGAGTTCTTATACTATGCAATGCCTATCTATGATTTTTATGATCTGTACTGATTTCCATGCTGTTGAATTTCAAAAGCATGGATTGTATTTTTCTTTTTCCTGAATGAGTCAAGATCATTGGACTTGATGTTTATGTAAGTAACTAAAGTTGTGATTTTCAAAATCAGTGCAAATGCGCAATGCTGGAAAATATGTGAAATCATTAAAATTTCTTCTTAATTATGTTTCTGAACTTTAATCTTATTGTTTATTTGATGGCATTTCACGAATGAAAGTTGGTTTTCTTTTCATTGCAAATGCTTAGTGGAGTTCATTTTTAGCTGTGTTCCAATTTTCCCTCAAGTGTTGTTCTTATTATTCACTCAAGTGCTAAAGAGTTGGGCAGGGTTAGGATTGAGATCCTAGCTTCCAGTCTCAACCTTGAAATTTCTTTTGTTTTGATTGGGTTCTATGTACTTGAACTCCTCCAACCAACTATGTTTATGATTTGATAGCTCTGGAAGAAATCATTATTGAAACGCAGGATCTTTTCTTGAGTCTTGATATCATATTGAGGTAGACATTCAGAATCAAACATAGAGAACAGCTAATATATGTAATTTAGAATTCACAGTGCTCAAAAAGCTTTAACCCTTTCAGATAGTTTGCAGTTTAATTTGTTGGCTTAGTTTTTAAATGTTGCTATTTTCACCTAAATATTAGTTATCTCACTAAAAATTGCTGGTGAACTTTGTTTAGCATCAGCTTAAAGTAGCTGGCATGAAGATTGGGATCAACTCTTATAGAGTTGGTTAAATATACCAAGTTTAGTTAGTTAAGTAAAGTAGGTCTTCTTTGATTTTTTCAACTTCAACCTGCTATGCTCACTCTACCTCAATCTACTTATTCTTTTGTTTATTTTATTTTTTGTGCAACTAGTTTAAAAAACTCCCTTATTAACCAGTTCTTTGTTTCTAGGTTAGTGAAGCAGAAATGACATCCTTGAGTCAACAGAGAAGGATTGAAGAGCTAGAGGCACAACTTGGGGAAGCTGAGGATATAGTAAAAGACCTTAGAGCAGAGTTGAGAGAACTACAGGATGAATTGGAAAAGGTGACAAACAGCCAGATGCAGCCTTTGGGTGAACAAAATTTAATGGGTGAAAACGGTACTCGGATAACTGCATTTGAGGATAATAGGCTTAGTACTTCTGGCTCGGCCATATCTGCTATACCTGCCTTACAATGTGATCCAGTCACAAGTATTGAGATGAAGAATTCAACTTTGAATGGGACATGTGATGAGAATAAGTGCTACAGTGAAAATGATTGTCATAAAGACAAGTGCTTTGTTTGCAATCCTGACTTTGCCTCTATAGTGATGAGAAGCAAAGTGCCTGAGCTGTACAGAAATGGATGCACACAGAGGATTCGAGCTTTTGAAAGGCACCTTTTAGGTGGGAATCTGCCACTCTCTGGGCAAGCTGATGATGTGAAGAATCAGATATTTATCAAGGCAGATGAAGAAGATAAGGATATGTGTAAACAACTCACAGCCAAGGTTGACAATATTTGTGATTTAGAAAAAGGTCCAGATGTAGCCAAGGATATTGAAGCGGGTAATAGGATTAGGAGAAGACGAAGAAAAAGAAATCTGTCTCGTTTTGGGCAAGCTGAAAATGTAAGGAATCAGATATTTATCAGGGAAGAAGATAATCATACATATAAAAACCTCACTGCCATGGCTAACATTGGTTGTGATGTAGAGAAAAGTCAAGATGTAGCCAAGGATGATGGAGGTGGTATTCCTAGAAGATTAAGAATAAAAAGATATAGGAAACGTAGAGATTATAAGATTTATCCTCATCAGGCTGTAGATGACATTGTTCAAACTAAGGAAGATTCTAAGCCAATCGATAATTTATCTCAGAAGGATCCTATGCCCCTTGTGGCCCCAAAATCACCTTCAAGTACAAATGAAATGCTCACACAGTCAGAATCTGTAGAAACCAAAAGTGAATCAGAGTTTGACAGGACTTGTTCATTCCAGACAACAAACAGCAATAAGTTGTCAACAGACGAACTGGAGTTGGCTGGACAAGATATTGGATCTGCAGAGAATTTAGAGTTTCCACCTAGCAAAACAGATTTTGATGTTCCCGGTGTATTGCTGTCAAACCCAATTCCAAAAGAGCCTGATGTGACTGAAGCTGTTCCTACACAATCATCGAATAATAAGTTTCTCAAATACACCTTCCAAAGGAAAAGGAAAAGGGAATTACCAAGCAGCCCAGATGGTGATTCCTCTCCCAACATTAGCAGTTTGAAGAAAAAGATGGGGGAGAAAACAAGTGGTTCTACAGAGTCACTCAAGTCAGGCATGATAGCTGAATCATCTAGAGATAATAGGAGGATGGCTCAGGTCGCTCGTCAGGTTGGTAATGTTTAAGTTTTCCTGTCCGAGTGTGTACAATTTCTATTGTTTCTTGCCTTTGCTTCTTTATTTACCATTTGCTTATTTTATAATTTTGTATGGACATTGTATCTAAAAGTAATGCAGTTTTAGCTTCAATTCAATAGATATCACTGCATCTTAGGGTTCAAGTGGAAACAATAACATAAAGCCCTGGTTTGAATGGGATAAGTATGCTTGTGCTGCAGCCCAGGATGATCTGTTATGTAGTTGCTTGCTTAGTCAATTAGTAGTGTCATATGTGTGTTCAACAGTTAACTAGTCATGGAAGACTTTTATACAGTCTCCACTATCCCCATAGCATGCTCCCCCCCCCCCCCCCTCTCTTTCCCTTTCTTCACTCAGAAGCAAGCTGGTAGTTGGGAGATTTCAGAGATCTTAGAAGATCTACAATTTTCTGAGAACAGGAGGCTTACACTATCAAATATCATAGAATCTCCACAATGTAGAATTTCTAATGTTTTATTCTTTAAATTTAGGTAGGTAAAAGCTATGCTTACAGGCATCATCATGGGTCCTTGCACTTCTGAAGGACTTTTACAAATACAGAATTAGTGAGAACTTGATTTAATTAGAGCACTACAATGCTTTTGCAACATACAACTGGAAATAGTTGGTTGCATATGATGTAAACCATATGAAACAAAAAATATCACAATAATGTAGATTGGATCTTTCCCATTAAATATTTATTCATATTGCTATAAATTAACTGTTGTTTTATAGAGTGCTGCTGATATTGTTAAGATTGATCTCTTTGTTTAAGACTCCTGCCATGACAAACATCAGGACATGTAAGCCCATCGTCTTTATGGGTTTGCACATGTTCCACCAACCTCCACACCTAGTACTGTCAAAATATTCTCCAAAAACCGTTTGCTTTAATATTTCAGTTGTAAAATATCCTTATGTCTTTATTGACAGAAGATTCTGTGGCGAGTATTTCTTTTATTCTTAGTCTTTTGTCACCCAATTATAATTAGAGTAATATGGCCGATAATTGTGGGTGTAATGGTAGATGCCTGGGACCATGACATTGCTCTAATAATATGTACCTTGTTAATCATTGTTTCTGCAATATTAAGGCTGAAATTTTAAGGTTTTTGTTGAAGTCTAAAGTGGGCAGAAGTTATGTTGAGAAGTTCAAATTTATAAGGGTATAGGTTTTTTGGGGTTTTTGAAGGGTGAAGGCGGAAGGGTTGGGTTTAGCACGGGAAGCAAGGTTTTAAGGCTGTGTTGCAGAAATGCAGTAGGCAAAATAAACAACTGAATTGTTTAGGCTTCTTAGATAAACATCTTTACAGATCATACCAAGAGCATTGTATCACACAACTCAAGAAGCAAAAATGCAGGACTCCTTATTGATAAAAAACTGAGCAAAAGCATTATAAACATGGGTATTTTTAGACTCAAAAGGTTTCCTTATCCTTTCAAGTTTGGACTCCAACCAGTAAACCTTAACCTGTAAGTAATTTAATAAGTAATCTGAAAAAGTGTTCTTAACCTTTCTTAAAAAAAAAAAAGGTATTCTTAACCAACAGGGACTCTAAATACTCCTATGTAAATCTACAGCTTCCATGGCATTCTGGAAAGTCAAAATCCTGCAAATTTCCAATGCATGGAACATTAAAACAAGACTATTCAAATTAGTTTGGCACGCCATTTGTACATACACTACCCTTACTCCATCATTTCTCCCCAGCTCAGAAAGGCTCACTCAACCTTGTCGAGTTAAAAGCAATCTTATGAAAAAGCAACCCAACTCACAGAGTGATGATTCAACTTCTTTTGAGAATTGATGCATTTGATAGCCTCATGGTCAGATACAAGATAATTTGCTGAGAAATCAAGTCGTAGCTCCAATGTCAAAGTGGTTGAATTACTACGTTGATTTCCTTGTTATAGTTGAGTATTTCTACCCAGCCTAATTTATTTTTTCACTAAAATAGGCTATACATGGTATTTGTGACTTAGAAGTCCACTAATACCTACATGGGATTCCTCAAAAACTACTTCATATACCTTAGAAAAATCTAGTAATTGTAAAGTATAAGCTTAAGTCATTCTTTTCTTAATTTCTTCAAAAGCTTTAGAAGTTGTTTTGGTCTAAATAAAATAACCCTTCTTTATGCAATTGGTGATAGGCACAACTATAGTGCTGAAATTTTTAATAGAACACTTGTGAAAACATTGAAGTTCGAACTGCATGCAAGATAATTGGAGTTGAGCAATTCTCAAGTAACTTTCACTTTCTCCAAATCAACTTCCACACCCTGAAAACCCAAAAACACTACACTTGAACTCATAAAAGAACATTTCTCAAATTAACAGAGCTTCTCTTGGTGGAGATCTGTTGTAAACAGGAGATATGTTCTTCTATGGTTTTACAATATATGAGAATATATCAAAGTACACAACAAGAGAATGACCAAAAAGGGTTGAAAAACATGATTCATAAACTGTGTAAAGGTGCCAACTGCTAAGAGCATTAGAAAGTCCAAATGGCATAACCAACCATTCATAAAGATGATCTTTGCTCTTGAAAGCAGTCTCAATCCCTTCATCTCTGGGTCTAATTTGTATCTGGTGGTATCCACTCTGCATATCTATATTTGAAAAGATAGTAGAACCAGCCATTCCATCTAACATATCATCAAGATGAGGAATAGGAAACCTGCACTAACTATCTTTCTTTGGTGTAATCAAACTGGGACAACATATGGACTTCATTTTCAGATATAATGCCTTTGGAAGTAGCTCATTTACTTGTCCCCTAAGCTCTGCATGCTCATTAAGATTCATGCGATAAGTTGGCAGTGATGTGCAATTGCGACCCCATTGTGAGATCAATTGCATGTTGTACAGTGCATAAAGGAGAGAGCTTAGGCAATTAATGGGGCAACATCAGAATAAGCTGGAAGATTTGGCAATTGATACTCTGGTATGAGATCAATTACATGTTATATGGTGTGTAAGGGAGGGAGCTAATTAGGCAATTCATCTGGAGAAATGTCGGAATTAGCTGGCAGATTTTGGCAATTGAGACCCTGGTATGAGATCAATTGCATCTTGTATGGTGTGTAAAGTAGGGAGCTCATTAGGCAATTCATATGGAGCAACATTTGAAAAATTACACAACAATTCTACTACTTGAGAAGGTGTTCTGGAGGCCAGTACAATCAACTGCCCTTCTTTTGCAATTATGAAAGTTTAACCTTTGATTTGCTACTTTCAGCTTGAAATTGCTTCTTTATCAAAATATGAAGACCTTTTCTCTAGTTTTCATCCACATTTTCAGCTTTAAGTGGCCTTCTGCTATTATGTTTTCTTATATCAAGCAAAATCACGGACTTTAAGACAAAAGTCTCCTTATCAATAAAAAATGCATGTGTTTTCTTTTTCATTATGCATCATAGCTTGATCTCATTGTGTGTCAGTTACTTGCATAGAAACAATATCACATAGTATAGATTATAGAATCACTATATGCTCAACATTTAAAACTAACTAGCATATGGTTAGTTATCAGAATAGTGGAGTTGCTGAACCAAGCCACCTTATATGGATGCAAATGTGGTTTGGATGGAAGTTTAAGGTGTTCAACTGTGGATATAAATACCACATTCATACAACTTCCTCCAGCAATGACTAAGTTTCTTTATTTGATCCCCACAAGGAACCAAATTCTATAATATTGAAGTATGGCACTAATGTTGTTCTTCTATTTAGTGGCTGCTAGATGTGTCTTGCAACAGAGAGAAGGTTATTATCAACACCTTCATCTATGAGATTGTCTTCAGCATAATGTCCACAGTCACTTGAATTTCCCTCAAAATTGTCTTACAAGGAGATTTCATCCCACTTGCTTACTCATAACGTTCAATTTTTCTTTTGGACAATGATATTTTGTATGTTCAACTTCTCTGCACTTGCATACAACACCCTTACCCTTGGAATCAGAACTACTGGATAAATTTA
This sequence comes from Manihot esculenta, assembly GCF_001659605.2. Lineage (NCBI taxonomy): Eukaryota > Viridiplantae > Streptophyta > Magnoliopsida > Malpighiales > Euphorbiaceae > Manihot > Manihot esculenta. The sequence continues at coordinate 23,329,001 of NC_035166.2, forward strand.
AGGTTTTGCATTGTTGAATGGCTAAATTGCCACGAAGCATCTGATTTGGAGCTACGAGTTGCATTAGAACATCTTTCTGAAGCTATCAACCTGGAGAGGACCCCAGATTTTTTTAGTAATTAGTTGCTTAAAACATTCCTCCACATCAAGGGCCACTTGAAGTGCATATTTTACACTATACACAGGTTGCCTAAACATTTCTTTCCTAATATCAGCTCTTATACCAGCCTTGAATCTAGCTAATACCTTTGCAACATCTTCCACAACTTACATTATAGAAATTCCAATCATCACACTGATGCATTTATTCAGCCACAAACATGCTTCCCTGTTTCAAAGTATAAACCCTTCTTCATGTATTCTTTCCTAGTAATTATATTGTATATACTTTTCTTGTAGTTTAGCTTTTATCTCTTGCCATGTATTTGACGGTGGTTGCTTCAATCTTCCATGTATTGCTCAACAGTCAAATGGTACCACTGTATTTTAGCTAACTCAACAAGCTTCATCTTGACAGACCTCATTATAGGATCTTCTCCCTTGCTATGCCAATCAAAATAAGATTCAATAGAATGGACCAATCACAAAACAACATTGGCTCAACCCACCTTCAAAATTTGAAACTTCCACTTTCACTTTCTTGGTGATATCTCCGTTTCTGTGTTGCCGTCCACTAGGCACACAGCTTGAAGATTTTGTTCCTCTTGAGTACTTTTTTTTAGGGACAGTTTGACTATATTGGATGCTGCAATTGTTTCTTCGCTTATAGTAATATAGGGCATCATCCTAAGCGACTCATCCACCCTGCTTCCATTGTGGTCAGTCTTAAGCTTTTTTCTTCATGTTCTTCACGAAAGGAATTGTATTCCTGTTGAAAAGAATCAAACTTTGAATTTAATTCAGCATTTGTCACTATAGCTGAAAAGAAAAGGCATAAACTCGAAGGACCTTGGCACTCTGATATGATGAAATGCACGTCAGGAAATGGTCCAAATTTTTTATTATCCAAAAAAAAAGATGCAGGACAGCCTAAGAGTTTAAGGCTGAAATTTGATGTTCTATTGGAGTCTAAAGCGGGCAGGAATTCAGTGCGCCCATGTGACTGTCGACCTGCTTCAAATGTTTTGCTGATCATGCTGAACACTACTAATGTGACACCACAATTCTGATGAAACTTGATTGTTTTTTGGGAGTAAGCTTTCTTCACATGACACAAGTTATTGGAGAGAAATAGAGGGTAGGGTTAGATTTTATGATTTTCGGGACCAAGTTGTGTCGTTGTCTCAAAGCATGCATGTGTGACTAGAGGGATCTTTTGTAATGAGATCAAAGACCATGCCACAAATATAGCAGTTAGCAGTTCTGTTGAAAAATCAAAAGGGAGTTCTGATAACATGTTCTTTTTAAAATAAAAAATAGATGTTTAAAATTAAAATTAGATATACAAAAGAAATATCTCAAACCAAATAGAAAGAATTCAGAAAAACAAAGCAATATGATTTTATATAAAAATACCAAATGTCCAGCAACAAAATAAAAAATCAAAAGCTGGAACTTCGACTTTAACAAACACATGACAAAAGATGAAAAGAAAATAAATCTCAAACTTTAATAAAGAAAAACAGAGTAATACAAAGAAAATTTTTCTTCATCATCTTTTCAGAATGCTTTTACAAAAAATTACACTCTCTTTCTTACTCTTTTACATCACAATATCTTCCTTTTTATAGGCAAAGGAGAAGCCTTACAAAGCTTAACAATCCATACTTAGGTATGATCGCATTACTTGCCTTACTCAAAAATTTGTTTTGTCTAAATTTTCATCGAATACATCCTCAAAAATTTGTTTTGTCTAAATTCTCATCGAACACCTCCAATCAAAGAAACTTGTAGCAAAATAGCTCAGTTGCCAACAAGTTTTATTATGTTATAAGTACCATCATAGTTAGCATATGGTGCTTGCAGCCTCATGGTAATGTTTTTGTAGTTAATTTCTTGTATATTTTCTCTTGTGCAGCTTATATCTTTGTCTGAACAGAAATGGGTATAGAGGTGCATTCAAGCCATGCTTATGTTAGACTTGGACTATGAATCCAAACCTTGTCATCTGCAATGTAGTTCCAAAGATGGCGTTTCATCAGGAACTCCGATGAAAATGGCGGCTACATTTTCTAGAAAGAGCAATGAATTCTCTAGCTTTATTAATATTTGGTCACTGTTGTAGTTCTATAATCTTTATATATTGAAGTTTCCAAGACTTGTTTAACCATTGGGATCTTTTTTCTTAAATAAACAAGTGAAATTTTTTACTGATTATGAAAGGATACCAATTATAAATTTATGATGCATCATTCTTTGGTAGGTGGTCTTAAATAAGACATCAAAGTATTTACGTTGAGCAGGTTGTTGTTATAAAGTACATGTAATAGGTATGATGAGATGCTCAAGTTACTGGGCAGTAACTTGAACTTGATCACTTCACTCCATTTGAAGCATTGATTACTTGGGAAGCCCTTACTAGGTTTGAACTTTGAAGGTGATGCAATGATTCATCCCTGTCCATTGTAAGAAGGTTGAGCTTTTCTTTGTTCTTCACACCTTTCTTTATTTAGTATCATCTTGGGCTGACGACTTTTTTCTAGGTGAAGTTATTCAAGAAATAGAAGGGAACTGTGAAATATTAACATAGAAATATTACATCATGTGATAATAATTAAAGTTATATTCTTTCAAAAAAATAAATAAATGTTGCCTATTAACTAGTGATAATTATAAAATAGGGGTAAAGTGGACAAATAAAAAAAATAATAGTGTTATATATGACTTCTAGCTAAATCGTTGGTGTTCCTTCTATCCTCAGAGTTTCAATGAGTTTTCCTATGGCTGTTGAATCGAGTCTACTGTAGGAGTTACGGTTTTTGCCGCTATGGCCACCGGTGGCTTGTTTGTTTTTTGTATCTGCATTGGCCTTGGGCCTTATTCTTATTGATCCATATTTACCTTCGAAAAAAAAAAAAAAAAAAGACGATATGGATAGAAATTTGGTAAGAGATGAGGAGATAATTGCTGATTATAATAGCGTAACATGATGAATAAATAGCACAAATGATCTGGCAACTTGCCTGTGATGAAAACATGGATAAAAGAATCGCTGAATTCATTGGGAACTCTATTCCCCTCGTGAACACTATAAAGATTTTAGAATAGGATATCTGATTTTTATATGTAATTCGAAAGTGCATCCCACGAATGATGATCTGTGTGAGCAAAGCATGCCCAGCAGCGGATGGACTCTTGGAGAAGCAAGAGGTGTCTTTAGACCTCAGCTTCTCGATTTTCATAATTCATTCTCATGATGGTCGCGGTAAATAGGAAGTGTTATGCTCCATAATAATATTTCCCTTCTATGTGAAGGATAGATTACATGCAGGTGTAGCACTGCCCTTAATGGGTCCGTGGATAGATCTTGCCATCTTCAACAGTGAATATTTATTTAAAAAAAAAATGTCAAAACTCTAGAAATCGACTGCTTGAGCAGCAACCATCTGCAGATCATAAAGGGAAATCTGTAGACGTGAGAGCTATTGTCAATTATTGCCCCACGGCTATGGTAGGAGGCTTTTGCTTCATAAGGGGTATGAATTTGGCAATTGCAAATCCAGTTACGAGATAAAAAGACCTAGCAGCCCAATGGCAGATATTCGGAGAAGTCGTGATGCCCTCAGGACCTAGGCCTTTGTAATACAATCTATTTGCAATTCCTTCCAGAAATTACTAATAGTTTTGCATTAAAACAAATTGCGATCGTCCATTGCCATCCCTTCCTTGATCATCAGATTCACATCTACCAAGAGATCTCAAAACCATGATAGATATAGCAGAATCACACCCTCTATTCTTATCTAATAATTTTGATTCATCGGAATATACACCGTCATTATCATTGAAAACCGGGCCAAAGAAAGATAGAAGGGGAAAAGAAAAACAGGTGACAAGTAGTACTCTATACAGATTCAATACTCTATACCCAGCTGGAGATACAGTTGTGCCAACTTCTCTTCCAGTCTTCAATACTCGCGAGGAAACAAATGAGCAAAAGAATTTGATATAAAATGAAGAATTACTGAATGAATTGGCTTCCCTTCATTGAATTTTACTGCTGCAAAAGAGCAAGATGTGCGATTACTTCTGCAGGCAGCCTATAAGGAATTGCATCCATCATATCATTTGCATTAGGCAAACTCTAAAATTTGGATTCGTTAGATGCATCCCATATGCTAATATTCTTCACCATCCCCAAATACCTATATCAGTTTGTAGTTTTTTGTAACAATTCATCAAACACTTGAAGAGGTCCAACTAAATTGTACCATTTATAAACCATACCTGCATAATCAGAGAAGATCACATCAGGTTCAACAATGGGATTGGGATAACAGAATTTAATCACTTGACTATCTTTTTTCCATGCTGGAAAAGGAATACACAAAATGCAAAGCAGATAAAAGGCAAATGCATTCTCCAATGATCATCATAGATTGATCACATGTTGTCCAATGCCCATGGCCTAGAATCTCTATTGATTTTTATCCGAGCGACACATATGACAATTCAGCACATTGGCAATTGAATCCTAGTCGGTTCTGTCAGAAGTTTGCATAATTCCCTTGCAAGAAACATCCTGAATGTGGTTAAGATGGTAAATCCGTAAATGGCATCCAAGTTGAACAAGCATACAGGACAGCACATAGAATTTTTGGCAGGGGAAGTTTTTTATCCTTGATGAAAGCTTCAAGGAAATATTTACTTATAGCTTCTAGAGTATTTTAGAGAACACCAATTTTTTTTTATTTTTACGCAAAGAACATGAAGATTAGATGGCTTATCCTACGTTCTACATTGCTTATCAGGGCGAGCATTTAAAATTAATCTAGGGAAGCGTGAACCTACTAATTCATGTTACAACACATACCTTTCCAGCCTACATAAGATAAAAAATTGAAGAATACTTGAAAGGCTAAAATGGAAATCCATTATCAAATACCTGCCAAGTCCTTGGCTATAGTTGTGCCCCCTCTGAGACCTCCCTTGATTCATGAATCTCAGCCAAGGGGTTCACTATCAACCCACCACCACCATGAAGCCGTAACCTGTAACTTTCCAAGTTACGTGTTCCCACATTGCCATTTTTATCAGCTCTATGGCGAATGGCTGCCAATGAAGGAGTGCCAGTGGAAGAGAACCTTGAGGTTGAATAGCGGCTTTCAGTTTTCCTCCAGAACTTTAAAAAATCAGCACCAGGTAGCATGCAACATGTGGTTCTTTGGGAGTTGGTCATCCTTCCACTTGATACAGCCAAGTCATGTGAGATCTCATCCAGTGCCAACTCTAAGCCATGAACACGGGTCTCAAGAGTGCACATTCCATTTTGCGAAGTCCCAATGAATCTCTAAATATAAGAAGCCAAGGATAGAAGATTGAGCAAAACCATATTCAAAATACACTAGAAAATTATAATTGAGTGCAATTCATGAGCAATGACTAAATTATTTGATGAACAATATTTTACAAAATTGGCTAAGAAATTTATTACTTTGTCACTTGCTGTACACATCCTGCACTGAATTTGCTAATAATATTTTGGTGAGAAAGATTATTGAAAATTAAAGTTGTGCAAAGTATGTTCAAAATTAAATGTCTTAAAATGCAAATCAACATATCCTGATGCATATTGATAGACGAACAAATTCATAGCCAAATCAGTAATCAGTATATTCATCCATATGCATTTTTAAACAAGAAGTTATGTTAGAATAGGATTAACTGGAATTGGCTCGAGCAAAACCTACGGAATAACACGTAGCAGGAAAAGACAACGCATTTCTCTCGAGCATGAGATTTATTCTAATTCCATATTGAGAGAAGTCCACAATGAACAGTTATGATTATTGAGGATGACAACCATCTTGGGGATAGTTTTACAGAAGAATCCCTATCTTATTATTTCACGAGGTAGAATAAACAATGAGATAAGTGGTTCACTAAGCATCATTCTACTAAAAGAGGAATGAAAAAGAGATGTAAAATAGAAAAAGAAAAAAAAAAACATTTTAAAGCAATTCAAACAAACCTGTAGGAGGTCTAGTAGGCTAGATTGCTGCCTTTCAATCTGAACAAGCTGGTTGCGGATCAAAGATAAATCTTCACACTCTTTGTGGTTAGTATGGTGATTCTCAATATTATTACTGGCTACAACAGTTGACACTGGACTCTCCTCTTGGCAAGGAACCACACGAGATCCAGACTTGCAACCACCAAATTTGAGAATCTTGTCATCAGAATTCTTACTCAAAAGGGTCCGTTTTGTTCCTGGCTTTGTCATCTTTGCTTCAGCATCATCATTACCACTGATCCCAGTTGAAGAATTGCTGTTAGGAATAGCAACTCCAACTTTCCAGTCCAAAGGCCTATTGCAGTCCGCTTTTCTGAACAAGGATGGACCCGTTTTCTTTTCAGCAATCTTTAAAGAATCTCTCCTTCTAGCCGTAGTCACTGCTGAATGATCAGGTAGAGTCGTCCTGCTCGAACTGGTCTTTTTCCTCATCTGAGGGGCTTCAGAACCAGCAGCACAAGAACTTGTGGAACAAGGTGGGTAGCGTCCATCGCTTGCATCCCCTGTATCCATAAAACCAAAAGTTAGAAATTGTACTTGTGAAACCTAGAAAAATACCATAAAGCTTATGACTTTTCAGTAATTAGACATACAAGGATCATAGTAATCCCTAGTAGATGATTAAATCTTAAGTGTAAACGTGAGTCTAAAACATTATAAATGATCTATAACGGGGTGGACCATTAAAAAATACAATAATTGTAAATAAACAATCCAAAAAAGTCAGAAATTCAGACAATAGCTTTCAATCAGCCGGAAATTTCCAATTCAAAAGCATCCTTTTACCATAACAAATCAAGCGGCATCCATTATCCAGAGATTATCGTATTAAACCCAAAAACAAAAAAGCAACACCAATTCCTTATACCTTTTGAAGAAACCTGAGATCGAGGAGGTGGCGATACATCCTCTGGAACATCTGGAACCTGCTTCCATGCTTCTATCATCTGATTCATCACTTCCCTTGCAGCCTTCACCTGCACAAGGCAATGATTCACATTAACGCTGCACAAGCACACCTAAAGTAGATCATGAGATAAACGAAAATTTAACCTTATCGAATTTCCGATTCTCAAAAACTTTCATGCACCCACTCTTGAACTCCGCCATGGCATCTCTCTCCACAACCGCCAACCTCCCGAGCGCCTCCGCTGCTGCCTTCCTCGTTGCCCAGTCCTCGCTGCTCAAAAACCCGACTAAAGACTTTACCAAACCGCCCATCCCCGCATATCCCCGTACTCCTCCCACACCAATTATACTTCCCATAACAACCAATGCGGCACTTTTAGCCTTATAACGGTCGCTTTTCAACAGCCTCTCCAGCTTTGGCAGGAGCGCCCTTCCCAACTTCCCCGGTTCTGGATCTGGCGCCGAATCGATCGCTGCGGCTAAACACAAAGCAGATCCAATTTGCGCATTCAATTCCTGTTCCGTGAAAAATAATTCACTCAATGGCTTCAAAAAGGAGGACGAAAACGGTTGTTTGTTAAATTTAGAAGCGAGCGAAGACACAGTGGCGACGCATTGCGAGCGGATGGAAGAGTCAGGGTCCCGGAGGCGACGCGCGATGTAGGAAAGGATTCTGGAGAGGAAAGGAGATAAAGAGTTGGGATGGAGAGCAGAGAGTATGGAGAGGAGATGAAGACACTGCTTGCGCACCAGAGGCTTGTCGGTGGAATCGGTGGAGAGTAAACATGAGATAAAAGTAGGAAGACTCGAATTATCCAGCGTTCCAGCAATGGACTCTAGCTCGGTGGCCGCAAGCTTGTAGGTGTCCCGGTCTGATAGTTTGGTGATCAAAGTTAGCACTTTCAGCTTGAAGCTTTGGGCCATAATCCTCCTTTTTGCGTAAGTGATGCGGTGAGTTTAACTGTGGCTGGACGGTGGCGCTCGCGGTGGCAGGTTTAGTGGCGACATTGCCGGTGATAATTTGGTTCGGTGGTGTCTGACTGTCAGTGCAGCATTTTAAAGGATGAAGATGAGTGTCGATTACATGAAACAAACGATGTCGTTTAAATGGGATTAGCACATCAGACGAGGACGTTCAAGGATAATTTTGATAAGAGTATGAAAAAGGAAAATGGAGGTTTCCGTAATTTTCCACTGCACTCAGAGGCCAAACAGGGGCTTACGAGGGAATAAACATAGCTGGAAGCTCCTAATCATGGACGTTAATCTAGTGCTTAACTAATTAAGAGCGGCGATTAGATGAGATGGAGTCCATCCATGCGAGGACGTGTGGGTTCCCTATTGGACCAACTAACAGTTGCAGCTTGACGAATTAATCTAAGCTAAAATATTTTGTAACCAGTGCAGCAAAAAAGTTCTCTTACTCGTAATTTGATGACTTTATGCACCGACAAACCAGAGGCTGAATGAAAAGCGGCAACGAAACTGGCGTTTTGTGGGCGTACGGTACACCCGAGTGGGAAAAATAAGATGGGGACAGGTCCACAGTGATCATGAAGATTGAAGGATGGGATTATGGGAGACAGTTATTGCTGGTAAAATTAGCGCCAAACTTAAGGAGGCGCGTGAGATTACCGTGCGTGGAATCAGGATGTTTGGTTATGCTTGTTCTGTAATCAAGTTTATTAAGGGGGGTGGTTGGACCCATGTTTGGTTAGTCAGTGGTTGAACGGTTCCTTTTGTTTGATTATTGTTTTCTTTTTATTTGGAAGTAAGAATGTAGAATGGATTTTAAAAAAATTAACATTTTAAAATCAAATTAAATAATTTGTATTAAAATAAAATAAAAATATTGAAAAATAATTCAAATTCTCCAATATCATTGATTTTTAGAGAAAATTAAGTAAAAATATGATATATAATTAATTATGATAAATGAAAAAGAGTCGTTGTGAATCATAAATCAAGGACATATATCAATTGGGCCATCCTTTACGGTAATGAAAAGTAAACAAAGCTTCCTTGTAAAGATGTCCAAATAGGATATCATATCATCTTCGGCCGCCAAAAGTATAATCTAGCAGCAACGGTGGAGGCCCCAATTTCCTACCTTGCATGCCCACAAAGCTTGATGGTAAATTAAAATTTTCAATTATTTCTGTAAATAGAATATTTGTAAACAGAAAAATAATCAAATGTAATTCAAAGTTAATCAAGGTTTATGTTGATTAATTAGTTGAAACCAACTTAATATAGATGCAGGTCTCAATCACAACCGACTTATTATGTATAATTTCACATCTATGCATATAGACTAGCTACGATTAAAGTTTTATTAAAATTATTCCTCAATAATCGGGATTACAAGCATCAGCCCATGTTCATTTTTCTTGTATTTATTGTGAGATATAACATGACTATATTGTGCAAAATAATTGTCCTAAGCGAAATACATGTTGCCGTGTGAATGCCTTTTGAAAGCATAATCCCCACACATATGTTTCTCTCCTTTTTGTTTTCGCTTCATGTTCACAACAATCTAGAGTAATTTATATTTCTTCATAAATGGTTAAAACGGTTAAATTTGTTTCTAAATAAAAAATATTAAGTTTTATTTCTCCTTTAAATTCACTCTTAGATTATTATTTTAAAAAAATTAAATAAAGTCACCATTTGTTATAATTTTAGTTTATTTTATTTAAAAAATTAGTAATTAATCCATATAATATGAAAAAATTCACTAATTAATCTATTAATTTTTAAAAAATATATTAAAATTCATATATTTAAAAAAAATTACTAATTATATTTTACGTTAATTATTTCGTTAATTTTTTACTATTTAATCTCTATAATTTTAAAAATTTATTTATTGATTCCTAAAACTTTTAAAAAATTTATTAACTAGTCCATTTGTATTATGAGCATTTTAAATTTTTTTATAATATTTAACGGTTAAAATTAATTGATAAACTAATTAGTATATCTTTTAAAACATCAAAAGCATTTTAATATATTTTTTAAAATTGATAGATTAACTAATTAATTTAATTATACTATAAGAATTAAATAATAAATTTATCTTTATTTTATTTAGATTTGGTTAACTTTTTAACAATAATTTAAAAATAAATTTAAATTAAAAAAATTAATAATTTTAATTATTATTATATAATTCAGGACAACTTTAATATCATTATCGAAATATTTTATATCTTGAAATGATATATTTTTTTAATAAAAAATTATTTTTTAGTCTAATTGACAATAATAAAATTAACTAATTAGTTTATATGCTTTTAAATATACACTAAATAATTTTTTATGATTTTAAAATTGGTTTCTGCCGGTAAATTTTGACACTATTATTATTAGTCTACACAATAAAAGTGAGAGATAAATAAATAGTAGTAGTGTAACATCAATGGTAACTAATATTATGAGATACAGAAAATAGGATTTACTTATATCCCTCCCCTTTTATCATTTTTCCCTTTTGTCTACTACTGACGCCTAACAGCTTATTTACTGCAGTACCGCATGTCTCTATTGGACAGATCCATACGTACGAATGGTGTCAGACGTCTTTTTATGTCAGACAGCCATTTAATTTTTCCAGCGCATATACAGACAAGGCTGTGAGATGACTGAGCCTGTTGTCCTCCTTCATGTCACGTCATTGGTTTGAACTCAAGGTTGGGGCACCTAGGCTTGTGAGTAACCCGACTTGCTTTATGAGGCTATGTCTAGGTCAAAGGGGCTAGTCTAACCCAACAAGGAGAATTCTTGGATCTTGGGTTAGGACAATCTTTGTGAGTTTGACCTCTTTTTGAACGCTCGAAACCCGACGGTCATCTGTGATATTGCTAAAACTTAATAGGAAGGGTCTTTTAGTTTAGTTTTCATAACTATAAGAACTATTTAGTATATGTCTTGAAAATAGGGAGACTAATTAGTTAATGGACTAAATAGTAATTTTTTAATTTTTTATTATATAAAAAATGAACATGAAGTAATAAACTATATAATAAACTGAGATAAATATGAAGTAACACTTCATAAACCCCACTTATCACAGTGATATATTCTTTTTTTTTTAATTTTTTATCATGTTATGTATATAAAACTTTACAAATATAATAGGCGGTTTAAATTTATATAAAAAAATACCCAATTTTGTAATCAAGATTAATTAAAATATTAAAATGGATTACATAATTTAATTTTAATTATAAATATTGAAATAATAAAACTTTTAAATTACTTTTCAAATAACATTTAAAATATTTTTAATAAAATAAAGTATTATCCAAAAATTCAATAACAAACTAACATCGATATTCATAACAATTTCGTTTTCTTTGTTCTCAATCCCTCTTTATCACTTCAGAATTTACTAGAAGAATAGTTAATTTAATATGTAAAACAATGTACATACTAAAACTCTCAAATAGATTAGGCTAAGAAAAAATATATACATTTAGGCTCTCATTGTAGTATTCAGGAAATTTAATTAATAAAAAATATTTTTTAATTAAAAAAAATCATTTTAACTTTTATTTTTTTAAAAAATAAATTTTCATTGATTAAATCTTTATATATAAATATTATTTTTTAAATTAAAATTAAACAATAAAAAATATTATTATTATTGAAATTTTTCAATATTAACAGATTCCAAAAAGGAAATATTGATTAATCTCTAAAAATTGATTAAATCAATTAATGGTCACTCAATTATAAAATTATAATTTTTCCATTGATAAATTATGATTATGAGTTAGAATAAAATATTTCATTTATTTTAAATTAATCTCAATTTTAATCTGAGGGTAATTCTAATTTCATTTATTTTTAATTCTATTTAAATTGAGAGAATCGAATTATTATAATTTGTTATTATTTTTACAAGTAAATCGGCGGGTCTAAGGCTCCTGGACCCAAGCCCAGAGATTAATACAAGTATTTCTAAAAGCAGATAAATTCTGAAACCCACATGTAAATGGGCCATAGTCATGATTTTTAAGAAAAATCGGTTATTTTTTATTCTATTTCATAATTTTCATTCACTTTATTTATTTATATATATTAAAAAATATTTTTTATTAATTTTTTTTAATTATAATTTCATTAATTATTAAAATATATTTTTTAAAAAATTTAAAAATAAAATAAAATAAATTAAAATTATAATAATCGATTTATATATTAGTATATTGTAAAAACATGAGAACAGTTTTAAAATAATTAAAAAAATTATAATAATTATAATTATAGAATTATTTGAGTTTAATCTCTCATGGAGTGATCTGGCAAGTGGGTGAGCAAACCAGCCAAGATTAATCTTCTTTCACTTTAGTTTTTTTTACAGTGATATCTATAGCCCAATTCCGCTACGTTTTTCTCAATTTTCCGTGGAGTTAAATTCTCATGTGACTGGTATAGTTCCCGACCTCTGATTTTCATATAAAGGATACGCCGAGATTCAATGTAGATTCAATTTTCTATTCACTCGTGAGATTCGGGTGATCCGAGAGACCACCGCGGCTCCGTCCTTCATTGGTTGTCCGCGGATTCCATTATCTGAAAATATCCATTTTTCGAAAGAGACAGATAAAATATTCTGACACAGTGATCGAATTTGTAACCTTCATTAGCAGATTTATTTTCTATGATATCTCATAATTTTTATTAATTTAAATTTGAGTGTTATTAAAATATCTATTCTTATCGATTTATATAATCATAATTTATAATTTATTATAAAATTTTAAAAAAATTCTAAGAGAAATAAGCTGAATAAAAATTTAAATTTTTCTAAAATGTAACTTAAAATTGAGGAATAATTGTGCAAAAATTATCATGATAAATGAAATTTAAATTTAATTAGGTCATAATAAATTATAAAGATGTTAATAATATTCAAATTGAATCGTATAATTTTATAATACAAATTAAAATTTAGAGATATTATTGAAACACCTATATGTATAGAAGGTATTTTTGATACGTATAAATTATTTTATATAAAATAAATTAAGCCGTAATTTCTATTTATTTCATATGTTTCAAAAAATTACTTTTTTTTATTATTTAATGGTAATATTTAAAAACAAATGGTGTTAATTAAATCCATATATAGAAATGTTATGATATTTTTTGAAGAAAAAATCTAATGGTATTGGAAAAAATGATTTACTATTTTTAAAATTAAAAAACAAAATTTTAAAATTTCTCTTAATTGTGAAAAATATTTTTATTAACTAATTTTATTTAATATCTTAAGTGCAAAGACAGAAACGGGACTAGGAGTAGCATTGGCCAAAATGAACTAAAACTTTATTTTTCGTTGATTGGTACCCTCAGATTTTCTGTTAGCCTCTAATAATTTATACTTTATATAATATGTTTTATTTTTAAAATTTAAAATTATTTGTAAGTTATTAGATAAATATAAAATTTAATCTAAAATTAATCATTCAAATATTCTACTTATAAATAAAATTATTTCTATTTTTATTATCTCTTTTTTTTCTCTGTGTAAATAAATTTAAAATCAGATTAATTAAGTAATTTTAGTTTATAAATCGGACTGAAATTTAAATAAGAGACCGATTATAATAGCCTTCTCATGAACCTAACTCAGAAATGAAATCCGTCGATTCAAACTAACAATTTGATTTAATTTCAATGTCAATTTTTTATTTTTAAAATAAATTATTTTATAAAATTCTATTCACTCAAATTTAATGCATGAATAAATTAAATTATTAAATTATTAAAAAAAATTATTATTTAATTTTTATAGTAGGTAAAAACTCATCAATTTTAATGTAGGAAAGCTTTTGTCCATTTTTTTTTTTAAGAAAAAAAGAAAGAAATAGAACTTTATGGATCGGAAAGCTTTTGTGCTTATCCAAATCAATATGTTGCAACCCTTATATGCCCGTTTCATAATGTCACCTTAATTAATGAAAACTGTAGTTTCTTTCCATATTTTATTTTTTTATAGTTTTTAATATAATATTAATTTTTAATAAAATAATCCATTTTTTTAAGAAAAATTTAATGGACCTTCAAGTAAAAATGTTCCATAACCATTATATCACTTTTTTTTTTTATTTTTTGAAATGAAAATCAAAAAATTTTTTAAAATAAAAATTAAAAATTAAGAAAGTATAATACCAGATATCTCAAATTTATTCAGATATATTTATTATCAGACTAAATCTATAAGTGTAACTATTATACGATTTAACAATAAATTAAGTATTTCAATTCAAAAATTTTAAGTTCATGTAAAAATTATATTTATTTGATGGAAATTTTCTAAATCTTGGTCAGGACAGAAATTGAGTTTTTTAAATGATTATTTTTATAAATACTTTCACAATGTTGTAGATATAGTAAAAAAAAATTATTAAAAATATTTTTTGCAGAAACATCTTTCATATAAATTATTTTTTTAAATATAATTTTTGGTAAATAAACAATAGTTAAACTAAGTAGGATTAATATTAATTGCAGATTGCAAATTTTGTATTAAATTTTAAGTTTAATATGGTAATATAGTAAATCATTACTGTATCAAACATTTTTTAATAATCAAATATTATTTTTATTATTTTAAATATTAAATATATTTTTTTAATTGAAACAATATTAAAACGAAAAAGAAAACTTAAGGAATAAAAAATAATTTTAATATTTAAAATTATAATAAACTTTTCTTATTAAAATAATGTTTTATTTAATCAGGATTTATCCAAATTTAAATATAAATTTTGTGAAATTATTTGATGAAAAGTATAAACTGAGTTCATTTAAACACATAAAAAATGAAGTAACTTATTTAAAATTTTTTCCAAAATAAGTTTGAACATAACAATGAATTGTATTAGGTGAAAAATAAAATAAAAATTTATATTAATAAATTTATAAGTATAACTTATAATAATTTTATATTTTCTAAATAATTAAATTTTTATTTAAATATTAAAAAATAGATTATAAAAAAATATTTATTTTAATTTTTAATTAACCACTACTAAAATAATTATTAGCTATTAAATATAATCTATAAGTATTATTTTATCATTTAAATAAATTAATCTTTTGAAAATATCATTTTTTGGTAGTATCATTTTAATGTAGGAAGACGTTATCTATATTTGTATCATTAATAAAAATATTTTAGGAAATTTTTGTTTTTTTTTCTTAAATAAAAAGAAGTTTTATTGCATGTTTGGCATGTTAATACTGATTTATGTCCTTTTGTAATTATTTGTAATTCTCAATATTTTTATATTATTAATAAATTTATATATTTTTTTTTACAAAAATAGACTTAATTTTAATTGAATATGATGTAATAAAAATATAATTAATATAAATTGAATATATAATTAGATTTGACAAAAATTTAAATTTAACTATTAATATTATAATGGTTGAGTTGGAATTTATATTTTATATATAAAATATAATTATTTAAATTTTATTTATATAAATAATTAATTTAATATAAAATATATAATTTATAACAATATTCATAAACATTTTATATGGCGTTATTTATTTTTTAAAATAAAACTATTGATTATATTAATAAAATTTTATCAAATAAAGATTGATATCATCTCAAACAAAGAGACAAAGTATGAGCCGTTATAATAGCATTACGACGAATCATCTAACAGAAATATCAGTTTTATAGTCTAACAAAAATTTACAATTATTTAAAATCAAATTTCTGCATAAAATAATTTAGCAAAAATTATTATTCAAGTGTCTGTTTAAACTCCTATATAAGATAATTTAGCAAAAATATTTCTCATTATTTTTCATCTCTCTAGTATAAATTATTAAAATCTCCTGAATAAAACTACGAAATAGAGCTTGTACGAAATAAATTTCGAATAAGGTTTCAAAATTGACGTCGTCGTTGCGATTCCAGAAACCAATAATAACTAACTAGTAAATCTCCATTCAACATTACCTTCTGAAACAACCGAATTAATAAAATTTGAAAAAAAGTCAATCACAGAAACAGACCCATGACTCTTCCACATTAACGAAAGGTCTCATCTCAATCATTGTCTATTGACTGAAAAACAACCATCAAAATATAAAAAACTACTAAAAAATTCCATATGAGAACTAAAAATTTTTATTTTCATGAAAAATAAAATGTTCGGCTTGTAATTAGAAACTAAATCCTTTAATACAATAACTGTCCGATGATTGCCGCCATAAATTTGTCAAAAAAGTTTACATATTTTGAAAATCGATTAGATTATATGTGAGAAATATATCCACTATACAGAAATTATAAGTGATGATCGAAATATCTCTACAATTTTTAATAGGGACAATAATATCGTATTTTTTATAAATAGTCAATTCACTTTAGTTTTTTTTACAGTGATATTGATAGCCCAATTCCGCTACGTATTGCTTAATTTCTCGTGGAGTCAAATTCTCATCAGTAGTACCAGTCAAAGAAATAGTTCCCGACCTCTGATTTTCATATAAAGGATACGCCGAGATTCAATGTAGATTCAACTTTTTATTCACTCATGAGATTCGGGTGATCCGAGAGACCACCGCGGCTCCGTCCTTCATTGGTTATCCGCGGATTCCATTATCTGGAGATATCCATTTTTCGGAAGAGACAGATAAAATATTCTGACACAGTGATCGAATTTGTAACCTTCATTAGCAGATTTATTTTCTGTGATATCTCATAATTTTTATTAATTTAAATTTGAGTGTTATTAAAATATCTATTCTTATCGATTTATATAATCATAATTTATAATTTATTATAAAATTTTAAAAAAATTCAAAGAGAAATAAGCTGAATAAAAATTTAAATTTTTCTAAAATGTAACTTAAAATTGAGGAATAATTGTGCAAAAATTATCATGATAAATGAAATTTAAATTTAATTAGATCATAATAAATTATAAAAATTTTAATAATATTCAAATTGAATCGTATAATTTTATAATACAAATTAAAATTTAGAGATATTATTGAAATACCTATCTGTATAGAAGGAATGTTTGACACGTATAAATTATTTTATATAAAATAAATTAAGTCATAATTCCCATTTGTTTCATATAAAAAAATTTATATGTGAAAAATATTTTTCAAAAAATTACTTATTTTTTATTATTTAATGGTAATATTTAAAAACAAATGGTGTTAATTAAATCCATATATAGAAATTTTATGATATTTTTTGAAGAAAAAATCTAATGGTATTAGTAAGAGGCTAAGACCGCTGAAGTCCGAAAGTGACTATGGTAAAAAAGTTAAAAAATGATTTACTATTTTTAAAATTAAAAAACAAAATTTTTAAATTTCTCTTAATTGTGAAAAATATTTTTATTAACTAATTTTATTTAATATCTTAAGCGCAAAGACATAAACGGGACTAGGAGTAGCATTGGCCAAAATGAACTGAAACTTTATTTTTCGTTGATTGGTACCCTCAGATTTTCTGTTAGCCTCTAATAATTTATACTTTATATAATATATTTTATTTTTAAAATTTAAAATTATTTGTAAGTTATTAGATAAATATAAAATTTAATCTAAAATTAATCATTCAAATATTCTACTTACAAATAAAATTATTTCTATTTTTATTATCTTTTTTTTTCTGTGTAAATAAATTTAAAATCAGATTAATTAAGTAATTTTAGTTTCTAAATCGGACTGAACTTTGAATAAGAGACCGATTATAATATCCTTCTTATGAACCTAACTCAGAAATGAAATCTTGATTTTTTATTTTTAAAATAAATTATTTTATAAAATTACATTCACTCAAATTTAATGCATGAATAAATTAAATTATTAAATTATTAAAAAAATTATTATTTAATTGTTATAGTCCGTAAAAACTCATCAATTTTAATGTAGGAAAGCTTTTGTCCATATTTTTTTTTAAGAAAAAAGAAAAAAATAGAACTTTATGGATCGGAAAGCTTTTGTCCTTATCCAAATCAGTATGTTGCAACCCTTATATGCCCGTTTCATAATGTCACCTTAATTCATGAAAACTGTAGTTTCTTTCCATATTTTATTTTTTTTATAGTTTTTAATATAATATTAATTTTTAATAAAATAATCCATTTTTTTAAGAAAAATTTAATGGAC
This sequence comes from Manihot esculenta, assembly GCF_001659605.2. Taxonomy (NCBI): domain Eukaryota; kingdom Viridiplantae; phylum Streptophyta; class Magnoliopsida; order Malpighiales; family Euphorbiaceae; genus Manihot; species Manihot esculenta. The sequence continues at coordinate 23,347,254 of NC_035166.2, forward strand.
CTTCGAGTAAAAATGTTCCATAACCATTATATGACTTTTTTTTATTTTCTGAAATGAAAATCAAAAAATTTTTTAAAATAAAAATTAAAAATTAAAAAAGTATAATATGAGATATCTCAAATTTATTCAGATATATTTATTATCAGACTAAATTTGTAAGTGTAACTATTATACGATTTAACAATAAATTAAGTATTTCAATTCAAAAATTTTAAGTTCATGTAAAAATTATATTTATTTGATGGAAATTTTCTAAATCTTGGTCAGGATAGAAATTGAGTTTTTTAAAATTCTTTTTTTAAATGATTATTTTTATAAATACTTTCACAATGTTGTAGATATAGTAAAAAAAATTATTAAAACTATTTTTTACAGAAACATCTTTCATATAAATTATTTTTTTAAATATAATTTTTTGTAAATAAACAATAGTTAAACTAAGTAGGATTAATATTAATTGCAGATTACAAATTTTGTATTAAATTTTAAGTTTAATATGGTAATATAGTAAATCATTACTGTATCAAACATTTTTTAATAATCAAATATTATTTTTATTATTTTAAATATTAAATATATTTTTTTAATTGAAACAATATTAAAACGAAAAATAAAACTTAAGGAATAAAAAATAATTTTAATATTTAAAATTATAATAAACTTTATTAAAATAATGTTTTATTTAATCAGGATTTATCCAAATTTAAATATAAATTTTGTGAAATTATTTGATGAAAAGTATAAACTGAGTTCATTTAAACACATAAAAAATGAAGTAACTTATTTAAAAAATTTTCCAAAATAAGTTTGAACATAACAATGAATTGTATTAGGTGAAAAATAAAATAAAAATTTATATTAATAAATTTATAAGTATAACTTATAATAATTTTATATTTTCTAAATAATTAAATTTTTATTTAAATATTAAAAAATAGATTATACAAAAATATTTATTTTAATTTTTAATTAACCACTACTAAAATAATTATTAACTGTTAAATATAATCTATAGGTATTATTTTATCATTTAAATAAATTAATCTTTTGATAATATCATTTTTTGGCAGTATCATTTTAATGTAGGAAGACGTTATCTATATTTGTATCATTAATAAAAATAATTTAGGAAATTTTTGTTTTTTTTTTTGCTTAAATAAAAGGAAGTTTTATTGCATTTTTGGCATGTTAATACTGATTTATGTCCTTTTGTAATTATTTGTAATTCTCAATATTTTTATATTATTAATAAATTTATATATTTTTTTTACAAAAATAGACTTAATTTTAATTGAATATGATGTAATAAAAATATAATTAATATAAATTGAATATATAATTAGATTTGACAAAAATTTAAATTTAACGATTAATATTATAATGGTTGAGTTGGAATTTATATTTTATATATAAAATATAATTATTTAAATTTTATTTATATAAATAATTAATTTAATATATAATTTATAATTTATAACAATATTCATAAACTTTTTATATCGCGTTATTTATTTTTTAAAATAAAACTATTGATTATATTAATAAAATTTCATCAAATAAAAATTGATATCATCTCAAACAAAAAGACAATTATGCTGATAAATTATCTAGCCAAAGTATAAGCAGTTAGAATAGCATTACGACGAATTATCTAACAGAAATATCAGTTACAGAATCTAACAAAAATTTACAATTATTCAAAATCAAATTTCTACGTAAGATAATTTAGCAAAAATTGTTATTCAAGTGTCTGTCTAAACTCATATATAAGATAATTTAGCAAAAATATTTCTCATTTTTTTTCATCTCTCTAGTATAAATCATTAAAATCTCCTGAATAAAACTATAAAATAGAGTTTGTACGAAATAAATCTCGAATAATGTTTCAAAACTGACGTCGTCGTTGCGATTCCGGAAACCAATAATAACTAGTAAATTTCCATTAAACATTATCTTCCGAAACAACCGAATTAATAAAATTTGAAAAAAAGTCAATCACAGAAACAGACTCATGACTCTTCCACATTAACAAAATGTCTCATCTCAATCATTGTCTATTGACTGAGAAACAACCATCAAAATATAAAAAACTACTAAAAAATTCCATATGAAAACTAAAAATTTTTGTTTTCATGAAAAATAAAATGTCTTGCTTGTAATTAGAAACTAAATCCTTTAACACAATAACTGTCCGATGATTGCCGTCATAAATTTGTCAAAAAAGTTTACATATTTTGAAAATCGATTAGATTATATGTGAGAAATATCTCCACTATACAGAAATTATAAGTGATGATCGAAATATCTCTACAATTTTTAATAGAGACAATAATATCGTCTTTTTTATAAATAGTCAATTGACACATATCGTTTTTTATGGAGAATAAAAAAAAATTAAATTTAAAAAATAAAAAAATACGAGAGTATCAAGTTACAAAGTACTATAGAGGAAAATTTGCTATATGATGTGATTTAAAAATAGAATTTAAATATTTATTGTAAAATAAAAATTATTAATATATATAAATTATTAATTAGAAATATAAAATTAAATGAATTTAAGAATAATAATAAACATTTAAGTAATTTAAAATAAATTTTAATAGAATTTAACATAGATGAGATATTAATAATATTAATAATTAAAATAAAATTATTTTCACAAATATTCTACCATTTTCATCCATAATTATATCTAGAAATCCAAATTACTGTTTTCTATAAGATTACAAAAATACAGTCTTTCTCAAAAAAAAAAAAAAAAGTATAGTCACATTTCCTTGTCCTTCATATGGGTATTAGATTTTTTTTTTGCATTAAATTAAGGAAATAAAAAAATAAAATAATAATAGAAAATACCTTAATTTAAAATATAAATGAGCTTTTGTTATTATTTTGATTTTTGAAATACATTTTATTTTATCAACAATTATCTTTAAATATTAAAAATAATTTAATATTATAAAGTAAAATTAATATATAATAATGAAAATAAATAAAGCATAATATTATTACATCTTCCTAGTTTAATATTTAAGATACTTTCTATAATGGTGATAAAATCATTTTTCGAGAGAGAAAATGAATTATTTATTTATTATTATTTTTGTTTCTATATGAAAATTAGTCCTTAAACGGCGCGTTGCATTGATAAAAATTTCACATCACTTAGAGTATGGCATTGCAAATTAAGTAAAGAGAAGGGGCATTTTTGTACAAAATGCACTATATAAATGAAACTGGGGGCCTCAATTTGAAGTCTGTGAAAACAAGGGCGAGCGGAGCAGAGGAGTTTCCGTTATCCATTATCTTTCTCTCTCTACCATTAGTTCTGTCTCATCTATCTAGAAATTTTCAGATAATTTTGTATCTTTCAAAATCAATTAAATTAGGGTTTTTGGATCTCTTCGTTTGAATTTCAATCACTTTGCAGCGATGGTATCCGATTCAATCAAAGTTTCAATTCCATCTGCCCCTAAGGATTTTGGCAAGAAGAAGAGGGTGCGTCAATCTAATTTCTCTCCTTCTCTCACTAAATTGTCTCTTTATTTTATTTCTCATTGTTATTTTTGTGCAAAAATGTATTACTGTTTTCTTGGCCTTTGCTTATTGATTTTTTGATTTTTTTTCCCTATTTGTGTTTGGGAATTTTAGGCGAACCGTTCTGCCAAACTGAAGCAGTGCAAACTTGATGTTCGTAGAGAGCAATGGCTTTCCCAAGGTTTGATCTCATTATCTTTGATGATTTTTTCTCCCGTATTTGTTATTATTATTGGGATTTTGATATTAACATGATAGATGGTGGCGCGATTATATTATTTGCAGTGAAGAACAAGGGAAGCAAGGAGAAGCCGAATGGCCTAGGAGTGTCCCCATGCGAAAACGAGAGGAAGAATGACATGGAAAATCTGGAGACTAGGAGAATAGGGAGAGGAAATGAAGAAGAGAAGGAAAACGGGTCGATCTACCACGAATTCGATTCTGATTCCCCTTCCCACAGTCCCACCGGAAGTAGCGTTCTTAGCTGCACCGATGTTGGTACCAATTTCACGGGCTCCTCCAGCAGCAGCAGCAGTAGCAGTGGTGGCTGTTGCTCTGGCAGCATTACAGAGGAGGAAGAAGAAGCAGACGATGATTGCTTGGACGATTGGGAGGCTATTGCTGATGCTTTAGCTGCTAATGATGATAGCAAGGAAGGAAGTCAAAACAATAATTCGTGTCCGGTGTCAGAGTCCTCCCCCAAATTTGAACCTAGTGTTCGATCAGATTCTATTTCGCCTGAACTTGAACCTAGTGTTCGATCAGATTCTATTTCGAATAATTTGGATTCTAGTCTCGAGGATTTGAAGCAAGAGTGCCCCAAAACGGCACCACCTAGAGTGGCTCATGGGAATAGCCGGGCATGGAGGCCCGATGATGCATTTCGCCCACAGAGTCTGCCTAACTTGTCAAAGCAGCGGAGCTTTCCAAATACACAGAGGCATTATGGACAAGGTGGACTCCCGTGGCATTGTTCAAATCCGGTTAACGTGCCTTCTTGCTGTCCTATATGTTGCGAGGAATTGGATGTCACTGATTCGAGTTTCTTGCCCTGTACATGTGGATTTCGGCTTTGCCTCTTCTGCTACAATAGAATCTTACACGTTGAGGATGGGCGCTGTCCAGGTTGTAGGAAGAACTATGAGGGCAACGCTGAGGAGGCCGAGTTGAGTGTGAGTGGAGGTAGCCTGACTTTCAGGCTGTCTCGTTCTTATAGCATGATTGCTAGGTAGGAGGGTGAATCTCTGTTTTGGTGCATTACATATGTGGGTTCTATCTGTCCTTCAGCATGTCTTGCTTGTTCTGTTTTAGTCTTAGACATTCTCGTAGATTTTCTAGTTGTGGGTAATAGCCGGTAATGCCTTTTGCCACCTGGTGTTGAACTGCTTCTCTTATGAGCTCTGTTTTTATCTTTATGGTGCATATGTTGATGTAGGAAACTCAGTGTTTTGATCTGTGAATAGATAAAGGCGGTATAGAAATACATAAAAAAAATTATTACAATATGTTATTCTCTTTCATTTTAATGCTTTATGAAGTTACTTATCTTTAATACCTTCCAATAAATTTGACCTTGTTGATAATTGATTTTGCAGGGGATATGATTTTTATGGTTGATTTCTAGTTATTTGCTTGTATAACAATGCATGTCTTAGAGGTCTTTTGATCCTCCCCAATTATGATGTTGGATGCTGCAACTCTGCTATGGTTTATGATGCCTTCTTGTAGGTGGTTTTACTGCACTTTCTCTTTTTTTTTTTCCTGAAAAAAAATTTGGGTTTCAATAGGGAAATTTTCATCAAGGGAACCTGTTAGGCCAAAAGGGTAGTATTGATGTTTGTGTGGTAGGCGTTGATTTGATAACTTGGAGCCTCATTTCTTGATACTGCATTACATTTTATGTTTATGCTTAGTGTTCTCACTGACAATTTCTTGTAACTAGACATTTGTTGGCCCACTGTGCATGAAGGAGAGAAAAGATCATACGCATTCAGGCAGTTTTCTTTGTGTATTTTTCATCATCATAAATATTTTAGATGCTTCAACTTTATACCGATGAAAAGGAACATTCAGATGAAGTAAGCCCACCTCGTCTAAATTAATGGCTCCCTGTAACTGTAAGGGATGTTTACCATTAGGTAATTATTCTGTTTTTCCCATTCCTGTGCTGCGTTCATGATGATTATGTGATTGATGACAGCTTGGATGATGCATATTGCATATAAAACAAATACAACACCATGAAAAACGAAATGTTTTTATTTTCTTTGGTATTTTTTGGAGTCTGTCAACGTGCACGGAACTGAAACGTGTTGGCCTGTTCGAGTTTGATGGGAGTTTGGTTTAACAGCAAGCGCAAATCTGGTAGACTCCGTCATTCTGGCAGTGGTTAAGGGGTCATTGCTGGCTTGGTTCCCTTCCATGCATACCGAAGTTTGAGGATCAGAAAATAATTGTGCATCTGTTCCTTCGAGTGATGTTCGGGACATTGTTGAATCAGTTAGAAGTTTCCGAGTCATGTGATGGGGTTCATATTATAGCTTTTAATATATAGGTTAAAAGGGAGATCAGCAACCCTTATGGTGACCTAATAGCTCATTGGTGTCATCTGCATATAAACAATGATGACGGTTCTGAGAACAAATAAATGCTTAATGCTACCAGAACAAGGACTTGTGCCTTTCGGAAATGAAATAGTAAAACTGCATTACACTGATAGCAGATTTGAGCAAAATAGTAAGCTAAAAAGTGTTACAGGCTATGATTTTTTCGGTTGCGGGCGTAGAATACTTGTAGCAGCAAGAAAGAAAGCAATGGGTAAGCACATGGTGAACACGTTCAGGCAGAAGCATGTGGCTATGGCTAAAATTTCTTTTAACTAAAACGATGTTACGATTCATTGGATAACGTTAGTGGAACCAAGTACAACACGCCAAACTCTCATGCTACAGTAACAAAAGGCTCGCACGTGATTGTATCTCTTATTGCACATGCAAAGTCTCCCTTTGTGATCAACTCCATGATCCCTGAAATATAACATTTTGATCCGAGTTCGTTAAAGAGTACTCTTTCAACAATTTGTCAAAGGTGGAACCCTTTAAGAACACATCATCATCTAGATACCCGTTTCGAATCCACTCTTCAACTCTTCTCTTAAGCTGCAAAATTGCTTCTCTGATGCTTGGGTTTCCAGATTTAATGCAGAGTTCCTCTACCTCAGCCCAAAAACATGATTCCGAGGATTCTTTTGACATCCTCTCGACATGCTCTCGCCATCTTTGGGTGCATTTATACCTCTTAGGTCTGCCCGTTTCAATATAAGGTCCTGTGTCTTCATTCTTCAGGTGTCCATAGTAATTAGCAATATCCAGGGGCTCAACAATGCGCCTGTACCTGGTTCCTATCTCTATCCAAGCCTTTCGACTCTCAAATTCGTCAGGGAGTTCATTTCTTTTCAGCATTTCGATTATCTCATCCCATATACCTGCCAACTCCAGCCTCTTCACATTAGCATCAAAGTCTTCCTTGTCTTTTGGAAGCTTGAATGCATCATAGTAACCCATTTTATGTTGACATCTCTTCTTGTATCCTTGTAGTTTTCCTAGTCCACTCTCAATATCTTCCAACTTCTTGTCAATTGCTTTCTGGTTATTTTTTTTCTGCTTCTCCAACTCTCCAGCAGCACGGAGACACAATCTAGCTTTAGCGCTCTGTAATACCAACACAATGAATCAGTATAACCGAGAATTTTCATACAATTTTTAGTATTCCCACATTATATAATTTCCTTAAATGAAAGTTATTCTAAATGATTGGTGAAATCAGCAGCAAGTGAAAGAAGGTAAACATACCAGGCCTAGGTCATTCAAGGCCATGTTAATCTCCATTGTTACATTATCCGACAATGGAAGTGCTTCCAGATGATGATCATCTAAAAATGTTACACTTTGCATTTGTAAACATTCTTGCAGTTCATCTTTGTAGCTCAAATGATCTTTTAGCCTACTGTCGGCAACTGCTACAGAGCTCAACTGAAACGTATAGAACAGTAGCTGCAGAATGGCATCTGGGTTCCTTACGACTACAAGTTTCCCATTTCCCGCGCAGAAGACAAAGGTACCCAAGGGTCTATAAGGACTTAGCTCAACAAAGTTGGATACTGTCTCCAACAACAGATTTGTACTTCCCATCATCTTACAGGCAGCATGGCTCACAACAGAGAATGCATTCCTCATCACATTTACATAGAAACCTGAGGCTTCACCCACATTTCCTTGCATGTAAAGTGGGGATTTTGGATTGAAGCAATTGAGAACTTGCTGCAATTGGTGCTCAACAGATGAGAGAGGGGCAAGTGAGACCCTTGGGACAATGTCGTATCTCATGACAAAATTCACGAAGTAGCGAGACCAGTTTTCACGCCTAAGCGCATGGCTCACAATGCGATCTCCAACAAGAGGAGATCCAAATGTCAAACAAAGAGGTGCTAATGTCTTAGGGTCTTGTCTTATGTACTCTTCCAAGAACCAGATAGTTGCAAGTATAGCTATAGGTCCACCAAGAGAATGCCCTGTAAACACAACTTGTTTCCTTTCTGTCACAGCTGTTCGCACCTGAGAAAATTAGAAAGCAAAGCAGACCACAATCAACTTGATTACGATATTACCCTTTTCAACCTTGTTTTATGCCCTAACTTCCATTTCCAGAACTCAAAAGGGTTCATACACACTCTCCGATCAGTCCATAATTATATATTCAAACAGAATGATATTGGTTGAAAAGAACAAACTGAACATAAATGTAGGCTCAATACTCTAATTGCTAAGCGTACCTCCTTCTTGAACTGAGTAGTACCCAAAATTGCCTTGAATCTATTAAAAAAGGCTCCATTGACGGTAGCAATTTCGTTGAGACCTATACATCTGAGAGAAGGGAACAGCTCAAGATCCACCGTCACCTCTCCAAAAGGACTTCCGACGAACAGATCACTTACAGACCAAGATCCAGGGAAGCTAAAAACAAGTTCAGATGAGTTGCGAATCTTTTCACAAACATATAACTGCTTCTCTGCAAAATTGTGAGCCTTCATGTACATGGAGCATGCTTTTTTTATTATCTCTTCTCTGATCCCTATGCTCTCTCGAAGACTAACACTAGCCATCTGTTGATGCAAAGTTTGGCTTCCTCCTTCGAGATATGATGATCATCTCTGCCATTGACCGACTTCGACCAAGTCAAATTAAGAAGTTGGAAGCTTTCAAGCTTTTAAAAAAGGGTCAATTTCGTGTCCCACACATAATAAACAATGACATACTTAATTTTCTTTTACTTTTAAAATAAAAATTAAAATTATTAGAGAAATTTACCATCCAATTAAATATATTATTTATATCCTAAACTCTTTACTCATCTACAAAAATTTTATTGTATTTACGGACTTCTAGATAGATAAATCAAGTATATACCATAATCTGTTAATATATATGTTGATCTATATCAATTAATTTAATTAATTTATAGAATAAATATTTATACACAATAGAATACATATTTATACATAATGTCAGTAATTAAATTTAAACTAAAGACACGAGAATTTTCAGTAGTCCTCTACTCTATCAACTGAGCTATTCCGACTATTTTCGACACGTCATTTTTTTCATTTTACTAAATTGACTTGAGTCTATATCAATTAAAAAAACAAAATTTAAAAAGTATTTTAAAAGCTTTTATCCAAACTTAGAAATATTTTATATCTTTAAAATAAAAACAATAAAAAGACGACTTTCCAATTAAATCTATAGGCGTAATGAAATTCTTGACTTCTTCACCTCGTGATCATGATTCTCTTTTAATGAAATGTTGCTAATCTAAAGCTTATTACCTCTTCTTTGGCAAAATTAAGTTCTTTTTATAATTTTCATTTAAAACCATTTTATTTGCAGAACATTATACATATATAATTTTTTTTTCAGTGTCATTGTCAAAATTCAGAGAAAAAAAAACCCAATATCTTGTTTGATTACATGTCTGAAATTGCAAATCAAAAATTGAAAACCTATTTAGTTTTTCTGCCAAAATTAAGTTTTTATTTAGTAGTTTATTTATAGCTGTACTAATCTTTTGTTTGGAATAAAGAATTTATGAAAATTTAATATTTATAGAGGAACATTTTCAAATAATTTTTTATGTATAATTTAAATTCAAAGAAAATTGTTAATGCAGTAATGCATAATTAACGATTATATCATACGGGGTACTGTTTTTTACCAATTTCAAAAGTAGCTTCTCAAGATAAAATGCAGTGATAGAAATGAATTTGTGTATAAGTACAAGATAAAAAGAAAAATAAAAAATCCCTATAATCTTAAGCCCAAGGCTTAAAAAGACTAGCGGCACAAAGAGCCCATGAAACACAAACCTAAGAGAAACCTTAGCACTAGCTGCAGCTGGTCACTGCAAGGAGGTTCCACTGCCATCAATCAGCTACTAACGTTAGGCATCGTCTGAAGCACAATTTCACCCAAAAAGACAACTCAAAATCGGCAACAATCGGAAGGCAACCCATAATAGAAAAATAGACATAAAAAAACCATTATTCTCGTTTCTAGCGGTTTTAGGAGATATCAAGAGATGAAAAAGAATTAGAGACCAGACAAATAGCGGGTAGTACGATTCACATCGTCTCGAACGAATAGAATTATATCTAATATGTTATGACAATAATTTACTCACTAAATTTAAAACAGAATGAGATTCTAACTATTTTGAGTTTTCGTAATAAAAGCATAAAAATGAAAGAAAATGGTCTAAACAAATCAAAAAGTAATCTAACATTGAGTTACACTTGAAAAACTACAAAAAATACAAAACAAACCAATAACTAAAGAAAAAGCAACGAAGAAAGTATACAAATTGACTAGAAATTGAAAACTATAGAAATTTTAAAAAAATATTCTATCAAATCAGTCTCCATTGGTACAAATAAATGAAAGAATAAAAATATTTATAATTTTCTCTTATAGTGAATAGGAAAATCCAAAACCTAATGGGAAAGAGAGTAATGGGAAAGAGAATTGTTAGACATTGATCGGTAGCTGAAAACTATAGAATCTTGTTATTTGGAGATTATAAACTAATAGTTTTTATACAAACTAATGGTTTTTATACAGTTTTAGTATCAATCAAATTCAGGATAAGCTTTAGTAACAGGATTATAATGTTCTTATACTTGTAATTGGGGAATGAGTAGAAGGGTTGTAGCTAGACAAGCTGCAACAAGTGGTCCTCTTGGCTAAACTAAACCCAACATGGCCACCCTGCTATTCCTCTTAAATCACAATCAAATATGTTTGTGGTGGGAGTTGATGTTGGCATGCCAACACACTACCTATCAAAATTTGACAACCTATTGAAAATTTAACTACCAAGCCAAGCCCATTGTTTTGTAGAATATGCTATTACAACAGTAGAAAACAAACTCCATTTGGATTTTGGGGACCATCTTCATTGCTCAAGATATTGGGACCCATGATCTTTTGGTTTTATCATTCTAGAGATAGACATTGAACATGTATAGAATCTATGCAATATCTTATTTGGTCCCTTATACTCCTAGCATTCATTATTTACATATCACAACCCAGGAATTCCTAGCTTTTTTGCTAACTATTCAAATTCTTCCACCACAACTTCTTTAATGGAGTGGTTATCAGTTAGGCAATAATGTAGTTCCAATCAATGGAATTTTACACCATTAGCTATTTCTCACATCCACATTACTGTTTTGGTAGCAATATTTTAATTGCAAGTATGAATTTTTAAATTTTTACTGAATATATAATAATATGTTTTAATAAATAACTTAGTTAAATTATAATTTTTAGCAGTTATTTTTAATTGCTTTAAAAAAGTAACCCACTGCTGGAACACAACAGTGCAATCAAATATAGCAATCCCAAATTGTTGCTTTTGGCTTATGTATACATCACCACAATTTCTGATGATCTGAAATTCAAAAAATAGGGTTTTACAATGGATTCTGTAAAACTGGAAAAAAAACTTAGATCTAGAGGAGAATATTTCTCATTTTATATGTTTTCTTTTGTCTGCTAGTAACGTGTAATAGAATGTACATCATTGGGCCACCTGTTCCTGTCATGTTGATATGGACGTACGAGGAAATCAGATCGCTGCCCCATGCGTAACGGCCTCTAATTCTCCCCGGGCACGCATGCGGATGGTCCCACAAGGCGAATGGGCTGAATTTCTTCCTGGTTCCGAGCTGGGCCGGAAGATAAGGTTAAGACTAGGCCCAGAGGGGATCTGTTCATTGGGCCGAAAGAGCTGGGCCGGTCTGATTGAGGAATCTGACTGGAGCCCAGTCTTTGAGCGGAGCGGGCTGGACCTGGCTCTTGGAGGAGACTTAGAAGCCTTCAGATTATGGGCTGTCCTAATGGGCCTGGCCTTAGACCGGGGCGAAGAAATCCAACGGTCATCAATTGCCCCTTTACCTCCTCGTCAGTTATTGCCCGACTGAAGAGGGGGTAAATACCGAGAGTCATCATGACCGCGCCGCCCAAGGACAAAACTGTTCAAAACATCTTTTCGGCTCTTTATTGTTTCAAATTTCACTTCCCGTCAGTCTCCCCAGAACATTGGCTCTTCTCTGTTCTACTGCTCTCTTTGCTTTCCTCTGCTCATTTGCCCTAATCACTTTTCAGGTACGCCTCTTCTTTTACCATGGATAGTTCTAGTCTCCCCGATGTCGTCAACCAGGAGTCTAGCATCACCCCGTCTAACATTAGGAATTTCATTTCTAGGGAATACCTGGATACCCCTCTTTATCACATCCGGGCTCCTTACTGAAATGAGAGGATCGTTCTTCCTGATCCTTCTCCCCCTGGCCTAATCGACCCTCAAAGGGACGTTAGTCTAGTCTTCTTCATCAAACAGAGGGAGTACGGTCTGTCCTTCCCCTTTTCTCCTTTCTTCAAAGAGGTCTTCCAATATTTCGAGATTACCCCTCGAATGCTAACTCCTAACTCCGTTCTTTTCATGTCTTGCTTTGAATCTGTGTGTCTAAGCTGGGGGTTTACACCCACGGTTCACCTGTTCGTCAGCTTCTTCAGGCTAGTCAAAGTGAGCCAGAAATTTTATTACTTTGCCCCTCGCGGAGGGTTGTCCATTTTCACGGGTTATAAAGACTCCATCAAGGGCTGGGTAGAGGGGTTTCTGGTGGTGGAGTTGAAGAAGAATACGGGGTTGGCTTGGGAGCTCGGTCTTGACTGGGAGGATGTCTCTCTGAGTTGCAATGACCTGCCCCAGTTGGGCCTCACCGAGCAGGTCGGATTCCTTCGACTGACTTCTGTAGATAGGAAGTATGACGTCCAGTGGCGGAGTCAGGAGCTTCCCTTTGGTAGGGCACCACTGGCTTAGCGCGACATTAATAATTTACTGAAATTTTAGCAAAACATCCCTAAAATATGGATATTTTCCAAATGATTTAACATGTTTATCCAACACAATAGATCCAATATAATTTTATAGATAAAGCTCTACCTGATATTGTACGCTGCAACTGCACTGCTGCGGGGAAGAAGGGAGAAAGAGCGGGGGGAAGAAAGAAAAGGTGAGTTATCTAACAGGCAGTGAAACTGACCGATAGGGAGAGAAGGAAGGAAGGAGAGTTGAGTGGAGAAGAGAAAAGGAGATGGTGAAAGAGGTGGGTCGGGATGATTTCGAAATAAGCACGGCCCGCCTTTTGCTTCGCTGCTATCCCTTTCTTTTTCATATATATATATATTTCTTTTCCCCTTCTCCCTCGACCGCTCTCACTCACAAGTAGTGTAACTGGTGGGCTTGGGCTTAAATATTAAGCCTTTCATGCTTGCCACGTTAGATGAGCATCTAATATAAACTTAATTTATATATAAAAAAATAAATTTATTCCACATATTATCATATAAAAAGCTAGAAGAGAGAATCTCGGGTTCTCCTCTCCCGATCTCCTATCCCTATTTAAGAAAAAAAAAAGAAAGAAAAGAGTCAGCATCCATTTCAAAATTCAGCAAGAACTAAGATCTCCTGTCAAGCAACCCATCATCAAATTTATTTACTATACACAATACACATTCCTTGCAAGAGAGTAGCCTTCAAGTGAGCTCGTCTACATGCATGGATGAGTTCTTGAAGGAAGAACCCGTATTGTCTGAAAAAAAAAAGAAAGAAGAAGGAACGCCATTGTTAAAGTACTAAAGCACTGTGTACATGAAGGTTCTGGCAGATGAAAAAGCTCTACCTGATTTTGCACGCTGCAACTGCACTGCTGTGGCACCACCGGCTGCGCCGCTGCAGCACCTTCATCCTCCTTCAAAGCATTTTTCGGTCGCCGGTACGACACGTGCCCCCCCTTGCCGTACCGTCCCTCCGCCCCTGATGACGTCGAAAAGTGCTTGTACGCGTCCAACCTTAGGGATATTAAGGACGCGGGTATCTTATTCTATATGCTTGTGTTAGTTTTTGCTTACGCGACCTTTGCTCAAAACTATTCTGATTTGCTTTGATTTTTAATTTTGTAGCCTCCGAGGTGAAGATGGATCAGATTAAGCCTCCCAAGAATCTTATAATGTCTCGGGAGAGCATGGACATTGCTCTGGATGCCCTCATGGCTGGGCAATCTGTAAGGGAGGCTACTCAGAGGGTGGCCGAGTTTATTTCTTCCAGATCGGTTACCCGACCTCCTCCTCCTCCGGTCTCCTCACAAGCTCCTAGACCAAGCTCTCGACGTAGTAAGTCGTCTCGGCCCTCTAGTCGCAGCAGATCGAGCTCGGCTCACCAGTCCTCTCAAGCCCCCCGGCCTCGACGCTCTTCTACTGAGGGGGTGGAAGAGACTCCAAGAATTATTTCGGAAGTGGCTGAGGACGCCGGGCTGGCGAGGACGGATCCCGCCCTTCCTCCTGTGGGCGCTTCTGATGTGGGGCTTGAAGTTCCCGCTATTGCTGAGGAGGAGGTCCCCAAGGTGGGGTTTGAGGCTCCCATTACTGAAGAGGAAGCTCCAGGAAAAAGTAGGGAGGTTATTCTTGTAGACGAAGATGTCCAGGAGGCCCCTATCGGAGATGTTGGATCCGACCCTGCTAGTGAAGGAGGAGTCACAGAGAAGGCTTGGGACAAGCGCCCTGCCTCCCCCGAAATGTCTGCCCCAGCTCCCGCTCGGAAGAAATCCAGGGCTTCCAAGGGATCAACTCCAGCTCTCCCCCCTATTGGAAAGAAAAAGGAAGCTTCCAAGGGATTAGCTCCAGCTCTCCCCCCCTCTTGAAAAGAAGAAGGATGTTCCTGTGATACCCCTGTTGTCTGCTCCTGACAACGACATTTTGAACGCTGAGGACATCACTCATCAAACTTCGGCGAGCGTTGTAGCGGAGATCTTGAGGGAGCGGATGTTCGGGGGAATGACGGAGGCTTCGGACTCTCGTCTGCTTGCTTTGACCGGCCATTTGGCTGGCTTCACACGAGAGCAGGCAGCCTTCCGGTCTCTACCTCGAGGAGAGCTCGGAGCTAGGATTAGGGAGATGCTCCTGATGGTAAGTTGTTCGTTCCGATTTCTTCTCGTATTATGATTTCGAAATAAGCACGGCCCGCCTTTTGCTTCGCTGCGATCCCTTTCTTTTTCATATATATATATATATTTCTTTTCCCCTTCTCCCTCGACCGCTCTCACTCACAAGTAGTGTAACTGGTGGGCTTGGGCTTAAATATTAAGCCTTTCATGCTTGCCACATTAGATGAGCATCTAATATAAACTTAATTTATATATAAAAAAATAAATTTATTCCACATATTATCATATAAAAAGCTAGAAGAGAGAATCTCGGGTTCTCCTCTCCCGATCTCCTATCCCTATTTAAGAAAAAAAAAAAAGAAAAGAGTCAGCATCCATTTCAAAATTCAGCAAGAACTAAGATCTCCTGTCAAGCAACCCATCATCAAATTTATTTACTATACACAATACACATTCCTTGCAAGAGAGTAGCCTTCAAGTGAGCTCGTCTACATGCATGGATGAGTTCTTGAAGGAAGAACCCGTATTGTCTGAAAAAAAAAGAAAGAAGAAGGAATGCCATTGTTAAAGTACTAAAGCACTGTGTACATGAAGGTTCTGGCAGATGAAAAAGCTCTACCTGATTTTGCACGCTGCAACTGCACTGCTGCGGCACCACCGGCTGCGCCGCTGCAGCACCTTCATCCTCCTTCAAAGCATTTTCCGGTCGCCGGTACGACACATGCCCCCCCTTGCCGTACCGTCCCTCCGCCCCTGATGACGTCGAAAAGTGCTTGTACGCGTCCAACCTTAGGGATATTAAGGACGCGGGTATCTTATTCTATATGCCTGTGTTAGTTTTTGCTTACGCGACCTTTGCTCAGAACTATTCTGATTTGCTTTGATTTTTAATTTTGTAGCCTCCGAGGTGAAGATGGATCAGATTAAGCCTCCCAAGAATCTTATAATGTCTCGGGAGAGCATGGACATTGCTCTGGATGCCCTCATGGCTGGGCAATCTGTAAGGGAGGCTACTCAGAGGGTGGCTGAGGTTATTTCTTCCAGATCGGTTACCCGACCTCCTGTAATACTCGGCTAGACTCCGGTATCGGAATTCCTACCGTCCGGTGAAATCTCGGATGTCGGAAGCCTCTAGTAGGGTAAAACCATGTTTTTATAAAATGTTTTAATGTGTTTTATGTTTTAAGCATGAAAGAAAATGTGTTTTTGCATGAAAATAGCATTGGAGGAAAACTCAGGTTCGGCCGCCGAACCTCAAGTTCGGCCGCCGAACATGCATGCGTTGCGGGTGTGCTTTAGGCCCCCGAAAGCATAAGTGAGGGAAGTCCAGGTTCGGCCGCCGAACATGGCATGCATGCGGAGGCACATTCGGCCCCCGAACGTGGTCTGGCCAGCCACTATAAAAGGGTCCCTTAGCCGAAAGCGGGCGAGCTTTTTCCCCATTTTCGGCCAAGGTGAGTCTCCGTCGCCCCTCACCCATCTTTGGCGTCTTTCCTCTAGATCTTTCAAGATTTTCATTTGTTTTAACTTTATTTTGAAGATTTGAGCATTTGAGCAAAGTTTTGGAGCTTGGAGGTTCAAGAACTCAAGCTCTCCCAACTTCGAGTTTAGGTCGTCTCTCTCTCGATCTTCAAGAGGTAAGAGCTGATCTTAAGCTCATTGCATGTTTAAAGTAAGTTTTAAGTAGATCTATGGGGTAGAATGCATGTTTAGGTTATGGTTATGTTTATGGGTATAAATGTATATTCATGAACAATGTGGATGCTTGATGTGTTGTAGATGGGGTTTATGATGGTTTGAAGCCCCTAGGGACATGTATGCTTGTGTTTGTGTGTTGTAGAATAGGTTTGATGCATGTTGGAAAGGTTTGGAGGCGAAATGTGCAAAGGGAGCCAAGTTTCTGCCCTTTGGCAGAAACCAGGTTCGGCAGCCGAAGGACTTTCGGCCGCCGAACATGGCTGGGGAGGCAGCCTTTCGGCTGCCGAAGCTTGCCCCCGAAAGGAGACTTTCGTCTCTGTCTGGCAGTTTCGACCGCCGAAGGTGCCGCCGAACATGCATGAGTTTCGTCTCTGTCTGGGAGTTTCGGCCGCCGAAGGTGCCGCCGAACCTGCCTGACTTTCGGCTCTGGAGGGACTTTCAGCCGCCGAACCTGCCGCTGAAAGTGCCCTGTCCAGGCCTCCTTTGCATGTTTTTCTATGGTTGTTTCATGATGTTTTAGGGGGTTTTTGGGGAGTAGTTTATAGTTATGTTCAGCTATGTTTGGTCCCTCATTTGAGTCCACCTGTGTAGGTTCGGACCCGAGGAACCGAGGACCCCAGCAGTGAGTTCAGCTGCTTCGGTGTTGTCAGAGTCTGCCAGAGGTGAGTGGAACAAAACTTAATCTTTTAAATTGAGAAATTTAATGTTTTATCATGTTTCATGCATCATGATTACGCAATAGGATGATTGCATTAGTTTTCACGAATATGCCGCATTGCATCGATTGTTGTTGATGTGGGTGAATGTTGGATGACCCAATTAGTCCATGACAGGAAGACCAGGACCCCATTCTACGGCCTGGCACAGAGTAAGGAAAGACCAGGACCCCATTCTACGGCCTGGCACGGTTATGGGACTCGAAGACCAGGAGCCCAGAGGAGGCTCTGGAACAATGGTAAGTAATGTATGTATGACAGGAAGACCAGGACCCCATGCTACGGCCTGGCACAGAGTTAGCTTGGACTAATTGGTGACAAGTTCACCCAACCCTTATGTGAATTGTCTGTGTTATGATGCATTTCATTGGAGCATAGTGTTAATATGTTTTATAGTTCTACTCACTGGGCTTTTAGCTCACCCCTCTCCCTTTTACCCCCAGGCTTGCAGGTACAGGATAGAAGAGGAGGTCGGTTAGAGTAAAGCTTGTGTATGTAATAGATAGAATGTGGACATGACAAATCGTAGAACGATGTAATGTAAAAGTACAGTATAGTTATGTAATGATGTTTATGGATATTAGAGGTGTGCTTGACCATAGAGTGTTGTTATCCCTTCTAATTCATGATCTTGGATCTTTTATGTCATTTATGCAATCAACTCAACATATGTTATGTCACCCTTTGGGGGGGCACTGATGAGATCCCACAGAGGGATCAATGTTTATGATTTATGTTATTTTCAGTGCATGCACAGGTTGAGTATGGTTGATGTGCATGGAAAGAAAAGTTTTAATTTTTATGTATGTTGTTGATCATGTATGGGATTAAGCAGGATGCATGTTAGGCTTGCTACGGGTCCCGGCGGCCTTAAGTCGACCCGGATCCTAGCGCCGGTAGCTGTCCGATTTTCGGGTCGTTACAGAATAGTATCAGAGCCCTAGGTTTATATGGTCGGACCTAGAGTGTCGGGCTCATAGGTGTTATAGAAGGTCAAGCACAATAGGAAGATCATGTCCACTAGGATAGGATGTGGAGTCCTGTCTTGTATGATAATGTGAAATGCCATGATAATATGCATGTGCATTAATGATATGCTAGGATATGTGATGTATGTGATGCGGGTTCATGTGTACCCACATGAACCATATGATATTAATGTTTGCTTGTGAAGTGTACTGTTTTTCAGAAAACAGGATGAGGGAAACTCGTCGATCAGCAAGATTGACTGGAGTACCACCTGAGGATGAGGGCATGAGCGCCCGTCCTCCAGCATTGCCTAGGGCAATGTCTAGTAGGTCTAACCGCAATAGAGCAGCAAGAGAGCCTAGAAGGTCTCTGGATCTGGGTAGGAGCAGATCAGTCAGAGGAACAGTTCAGGGAGGAGCGTCAGAGGACATGGGGGATGATATGGATGTAAAGCAGAGGAGGGATGGCAGTCTGGGAATTAGCATGTCAGAAGAGGGAATGGGAGAGTCCCAAGGAGGCACTCAGGCCTCGGGATTTGTTCAGCCACCCCACTACCCACACTTCTCGCAAAATCTCGGGTATTCGATGGGAGGTACATCGGATTACCCTAGTTTCACCCCTTATCCCACACAGATGCCATACCCACCATACTACCCACCATATTCGCAATACCCAATGTATCCATGTAATACCCGGCTAGACTCCGGTATCGGAATTCCTACCGTCCGGTGGGATCTCGGATGCCGGAGACCTCTAGAAGGGTAAAATCATGTTTTTGTAAAATGTTTTCATGTTTTTAATGGTTTTAAGTATGAAATTAAATGAGTTTTTGCATGAGAAGTCTTAGGAGGAAAACCCAGGTTCGGCCGCCGAAAATCAAGTTCGGCCGCCGAACATGCATGCGTTTTGGAGGCACGTTAGGCCCCCGAAAGCATGAGTTAGGGAAGTCCAGGTTCGGCCGCCGAAAGTCAAGTTCGGCCGCCGAACATTGCATGGATGCGGAAGCGCATTCGGCCCCCGAACGTGGCCTGGCCAGCCACCTATAAAAGGGGCACTTAGCCGAAAAGGGCGAGTTTTCTCCCATTTTCGGCCACAGCAAGCTTCCGACCTTCCCTTTGCAACTCTCGTGTTCTTCCTCCAAATCTCTTCCATTTTTCTTGAGTTTTAAACTCACATTTGCAAGTTTTGAGCATTTAAACCAAGTTTTGGAGCTTTGGGAACTCAGGAGCTCATTTTCGTGGATCTCCAAGTTTAGGTCGTCTCCCTCTCGATCTTCAAGAGGTAAGGGCCGATCTTAAGCTCCTTATGTGTTTTAAGTAAGTTTTATGCAAGATCTATGGGTAGAAATGCATGTTAGGTTATATGTTGAGTTATGGGTTAATATTGATGTTTTGAACAATGTGTGTTGATTGTGTGTGTTTGAAGTGTTGTAGTTGGGGTATATGACTGCTTGAGACCCCTAGGAACTTGTATGCATGTTTTAGTTGAGATTTATGCATGATTTGAGGTTTTGGGAGGCAAGGGGTTCATGTGAACCAAGTTTCTGCCCTTCTGGCAGAAACCAGGTTCGGCCGCTGAAGGGAGTTTCGGCCGCCGAACCCCCTTGTGGAGGCAGCATTCGGCTGCCGAAGCTTGCCCCCGAAAGAAGACTTTCGGATCTGTCTGGGAGGTTCGGCCGCCGAAGGTGCCGCCGAACCTGCCTGACTTTCGGCTCTGGAGGGACTTTCGGCCGCCGAACCTGCCGCCGAAAGTGCCCTGTTCAGCCATTTCTTGCATGTTTTTATGTGATGTTTTCAGGATGTTTTAGGGGGTTTTTGGGGAGTATTTTATAGTTATGTTCATGTATGTTTGGTCCCTCATTTGAGTCCACCTGTGTAGGTTCGGACCCGAGGAACCGAGGACCCCAGCAGTGAGTTCAGCTGCTTCGGTGTCGTCAGAGTCAGCCAGAGGTGAGTGGAACTAAACTTAATCTTTTAATTTAAATGTTTTATCATGTTTCATGCATCGTGAATATGCAATAGGATGATTGCATTAGTATTCACGAATATGCCGCATTGCATCGATTGTTGTTGATGTGGGTGAATGTTGGATGACCCAATTAGTCCATGACAGGAAGACCAGGACCCCATTCTACGGCCTGGCACGGAAATGAAAGACCAGGACCCCATTCTACGGCCTGGCACGAATGTGGGACTCGAAGACCAGGAGCCCAGAGGAGGCCCTAGGATAATGGTAAGTAATGTATGTATGACAGGAAGACCAGGACCCCATGCTACGGCCTGACACGATGTTAGCTTGGACTAATTGGTGACAAGTTCACCCAACCCTTATGTGAATTGTCTGTGTTATGATGCATTTCATTAAAGCATAGTGTTAATATGTTTTATAGTTCAGCTCACTGGGCTTTTAGCTCACCCCTCTCCCTTTACCCCCAGGCTTGCAGGTACAATATAGTGCGGGAGTCTGGATAGAGTAAAGAAGTCATGCTTATGTAATAGCTAGCAATGGACATGATCAAATTGTAATGTAAAAGTACAATATAGTTATGTAATGAGGTTCATGGATGACTAGTGTGTGCTTGACCATAGAATGTTGTATCCCTTTTAATACATGATCTTAGAGATTTTGATGATGTGTATGTAAACCAACTCAACAGATGTATGTCACCCATTGAGGGTACAGATGAGATCCCACAGAGGGATCAATGTTATGTTAATGTTTATGCACAGGTTGAGTTTGATTGATGTTCATGTAAAGAAAAGTTTTAATTTTTATGCATGTTGTTGATCATGTATGGGATTATACAGGTTTACAGGTTATATGTCAGGCTTGCTACGGGTCCCGGCGGCCTTAAGCCGATCTGGATCCTAGCGCCGGTAGCGGTCCGATTTTCGGGTCGTTACAGAATGGTATCAGAGCCCTAGGTTCATATGGTCGGACCTAGAGTGTCGGGCTCATAGATGTTATAGAAGGTCAAGCACAATAGGAAAAGATCATGTCCACTAGGATAGGATGTGGAGTCCTGTCTTGCATGATGATGTGAAATGCCATGATAATATGCATGTGCATCTATGATATGCTGATATGTGATGTATGTGATGCGGGTTCATGTGTGCCCACATGAACCATATGATGCTAATGTTTATGTGCTGTGCACTGTTTTTCAGAAAACAGGATGAGAGGAACTCGTCGATCAACAAGATTGACTGGAGTACCACCTGAGGATGAGGGCATGAGCGCCCGTCCTCCAGCATTGCCTAGGGCAATGTCTAGTAGGTCTAACCGAGAAAGAGCAGCAAGAGACCCTAGAAGGTCTTTGGATCTAGGTAGAAGCAGATCAGTCAGAGGAACAGTTCAGGGAGGAATGTCTGAGAGCATGGGGGATGAGATGGATGTAGAGCAGAGGAGGGATGGCAGTCTGGGAGTTGGCATGTCAGAGGAAGGTATGGGAGAGTCCCAAGGAGGCACTCAGGCCTCGGGATTTGTTCAGCCACCTCACTACCCACATTTCTCACAACATCCCGGGTATTCGATGGGAGGTACATCGGATTACCCTAGTTTCACCCCTTATCCCACACAGATGCCATACCCACCATACTACCCACCATACTCTCAGTACCCAATGTATCCACCTCCACCCTACTATCCAAGTCCAGCAAACCCTACCTCAGAAAATGTTGCACCACCTCCACCACCTGCAGAACCAGCAGCCCCAGTTGTTCAGCCACCTAGACCTAGCTCAGCCAGTGGGAGCAAGGTTAAGATGACCGACTACATGAAATTGGGTGCTCCTCAGTATGAAACAGGGGATGACCCATTTGTGTACCTTGAAAGGGTTAAAGTAATTACTAATGAGATTGGGGCTGATGACAGTAGAGCCATTCAGATGGCCGGGTTCACGCTTAAGTGCAAGAAGGCACGGGAGTGGTTCAAGAATTATGTGAAACCGAGAGTGGACAGCATGACTTGGGAAGAGTTTGCAAACGAGTTTGCAGGATGGGCTTTTCCCGATAGTTCAAGGGAGCTGAAGATGATAGAGTTTGAACAGTTGAGGCAGACGGATGAAATGGGTGTGGAGGAGTTCACCGACCGATTTTTGGAGCTGTTGCCTTTTTCTGGGCAGAGTCTGGACACAGATTCGAAGAGGTCAAGGAGGTATGTTATGAAACTCCATTCCAGGTATTCCTCCTTGATCCAGTCAGTGGACAGGGAGAGCTTCCATGCCATAGTAGATATGGCCAGGAAAATGGAGGCCAGTGCCATCGTTCAGGGGACAGTCAAGCAGTTAGTGGCACAGTCTTCCGGTTCTAAAACTCCGGGTGGGGGAAGATTAGATCCCTCTACCCTGAGTGCAGCAGCTTCAGGCAGTAAGAGATGGGGTAAGCCCAAGGGTAAGAAGAATAAGTTCTGGAATAAAGTCAAGTCCAGTCTGGGATTTGGGAGTGGCTCAAGCTCTGGTGCGGATAATGCAGTTTGTGCGAGGTGTGGTAAGCCACACAGGGGAGTATGTCGGTTTGGGACGAACGCCTGTTTCAGATGTGGTCAGGAGGGGCATATGGCTCGAGATTGTCCAAGAGCAGTCCCGATGGCTCCGTCCCAGCAGACAGCTTCAGGCAGTGTAGTGCAGCCAGCAGCTCCAGCCATGACTCAGGCCAGTGGCAGAGGCAGAGGGAGAGGGGCAGCCTCTTCTTCAACGGGTTTCAGAGGTGAAGGTCCATCAGCTCCAGCACGGATCTTCACAATGACTCAGCAGGAGGCAGATGCATCTAACACCGTGGTGGCAGGTAACTTAATCATTGGTTGTTCAGATGTGTATGCCTTGATGGACCCTGGTGCATCTCATTCTTTTATCGCTCCGAGAGCCGTGGGGAGGTTGGGTCTGATGACTTCTGGGTTAGAGTGTCCTCTCTGGGTCAGTGGACCCAAGTGTGATCCATCTGTGGCAGAGTCAGTCTGCCAGTGTAGTCCTGTATTTGTTGAGGGAAGATGCTTGTCCGCCGACCTAGTGGTTCTAGATTTGACAGATTTTGACGTCATTCTAGGGATGGACTGGCTATCTACCCATGGCGCTACCTTGGACTGCAGAGACAAGGTAGTCAGGTTCAGAGGTCAGGATGGGTCTGAGGTTGTCTTTAGAGGAGATAGGAGGGGTACACCTAGAGGTCTGATATCAGCCCTTCAGGCTCGTAGGTTGCTCAGTAGGGGATGTCAGGGGTATTTGGCTCATGTGAGAGAGCTTAGCAGTCAGGTTAGAGAGCCCGCCTCGGTGCCAGTGGTGAGAGAGTTCTTAGATGTGTTCCCAGACGAACTGCCAGGTTTACCACCTGCTAGGGAAATAGAGTTCGAGATAGAACTGATGCCTGGAACCCGACCGATCTCTATCCCTCCCTACAGGATGGCGCCAGCAGAATTGAAAGAGTTGAAGGAGCAGTTGCAGGAGCTGGTAGACAAGGGCTTCATCCGACTGAGTACCTCACCCTGGGGTGCCCCAGTTTTGTTCGTGAGAAAGAAGGATGGATCCCTTAGACTTTGTATCGACTATAGGCAGTTGAACAAAGTCACTACCAAGAACAAGTACCCATTGCCAAGGATCGACGATCTATTCGACCAGCTAGCAGGAGCGGGTTGTTTCTCCAAAATAGATCTGAGGTCCGGGTATCATCAGTTGAGGATCAGGGAAGAGGATGTACCGAAGACAGCTTTCAGGACCAGATATGGGCATTTTGAGTTCCTTGTGATGCCGTTCGGGTTAACTAACGCCCCTGCAGCATTCATGGACCTCATGAACAGAGTGTTTAGCCAGTACCTGGATCACTTCGTTATTGTCTTCATAGACGATATCTTGGTGTATTCCAGGAATGCAGAGGAGCATGCCCATCATCTGAGGTTGGTTCTACAGACCTTGAGGGAACATGGCTTGTATGCCAAGTTCTCCAAGTGTGAGTTCTGGCTAAGGAGCATTTCGTTCTTGGGGCATGTAGTGTCAGAGAATGGGATTGAGGTGGACCCCAAGAAGACAGAAACTGTGGCTAACTGGCCTAGACCCACTTCAGTAACAGAGATCAGGAGTTTCTTGGGTTTGGCAGGTTACTACAGGAGGTTCGTTCAGGACTTCTCAAAAATTGCAGCTCCTCTGACCAGACTAACCAGGAAGAATCAGAAGTTTCTGTGGACCGACCAGTGCGAGGAGAGTTTGGAAGAGCTCAAGAAGAGGTTGACTTCAGCACCAGTTTTAGCTCTGCCCTCTAGTGATGAGGACTTTACAGTCTTTTGTGATGCGTCCCGTGTGGGACTGAGTTGTGTGCTTATGCAGAATGAGAGGGTGATTGCTTATGCTTCTAGGCAGCTGAAGAAGCATGAGTTGAATTATCCCACACATGACCTTGAGATGGCAGCAGTAATCTTTGCACTCAAGATGTGGAGGCACTACCTCTATGGGGTTAAATGTGAGATCTTTACGGATCATAAGAGCCTGCAATACATCTTGAGTCAAAGAGATTTGAATTTGAGACAGAGGAGGTGGGTAGAGCTGCTGAGTGACTATGATTGCAAGATTCAGTATCATCCGGGTAAGGCGAATGTCGTGGCAGACGCTCTAAGCCGGAAGTCACTAGGCAGTCTATCCCACATCACGGCAGAGAGGAGACCAGTGGTGAAGGAGTTTTACAAGCTCATTGAGGAAGGTCTACAGTTGGAGTTGTCTGGTACAGGTGCCTTGGTCGCTCAGATGAAAGTGACACCCGTGTTTCTGGAGCAGGTGGCTCAGAAACAGCATGAGGACCCAGAGTTAGTGAAGATTGCCAGGACTGTTCAGTCAGGCAAGGACAGTGAGTTCAGATTTGACAATAGGGGGATCCTCCGCTATGGGAGTCGATTGTGTGTACCAGATGACATTGGGCTAAAAGGAGACATTATGAGAGAGGCTCATAATGCAAGATACAACATTCACCCCGGAGCCACCAAGATGTATCAAGATATGAAGAAAGTTTACTGGTGGCCAGCTATGAAGAAAGAAGTGGCACAGTTTGTGTCAGCCTGCGATGTATGTCAGAGGGTGAAGCTGGAACATCAGAAGCCGGCTGGAATGCTTAACCCGCTACCTATTCCAGAGTGAAAATGGGAGAATATAGCTATGGACTTCGTAGTGGGGTTACCGGCAGCGTCCAACAGATTGGACTCCATATGGGTGATTGTGGACAGACTCACCAAATCTGCTCACTTCATCCCTATCAGGAGTGGCTACTCTGTGGACAAGTTGGCGCAGGTGTATGTAGATGAGATAGTCAGACTGCATGGGGTTCCTGTTTCTATAGTGTCAGATAGAGGGCCCCAGTTCACCTCCAGGTTTTGGTGGAGTCTGCAGAATGCTATGGGTACTAGGTTGGATTTCAGCACTGCCTTCCATCCACAGATAGACGGACAGTCAGAGAGGACCATCCAGACCATAGAAGATATGCTGAGAATGTGTGTGCTGGACTTTGGCGGTTCTTGGAGGCAACATCTACCTTTGGTGGAGTTTGCCTACAATAACAGCCATCATGCTAGCATCGGGATGGCTCCATATGAAGCTTTATATGGAAGGAAGTGCAGGTCACCTGTTTGCTGGGAAGAAGTTGGAGAAAAGGCCTTGGCAGGGCCTGAGCTAGTAGAGATCACCAGCAGGGTAGTACCCTTAATCAGAGAGAGAATCAAGACTGCTGCAAGCAGACAGAAGAGTTATGCAGACATCCGCAGAAGGCTAGTAGAGTTTCAAGAGGGGGATCTGGTATTGCTTAAGGTGTCTCCAATGAAAGGAGTGGTTCGGTTCGGGAAGAAAGGTAAGCTGGCTCCGCGGTACATCGGACCCTTTGAAGTCTTGCAAAGGATTGGGAATGTATCGTACAAGCTGGATTTACCTGCTTCAATGGAGAGAATCCATCCGGTTTTCCATGTTTCTATGTTGAGAAAGTTCGTGGTAGATCCGGGCAAGGTTCTTAGTGAGCCTGATGTGGAGATCCAAGAGGATCTCACCTATGTTGAGCAGCCAGTACGGATCCTAGACACCCAGATCAGGAAGCTGAGAAACAAAGAAATCCCGATGGTGAAAGTCCTGTGGAACCACCACAATATGGAAGAATGCACTTGGGAGACACGGGAGTCTATGCTCCGGCAATATCCTCATCTCTTTTAAGGTTGGTCTCTATGTGTTTTATGTGTATGATATGTTGTACGCCTTGCATGTGTTAGTTGAGGAACATTCGGGGACGAATGTTCTTAAGGGGGGGAGAATGTAATACCCGGCTAGACTCCGGTATCGGAATTCCTACCGTCCGGTGGGATCTCGGATGCCGGAGACCTCTAGAAGGGTAAAATCATGTTTTTGTAAAATGTTTTCATGTTTTTAATGGTTTTAAGTATGAAATTAAATGAGTTTTTGCATGAGAAGTCTTAGGAGGAAAACCCAGGTTCGGCCGCCGAAAATCAAGTTCGGCCGCCGAACATGCATGCGTTTTGGAGGCACGTTAGGCCCCCGAAAGCATGAGTTAGGGAAGTCCAGGTTCGGCCGCCGAACATTGCATGGATGCGGAAGCGCATTCGGCCCCCGAACGTGGCCTGGCCAGCCACCTATAAAAGGGGCACTTAGCCGAAAAGGGCGAGTTTTCTCCCATTTTCGGCCACAGCAAGCTTCCGACCTTCCCTTTGCAACTCTCGTGTTCTTCCTCCAAATCTCTTCCATTTTTCTTGAGTTTTAAACTCACATTTGCAAGTTTTGAGCATTTAAACCAAGTTTTGGAGCTTTGGGAACTCAGGAGCTCATTTTCGTGGATCTCCAAGTTTAGGTCGTCTCCCTCTCGATCTTCAAGAGGTAAGGGCCGATCTTAAGCTCCTTATGTGTTTTAAGTAAGTTTTATGCAAGATCTATGGGTAGAAATGCATGTTAGGTTATATGTTGAGTTATGGGTTAATATTGATGTTTTGAACAATGTGTGTTGATTGTGTGTGTTTGAAGTGTTGTAGTTGGGGTATATGACTGCTTGAGACCCCTAGGAACTTGTATGCATGTTTTAGTTGAGATTTATGCATGATTTGAGGTTTTGGGAGGCAAGGGGTTCATGTGAACCAAGTTTCTGCCCTTCTGGCAGAAACCAGGTTCGGCCGCCGAACCCCCTTGTGGAGGCAGCATTCGGCTGCCGAAGCTTGCCCCCGAAAGAAGACTTTCGGATCTGTCTGGAAGGTTCGGCCGCCG
The DNA here is from genome assembly GCF_001659605.2 of Manihot esculenta. Classification (NCBI taxonomy): domain Eukaryota; kingdom Viridiplantae; phylum Streptophyta; class Magnoliopsida; order Malpighiales; family Euphorbiaceae; genus Manihot; species Manihot esculenta. The sequence goes on from NC_035166.2 coordinate 23,374,963, forward strand.
AAGGTGCCGCCGAACCTGCCTGACTTTCAGCTCTGGAGGGACTTTCGGCCGCCGAACCTGCCGCCGAAAGTGCCCTGTTCAGCCATTTCTTGCATGTTTTTATGTGATGTTTTCAGGATGTTTTAGGGGGTTTTTGGGGAGTATTTTATAGTTATGTTCAGGTATGTTTGGTCCCTCATTTGAGTCCACCTGTGTAGGTTCGGACCCGAGGAACCGAGGACCCCAGCAGTGAGTTCAGCTGCTTCGGTGTCGTCAGAGTCAGCCAGAGGTGAGTGGAACTAAACTTAATCTTTTAAATTAAATGTTTTATCATGTTTCATGCATCATGAATATGCAATAGGATGATTGCATTACTATTCACGAATATGCCGCATTGCATCGATTGTTGTTGATGTGGGTGAATGTTGGATGACCCAATTAGTCCATGACAGGAAGACCAGGACCCCATTCTACGGCCTGGCACGGAAATGAAAGACCAGGACCCCATTCTACGGCCTGGCACGAATGTGGGACTCGAAGACCAGGAGCCCAGAGGAGGCCCTGGGATAATGGTAAGTAATGTATGTATGACAGGAAGACCAGGACCCCATGCTACGGCCTGGCACGATGTTAGCTTGGACTAATTGGTGACAAGTTCACCCAACCCTTATGTGAATTGTCTGTGTTATGATGCATTTCATTAAAGCATAGTGTTAATATGTTTTATAGTTCAGCTCACTGGGCTTTTAGCTCACCCCTCTCCCTTTACCCCCAGGCTTGCAGATACAATATAGTGCGGGAGTCCGGATAGAGTAAAGAAGTCATGCTTATGTAATAGCTAGCAATGGACATGATCAAATTGTAATGTAAAAGTACAGTATAGTTATGTAATGAGGTTCATGGATGACTAGTGTGTGCTTGACCATAGAATGTTGTATCCCTTTTAATACATGATCTTAGAGATTTTGATGATGTGTATGTAAACCAACTCAACAGATGTATGTCACCCATTGAGGGTACAGATGAGATCCCATAGAGGGATCAATGTTATGTTAATATTTATGCGCAGGTTGAGTTTGGTTGATGTTCATGTAAAGAAAAGTTTTAATTTTTATGCATGTTGTTGATCATGTATGGGATTATACAGGTTTACAGGTTATATGTCAGGCTTGCTACGGGTCCCGGCGGCCTTAAGCCGATCTGGATCCTAGCGCCGGTAGCGGTCCGATTTTCGGGTCGTTACAATCCACCCCCACCTTACTATCCAAATCCAGCAAACCCTATCTCAGAAAATGTTGCACCACCTCCACCACCTACAGAACCAGCAGCCTCAGTTACTCAACCTTCTAGACCTAGCTCAGCCAGTGGGAGCAAGGTCAGGATGACCGATTACATGAAACTGGGTGCTCCTCAGTATGAAAAAGGGGATGACCCATTTGTGTATCTTGAAAGGGTTAAAGTGATCACAGAGGAGATTGGGGCTGATGACAGCAGAGCCATTCAGATGGCCGGGTTCACGCTTAAGTGCAAGAAGGCACGAGAGTGGTTCAAGAATTATGTGAACCCGAGAGTGGACAGCATGACTTGGGAAGAGTTTGCGAACGAGTTTGCAGGATGGGCTTTTCCCGATAGTTTAAGAGAGCTGAAGATGATAGAGTTCGAGCAGTTGAGGCAGACGGATGAAATGAGTGTAGAGGAGTACACCGACAGATTCTTGGAGCTGTTGCCTTTTGCTGGGCAGAGTCTGGATACAGATTCGAAGAGGTCAAGGAGGTATGTCATGAAACTTCATTCCAGGTATTCCTCCTTGATTCAGTCCGTGGACAGGGAGAGCTTCCATGCCATAGTAGATATGGCCAGGAAAATGGAGGCCAGTGCCATCATTCAGGGGACAGTTAAGCAGACAGTGGCACAATCTTCTGGTTCAAAAACTCCGGGTGGGGGAAGGTTAGATCCCTCTACCTTGAGTGCAGCAGCTTCAGGCAGTAAGAGATGGGGTAAACCCAAGAGTAAGAAGAATAAGTTCTGGAACAAGGTTAAGTCTAGTCTGGGATTTGGGAATGGCTCAAGCTCTGGTGCGGATAATGCAGTTTGTGCGAAGTGTGGTAGGCCACACAAGGGAGTATGTCGGTTTGGGACGAACGCCTGCTTCAGATGTGGTCAGGAGGGGCATATGGCTCGAGAATGTCCAAGAGCAGTCCCGATGGCTCAGTCCCAGCAGACTGCTTCAGGCAGTGTAGCGCAGCCAGCGGCTCCAGCCATGACTCAGGCCAGTGGCAGAGGTAGAGGGAGAGGGGTAGCCTCTTCTTCAGCGGGTTTCCGAGGTGAAGGTCCATCAGCTCCAGCACGGATCTTCACAATGACACAGCAGGAGGCAGATGCATCTAACACCGTGGTGGCAGGTAACTTAATTATTGGTTGTTCAGATGTGTATGCCTTGATGGACCCTGGTGCATCTCATTCTTTTATCGCTCCGAGAGCCGTGGGGAGGTTGGGTCTGATGACTTCTGGGTTAGAGTGTCCTCTCTGGGTCAGTGGACCCAAGTGTGATCCATCAGTGGCAGAGTCAGTCTACCAGTGTAGTCCTGTGTTTGTTGAGGGAAGATGCTTGTCCGCCGACCTAGTGGTTCTAGATTTGACAGATTTTGACGTCATTCTAGGGATGGACTGGTTATCTACCCATGGTGCTACCTTGGACTGCAGGGACAAGGTAGTCAGGTTCAGAGGTCAGGATGGGTCTGAGGTTGTCTTCAAAGGAGACAGGAGGGGTACACCTAGAGGTCTGATATCAGCTCTTCAGGCTCGTAGGTTGCTCAGGAGGGGATGTCAGGGGTATTTGGCTCATGTGAGAGAGCTTAGCAGTCAGGTTAGAGAGCCCGCCTCGGTGCCAGTGGTTAGAGAGTTCTTAGATGTGTTCCCAGACGAGCTGCCAGGTTTACCACCTGCTAGGGAGATAGAGTTCGAGATAGAACTAATGCCTGGAACCCGACCGATCTCTATCCCTCCCTACAGGATGGCGCCAGCAGAATTGAAAGAGTTGAAGGAGCAATTACAGGAGTTGGTAGACAAGGGCTTCATCCGACCGAGTACCTCACCCTGGGGTGCTCCAGTTTTGTTTGTGAGAAAGAAGGATGGATCCCTTAGGCTTTGTATCGACTACAGGCAGTTGAACAAAGTCACTACCAAGAACAAGTACCCATTGCCAAGGATCGACGATCTATTCGACCAGCTAGCAGGAGCGGGTTGTTTCTCCAAAATAGATCTGAGGTCCGGGTATCATCAGTTGAGGATCAGGGAAGAGGACGTGCCAAAGACAGCTTTTAGGACCAGATATGGGCATTTTGAGTTCCTTGTGATGCCGTTCGGGTTAACCAACGCCCCTGCAGCATTCATGGATCTCATGAATAGGGTGTTTAGTCAATACCTGGATCACTTTGTTATTGTCTTCATAGATGATATCCTAGTGTATTCCAGGAATGCAGAGGAGCATGGCCATCATCTGAGGTTAGTTCTACAGACCTTGAGGGAACATGGCTTGTATGCCAAGTTCTCTAAGTGTGAGTTCTGGCTGAGGAGCATTTCGTTCTTGGGGCATGTAGTGTCAGAGAATGGGATAGAGGTGGACCCCAAGAAGACAGAAACTGTGGCTAACTGGCCTAGACCCACTTCAGTGACTGAAATCAGGAGTTTCTTGGGTTTGGCAGGTTACTACAGGAGGTTCGTTCAGGACTTCTCGAAAATAGCAGCTCCTCTGACCAGGCTAACCAGGAAGAATCAGAAGTTTCTGTGGACTGACCAGTGCGAAGAGAGTTTTGAAGAGCTTAAGAAGAGGTTGACTTCAGCACCAGTTTTAGCTCTGCCATCTAGTGATGAGGACTTTACAGTCTTTTGTGATGCGTCCCGTGTGGGACTGGGTTGTGTACTGATACAAAATGAGAGGGTGATTGCTTATGCTTCGAGGCAGCTAAAGAAGCATGAGTTGAATTACCCCACACATGACCTTGAGATGGCAGCAGTAATCTTTGCACTCAAGATGTGGAGGCACTACCTCTATGGGGTAAAATGTGAGATCTTTACAGATCATAAGAGCCTGCAGTACATCCTGAGTCAAAGAGATTTGAACTTGAGACAGAGGAGATGGGTGGAGCTGCTGAGTGACTATGATTGCAAGATTCAGTATCATCCGGGTAAGGCGAATGTTGTGGCAGATGCCCTAAGCCGGAAGTCACTAGGCAGTCTATCCCATATCACGGCAGAGAGGAGACCAGTGGTGAAGGAGTTTTACAAGCTCATTGATGAAGGTCTACAGTTGGAGTTGTCTGGTATAGGTGCCTTGGTTGCTCAGATGAAAGTGACACCCGTGTTTCTGGAGCAGGTGGCTCAGAAACAGCATGAGGACCCAGAGTTGGTGAAGATTGCCAGGACTGTTCAGTCAGGCAAGGACAGTGAGTTCAGATTCGACAATAAGGGGATCCTCCGCTATAGGAGTCGATTGTGTGTACCAGATGACATAGGGCTAAAAGGAGACATTATGAGAGAGGCTCATAATGTAAGATACAGCATTCACCCCGGGGCCACCAAGATGTATCAGGATCTAAAAAGGGTTTATTGGTGGCCAGCTATGAAGAGAGAAGTGGCACAGTTTGTGTCAGCCTGCGAAGTGTGTCAGAGGGTGAAGTTGGAACATCAGAAGCCGGCTGGAATGCTTAACCCGCTACCTATTCCAGAGTGGAAATAGGAGAATATAGCTATGGACTTCGTAGTGGGGTTACCGGCGACGTCCAACAGATTGGACTCCATATGGGTGATTGTGGACAGACTCACCAAATCTGCTCACTTCATCCCTATCAGGAGTGGCTATTCTGTGGACAAGTTGGCGCAGGTGTATGTTGATGAAATAGTCAGACTGCATGGGGTTCCTGTTTCTATTGTGTCAGATAGAGGACCCCAGTTCACCTCCAAGTTTTGGCGGAGTCTACAGGATGCCATGGGTACTAGATTGGATTTCAGCACTGCCTTCCATCCACAGACAGATGGACAGTCAGAGAGGACCATCCAGACCATAGAAGATATGCTGAGAATGTGTGTGCTGGACTTCGGCGGTTCTTGGAGGCAGCATCTACCTTTGGTGGAGTTTGCCTACAATAACAGCCATCATGCTAGCGTTGGGATGGCTCCATATGAAGCTTTATATGGAAGGAAGTGCAAGTCACCTGTTTGCTGGGAAGAAGTTGGAGAAAAGGCCTTGGCAGGGCCTGAGCTAGTAGAGATCACCAGCAGGGTGGTACCCTTAATCAGAGAAAGAATCAAGACTGCTGCAAGCAGACAGAAGAGTTATGCAGACATCCGCAGAAGACTAGTTGAGTTTCAGGAGGGGGATCTGGTATTGCTCAAGGTGTCTCCAATGAAAGGAGTGGTTCGGTTCGGGAAGAAAGGTAAGCTGGCTCCGCGGTACATCGGACCCTTTGAAGTCTTGCAAAAGATTGGGAATGTATCGTACAAGCTGGATTTACCTGCTTCAATGGAGAGAATCCATCCGGTTTTCCATGTTTTTATGTTGAGAAAGTTCGTGTCAGATCCGGGCAAGGTTCTTAGTGAGCCTGATGTGAAGATCCAAGAGGATCTCACCTATGTTGAGCAGCCGGTACGGATTCTGGACACTCAAATCAGGAAGCTGAGAAACAAGGAAATCCCGATGGTGAAAGTCCTTTGGAACCACCACAATCTGGAAGAATGCACTTGGGAGACACGGGAGTCTATGCTCCGGCAATATCCTCATCTCTTTTAAGGTTGGTCCCTATGTGTTTTATGTGTATGTTGTGATGACTCTATGTGTAATACCCGGCTCGAGTCCGGCATCAGAATTCCTGTAGTCCAGTGGAATCTCGGGTGTCGGAACCCTCGAGAAGGGTAATGCATATGTTTTCCAAGGTATTTTCACTTGTTTTCATGTTTTGAAGTGTGAGAAGCATTGAGTGTTTAAAGCAAAGCAATAAGGGAGAAATGCAAAGGTTCGACCGCCGAAGGGCACTTTCGGCCGCCGAACATTGCATGGTTGCGGCTTCACGTTCGGCTGCCGAAGGTGGTCTGGCCAGCCACCTATAAAAGGGCCAAGGGTCGGTGGAAGGAGGTTATTTCTCCTCCACTTGCAGCCAGAGGTGAGTTTCAACCTCTCCCCACGTTGACTTTCATGTTTTCCATGATTTTCATCAAATCTTTCAAGAGTTTTAAGAGTTTTGGTGAGTTATGAAGGTTTTGAGCAAAAGAAGCAAGTTTGGAAGCTTGGAGCTTTGGAAGAGCTTTTCTTCATATCTCCACGAGTAGGATCCTTCATCCTCAAGTTGTGTAAGAGGTAAGTGAAGATCCTGAGCTTCTTTGCTGATTTTGAAAGGTTTTATGAAGTTTGTATGGGTAGTTGGCATGTTTAGGTTTAGGTGTGGTTTTTGGTGATTTGTGGTGCTCCAGCATGTTTAAGTGTTATGTGCTATGTTTGTTTGGGGTTTTAGGATAGTTTTAGACCCCTTTGTGCATATATATGTGTATATGCTAGTTGGGAGTAGTTGAAATGCATGTTTGTAGGTTTTTGGGCAAAGTTTGCATGAAACAGAGCAGGGTTCTGTCCTTCGGGCAAAACCAGGTTCGGCCGCCGAAGGAAGGTTCGGCCGCCGAACCCTTTGTGGAGGCAGTTCGGCTGCCAAAGGTTGCCCCCGAAAGCTAGGCTGTCGGTTTAGAAAGGGACTTTCGGCCGCCGAAAGAGGGAGTTCGGCCGCCGAAAGTGTGTGAGTTTCGTCTCTGGACGAGACCTTCGGCCGCCGAAGGTGCCGCCGAACATGCTTGAGTTTCGTCTCTGGAGTAGGGTTTCGGCCGCCGAACCTGCCGCCGAAAGTGCCCTGTCCAGCTTTCTTTTGCATGTTTTATATGATGGTTTGAGGATTGTTTAGAGGGGTTTTGGGGAGTTTCGTAGAAATGTTCTTGAGTGAGTTTAGTCCCTCATTTGAGTCCACCTGTGTAGGTACGGACCAGAGGAATCAGGGACATCAGCAGTGAGTCCAGAGTCAGAACCTGCAGAGTCAGTTCAGAGAGAACTACAGGTGAGTGGAATTTAACTTAATGTTTTAATATGAGAACTGAATATTTTATCATGCTTCATGCATCATGAATATGCTTAGGGTGAGTGCATTAGTGTACACAAAGGTGATGCATTGCATTTATCCTTGTACTTGGCATTGCTCCTTGTACATTGCTTATGTGAGACGGCACGGACTTCGTGAGGATTCATTAGCCCTCAGAGGAAAGACCTGGAACAGCCTTACGAGGACCAGGCATAAAGACCTGGAACAGCCCTACGGGGACCAGGCACATGGTACTTAGGTACCCCAGATGAGATAGAGGGAGTTTTGATCCGTCCGGCCGAGGTTATGTGATTATGTGTTGCATTCCATGAGAGCATGTTTTATCACCTGTTATTTGACTATTCTACTCACTGGGCTATCGTAGCTCATCCCTCTCCCCTAACTTCAGTTGTGCAGGTTCAGAGATCAGAGAGAACTCAGCAGGGTACAGGAAGAGTACAGAGTGGTGTAATAGCTAGTGTGGACATGTAAATGTAAAGAGATAAGGTTTATGTATAGTGTATAGAATGGTGCTTGATTTATAAGACTTGTAATCCCTTGGAGTCACATGATCAGTTTATGTATGTTTCTTTCTTGTTGTATGTTTATGAGCAAAACCAGGCTTAACATTATGAGATTGATCCGCCTAAAGCTATGAGGAGCTCTAGTAGGGATTGGTAGAGCACAGAGAGAGTGCATGCACAGGTTAAGCCTTGGAATGAAGAAACGTTTTATGTTTTTACAGCAAATGTATGATCATGTATGGGATTTTACAGGTAGACAGATAGGATAGCAGGCTTACTACGGGTCCCGGCGACCTTAAGTCGATCTGGATCCTAGTGCCGGTGGCAGTTCGGTTTCCGGGCTGTTACAGATTGGTATCAGAGCCCTAGGTTCATATGGTCGGACCTATAGAGAGAGTTGGGCTCATAGAGAGGTTTAGTAGGTCAAGCACCATAGGAAAACATGTCCACTAGGATAGGATGTCAGTCCTGTCTATATGCTGATGTGCAATGCCATGAGTTATGTATGTACATTTTTTTGATGTGTTGCTTATGTTTTATGTGTTTGTTGTTTCCCAGAGAGTGAAGATGCGAGGAACTCGTCGATCCGCGAGATTGACTGGAGTCCCACCCGTAAGTGAGGGTACAGCTGCTCGTCCACCTGCCTTGCCAAGGGCAAGATCTCACAGGTCAAGCAGGGAAGGAACGTCACGAGACCCTAGAAGGTCTTCTGACGAGAGCAGGAGAGGAGTAAGTAGAGGGGGAAGGTCAGTAGAAGAAAGAGGTGTGAGGGAAGAGGATCAGAGTAGAGATGCAAGCATGGGTGTAGGAAGGTCAGAAGAAGGTATGGGGGAGTCCCAGGGAGGCGTTCAGGCCTCGGGGTTTGGCTATCCACCCTTTCCACAGGGCCCAGAGTATCCGATGGGAGGCACGTCGGATTACTCCAGTTTTGCCCCATATCCACCCTACATGCCTTATATGCCCTATCCTTCCTTTTATCCACCATAGCATATGTATCCACCCCCACCTGTTCATCCAAGTCCAGTACAACCTGAAGTGAGGGAATCAGTTCCTCCGCCACCACCTCCTGAACCAGTAGCCCCTGTTGTGGAAGCACAGCAACCCAGTTCGTCAGGGGGAAGTAAGGTGAAGATGACCGAGTACTTAAAGTTGGATGCTCCGAAATTCAACACAGGAGATGATCCCTTTGAGTATCTCAGTGCAGTCAGAATGATAACAAGTGAGTTGGGAGCTGATGATGGTAGAGCCATTGAGATGGCAGGGTTCACGTTAAAGTGTAAGAAAGCTAGAGAATGGTTCAAGAACTATGTGGACCCGAGACGTGAGAGTATGTCATGGGAAGAGTTTGCCAACGAATTTGCTGGATGGGCTTTTCCTGACAGTTCGAGGGAACTAAAGGTTGTGGAGTTTGAGCAGTTGCGACAGACGGAGGAGATGAGCGTTGATGAATATACAGATAAGTTCCTGGAATTGTTGCCATATGTCGGTCAGGCATATGATACAGATCAGAAGAAGGCAAAGAGATATGCCACAAGGCTTCATCCCAGGTATTTCTCTTTAATTCTTCATGCGGAGAAGGAAAGTTTCCACTCTATTGTGGATGCTGCTAGAAAGATGGAGGCCAGTGCCATAAGTCAAGGTGTAGTTAAGGCACAGTCTTCTGGTGTTAAACCAGGTTCCTCCTCACAGGGTACAGCAAGTGCCAGTAAGAGGAGATGGGAAAAATTCAGAGGAAAGAGAGGCAAGTTCTGGAACAGGCTTAAGTCAGGTCTGGGAATGAGTAGTGGCTCTAGTTCTGGCGCAGATTTTCCAGTGTGCAAGAGGTGTGGCAAACAGCATAGAGGAGCTTGTCAGTTGGGATCCACAGCCTGCTATAGATGTGGGCAGGAGGGACATTATGCACGAGAATGTCCTCAGGCGACTTTGGTTGCACCATCCCAGCAGATGAGTACGGGCAGTGTAGTTCAGCCCGTAGCTTCAGCCGTACCACCAAGCAGTGGCAGAGGAAGAGGAAGAGGGGTAGCCTCTTCATCAGGGATGGGTTCCCGAGGTGCAGGGCCGTCAGCCCCAGCACGGATTTTCACCCTGACTCAGCAGGAGGCAGACACGTCGAACACGGTGGTGTCAGGTACTCTCATCATTGGGTGTTCAGAGGTGTATGCTTTAATGGACCCCGGTGCTTCTCACTCTTTCATTTCTTCTAGAGCTGCAGATAGGTTGGGTCTGATAGTGTCTGAGTTAGAGTGTCCTCTATGGGTCAGTGGACCCAAATGTGATCCATCTTTGGCAGAGTCAGTCTGTCGGTTCAGTCCAGTGTGCATAGAGGGTAGATACCTTCCAGCTGACCTGGTGGTTCTAGAGTTGACAGATTTTGATGTCATTCTAGGGATGGACTGGTTATCTACGTATGATGCTACCCTGAACTGTAGAGACAAAGTAGTCAGTGTCAGAGACCAGGATGGGTCAGAGTGTGTCTTCAGAGGAGACAGGAGAGGGACACCTAGGGGTTTGATATAAGCCCTCCAGGCTCGTAGAATGTTAAGGAAGGGGTGTCAGGGGTTCCTAGCTTATGTGAGAGAGCTAGACAGTCAGGTTAGGGAACCATCCTCAGTACCAGTTGTTCGAGACTTCCCAGATTTGTTTCCTGAAGAGCTTCCAGGACTACCACCGGATAGGGAAATAGAGTTCGAGATTGAGTTGATGCCCAATGCCAGACCGATCTCTATTCCTCCCTACAGGATGGCACTAGTAGAGTTGCGAGAGTTGAAAGAGCAGTTACAGGATTTGGTAGCTAAGGGTTTCATCCGCCCGAGTACCTCACCCTGGGGTGCTCCAGTATTGTTTGTCAGAAAGAAGGATGGACCCCTTAGACTTTGTGTCGACTACAGACAGTTGAACAAAGTCACTATCAAAAACAAGTATCCTTTACCCAGGATCGACGATCTATTCGACCAGCTGGCAGGAGCAGGTTGTTTTTCTAAAATAGATCTGAGATCCGGATACCACCAGTTGAAGATCAGGGAAGGAGATGTATCCAAGACTGCGTTCAGAACCAGATATGGGCATTATGAGTTCCTTGTGATGCCGTTCGGGTTGACTAACGCCCCTGCAGCATTCATGGATCTCATGAACAGGGTTTTCAGGGAGTACTTGGATCGTTTTGTAATCGTCTTTATTGATGATATCTTGGTGTACTCCAGGAATGCAGAGGACCATGCCCAGCATCTTCGGATAGTGCTGCAAACCTTGAGAGAGCATGGCTTGTATGCCAAGTTCTCCAAGTGCGAGTTCTGGCTAAGGAGCATTTCCTTTTTGGGCCATGTTGTATCAGAGGAAGGTATAGCAGTTGATCCCAAAAAGGTAGAGGCAGTAGCCAACTGGCCTACACCCACTACAGTGACAGAAATCAAGAGTTTTCTGGGTTTGGCAGGCTACTATCGGAGGTTTGTTCAGGACTTCTCGAAGATAGCTGCTCCTATGACCAGACTGACCAGAAAGAATCAGAAGTTTGTGTGGTCAGAGGAATGTGAGGAGAGTTTTGCAGAGTTGAAGAGACGATTAACTTCAGCACCGGTGTTAGCTCTGCCGATTAGTGATGAAGATTTCACAGTGTTCTGTGATGCATCCCGAGTGGGATTAGGTTGTGTGTTGATGCAGAAGGACAGAGTGATAGCTTATGCTTCTAGACAGCTGAAGAAGCACGAGCTGAATTACCCGACACACGATCTTGAGATGGCAGCTGTTATCTTTGCACTTAAGATGTGGAGGCATTACCTCTATGGGGTAAAATGTGAGATCTATACGGATCATAAGAGCCTGCAGCACATCTTAAGTCAGAGAGAGTTAAACTTGAGGCAGAGACGGTGGGTAGAATTGCTCAGTGATTATGATTGCAAGATTCAGTATCATCCAGGCAAGGCGAATGTTGTAGCTGATGCCTTAAGCCGAAAGTCACTTGGCAGTTTATCCCACATTTCAGTAGAGAGAAGACCGGTGGTGAAGGATTTCTACAAGCTTGTGGAAGAAGGGTTACAGTTGCAATTATCTGGTACCGGTGTTTTGCTCGCACAGATGAGAGGGACCCCAGTGTTTCTAGAGCAAGTGGCTCTGAAACAGCACGAAGACCCCGAGTTAGTGAAGATTGCCAGGACTGTTCAGTCGGGCAACAGTGCAGAGTTCAGATTTGATAGTGAGGGGATTCTTCGGCACGGTAAGAGGTTATGTGTACCAGATGATAGCAGTTTGAAGGCAGACATTATGAGGGAAGCTCATAATACGCGGTATAGCATTCACCCGGGAGCCACCAAGATGTATCAAGATCTGAGACAGGTGTATTGGTGGCCAGCAATGAAGAGAGAAGTGGCACAGTTCGTGTCAGCCTGCGAGACATGTCAAAGGGTGAAGCTAGAGCACCAGAAGCCGGCTGGAACGCTTAACCCACTGCCGATTCCAGAATGGAAATGGGAGAACATAGCGATGGATTTTGTAGTGGGCTTACCGGCGACGTCTAACAGACTAGACTCCATCTGGGTGATTGTGGATAGACTCACGAAATCTGCTCACTTCATTCCAGTCAGGAGTAACTACTCTGTGGACAAGTTGGCACAGGTGTATGTAGACGAGATAGTAAGGTTGCATGGAGTTCCAGTGTCGATAGTATCAGATCGAGGACCTCAGTTCACCTTCAGGTTTTGGCGGAGTCTGCAAAAGGAAATGGGCACAAGGTTGGATTTCAGCACTGCTTTCCATCCACAGACAGACGGTCAGTCAGAGAGGACCATCCAGACCATTGAAGATATGCTGAGAATGTGTGTGTTAGACTTTGGCGGTTCTTGGAGGCAGCATCTACCTCTGGTGGAGTTTGCCTACAACAACAGCCATCATGCTAGCATAGGGATGGCCCCTTATGAAGCTTTGTATGGGAGGAAGTGCCGAACACCTGTTTGCTGGGAAGAGGTAGGAGAGAAAACTCTTGCAGGGCCAGAGTTAGTTGAGATAACCAGCAAGTTAGTGCCTATCATCAGAGAGAGGATCAGAACAGCTGTAAGCAGACAGAAAAGTTATGCAGACATCCGTAGGAAGCAGATAGAGTTCCAGGAGGGGGATATGGTATTGCTTAAGGTGTCTCCGATGAAGGGAGTGGTTCGGTTTGGAAAGAAGGGTAAACTGGCCCCACGGTACATTGGTCCCTTTGAGATCTTGCAGAAGATCGGACCTGTATCGTATAAGCTAGATTTACCGGCTTCTATGGAACGAATTCACCCGGTATTCCATGTTTCTATGTTGAGAAAGTTTGTGTCAGAGCCAGAGAAGGTTCTGAGTGAACCTGAGGTGGAAATCTTAAGTGATCTCACCTATATAGAGCAGCCAGTGCGGATTCTGGACACCCAGATCAGAAAGCTGAGATACAAGGAGATACCAATGGTGAAAGTGCTGTGGAACCACCACACCCTAGAAGAGTGCACGTGGGAGACTCGGGAGTCCATGCTCCAGCAATACCCATATCTGTTTTGAGGTTAGTTTTCCCTTTTTCTATGTGTTTATGTTGTGTTAGGGACATTCGGGGACGAATGTTCTTAAGGGGGGGAGAATGTAATACCCGGCTCGAGTCCGGCATCAGAATTCCTGTAGTCCAGTGGAATCTCGGGTGTCGGAACCCTCGAGAAGGGTAATGCATATGTTTTCCAAGGTATTTTCACTTGTTTTCCTGTTTTGAAGTGTGAGAAGCATTGAGTGTTTAAAGCAAAGCAATAAGGGAGAAATGCAAAGGTTCGGCCGCTGAAGGGCACTTTCGGCCGCCGAACATTGCATGGTTGCGGCTTCACGTTCGGCTGCCGAAGGTGGTCTGGCCAGCCACCTATAAAAGGGCCAAGGGTCGGTGGAAGGAGGTTATTTCTCCTCCACTTGCAGCCAGAGGTGAGTTTCAGCCTCTCCCCACGTTGACTTTCATGTTTTCCATGATTTTCATCAAATCTTTCAAGAGTTTTAAGAGTTTTGGTGAGTTATGAAGGTTTTGAGCAAAAGAAGCAAGTTTGGAAGCTTGGAGCTTTGGAAGAGCTTTTCTTCATATCTCCACGAGTAGGATCCTTCATCCTCAAGTTGTGTAAGAGGTAAGTGAAGATCCTGAGCTTCTTTGCTGATTTTGAAAGGTTTTATGAAGTTTGTATGGGTAGTTGGCATGTTTAGGTTTAGGTGTGGTTTTTGGTGATTTGTGGTGCTCCAGCATGTTTAAGTGTTATGTGCTATGTTTGTTTGGGGTTTTAGGATAGTTTTAGACCCCTTTGTGCATATATATGTGTATATGCTAGTTGGGAGTAGTTGAAATGCATGTTTGTAGGTTTTTGGGCAAAGTTTGCATGAAACAGAGCAGGGTTCTGTCCTTCGGGCAAAACCAGGTTCGGCCGCCGAAGGAAGGTTCGGCCGCCGAACCCTTTGTGGAGGCAGTTCGGCTGCCAAAGGTTGCCCCCGAAAGCTAGGCTGTCGGTTTAGAAAGGGACTTTCGGCCGCCGAAAGAGGGAGTTCGGCCGCCGAAAGTGTGTGAGTTTCGTCTCTGGACGAGACCTTCGGCCGCCGAAGGTGCCGCCGAACATGCTTGAGTTTCGTCTCTGGAGTAGGGTTTCGGCCGCCGAACCTGCCGCCGAAAGTGCCCTGTCCAGCTTTCTTTTGCATGTTTTATATGATGGTTTGAGGATTGTTTAGAGGGGTTTTGGGGAGTTTCGTAGAAATGTTCTTGAGTGAGTTTAGTCCCTCATTTGAGTCCACCTGTGTAGGTACGGACCAGAGGAATCAGGGACATCAGCAGTGAGTCCAGAGTCAGAACCTGCAGAGTCAGTTCAGAGAGAACTACAGGTGAGTGGAATTTAACTTAATGTTTTAATATGAGAACTGAATATTTTATCATGCTTCATGCATCATGAATATGCTTAGGGTGAGTGCATTAGTGTACACAAAGGTGATGCATTGCATTTATCCTTGTACTTGGCATTGCTCCTTGTACATTGCTTATGTGAGACGGCACGGACTTCGTGAGGATTCATTAGCCCTCAGAGGAAAGACCTGGAACAGCCTTACGAGGACCAGGCATAAAGACCTGGAACAGCCCTACGGGGACCAGGCACATGGTACTTAGGTACCCCAGATGAGATAGAGGGAGTTTTGATCCGTCCGGCCGAGGTTATGTGATTATGTGTTGCATTCCATGAGAGCATGTTTTATCACCTGTTATTTGACTATTCTACTCACTGGGCTATCGTAGCTCATCCCTCTCCCCTAACTTCAGTTGTGCAGGTTCAGAGATCAGAGAGAACTCAGCAGGGTACAGGAAGAGTACAGAGTGGTGTAATAGCTAGTGTGGACATGTAAATGTAAAGAGATAAGGTTTATGTATAGTGTATAGAATGGTGCTTGATTTATAAGACTTGTAATCCCTTGGAGTCACATGATCAGTTTATGTATGTTTCTTTCTTGTTGTATGTTTATGAGCAAAACCAGGCTTAACATTATGAGATTGATCCGCCTAAAGCTATGAGGAGCTCTAGTAGGGATTGGTAGAGCACAGAGAGAGTGCATGCACAGGTTAAGCCTTGGAATGAAGAAACGTTTTATGTTTTTACAGCAAATGTATGATCATGTATGGGATTTTACAGGTAGACAGATAGGATAGCAGGCTTACTACGGGTCCCGGCGACCTTAAGTCGATCTGGATCCTAGTGCCGGTGGCAGTTCGGTTTCCGGGCTGTTACACTATGCATGTGCTAGTTGAGGAACATTCGGGGACGAATGTTCTTAAGGGGGGGAGAATGTAATACCCGGCTAGACTCCGGTATCGGAATTCCTACCGTCCGGTGGAATCTCGGATGTCGGAAGCCTCTAGTAGGGTAAAACCATGTTTTTATAAAATGTTTTAATGTGTTTTATGCTTTAAGCATGAAAGAAAATGAGTTTTTGCATGAAAATAGCATTGGAGGAAAACTCAGGTTCGGCCGCCGAACGTGGTCTGGCCAGCCACTATAAAAGGGTCCCTTAGCCGAAAACGGGCGAGCTTTTTCCCCATTTTCGGCCAAGGTGAGTCTCCGCCGCCCCTCACCCATCTTTGGCGTCTTTCCTCTAGATCTTTCAAGATTTTCATTTGTTTTAACTTTATTTTGAAGATTTGAGCATTTGAGCAAAGTTTTGGAGCTTGGAGGTTCAAGAACTCAAGCTCTCCCAACTTCGAGTTTAGGTCGTCTCTCTCTCGATCTTCAAGAGGTAAGAGCCGATCTTAAGCTCATTGCATGTTTAAAGTAAGTTTTAAGTAGATCTATGGGGTAGAATGCATGTTTAGGTTATGGTTATGTTTATGGGTATAAATGTATATTCATGAACAATGTGGATGCTTTATGTGTTGTAGATGGGGTTTATGATGGTTTGAAGCCCCTAGGGACATGTATGCTTGTGTTTGTGTGTTGTAGAATAGGTTTGATGCATGTTGGAAAGGTTTGGAGGCGAAATGTGCAAAGGGAGCCAAGTTTCTGCCCTTTGGCAGAAACCAGGTTCGGCAGCCGAAGGACTTTCGGCCGCCGAACATGGCTGGGGAGGCAGCCTTTCGGCTGCCGAAGCTTGCCCCCGAAAGGAGACTTTCATCTCTGTCTGGCAGTTTCGGCCGCTGAAGGTGCCGCCGAACATGCATGAGTTTCATCTCTGTCTGGGAGTTTCGGCCGCCGAAGGTGCCGCCGAACCTGCCTGACTTTCGGCTCTGGAGGGACTTTCGGCCGCCGAACCTGCCGCCGAAAGTGCCCTGTCCAGGCCTCCTTTGCATGTTTTTCTATGGTTGTTTCATGATGTTTTAGGGGGTTTTTGGGGAGTAGTTTATAGTTATGTTCAGCTATGTTTGGTCCCTCATTTGAGTCCACCTGTGTAGGTTCGGACCCGAGGAACCGAGGACCCCAGCAGTGAGTTCAGCTGCTTCGGTGTTGTCAGAGTCTGCCAGAGGTGAGTGGAACAAAACTTAATCTTTTAAATTGAGAAATTTAATGTTTTATCATGTTTCATGCATCATGATTACGCAATAGGATGATTGCATTAGTTTTCACGAATATGCCGCATTGCATCGATTGTTGTTGATGTGGGTGAATGTTGGATGACCCAATTAGTCCATGACAGGAAGACCAGGACCCCATTCTACGGCCTGGCACAGAGTAAGGAAAGACCAGGACCCCATTCTACGGCCTGGCACGGTTATGGGACTCGAAGACCAGGAGCCCAGAGGAGGCTCTGGGACAATGGTAAGTAATGTATGTATGACAGGAAGACCAGGACCCCATGCTACGGCCTGGCACAGAGTTAGCTTGGACTAATTGGTGACAAGTTCACCCAACCCTTATGTAAATTGTCTGTGTTATGATGCATTTCATTGGAGCATAGTGTTAATATGTTTTATAGTTCTACTCACTGGGCTTTTAGCTCACCCCTCTCCCTTTTACCCCCAGGCTTGCAGGTACAGGATAGAAGAGGAGGTCGGTTAGAGTAAAGCTTGTGTATGTAATAGATAGAATGTGGACATGAAAAATCGTAGAACGATGTAATGTAAAAGTACAGTATAGTTATGTAATGATGTTTATGGATATTAGAGGTGTGCTTGACCATAGAGTGTTGTTATCCCTTCTAATTCATGATCTTGGATCTTTTATATCATTTATGCAATCAACTCAACATATGTTATGTCACCCTTTGGGGGGGCACTGATGAGATCCCACAGAGGGATCAATGTTTATGATTTATGTTATTTTCAGTGCATGCACAGGTTGAGTATGGTTGATGTGCATGGAAAGAAAAGTTTTAATTTTTATGTATGTTGTTGATCATGTATGGGATTAAGCAGGATGCATGTTAGGCTTGCTACGGGTCCCGGCGGCCTTAAGTCGACCCGGATCCTAGCGCCGGTAGCGGTCCGATTTTCGGGTCGTTACATCCTCCTCCGGTCTCCTCACAAGCTCCTAGACCAAGCTCCCGACGTAGTAAGTCGTCTCGGCCCTCTAGTCGCAGCAGATCGAGCTCGGCTCACCAGTCCTCTCAAGCCCCCCGGCCTCGACGCTCTTCTACTGAGGGGGCGGAAGAGACTCCAAGAATTATTTCGGAAGTGGCTGAGGACGCCGGGCTAGCGAGGACGGATCCCGCCCTTCCTCCTGTGGGCGCTTCTGATGTGGGGTTTGAAGTTCCCGCTATTGCTGAGGAGGAGGTCCCCAAGGTGGGGTTTGAGGCTCCCATTATTGAAGAGGAAGCTCCAGGAAAAAGTAGGGAGGTTATTCTTGTAGACGAAGATGTCCAGGAGGCCCCTATCGGAGATGTTGGATCCGACCCTGCTAGTGAAGGAGGAGTCACAGAGAAGGCTTGGGACAAGCGCCCTGCCTCCCCCGAAATGTCTGCCCCAGCTCCCGCTCGGAAGAAATCCAGGGCTTCCAAGGGATCAACTCCAGCTCTCCCCCCTATTGGAAAGAAAAAGGAAGCTTCCAAGGGATTAGCTCCAGCTCTCCCCCCTCTTGAAAAGAAGAAGGATGTTCCTGTGATACCCCTGTTGTCTGCTCCTGACAACGACATTTTGAACGCTGAGGACATCACTCATCAAACTCCGGCGAGCGTTGTAGCGGAGATCTTGCGGGAGCGGATGTTCGGGGGAATGACGGAGGCTTCGGACTCTCGTCTGCTTGCTTTGACCGGCCATTTGGCTGGCTTCACACGAGAGCAGGCAGCCTTCCGGTCTCTACCTCGAGGAGAGCTCGGAGCTAGGATTAGGGAGATGCTCCTGATGGTAAGTTGTTCGTTCCGATTTCTTCTCGTATTCCAATTTTCTTTGTTTCTTTGTTCTGACAGTTTTCTCTTTTTGTACTAGGTGATGGGCCTCTTCATGGAGGTGGACGCTCGTGACCTCTCTCTTCGAGAATCTGTCCGGATCGAGGAGGCGCGTCTGGAGGAGATCCTGTCTGCGACCAGTGATGCCAGGAGCAACCTTGCGGCAGCTCGAGAGCATTCTAGGTCCCTAGCGGTGGAGTTGTCTCACACTCGGAGGGTTCTTAAAGAGTCTAATGAGAGGGCAGCGGCTGCTGAAGTCCGCTGTGAAGAAGTCTTAAAGCAGCTGTCCTCCACGGTAGATGCCCTTCATGAAAAGGACGAGGCTATAAACCAGAGGGACGAGGCCCAGCGTCAGTATGAGGCCTTAAAGGCTGATTTCGAGGGAGTCCGGGCTCGTCTTAACAAGGTGGAGGTCCAGAAGGAGGAGGCACGAGCTCGAGTCGAGGTTCTCGAGCAGGAGTTGAGTAAAAGTTCGGATCGTATCAGAGACCTGGCTTCAGCGGCAGAGGAGTCTAAACTTCATAATCAAAAGCTCTGCCATGAGGTCAGGACTTTGGAGCATAAATGCTCAGCCCTGCTCGAGGATGCCAGACTCGCTGAAGACAAGGTCCAGCTGGAGTGTGAGAAGCGTCTGATGGAGTATAAAGAGTCTCTCGAGTTGAAGAAAGAGATCGAGCAGGCCTGTGAAGCTCGCCTCCAGAATTTCAAGAGTTCTTCTGATTATAAAGTCGAGGTTGCTGAGGCCTGCGAGAGGCGACTTGCGGAGTTTAAAGCTTCTGATGAGATGAAGACGGTCGTATGGAACAAGGGCTTTTGCATGTTCGTCTCTGGATACAACCGGGGCCTAAGGACAGCCAGATACGTTCCCTCTACCCCGTTGGCTGAACTCCGAGCTATAGAAGAAGACTCTGATGGCGAGGAGGTGCTTTACGGGGAGGACGACAGGACTTTGCCCAAAGGGGCTCCTCGTACTGCCACCGGACCTTCTGAGGCGCGCTCCGAGTCAGGGGATGAAGACGTTGGGCCTCCAGGGCAAGAGATTGTGCCCTTCACAGGGGCTGAGGGGTCTGTGCAGGAGGGTGCCAGACCTCTCCCAAATGATAATGTAAATAGTGCCAGTGTAGATAAAGATAGTGTAGATGATAACGTACCTAGGAGTATTAGTCCTTTAAGGACTGTTTTTCCTCCAGCCCGTGCGGATAATCAGGATAGGCTGTAATGTAGTTTGTAATTACTTTTTCTTTTTAATTTAATTTTCAAATTATGTTGGTATTTTGAGTTATTTTGATGGTTGTTTATTTCTCTGGCTTTATTCATACTTGAGATGTTCCTACCTCTACTTGTTCTTCCCTCCTTATCGGGCTACTTACTCTGTTTAGACAGTCTGACTTGTTTAATTTTAAAGATTTGAGAATGAGACACTTAAACTGTGCCTAATAAACTTGGTAAGGAATCGACTAGATCGTCTTTCTGTAACGACCCGGAAACCGGACCGCTACCAGCACTAGGATCCAGATCGGTTTAAGGCCGCCGAGACCCGTAGCAAGCCAAACATACATCCTATATACCTGCTAGATCCCATACATGATCAAACATATACATAAAACACTAAACTCTTTCATTTCATTTACCAAGCTTAACCTGTTGATCAAGCACAATTTAGCCACATTTTTATTATCTCTTTTATTGCTTATTTACACATTTTCTAGCTTAATTTATGGTTTTTATCTTGTTTTTACAGAAAAGGAAGAATCTGGAAAATGGGAGAAAAAGTGCAGAAAATTTGCAAAAGGATGATTTGCCCAGTGATTTTCCCAAAAATCTGCTCCAATCACTGCCCAGATCAAGCTAAAACAGATACCCAGAGGCAACAGACAGCAGTGACATGGGCAAGCGATTTGACCAAGACAATCGAGGATCACTGGCCAAATCACCCGCAGAGGCATAGAGGACTGACTCACAGAGAAGCGATTTGCCCAGTGATTTGCCCAAGAAACTGGTCAAATCGCCGGGCAAATCACTTTGATAGCAGAAAATTACAGCAGAGCGGGAAAATGGACAGCAAACAGAAATCCGAATTTTCAGAAGTCCAAATCCAATCCAATCACTTCCAACACAAATCCAAGAGCCACGAAAGAGTCTCTCATCCAAGGAATTCCAATTGCAATTAAAATCAACATCAAAAGAGGAGTCAAACACCAAATCAAAGAGGGATTTCAAAACCCTAGATGGAGAGAAATTCTGCAGCTATAAAAGGAGAGCCTCCAAACCAGCAAAATCATCCTCTGATCAGCAACTCAACTCGCCAGAAATTCTGCAGCTCTTCTATTTTCTTTTCCTTTCATCTCTTTGTGTATTTAGTCCACTATGAGTGGCTAAACTCTTTTCTTTTCTAGTTGAAGTTGGTGAATTTCAGATTTTGTGATGAATTGGGAGATTTAAATCTCCATTGTTAAACTTCTATTTATTTTCAATATTTATGCAATTTGAGCTTTCCATAAATATTACTTTGCTTTTAGAATCAATAAGGGCCCATTGCTTTTAAATTGCTTAAGTAATATTGTTTGAATGATTTAGGTCCGTAATTGCTTAGGTTGTTCAAATACACATTTAATCAAATTGCATAATCTAAACTTGACCACGCGGTTGGCAAGGATAGAATTGGGTTTCTCTAAGTCTTAATGCAGTCAACAGTTGTTCGATGCTACAATGCCCCAAGGACGTTCCTTGGCAACTTGTTGATTAGTGTTTGATTAGCGAACGTTTCCTAATCAAACTAGAACTAAGGAGGAATTTGGATTGTGAGAAGCGTCTTCCACATCCAAAACTAATTTATTGGAATAAATAGGAGAGTTAAAGAATCAATGATCAATTCTAAACAATCTGAAATAAGATCCATACTTCAACTAGAAGCTTTTCTCTTATTGATTTACTCATCTTTAAATTATTGCTTTCTTTTGCTATTTAGTTTTAATTCATCAACTCAAACCCCCCTCTTTTAATTATTTGTTATTTACTCATCTTGGTTATTATTAGGAAGATCTTTAGTGTCAATTCCCTGTGGTTCGACCCTATTGCCACTATCTACAAGTTTATTGTTGATTGTTAATAGGTTTATTTTTGACGGCTTCGACAACCGCCTATCACCTGTGCATGCACAAACTCATAAACATACGGCGCCACTTAATGATCTGAGATCCAGAAAATAGGGTTTTACAATGGGTTCTGTAAAACTGAAAAAAAAAAAGCTTAGACCTAGATGAGAGTATTTCTCCTTTTATATGTTTTCTTTTGTCTGCTAGTGACGTGTAACAGAATGTACGTCATTGGGCTACTTGTCCCTGTCACGTTGATATGAACGTACGAGGAAATCAGATCGCTGCCCCATGCGTAACGACCTCTGATTTTTCCCGGACACGCATGCGGATGGTTCCACAAGGCGAATGGACTGAATTCCTTCCTGGTTCCGAACTGGGCCGGAAGATAAGATTAAAACTAGATCCAAAGGGAATCTGTTCATTAGGCCGAAAGAGTTAGACCAGCCTGATTGAGAAATCTGACTGGAGCCCGATCTTTGAGCAGAGCGGGCTGGACCTAACTTTTAGAAGAGACTTAGAAGCTTTTCAAATTATGGACTGTCCTAATTGGCCTGACCTTAGACCGAGACGAAAAATTCCAGCTGCCATCAATTTCGGTTGCATATTTTATCTAATATATTCCTTATTTTATTGATCCAGCAGAGACGTGGGTTCTTTCAGCTAAAAGAAATGCACTATTTCCTATGCAATTTTCCTATTCTTACACTTTTTCATCTAAAAAATAACTAAAATTATAAAATTATTTTTCCATATTCATCATTATTAACAAAAATTGTCACCCAATACGAATGACTACAAACTAGGCTGTGTTCAGAAACTTAGGCCTTTTAGGCATGTACATGTTGGATGATGGTGATGAAGACTGTAGTTCCGATGACACTAAATCAGAATCAGAATCAGGCAACTCAGAACATAATGAAAATATTTCATCTTGCAATTTTCTCTTCAGAATCCTTCTCTTTCCCTTTTCCTCTCCCTCCCCTCTCATTATGAAATCCTTCAGCCTTTTCACATCTGATAGTTTTACTGGTTTCACTAGGTATTCCTCCGCTCCTTCTTCCAAACACCTGCAACAAATTTTACATCTACATCATCAATGGCTGCCTAAGTGTAATCAGTGAACATCTGACAAATCCACAATCCTCGGTGCTAAAAACCAGAATAAGCCAAGAAGGATACCTATCAATTCGAGCCAAGATGTTTTCAGATGACATGATCACTACTGGAATCTCTCTGAAAGCTGATGATTCCTGCACATAAATCAACCCCATTAACCTTAAAATTTTGAAAACCATGTATAGAGAAGACTTGAATGCAAAGGGACTCACTCTCACCTTGATCTTCTTGAGCAGTTCATATCCCGTCATCCCCGGCATGGAGTAATCCGTCATTATAAGATTCACTTTTAAGTCCTATAATCACAAATTTCGCAACCATGTTAGAACAATCAAATATCGACGGCCGAACAGATATCCATGGAAATGGAATTAAAAATAAAAAAATTCTGAACCAAGGCAATTTCGCTTACACTGAAACCAACAGAGCTCTTATCTCCATCCAATCCAAGAAACTGCAGAGCTCTAGTCCCACTCTCAACAGCCGTAACTGAAAAATACCCATTTCCGATTAGCTCCCATACCTCAAACCAAGATCACAAGTTTGGACCCAAGGAAAAGAAAAAAGACATCACCTTTACATGATGAGATTTTAAGCAACCGCTCAATAACCTTCCGGTCGACAAGGCTATCATCCACAGCAAGAACATGAAGTTCTTCAGAATCAGAAGATGACCCATTAGAAACTCCAACCTCCTCCGGCAAACTCCGCCTCAAGACCTCACCGATGATCGCCATCAAAGCAGAGAATATATGAGTTTCTTGCTCTCTAGGTGGTATTCGTGTAATGTGGCTATAAACGAAGGGGAAAGAGAGAGAGAGAGGGTGTAGTCGTAGACAAGATTTGATATATCCGAGCAGAGAACCTCAGGTGGGGCTTTTATACAATCAAAGGAACGAAATGGTAAAGCGAAAGATTTGCTTTTGGTTTAAATAACGGGGAAAGAGAAAGGAAGATAAAGGCGAGATTCCGAGGATCTAATATTATTGAGATCTTTGCAAATCTTTCAGGCAGCCCCACTTTTGTCTCTTGTCGTGTCAACTGCCAGTGCAGGACTTGAAGCTTTGAGGATTCCCAGTCGCCAGAAGACAAAACGGGTCTCCACTCTTGCGTTTTGATTTAGTCATCCCTTCTTTGTATATTTTCTTGCTTTTTACCTCAAATATTATGTATAATTAATCAATTTTTTACTTAAATGACTGATTTATAGACATAAAATTATTTACTCAAATATTTAAAATACAAAAAAAAAAACTATTAATTTTATCAATTTTCATTTCAAATTTTATACTTTATTTTAAAATATATATTTTAATTTTATATCAAATTAATATCTTATAATATCATATTATTAATAAATAATAATAATTTTAAATTTCATATAAATATGAATTACTAATTTGATAAAAAAAATGACGGATCCTAAAGCGAACTATACATTGAAGTAATTTTTTTTACACCTTTTCCTTAAAAATATCCAAATTCGAAACCCTTGTGCTTTTGACCATAAAGAAGAAATCTGCAGTCTAGCAATTTCTCTCTGTGGTCATCAGCCACTCGAGCACATAGCAAACAACCTGCAAGTTGCTGAAGCACTTTGATTTTTCTGAATAAAGGCAGCCTTTTTCTATGTACTTTCAGTTGAGCATGTGAATATGCTTTGTAAAAGCTAATTAATATAAAAATTGGGTAAGCTAGATTTTACGTGTTAGTTTATTTTTCATGTTGATATTGCCTCTTTGCAACGTCTCATATTGATGTAAGATTCGCTTTCATACTTTGATTGATTTGAGTTATTAGCATATTTAGGATTTATTTGATTGTTGGAATAAAATAAACAAAATATTTTTGTTTTATTTGATTGTCGGAATAAAGTATAAATAAAATCTATTTATTTTTATTTTATTGCATAATGCTTATGTATACTATTATATGTTATATTTAAGTTAAAAACTAAAAGTTGAAAGAATTAGTTAAACATTAATTGATTATTTGTATTGGTTGTAATTAATTTTTTTTATATTTTAATCATTTTTCATGTGGATTTTCTGTTGTTTGTCCTTATTTTGAATTTTTTTTAAAACTTTTTTATATATACATGTTGCCATCGTTTCATATGCAATTTTCTTTTTCTTTTTCTTTTATATATAGAGCCTTTTAATGTAAGTTTAATTACATGTTAAAAAAACAGAATTGCAGTTTCTGAAAATTTAAATTTCTATGATTTAATAAAGAAAGATATCGTCTAAAGTAATAACAATGTTCATTTACAATATTAAATTTCATTGTTTTAAAAATTGAAATAAATAATAATGTAGAAATGAGATCACACTAAAAAGCAATTTTATAAAAAAAAAAGAGTGACGGTTGAGTTTCCAGTTTCCAAGAAAAAAAAATCGCTTTGACTACAAGTCAACTTCGTTACATCAAAAATATTTTATTAGTATAAAAAAAGATAAAATTTTGGAAAAAGAGGAGCTGACTTGGGGGTGGAGGTGGTGGTGGAAGGGAGCTGCGACAGTGAAAGCTGCCAATTGGCAAACAAAAGCCAGAACCGGCGGCGTCGAACTTGGAAAGCCACCACCCTTGGGCTGGCCGTGAGTAGTTGTGCGTCACGTCCGTAAAAAAAAAAAAAAAAGAAAATGTTAAGTGGGGTCACAAAATCTTACATTTGATACTATGAATGGATGGATCAGGTGGGAGTGGGAGGACTATCTCTCTCCTGATATCCTCCTCCATTTGCGTGCAAGTCTGCTGTAATCTGGATCAAATTTCATTAATGATCCTCGATTTCACAGATTATTTCACTTTAGTATTTAATTTAATTTATTACAATAATACTCCATCAATCTCTCCGGAAAAATTTATTCCTTAAATACATATTCATACATTTAAATTTTATTCAAAAAAATTCCTATACCCGTTTGAATTTTAAAATATTTCATTCTTTTAACATCTCTCTCCAACGCCTATTCAATAAAAATTATTTAATTTTATTAATATTTTTTTTAAATTTTTGGTAATAAATAATAAGTTTCTACTGATTATTTTTATGAATTATGTTATTCCACGTGGAAAAGGTGAAAGGTGTCCGCAAAAAAAAAAGTGCACAAACGTGGGTGTACTCGAGTGGAATATTTCAAAGTAAAAAATGTTTTTATTCTGAGTTTGTAAATTTTAATTTTAATTTCTTTTTTAAATATACTAAAAGAAAGGGTCAAACGATCATTGGAAAATGCTTTTCCCTCCGGGAAGCCCAAGGGTAAAAACTAAAAAGTGGCCCATGGGCCATAATGTCAAGTCCATCTCACACGACACCGTTTTGCTGATAGCATCAAGTCACCATGCTCGGCAGAGAACGGTCATCCCTCTCAAGCTCTCAGATTTGGAACTTGGATCGCCAAAATCAAAACCTCCATCACAATCGAAAATGGAGGAAGAGAAAGCGGTTGCCTACTACGACGAGCTCACACGCAAAGGAGAAGGCGCCGCCAGGTTCAAGCAAGGCCTCGGCTTCTCTAGCAACAATGAACCTGCTCCTTCTAAAGGCTCAGCTCTCCCTTCTTATTCTTCATTTCTTAGCAGTTTTGTCAAATCATCCAGCCCCTCTCAGACCTCAAAATTCGAAAAGCAAGCTCAGCTCGAATCCATTCAAAACAAGCTTAAGAAGAAACCGAAAGATGACTCATCTTCTAGGGTTTCCGAACGAAGCAGCAGAGAATCGAGCGGTCGGCATCGCTCCAGAAGTAGAGAGAGGGATAAAGACAGGGACAGGGGGAGGCATCATAGGAGACGAAGTACGAGCAGAAGCAGGGAGAGATATAGAGGAAGGGATAGAGATAGGAGAAGGAGTAGAAGCAGGAGCAAGAGTCGGAGCTTGTCCCCACGGCGGGACCGGAAATCGGAAAGAAGAAATCGCAGCAGGAGTTTATCACCTCGAGGACGGAGGAGATCGGAGAAGAGCAGGAGTAACGATGTAGAGCGTGAGAGAGGAGGAAAGGAGAGGAATGAGAGCGTTGATTATTCACAGTTGATTCCAGGCTTTGAAAAAATGGCAAGTTTGCTTTTAATTTTTTCCTCTTCTTTTTATTTAACTATGAACACATTTACTCACAATTGAATATCATTTGAGTACCTTCTATTCACTTATGGATTATTGTACTTTCGTTGCCCATAATGTTGTGTTTGGTTATGGACTTAGAACTCGTGACAGCAATCAGATGGTTCAAGGCAGTCCATGGTAGGTCACGGGTCTTGGACAGTTAGACCTCTCCTTTTTCATATAGATACCATTATCGATTAATTTATTTAGAATGGTGAACGTGAAGAGAGCTAAATTACCTGTTTAAATTTTATTGTTGAGAATGCTAGACTATGATTTATTACTACTGGAAGACCAACTAGACATGAGCACTGCTGTGTTGCAATATTTTGAATTCTAACTGGCAGAAGCTTGTATTGAATTGCCACGAGAAATGAGGTGGAATGTTGGGACTGTTGAATGCATCAGGTCCGCCTGCCTTTTTCTCCGTATGACAAAAAAAGCACATTGTTGGACCCGTAACAAAGGCACCCATGTATTTTGTGTCTCTTTCTCCTATTCATGTTGTGGAGTTAAATCATGAGAGTTGACCCACTTCCGGGCTGTGAATGCGTTCATCATTTTTTAGCATAAAAAGGGAAAGAAAAAACCAACAACAACTGAGAGTTTTGAGCCTGGGAAGGAATTTGATGATAAGTTTTTGAAAGGATCCAGCATGCTGATTCTCAATGGTAACAAGTGTCTTGCACATCATGGGTGAAGATACATAAAAGCTGTTGAGCATATCTGAAATAATATGAACACTGCTTCTTTGCTGTGCATTAAAACGGAACTGAATTTTGTATTCCATTGCTTTGTCAGTTCACTTAAAATGTCAACATAAGGTATATTGTGCATCTCCTAAATATGACTTAAGAATGAGTATGTAAAAAAAGAAGCCCAATCTCTCTCTTGCTGTGTGGTTGCTTTGAGTTATGGAGCATTGATAAACTGGTTTTATTGTTGAGCAGACACCCGCTGAAAGAGTCAAAGCCAGGATGAAACTTCAGCTTGATGAAACTGGTAGGAAATTGGCATCCTCGAGAATAAAGTTAGCTACTTGCTATTTTCCCTCCTTATTTGAAGGGATACTGAGACTTGTTGTTTTAGTTAGGAGTTGTTGGCGGTGTAATCTCACATGGATTTATGCTAAAGAGCTTTTTGCTTGAAATTATAAATAAAGAATAACATAAGATGGCACATTTTTGTTAGGCAACCTTGTACTTTCAAATCAAGTTAGTGCAAAATGCTGAACTACTGAATGTTTAAGCAGTTATTTGAAACTTAGTCTTGGGGCATCATAATTCACAAGTAACATACCAAAATTAAACAAAAAAGCATTTTGTATTTATAGTAATAAACTAAATTTATACACCATGTCACACTATATTAATTGGAGGGATTTCCCCACTTTATTTATTAATCATTCTTTTTTTTTACCACTTTAATTCACATGAAAACATTTGGTTTTGCTGGTCTAGTTTGGCTTCTAGCTTCAAATAATATATGAATGTAAATATATTACAATAGAAATTACTTTAGAGATAGGAATTATCTTTTCTATTTTATTCTTCACATTAGATGCTAATGTTATTATATTGAAGTTATGTTGCAAGTTACAAACATGCTGATGGTGTGTATGTAGGATGACAGTTGGTTGGGTATTTTCAGGTATCCAATTGGATTAGATCCTAACAACACTAATTCATGTAGTATGTAACCTAGTTATTATTGTGTTACAATTTCCTTATGTGGCTTGCAATGGACCCTGATTGATGAACCTAACAACTTTCTAGTTGGTCACTGATGGGTTTCCCATAACTGGGACATATGGTGATTATTGCAAATGGTTGCCTGCATGTGTTGTGAGTCACTCATGGTATTGTTTTTTAGTGTTTTGCATATAAATTTGAGGGACACGGTACAACATTTAGGTGCACTTGTCATTTTTGTTTCTTGAGGTTGTTCTGGATTTTGATAAACAACAACCGTAATACCTAGTTAAATAACATTCAGCTAGAGTTCTTATTCTTCCTCAGTTGCTCTTGCTAGAATTTTATTTAAGAAAGGAATCTGTTTGGCATTTGACTTTTTAGCATTTTGTCCTGCGAATAAAATTTATCTGTTGCATTTGACATGTAGCTGAAAAAGATACTGCAAAGGGTATGGGCTCTGGTTGGGAGCGATTTGAGTTCAACAAGGATGCCCCACTTGATGATGAGGAACTTGAAGGTTAGATCTGATTCTCCAAATTGCATTTATGATTATATCCTACAAAGTAACAATTTGATTTCTCCGTTGTTTGTATCATTCTGCTTGTGGCTGATGAATAAAAAAATGCAGATCCTAAAGTGTTTTGGTGTCCATATATACTATGCTGTTACTGCTTCTATCTTCTGTTCCTCTAGCTGATCCTTTTTTAGTTAGACATGTGCTGAAACTCATTATGGAAATTAAAATCACATCTAGTTGATTATATCAATCTTTTGATTGCTTCTACCTGCCTACCTTCCTCTATCCCTTGGTGCAACACACGCTATAACACACTTGCACATCTGAACAAATATTTTGTAATGAGAAGAAAAAATTAGCACTTTTGCTGCTGGTCTTCTGCCTCCTGCTCTCCCTTAAGAAAACTGCTCTAATGAAGGAACAAAATATGGGATTTTACAAGGTTTTATATGCATGAATGCTGCATAATGGGAATATAAAAATGTAGACACCAAAACTTCATGGCTATGCATTGGAAATTAACTTAATATTTTATTCTGGCAGTGGATGAAATAATTTACCTCATGTAGAGTTTTTCCTGAACTTGTTATGTCACCTTGTAATATCATTCAAAACTGCATGCCTGTAACTATTAACATGGAGATCTTTTTGGTAAATCGTTAAAGCAGCGTGGACAAGTCATATGACCCCTTAATAGCCTGTATTTTGTACATTTAATAAAATTAACTGGATGTTTGGGAGCTGTCACTTGTACCATTGAGTATATTTGGTGTTGAGAAATTATTTATTGGGCAAAGTAGAGTTGAAAATACACCTGTGCCTTGTCTGCAGCTGCAGAAGATGATGCACGACTAGTCAAACACATTGGCCAGAGTTTCAGATTTTCTGCTGTCGAGGTACATGCATTGTCTTTGTTTTTGGCTCAATTCTCATTCAACAATCTTAAACATTGGTCCTTGGAATTGGATTCTTCTTGAGACAGATTTCTATACTTTATGTAATTTATACACCATGTGAATATGAAGGCACGAAAGGAGGAGGCAATTAAAGCTGCTCATGATGAGGCCATGTTTGGAGCACCAGTACTTCCAGGATCCATGATTTCAGACAGCGAGCCGGAGGCATCCAACAATGAAAAGGAGAGCAACAGGGCAGAAGTCACCAAAGGCCTTTTAAGTGAGAAGGTAAGTGATTTCATGAGAATTGAGAAGAGAAAAGGAGCAGAGTGAGTTGAAGTTTTTGTATGGTTTCAGGTTCTCGCAAAGCAACAAGGTTCTTGGCGTGACCGTGCTCGTAAAGCATAGTTAGATCAAGAGGTTTGATAGGGTCGTACTGATCAAGAAGCTGATTGCTGATGACAGTCTGGATGTAGGAAAAGGAATTGTCAATGGTCGTTGCAAGTAAAATTTTGATCGCATTTGATAGTTGAAAGTATGTTTCCCAGAATTCAATTGGACCAACAATTTCCGCATCCTGCTTCTTAATATCTGTGAAATGCTGCAAAGGGAGGATTAGGAAAGTGTATTAAATTATTTTTTTTTCTCTTTTTAACTTCATTTTGATACTGAATGCTAAAATGGGTTAGGGCTTGGAGTGCAGAACATTAGTTTTTAATGTATATATGGAGAAAAAAGAAGCAACAGCTCTAATCTATTGGGCGATTATTCTTGTGCTTGCTCATTTTTGTACAAACCTATCAAATAATGATTGAACTATATGCTGAATCGAGAGTAGTGGTACATGCTGTCTTACCTATCAAATAATGGATACAACTATGCCTTTCGGATTTTCTAGCATGTATATTTTGGAACAAAAGCCATATTCAAATTTTCTCAGCGACCAAGCCAGGTTTGTCATTTCTATTACGAAAACGTTAACCCTTGTTAACCCTAAATTTCTTTCTCCTCCAATGATGCTAACTTTTCTTTAGCATATTCCCAAAAATAACAAATTTGGGCATGAGGGTGAAAAAAGAGTCGAGACAACAATGTAATTTCGGCCTTTAGTGGTCGACGTGTCAATAGGTAATTGGACAACTTATTTTTCTCTCAGAAAACTGTCCATTGGGCTTCAACCAGGGCCCATTTTAAAAATAGAAAAAGATAGAAATAGCACAATTCCCAAGTCAAGTTGAAGTCGCTTTGGTTTTACCTGTTTCAATTGCCCTCATTTTCTCCCTATTTCGCCCGCTGCTAAAGCTCAAGGCCTCTGTCCCTCTCGCTTCGATCCCGTCCGTCCGGTGAGTGCAAATGGCAGGAGGTCGATGGATCAGACCTGAGGTGTGTTGAGATCCTTTTATTTTTGCCTGATCGCTTCCTTTGTGTTATCGATTCTTGTTTGACTCTGCTGCTTGTATTTCTGTGGGTATAAGAGTATAGATATTTGAATAGATAGATGTTGGTGGTGCTTTATGTGTTTGCATGTGTGTTTCCACATGTAGGTGTATCCTCTGTTCGCCGCTGTCGGAGTTGCCGTAGGGATCTGCGGGATGCAGCTGGTCCGCAATATATGCATCAACCCTGAAGTCAGGTCTCTCTCTCTCTCTCTCTCTCTCTCTCTCTCTCTCTCTCTCTTTTTCTAATATTATAAATCTGTATAAGGTGTTTGGACTTTGGATGATAAAGATTAGGAGCTGCTTTCTATAGGAGGTTGAGGATGGCGCCCTATTTTTTGCTGCTAAATGGGTTTTCACCTCCTTTTCCATATATGTACATTGAGCCTTTCAATTGTTGAAATATATGTAATTTGACATAAATGAAGCTTCACGCTGATTCTGATTTGGGAAGTTCATGTGGGATGTTGCAAGGGATGGTGAAACAAGCTTGTATTGTGGGGTTCCTTTTGTTTTCGTTATTTTACAGTGCTTAGAAAGCCAAGGGGATGGGTACTAGGTGTTAATACTTGCCAGTCCAATAAAGCTTTTACTTTGAGACCTGAATTTGTAATTTAAAAAAAAAAAATCTAATATGGATTGGAAGGTTTATTTTCAATTTATAACCTTAGTAAAAGTAAATTGTTTGAGTGGGCCTTGCTTCCACCATTTTCACGTTGTTTCTTGTTTAATTCTATGAAGAGTTGGATGTCTCAGTTGTTCTGCCTGCCTTAAATAATATTTTGGAAGTTGGAAATATATCAAATGATTGGACTTCAATTTTTCTGCTTGCCCTTATTATGCCTTAATTTGATTGATTGAATCACTATTTTTGTCTTTGGTTTGGTTTCCATGAACAGGGTTAACAAGCAGGGGAGGGCTGCCGGAGTTTTGGAGAACTTCGCAGAGGGAGAAAAGTATGCTGAACATACTCTAAGGAAATTTGTCCGCAACAGGGCTCCCGAAATCATGCCATCCCTCAACAGCTTCTTCACAGATCCAGAGTGAAGTAATAGGTGCTTGATGTTTTAAGTTCTATAGAAAACTTTGGATCGAATTTCCATTTGTTATTGTTGTTTTATCATCTTAGATATACTGGTATGTTTGGAGTTTGAACTAAAATAAAGTTGGGATGGGTTATAATACGCTCAAGCTTGTTTTACCTGGAGTGAAGTGTGACTGCATCATATGCATTTTATACATAATTGATAACCTCATCTGGTTTACTGTTCTTCTGAACTCCTAGGACTTCAAATTCTTTCCTAAGCCATTAAAGGGTTTCACTGGATTCTGCTGTTCCCATTCCTGGAAGCATATTCTTTGCTGTTTCCTTCTCCTGAAACCAAGACAAAGAAGCCAAAAAGAATCAACCTAAATTACACATATTCGTGGAACTCATAAGTGATTCTCAAATTCTCAATTGAGCTCATGGATGAAATTGTCATAGAACTCACTGGGCCTGTGTCACCAGAAGATAGGTACAATACATCTCTGCTTTCTCAATTCTCTCTGCAGCGTTGGGCGACAAACAACAGAGCTTCAACCATTGGTCCTTCTCTCTCTTCAGCTTCCATCCTCTCCAAGTCCTTTTAATAAAGTGCTGCCCCTTCAGAACGCCCAAGCTCAGTATGGAGATTTGCTAACTGGTGCAGAGTAGCTGCCTTTCTGTCATTACTATCTCCAGCCCTCCTGTAGCACTTGATCGCCTCTTCCAGCATTTCAAGGTGTCAAAATATTCACTAGCGCACTATTTACATAGTTACATAGTAGGAGCAAAATAAACATTTAATAAGTTTATATAAATTTAATATAATTAGCAAGTGTAAATAAATAATATATAACAAGACATATACTAATTTAAAATTGAAAAAAAATATTTGAAAAGGTTAGTATAATTATTATAAATTTAAAAAATTGGATATAAAATTATAAATTTTATTTATAATTGTGGTTAAATATTAAATTTTAGATTGTTTATATTCAATTAAATAAAAAATTTTGAAAATTAACTATAATTATAACAAATTTTAAAATTGAAATTTTATCGCACAAGCTCATATCTTACTTCCTATCCAAAGGGCATAAATTTATACCTTCATTCAATTCCGCTTAATGTCAAATTTCACTATAAACTCTAGAATTCTAATCAAAACATTTTTTTTTAACAAAATACATAATATTTTATCTGTACTATTATAGTAAACATTACTTATATTTGAAGATGGATTAAAAAATATAATTAATATAATTAAAACAACAAATTTTATTTAGTGTTCTCCAAATATACATTGACTAAAAATGAAAAAACTATTGAAATTAAATTACTATTTGAAATAATAAATTTTCCTTCTTAAATGGAGCATCTTAATAAGTAAAGTCATGAAAATAATAAATTAAATACATTTGTATAGAACAAATGAAATATCATTAACTAAATGTGCAAAAATATATAAGTTAACCTCTAATTTATCCCTTTAATATTTATTCGTGGTGGCAGGTCTGCCATGCGCTTTCTTTTAAGATAAATTAATAGACATGCCATAAAGTCACAAACTGCAAATGGGTCATAAAATCACAAATTTCATAGAACAACGAGTTTTTATAAGTTAAAATGCAAATAGGACAAAGGCATGTCATAAATAAAAAAAAAAAAACATCTCAAGTTAATTAATCAGTGAATATGGATTTTTATATATAAAAAAAAGTTTCACAAGAAATATATAAGGAAAGCGTTATCTATAATAAGGATATTATAGATTATGAATTTATTTGGGCTTATAGATTTACATTCGTGAATGAATTTAATAATGGGATAATAGGAGGAGAAATTGTTTATTTTGTTTTAAAGTTTTTATGTTTTATAGGCTAATTGGCAAGGGCAAAACGGTGATTTGAGAGTGTGGAGTGGGAAAGGCGGGTTTCAGCCAAACCGCCTGTTAATTCAAATTCCCGCTAAGTTATCTAATAATTCAAAGTTTTAAAACACAAATCCCTCCAAATCCA
Source organism: Manihot esculenta (assembly GCF_001659605.2). Taxonomy (NCBI): domain Eukaryota; kingdom Viridiplantae; phylum Streptophyta; class Magnoliopsida; order Malpighiales; family Euphorbiaceae; genus Manihot; species Manihot esculenta. The sequence continues at coordinate 23,409,306 of NC_035166.2, forward strand.
AACACACACACTCCCTCTCTTTCAAAATTCCTGCCCCGCCATTAATTGTCAAACCCTCTCCCTCTCCTTTCTCCTTTCTCCTTCTTTTTCTAACGGTCCTTCGCCGCTGCTCAATCAATACTCTCTCTCTCCATACATTTCCCTTCACCATCTCAGATCCCTTTACAAGATCATGCCTTTATCATCAAGCGAAGCGCCGGAATCCTCTTGTCGGCACCTTACCTACAGCAGGAAACAGAAATCTCTCGGTCTCCTTTGCACTAAGTACCATTTTCTTCTTCTTCGCTTTTCTTTCCTTTTTTTTTTTTCATAGAAAAGATATGATTTCCACTGCTGCATCGTCTTTAACTGCTGACCTGCTCCTCGCAGTTTCCTGAGCTTGTATGATAAAGACGGTATTGAAGTTATTGGGCTGGATGATGCTGCCTCGAAATTAGGTCTTTTTAATGCATCTCTTTTGTTTGTTATGTTTACGATCTGATTTGGGTGGTCCCGTAACTTCATTGCTTCTTGAGATCTGCAGGTGTTGAGAGGCGGCGGATCTATGATATTGTTAACGTTTTAGAAAGCGTTGGAGTGAGTTTCTTACGTGTTTTCGTTTCTCAATGTTAGTTTTGTGTCTTTTTCCTTAATCGGGATTTCGTTGATTTTAGGTTCTTGCAAGAAAAGCAAAGAATAAGTATACATGGAAAGGGTTTGGGGCAATCCCCAAAGCTTTGCAAGAGTTGAAGGTATTATACTTTTTCTTTCTCCAGCAATTGAGGTTGATTTATTATTGTTTGCAATGCTCCTGTATTTGAAGATAGAACTGATTTGGCTCGTTTATGGTGCAACAGGAAGAGGGTCTAAGAGAAAATTTAAGCAGTTTTGATAAGCAGCAGAGCAGCAATTTTGAGAAAGTAAGTTAGGGTTTATACTAAAGTACGTGTGCGTGAAGCTTACAGTAATTTTAGTTGTTTTTTTTTTTTATTTTGGTGGGTTCAACGTGATCCTATTTAATGGCATAATTAATATTTTTCTTCTTTATAGTTATCAGACGATGACAACGACGATGAAGATGACTGTGATTCCAACCCTAACACAGGAAGCCAGAATGATAATGCGATTCCCAGTGGCATTGTCAAATCAACGGCCGCATCGAGATTCGGTAAGTGACTTTCTACAAGCACGATGATTGATATGGTTTTTTATTCCGTCACCTGAACATGTATTTTATTGATCTTTCTATGATTTAGGCATACTAGTTAATCAATTTCGTTATACTATTTTTTTCCTGGAAAAAAAATCCGTTTAGCATGAGACACAATTGCACATTTTAATGCGTGTTGTTTTGTTCACTAAATTGGAGCGAATTCTTTACTGGATCATTAAAGAAATGGATAGCTGGTATTCATGTCATGTCAGTTTATGACCAGCCTCCATTTTTCATCTTACAGATAACAGAAAAGAAAAATCCTTGGGACTTCTCACACAGAACTTTGTCAAGCTATTTGTTTGCTCTAAAGTGAGTAAAGATTTGACAGTGTTATTTCTTTGTAGATCTGAGAAAAAATCTGTTATTTTTAGTACTTAGCTGTAATTTATTTTCAGGCTGATCTAATCTCCCTTGATGAAGCTGCAAAACTATTGCTTGGGGATGCCCACAATTTGTCAATAATGAGAAGTAATTGTTCTTAGTCTTGATTTTCATTTTTTTAAATGTAAAATCTGAAGTGGTTTCTACTGATCCGCTTTTCTTGACATGGTTGCAGCAAAAGTAAGACGGCTTTATGACATTGCAAACGTGTTATCTTCCTTGAAACTTATTGAAAAGGTATTGCGAAGTGCTTGCCCAAAAGATTTGATTGAATGAATCACCATTACAATTGTTTCAGTCTCTGAATTTCGATAATGTTATGCAGACTCATACAGCAGAGGCCAGGAAACCAGCCTTCAGGTGGTTGGGTTTGAAAGGGAAACCTGAGAGTGGACCGGTTGATGCTTTGGCTGAGGGTAGGAAAAGAACATTCGGAGCTGATGTTACTAACATCTGTTTCAAAAGAAATAAATTGGATTCTTTAGCTGATGGAGAAAAAAGCAACAATCTAAAATTGCCGAATCAAATAAAATTCGAGAATGTAGTAACAATTGCAGATGCAAGCACGTCGGGTCAGGATTTCTCTAAGAGTTACCAGTTTGGCCCTTTTGCTCCTGCTACAGTGGCCAAAGCTGGTGGCGATGATAACAAATCGACTCAATCTCATGATTGGGAAAGTCTTGCGTCTACGTATCGTCCTCAATATCACAACCAAGGTACAACTTGATGCATAATCCATGCAATTGAAAGAAATATTTAGACTACTGCACAATTTTCATGATCCACTTGCGTGAAGTTGGGCCTCGGAAAAATGGTGTTATTTTCAAGTGTACGCTAATAACTCCATAATGGAGCATGCTTCTCAAATTTGTCTATTGTTTTGATATTTCATGGTAAGGTTATAAAAACAAGAAAAACATGACCACGGATGGAGTTGTTTCCTCCCCATGACTATTCTATTTTATATTGGAAGTATATGGTTCTATTCCCATTAGTCCACAGATGAGGGGCGTTAGGTAACACACATATATGAACGATTTTATTGCTAATCTATGTGATTCGGTTGCATCTTCATCCGCATTTTTTAACCTTTAGCTCTTTCATCCACATTTTTTTTACCTCTAGCAATGCCCTTCTCATTTGAAGTGATGCTCTTATCATTTGGTTTTATTTTCTTGTCAATGTTTTGCAGTATGCTAAATCAAAATAGGAAACTGATATTTACTGGTGATTTTTACAGCTTTGAGAGAACTATTTGCTCATTATATGGAAGCATGGCAATCTTGGTACACTGAAGTCGCTGGGAAGAAACCAATACAACAAATATCCTGATGCCTCACTTTCTTAATTTCCTAATGATCAAATAATTTGGATGTAGTTATACTTCCCCTCGGCTTTTTCATAATTTTGAGGGGAGAAGAAAAGAAGAGATGTGGCCTTACGTTGGATGCAAATACGCTATGCTTCAACTGATTATGCCCATCCTCTGGATATTTTATTTCATTCATCGTATGTTCAGATTTGTACACATTTTCTCAATGTGTAGCATTTTATAATTTTAAAATTATGTTAAAAGGACTTTCGTAAAATTAAATCTATTTTTTTTATTAATTTAAATAAAAAAATTAAAATACCCTAAATTAAACTTTTTTTGTCCGTGAAGAAAAAATAAGAGAAAGCTGATTGCTTGTTCATTTTAATTTTTCGTTTTCTATGCTCTGCTCCGAAGCTAGGTTCCTTCCCCTTGTTCATAGCAAGGAATCAATAAAGGTCCCAGACAGGGAAAGATTTTTCAACTCTTTGGTTGTCATCTTTTTTTATAAGAGGAAAAAATGGTTGAGGCTTTTGTTTCCTCTGCCATTAAAAGAATTGTTGATGTACTTGTTGGTGAAGCAAGTTTACTTTATGGCGTGCGGGATGAAGTTCAGCAGTTGCAGACTGAATTGAACAGGAATAATTACTCCATGCCCCTGTATTTCCAAAACATAAGCCTGTAGGTTCTCATTTGCCATGATCATCATACGATAAAAAGTTCAAAACCATTTTCTTATAATTTGCATCACTAGAATAGGGATATGTCTTAACAGTTCATAGCTCAATTCCCACTGTTGAAAACAGCAAATAATCAAATATCCTTATTACAATTTGCGAATGTCAATTTACAGGTTGGCAACAAGTCCAAAAGTGTTGGCTTTCTACATCAAGAAAGTAAATACATAAAGATTATGCTACTGCACATCAAGTGTAAGGGGGAGAGAGACAGAGACACCGAAAATGGATGTGGGATATCTATATCCAGGTCCATTACAAGATTATTTCCTCCTGAACACTCACATTGAGTGTCTTGTTTGGAAGAACAATGCTATTGACCACCACAACTTCATCTTCAACACTAACAGCTTCGCCTGAGGCAAGGAAATTAACATGAGATTCTGCAAAGCTGGAACTTATCTCTCTTGGAAGGAAAAGCAGCAATAATATAAAAGAGGATTCAGGGTTGACGCATCAAGAATATACCAAGAATTGTAACCCCAAGTTTGGCATTGAAATCTCCTGCAGCCTGTAACCAGAGTTGATTGAACTTAACAAACTAAAAAAGGCTACTGTGTATCATAGCTAAAACCAACTGAGAATAGAACAAACAATAGGACCATTAGAAGGAAAAAAAAAAAAAAGAAAAAAAAGAAAGAAAGAAAATGATGATTGTATATGTTCACCAATAATAGGCAAGCATAAAATAAGACATCAAACAAGTCAATAAAAATAGGAAAATCAACTAGATTTTAACCCCCACTGGTAATCCAAAACACATTACAGCTGGAATGCTAATATTCAACATTACATTTTTCATGTGACTTATTCTTGCCAATCCCATGCCTTTGTTACATGCTTGCATGGTCACAAGTAAGAAATTTGGGAAGTTATATTATATATGATGGTCAACCGTTAAATACTTGGAAATTTTGGGTAGCATACATGATGCTCAACAGTCAATCACTTAGTGGTATCACAAGAAAGCTAACTTGCCTGGACCCTGGACCATCTCCCAATGGAAGATTTCCACCCAACAATTGCATGAATAACAACTGCATTTTCCTGAGAAATGAGAAAAAAAAAAAATGCAGTCAAGTCTGAGATGAGCTTTAATGTGTTCCACCTGAATTCCCATGTTTGCATTTACATATAAAATCCAACTCTTAAACAGTTTTTAAACCCCTTAATTCAGTTCCTACCATGACTTCAACATCATCGAGGATGATACAACTGATGAGCCTTGCACCTGGTCCTATTCGGGCATTAGCAGATATTGAGACATTTGGACCAATCTGTTTCATGAAATTCCAGAAAGTCAATATCATAGTTGAAGTAGAAAGGGGAAAAGAAAAAATGAAAATTATTTAATGTTTCCACATCACATGCATTTGAGCTTATTACTTTCACAAGGATGAAAAAGAAAAACTGAACCAAAACATTCTAAATTTACAAGGTGTACTACAGATATGGACACTTGATTCTCATCTCCTAACTGCCCATTCAAAAAGTTTTTGATAGCAAGAGACCATAAGACTAAGTCCAACTAAGAAAAGTAACAAGATTGCAACAACCAACAATAATCATTACGCATCTCTAAATCTGACATCAGAAAACAGTTAGACAAGTTACCTTTGCAGTTGGATGTACTTTTGCTGATGGGTGAATAAAAACATCGCCAATTATGGTAGCACTCTTTGAGCCATCTCCACTAGCCAAAAGATGTGGGGAGTTGTATCGGAATTGAGCAAGATACAAAGCAGAACATTTTAGAGACATTCTGCAAGTATTGATTTCAGAAACGGTCATAACTACTATAAAGGCAAAATACCAAAAAAACTACCACATTAAATTGTTTGGCATACCCAGGAGTTTTAATTTGCTCCCAGAAATCCATGGTTTCATATGTATAGAGCTTCTTTTTGCCTGCAAGCGGTGACAGGATATCTTGATCCAGTCTCACAAAATCTGTGGGAATGCTTCTGTTGAAGAAATTTGTATGAGACCAAGAAGTTGAACTGTAAGTTCAATTAGTTCCATAATGGAAAAATAGCAGTACTATTAGTCTCCATCTGAGTAAATGAAAATTTTAAATGATAAGACATCTAAATTTGACATTATGTTGATACTTCACGATTTTTACTTGATACAGAAATCCAAATCCACCTTCGTGTCAAATGTGCACCTCTTCAAATGCACTCTAACAAAACTTCTAATAAAATAAAGAAAAAATCTGAGAATTCCAATGAATTTCTATATCAAGGGAAGCCTTAGGAAATGAAATTTTCCAAGCCAAAAGGAGAATTTACTAGTGTATGTGCACTATGGATTAAGCACTAAAATTAATACAAGCCCAAGCCCAATCAAAACCCATGCCCCAGTTGGATTTACAGTATAATAACACATTAATAGTGAGGATTAGAGATACAATCACATATATGTATTCCAATAATCTCTATTTGATAGAGCTTCCTGTACATATGAATTCCAATGAAACCAGTAATGATGCATTGGATAATCACATATATAATTCAGCTGCTTCAAACATTACCCCACTTGATGTAAATATTAACATTCTCTCACATTACTAGCAAAGTGAATTAACCACAAAACTGAGACTAGAGATATAAATACAAGCAAAATGAATAAAATGTCCCATAAGTTGCACCTACAGTTCTTGATATTTTCAAGATTATATTTATATACTAACAATGTATTAATTAGCTCATTGACATCAATTCCACAAGGACAAAAAAGTCGAATAGGAATGGGCATACCTTGTGGCTGATTGAAGTGCTTCAAAGCTGGAAAGACGTCTAAGATTAGCTGCAAAATAGTTGAACAGAATAAAGATTATGCATAAGCGGATTCTAATAATATGCATAGTTTGCACGAACACAGTAAATTAAAAAGAAAATCAATAAAACAAGAAGAATATTGAAATTTTCAGTTGATGCATATTTCAGAATGAAAAATCAAACCTTCGTTTAAGAACCAAAACTAATACTTAATTATTGAACAAGCTATGCTTGTGTGTTACAGTATTCTGGAAACTTTTTAACTTAATTCCTCATCTTTGTCATATCAACATAGCTAGTATCTCTAACCTCTATCTTTCCGTTGAGAAGAAACACCCTGGATGGCTGTAAAAATATCTGGTGTAAACACATATACACCGCAATTTATCAGGTCACTTACCTGCATAGCAACATAACAAGAAGAAGGTTAGGAGATAGAGAAAGAAAAGAAGGGAAGAACTAAAGAGAACTGCAGGTAGTGAAATTAAAAATGCTATTGCTGCTTCCTTTTTCTCCCCTGAGAAAGAAAATCAAAGTAAATGTTATATGTTAACTCAATTCCTTCTTAAATAACAGAAAACGTGGACAGAAAATTTTACATTTTTGATGCACAATGATTCAATGTGTTGATTGCTTTTACTTTATAGCAGAAATAAAAAGAAAATTCCATAAATCATCACTTCAAAAGCAAATGTAAAAAAATTGAATCAAATAGACATTCTAAGTATCAAAAGGTTGACATTGTGTTAAAAATCAAACGAATCTCCAAAGCTTGTACGTACAAATGTTTCTGGTTTCTCTGTGTAATGCAACAATTCTTTGGTGTCAGGATCAGCTACCAATTCACCAAACTGGCTGGCTGACTCAGCAGAAACCTGCAGAAGAAAAGAATAATGAAGCCAAAACATACAGATACAAATTCTGACACTGTAAGATCATACCTCAAACCCTATATCAAACATTTTGCATTCAACTAACCTTGATTACTAGAATTGTTCCCATCCCACCATATCTTCTATGAGCCTCTGAAGAAGTAAGAAACAAACCAGAAAATTAAGACTTCAGCTAGACAAATCAACTAGAAAGTATTGACCTTTTGAACATTTCTAACTTAAACTATGTACACTATAAAATTATCACAACCTCAAAAATGATTGCCTTGAAGTTGATTGTATATGATACTTTGATGAAGAATTAAACATTATATGCAAATCAATTGTAGATGAAGGATATTTCATTGAGGAAAGGAGATAAATACCAAGCATTTCTCTGAGAGGAAAACTGCAGCAAACATCACAATTCAACAAGAAGATATGAGACTGCGAAAAGATAATCAAGCATCACAGTGAATGTTCAAATTTAAAAAAAGTCTACTTCTAATTTCCAGCATCTAGACACTAGAGATGAAGATTCAAAAGGGAAAATAAAAATACAAAATTCAGGGGTAAGATGAGAACCGGACTGTCTTCCATGATTAGATCTCTGAAGTTATAAAGCCCACCAGCTGAACCATGTGGCTTGTCTTCCCTCAAATATCTACAAGCAAAGATTTCATAATCAACAAAACAGCAAAACTTGGGAAATAAAGCGAAGGTCAGAGTACATCATTAAGTTAGTTACCTCACAGGGACTTTAAGCTCATTTGAGATTGATGAAACATACAATGCAAATTCTCGTTCCTCATAAAAACCGACAAGATAGATATGTGCTAGGTTTGGAATCTGAAACAGAAAATGCAATCTCAAATTGTATTGGCAGAAAGAAAAATTCGATATAAGAACCAAGTTGGAATGTATACAAGACGTTAACAAACTGAGAACTGGATTTCCTAAAAATTTTACATCTGCGATTTAATGACAGCTTTTCGAGTAATACCCTTTTGCAAGCAGAAATTGGATGGTGAACCATTGGTTGTCCTGCTAAAGGAAAAAGAGGCTTGGCGACATTCAATGACAATGGCCGGAATCGAGTCCCTGGATAGGTAACCCATCGAATTTCTCAAATGAATTAAACAAGTATAGACAAATTACATAAAAAAGGATCACATTGTTTGGAACTTTTAAAAGGGAAAAGAGAAAGGAAAATGTAATGCGCATAAACAAAATTGATATAAGCCAAACAACGTTTCATTGCAAAACAACACAAAAGACGAAACGGATATGCAGAGTTCAGAATTTATAAACTCCAATAGGACATTCAGGAAATAAACTGGATTAAGTATGTACCTTTAGTTGGTCCACCGACCATAATCACAGCCACAACCTTCTCACCAGAGCTACCCATCTCTAATCAATACAAAACCCAGATCTTCAATTCCCCAAATTCCGATAAAGACTCGTTATTTACGAACAATAGAGATTCAAATCTTCAAAGGACTACAGAGGCAACAGCAGAATTGGAAAAAAATAATGTCGCTCGCACCATGCAATCCACTGTCCTCTGGAAGACAAAATATCAGTACTTTTTGGCCAGTAGTTCACTCTGTTTACAAGAGAGAGAGAGAGATAATATAATAGAAGGATGCTGAATCTCTAGCTATTGTAGGAAGCAAGGTGAATAGCAGAGACGAAGATAGACGTTTTAATTTATTTTATTATTTTTATTTATTTTTGTACTTTGGAGAAAAGAAATTTCCATGTGTTTTCCATTGGAACCTTACTCTTGTGGCTGTTTTCGCTGGTTGGAATTATGGGAGAGAAGAGAGAGAAGAGAGAGAAGAGAGTAAAGGAGCTTTCAGAAATCAAAATTAGTTGGACGTTTTGGCGGGACCCGGCAACTCATAGGGCCCCACCATCGACCATGCCGCCTTAACCACACACGAATATTCTTTACTCCTAACCTAATTCCTAACAAATCTTCAATAAAAACATTTTCTCTTTACATTTTCAATGAAAGGAAAATTACATTAAAACTATTAATATTACTTAAAATGTGTAATATTAACTTTTATGTAAAAAAATATTTTTTTATATTATCAATATTAAATAGTAAAATACAAAATTATATTTAATAAATTATAACAAATATAATGTTTCTCATATTTTATCTATTAAGTACATTTGAATTAAAAATTTTGAATGAAAATGATGTCATATAATTTGGTTTTTTGCTATGGAACATTTAATTTTAATTTAATTAAGCTACTATTATATCTCTTAATTGAAATTATTTTTTAATTCATTTTTGTTGTATCAGAATTTGAAAAAACATTGTCACAAGAGAGAAAATAAACAAAATTATGATTGATTTTTTTTGAATTAAATAATTATGGGTATATATACAATAAATGGAATATTCTCAATAAGGATTTGAGAGTAACATATGTTGACTTATGAATGTGCCAAATCATTTTACATAATCAGCAAGCATAATTGCACTTACCAACCTCTTATGAAATTATATTATTTTATGATTTTTCATTTCCTTTGAAAAATAATTGTAAATGACCAAAGGATTTTTTTAAAAAGAAAATTCATATATTGTTTAACAAATTTATTCTTGAAACTTGGACACCATGAGTAATGAGATGGGCTTCACACAATTGAGCTTCAGACTACTTGGTTATCTTAATATCAATGGTTAACAAATTAACTCCCTCCGTCTTTAAAACGAAAGTTATTTTTTTTAAATTTGATTTAATTTTTTTTAATAAAAATTATTTTCTATTGATGAATTTTTAAATGTTTCAAAAATAATTAAAAGTAATTCATAATCCGCTGCCATTAACATACCACCGATTTGACAAGCAATTATTTGTGTTGGGAGTTGGGGCTAGTGACTGAAAAATAGAAGATGGCCACAAACCCACCACATCGATTTGGCCATCAAGTTAGCCTCACACATGGCCAATTGGCAGGCCTAATATTTTATGAACGTGGTTGCTTCCTGACAAAGAAGGCAAAATAGAAGATCTCTCTGTTCCCCCATGTTGACTCAGCCTTAGCTGTAACTCCCTCTTGGGAACAGTCTTGAAGCTCACGACCACTCCAGCTCTTAATCAAATTCAGACTAGTCAAACAATTTTGAGCGAATCTATGTCTTCAGATCCAGGACTATTGATCTATGCCGGGATGGATGAATCATGCACTTACCAAGATTTTCAGGAATTTCAGGTTACTTAACGTTCACTGTTCCATTTACCCAGATGTAAGGTTGCTGAAAATGCAACTCTTTGGGAGATTCATTGTGAAGACTACCTGCCCAAAAGAGACCACATGTGTGAACTGATATCTGTATGCTGAGTGGCCACTCTGCTGTTTGTATGCGTATGCACTAGATCATTTTCCAAATTGAATAAGGGGTTTCCCTTATTGTCTCAGCAAAGGATAAGTGTTACCTTCTTATTTTTGAGCTCCCGCAAGTCCAAAGAAGCCATCTTTGGAAGGACGTGACATAAGGCATGTGGAAGGGGCTGCCAAGTTGTCATTATCACATGCCCAACTCGTACTTTGTTAAAACCAACTTGCCACAATTGGTTAACATTTGCAGCCCAGATAAGAAAACCTCCTGGTTGTGGCCCATAAATATTTTATCTGGCATTGATGCACATCCACTGTTCACCAATAGTAAGGCACAAAATAATTTTACCCTTGGACAAGATCCTTTTGGTTGATCGAGTTAAGACAATGGAGTGGGCAATGAAAGAAGAATTAACACTGGGTACTGAACTGAGCGGCAAACATGATAAAACAAGGATTATGAAAGTTTTGAATTCTTTCTAAAAATTTATTCCAGTACATGTAGAGTTTAGCACACAGTATCCATTTATTCCGATTGTTCAAGCACATACGCAGTTATTTTCAGTTCTCACAAGGATCTCTTATAGCTTTGAAGGAGACTGGTACCAACCCCATGGTTCATCAGATATGTATTTAGTCACCTGCTTCACGCTCAAGTAGTTCTCAAGTCCCCTGTAAAATTTTTTCTAAAAAGATTAGGGGAAAAAAAAGAGCTCATTTGAATGCTCATCTGAGATGTTACACCAGCCTAGAATAAAGCTGTAAATATGTGGAGAGATAGTCTCCGTATAACAACTCAGTTCCTCCTTATTTTACTCCAAAAATAGAGGAAGTCATTGCATACGTTTGGATTATTTGAGAAAATAGTTTTTAAATGTCTGATTAGGGTAATTTAAGGCCATACCATTCTCCTAATTCACGACCAAAACCACTACGCTTGAGTCCTCCCCATGGAGCTTGACAGAAGCATGGCTGTGAGCAATTGATCCATACGATACCTGCCCGGAAAGCCTGAACAACAGGGACACAGAAAAAGGTCAAGCTCACTAGTAACTGACCTCTTTTAACTGTTGCATTATGATCACCTTCAAACGACAGATTGCTACTTTGCCTTACCTTGCTTACACGATCACACCTTTCCAGATCTTTTGATATCACAGCAGCACCTAAACCATAACTGCAAAGCATCCAATGTTAGAATGGACCAAAATCATCAAGAGATAGGGCGACGCCAGGCAGGCAGGCAAGCAAGGGAAGGAAGGTGAAGAACTTCCAAGAAACAAAGGAAAACATCCAGATACAAGAATCAACTCACTGGGTGTCATTTGCCAGTTCAATGGCTTCATCTTCTGTACTAAATGTTTTAACACAGAGAACAGGTCCAAACACTTCCTCTCTCCAAATTTGCATGGAGGTATTTACATCAGTGATGATGGTTGGCTCAATGAAGAATCCCTTGTTCAAATGCTGCAATTCATTTGAAAGTAATTCAAACAACCTCACTATTTGATCCAGAACAGCTCTAGTGATGGAAAAGCAGGAATTATACATACCTTTGGTCTAGCCCCACCAAACAAAATGCTTGCACCTTCACTCTTAGCAGTTGAGATACATTTCAATATTTTCTCATACTGCAGCAATGAAGTAATAAGTTAAGTAGCATCTATGATTAACAAGACTCGGTTAAAAAGTTTGAATACATAGATATCATGACTCTGAAAATGCAACTGAACCACCAAATTATGGATTTTTCAAAGCTACACTTTCCCAGCCAGTGCAATCACAAGGAAGATGTAATCCCAGAATTTAAATTGCAGCCCCCCCCCAAAAAAAAAAAAATAAAAATAAAATAATAATAATAAAATAAAAAATAAAAAAAAATTCAGGAATCTTATCAAAATTCTTACCTGCCCTCCACTGACAACTGGGCCAAGTCTGCAACCTTCCTCTAAGGGATCTGATATTTTAATCTTTTTGCACCATTTAACAAGCCTGTCTACAAATTCAGTTGCAATGCTTTCCTGAAACATTAAGTTGGACATATATTATCTCGAGTTATGGCACCAAAAAATTTTAAAAACAAATTCATGGCCTCAGATGCTCTTTATACTTTTGTCCACTTTTTGTGAACCCATAAACTTTTAGTTGGCTCTGCTGCTGCGTAGTAAATTCCATGTCATCATACACCAAACTAGAGACTTGTGTTTATTGCTATGTTTTAGAAGTACAAGTTTTGGAAGATAAAAAGGAGTTTGTAATAAAACTTTGAAGATAAAATGTATGTTCTGATAACTCATTTGTTGCCATTCAGTGCAGGAAAGTTAGCAGTGAGGATTTCTTTGCCCTTCTCTTCATATATTATTCTAAAATTTTATTTCCGTTTGCTGAATTTGTTTCCACAGCTTGTTGGTAGCTCCCTGCGTTGAGTTGTAGAATGTGCAACATGTTGGCTTGGAGTTTGTGTGGGGTTAAATATGCTGGCTTCTATATTGCAGGGGCAGGGAACTGAATTTATTTGTTTAGGTCATATACGGGTGATTATGGATCAACTGATCAATGTTAATGGGAACTTTGATTAGTTGAGTTCTGCTCCAATAATGAAGAATAGAAAACAATCACCTAAATACTGAACAATACAAAAGCCTAAATGAAACTTCATGCATCTACTCTACGCAGATACCATAGCACACCCCAAGTGTTTCAATTTTCAAACCCTGCATTAACAAGGTAGGATTGACAGATTTAAATTCTTTTTTAATGAATAAATTACTTCTTTATTGTCTATGTTTCACCCCTTACTTGATTTGCTTTAAATGTTGGACCTAATTTTTCACTTTGTGGCTTTATTGTGATGTTCATTTTACATCAGGCAAGCAAGAGCATGATGCATCCAACAAAGCAGCAAATTTCTGTTTTAATGTTACACAGAAAAATTAAGGTCATTGCAATCACACTGAACCATATCGGTTATATTGATTTAGTTCTACAAAACTGTGATTTGGTTAGCCAACTATAATAAAACAATAAAAAAAATAAAGAAAACTACAAGTTATCACAGACACACACACACACACACACAGAGAGAGAGAGAGCAATTCTTAGATGGAAGTGTTATATAAAGAAGCGCAATGCCATATTCATACTTACATGCACAAGAAGACGGGATGTTGCACTGCATATCTGGCCATTTGTCCAAAAGCAACCAAAGATGGTCCATTCAGCAGCTGTTTAATTCAAGAATAAGTAAATTAATATAGCAGCATCACCATAATAAACATGAATTCTACGCAATGTTGGGGGTTTATCAGATTCCAATGTCCTGCTTGCACAATCTGTTTGCACCAAAGGAAAATTCAACCGTGCAAGAGACACAGGCACCCAGAGTTAAAAACTTGCTTCAGGAAGAACTAACCCTTGTCAAGATCAACATCCTCAAAGACAATAATTGGGCTTTTCCCACCAAGCTCCATAGAAACAGGCTGCCAGTAAATTTTATACAGCAACTTTAATCCACATAAAGAACATCAAGGAGAGGGAAAAAAAAGTTTAGCACACTGGTCTACCTTGACCATCTGAGCTGCAGATGCCATTATCCTGCTCCCTGTAGCTGTGCTTCCAGTAAATGCTATCTGTTAAGAATTTACTTACTAACGATTATTGCATGTATTACTCACAAATTGAAGAATATATTAATTGAAATTCAGCTTGAGTCACCAATAAAAAAAAAATGATTACAGAAAATCAAACCTTGTCAACATGGGGATGAGATGCCAAAGGAGCACCAGCTTCAGGACCCAATCCAGATAGAATATTGAGGACACCTGGAGGAAGACCAACCTCTCTACACACTTCAGCCAACTCTAAACAGGTCCTGAGAAATTGAATAACATTAAAGCTGGAACAGTGGATGAACGACCAACATCATATTTACGCCAGTTGAAATAAATTATGACATACACTGATGCCAGTTCAGATGGCTTCAGTATTGCCGTGCAACCTGCTGCCAAGGCTGGAGCCACTTTCCATGTAGCCATCAATAGTGGGTAATTCCTTCAAAACATAAATGTAAATGAATCTTAGATTGCTAAACTTCAAGTTTCTTCTAGATAAATAAATACCAGAGGCTTTGATACAAACTGGTTGCCAGAAAATATCAAAGATCAGAATTCATCACAAAATTTTAATCCGCTTGGGAATTCAACATTTCAAATCCTCCAGAATAAAAATGAGATTCACCATTTCAATAACATGAATAAACTAAAATTCAGTTGGCTCCCATGGGAATAAATTATAGATTTTACAAATTCCATAAAGATATTAAAGAAACAAGATATTCCTAAGTACTACTGAAGGCACAAATGGATAAAATTATGCAGAAATGAATAAAGTTATGGGTCATAGATGTCACTGCTAGTAAGGTGTCACTCAGATTAATGACAGTGAAACAACTGATAAAGAAATTCGGATTGTGTGATTAAAATCATCGAAAATCATGGAAAGGTTACAACATATAACTAGGAAACTTAAGGATCATGCACTTCTAAAAGAACTATTTTGTAAAAGAATAATTCTAAAGCTAAATCTCAATCTGCAGATATTTTAGTGATAAACATGAATAACCATTTCCACACAACTGATTCTTCCAAATTCCCATATGATGAGATTCAAGCACATTGTTACCATGGCCATTGATATCAATGCAACTGAAAATAGCAAAGCATATGGATGATAATTTTACAAGCATTCGACATCACTAACACAACAAATCTTGCAACAGATATGAACAAGAAAACAAAATAGGAAAGATGCAAAAATGAAAAAGAATTTAACAAAAAGTAGCAAGTACCATGGAGTGATCAATGCAACAACACCAATAGGTTCTTTAAGAACATAAGACTTGAATGTTTCCATAGGAAGAGAAACTGGAACGTTTTGCTTTGCATCTAAGCCTTCAGCAAGATCAGCATAGTACTCGAAGCATCCAGCAACATCATCCTAGACAACAAAAACCCACATGTAAAACAATATTACAGAATATCAAATGCAAAAATTCTGAAGCCACAGGCATACTATATCCCATGCTGCTTCATCCAGTGGTTTTCCGCAATCAAGTGCTTCTAGTTTTGCTAGTTCAGGTTTCCTTTCTGTTATCTGCATGCAAACAAATCGAGGATTGAGAACTGAAGATCTAAAAGGCAATTACCAATATTGTATATTCAGCAGAAACCTTATCTTATTTCTCCCTTACCATGCCTTGAAATCATTACTTAATAAAGAACAAAAACCTCTGCTACCCAATTCATCACATCGTTTACCCAAGATCCATGTGAGATGGCTTTAAAATGAAACTTAAACATTAATAAAGCTTAGATAAGCAAAACAAAAAAGCTACAGTAAAGAAAAATAAACGATTTGGGAGTAAGCCACTAACTAACTCAGTCTACAAGCAATTGCTATAACACTGCAGTAAAGCTCATGAATCTAGGGCAAAATTACACCCAGTGAACTAACAATCATTTTATCAGTTAAAAAAAAGTAGCACAAATTTATATTGGATGTGGCATAGATCACCGCCAAAGAGTAAAATCTAAAAGTATACCTTAGCAGCAATAGCACGCAAGTACTTGGCTCGAAATGCACCAGAAGTGAAAGCCCAATCTCGGCCTTTGTTCTGGGTAAATGCTTTCCGGGCTGCTTCCACCGCTAGCTCCACATCTTCTGCAGTAGCTGCAGGTATATCACCTGAAACATTTTTTTTTTGGAAAAAAATAAATTACGGATATTATATTATATTCTTTGAATTCTACTATCAGCTGAAAAACGAATAGAAATCATCAAGCAGTTGAAAATATAAAATTAAAGATAAAGAAAAAGAAAATGAAATTAGGCGACAGGAATGAACAAGTTAAAAGAGAAAAAGAAAAGAGCAAGCAGACCAATGATCTCCTCCGTAGAGGGGTTGATTATAGGGATCCGTTTCTTGAGAACAGGCTCCTTCCATTCACCGCCAATGAATAGCTGTCGATTGGGTAGTGGGATCGCCATTTTTTCACACTCAAGAGTTAAGTCTTCTACACTGCTCCGCTGCTGTGATTTCCTTTTATAATGGGAGTGAAATGAGCTATCCTGTCGTGTCCAGATTGATTACCGAAGTTAGCCTGCTAATGGATTAGTCACTCTCATTTTTTTCAGGTTTTTATTATCTCCTTTCATTTCTAATTTTTTTTACCCTTTCTAAAAACAAAAATTTCATAAAAATTTTAATTTAATTATTTTATTTTCAAATAATTAGCTAATTTGAAATAAAAAAAATTCAATTAATTTAAAAGTTTTTATTTTAAAAAACTTAAAATCTTAAATTATTTGGTAATAATTAATTTCAACTTTTAAAAATCATACTAAATGGAAAATAAATATTAATTTAAGATGATTTTTCTTTTTCTTTTACTTTCATCTTATTATCATTATTTACAAATATAATTATATATGTATATTTTAGCTGTAAATAAAAACAATAATAATAGAATCGTCTCAAAGAGTTAGGTATTCTCGAATTCATGCTATAATAATCAAAATCAATTACCCTAAAACAAAATAATTGAAGTAATATCCTACATGATTGTTAGACATTAACAAATAGAGATTTATTAAATTTTATTACTGCAATTTCATATGAAATGTTTGTAGTGTATATATATACATATACATATAAATAATTGAATAATGTTATACCAATTGGGTAATTGTCCTTGTGATGGCGAATTTGAATTTTAAATTAAAAATATTAAATTTCATCATTTAATTTTAAATTATCTTTAAATTATTATTAAAATCTTAAACAAACTCAAATAATATCAAATAAATTTTAAAAAAAATATAACTTACTTGAATTTTAAATAGGTAATAGATTTATTTAATTTTTTAATAATTTAAATACAAAGCTTTTAATCTCACTAAATAGTTTAAAGGTAAATTTGATATTTTTACTGATAGATGCGAAAATCTTCAGTTTCATCTTTTGTCTTCACTTGTAAAACCTGGCATTTATACAAGGGTTTGGATTTTGATAGTTTGAGATTTAGTGGGGGTTTCGGGACGTGGACACTTGAGCGGTGGCTCGATTCAATGGGTTGACAATTAATTCATAATTGATCCCGTTAGATCTTTCCATATTTTCTTTTTGAGAAAGGAACCTGTAAAATTGAAAAAATACAATAAAGGGTCTATCGGAGATGTCCCCAGTGGAAACTCTTTGATACTAAATTAGTTCAAAGATTATTTGAGACATAAAGGAGAGGGTAAAAGGAAATAAATAATAAGACATTTATGAGGCATCTCCAGGAGCCCCCATTTGAGGGTTCTTGTGTGAGTATATGAGAGATTTTTCTATAAGAGTGTCAGAGGGAGATATTAACTTTTTGTGAGTTAGACTCCGAAACATAGAGCTTTTAAGAGCCTGAACCCCTTTTTGGGACTAGATCAGTGATATATATATAATGGAGAGGCATCCTGATGGCATCCAGTCTTAAGTCCCATTAGATCAGACACGGGCAGCCTTTGGCAGGTGTATTAGGTGGCTAATAAATGTGGAGTCAGTTAGCCCATACCATATCTGTCGTGTATGTCACACTAGTCAG